>NC_059331.1:73067135-73704180 GCF_018350155.1 Leopardus geoffroyi | reverse complement strand
TGGGAAAAGGAGAATGTTTATTTCAGCTCTCTTCTGTTTAAACACAACAGAATTCTGTTATGATGTAACTTTAGTCTTGCATTCCCATGTGATATGGTTAAAACCCCAGAAAATTACTTAAAAAAAGCAATACGTGTCATTTCTACACAAATCCTCGTGTCAAGTCTGGTGTTACAAGAAAATCCAGCTTTATATTCTTAATTTTTTTTAACGTTAATTTATTATTCAGAGACAGAGAGAGACAGAGCACAAGCAGGGGAGGGGCAGAGAGAGCCTGAAGCAGGCTCCAGACTCTGAGCTGTCAGCACAGAGCCCGATGCAAGGCTTTAACCCACAAACTGTGAGATCATGACCTGATCCGAAGTCAGTCGCTCAACCAACTGAGCCACCCATGCTCTCCCAGCTTTATATTTTTATATATTTTTATGCTTATTTATTTCTCTCCCAATCCAAATTCCTGCAAATTCCAAAGTCAATTTATTTTTACTTTCTAAAAGAAAAATCTAAATCTCAGTATGTTAGTGATAAGCCTTTGAAACAATTTTTCCTTACAATGCTCTATTAAAGTAAATATAAAGAACTTCTGGATAATTTGAAAATCAACCAGTTTTAGACTTTACCAGATATATGTAGTTTCAATATAAGCAGTCCAATCCTATCTTCTGGACTTCTATGCAATTTGATGTGTGTATGTTTTTGTGTGATGTATTTTAAAATGTCTTGCCAAATATTTTAAGTTTATATACATGTCAGTTTTGCTATTACTATATATGTGTTGTGGGAAATTTTATAATGTTAGATGGAGGTGACAGATCATAGGTAGTAGTGTTGGCATAAAAATTGGAGTCTATTCATAGGGAGATCTTGTTCTGAAGATGATGATTATACAATAGCAACATTTCTACATCTAATGTAAGAAATGTTTAGACATATATTGTCTGGTCTATTTGCTTATTAGGTGCATTTGAAAATGTTCCAGTGACCTTTCCTTAAGGTTCCTTAAGACCTTTAAGTCTCTATTTTGCAAAAAAAAGATAAAAGTTAAGCTAAACCACAAGACTAAAACCAAACAGATCGGTAAGAATTAACTTCCTAATTTTTTTTTTCTTTTTATAATGTAGGTGGTCTCTTCATAGAATTTTCTTTTTCCTTTTTTTTGAGAGAGAAATGTGTGCATATGAATGGGGGGAGGGGCAGAGAGAAAGGGAAAGGGAGAGAGAGAATCGTAAGTAGGCTCCACACCCAGGGCAGAGTCCAACGTGGGGCTTGATCTCAGGACTGTGAGATCACGACCTGAGCTGAAATCAAGAATGGGATGCTTAACCTATTGGGCCGCCCAGGTGCCACTCTTCATAGAATTTTCTAATATTAATTCCTGTACTTGGAGAGGAATCTATACTTCTATACACAAAAGGTGTGCTATAGAATATGAATCACATGATATAAAAGAAAACTGGATGGTATTCCTAAGCCTTAGCACTCCAAAAACTATCTTAATGGGGTATTTTTCAAAATGTCATTAGTTCAAAGGATCACTCGTGGGATTCCCAGGGTCTCATGACCCAAGCAGTGGCAGAGTTGTTCACCTTGCAGGAAAGAGGAACCCAGTCATGTGAGGACTCAGAACTCAATAGACATGCTGGTGTGGCTCAGAGGAATGGAGAGGACAACCTGCCTACTGGCAATAGAGAGAATGTCAACCTATCAGCTGGGGCACGATAACTGGGAAACATGGTTTCATATTTACCAAGAGATGACAAGGTGTCTGACAGGCAAGGGACAAAATGCACTGAGATTGTAAGCTCAAGGAACATCACAGAATCATAACAAATAGTATGCAGTGGACCTCAGCTATAACCTTCTGCTTAGCAAGACCTCAGCCACAGGGTTGGCATTGAGGAGCGCAACTCAAATCCTGGCATGAGAAAGAAAAAGGCAAGAGCAAGATGGCATCATTGATTTTCCCATATCCCGGAAGTTGAGGCTGCCGGGATGGTTTTAAGGGCAGAGCTGTGTCCCAGGGAAGAAGGCAGAACCTAATTCTCAAAACTTGACCAAAAGGCAGGAATTGGTTTGGGATCAAGGTAGAGCCCATGACTGGGTCTGAAGCATGCAGTGAGCACTGGACTGGCCCTGTGTCTTCTGAGTTCAGTCTTCTCTGGGAGGATCCCAGGCTCCCAGGCTCTGCGGAAGGGAGGAAGGAGTATCAAGGGGCAGAGAGCCAAGCAGGATATTACCCAGGGAGTGTTTTCCAGCTTAAGTTTGGGCTTTTTCCTCTCTGTTCAGCAGGTGAGAGTACAGAGGCAGTGGTCTCAAGCTACTTAACAGCTTATTTCTGAGAACTTTGTACAGCATCATTGGAAGAGGCCATGCCTGCTCCTGGAGAGTCCATGGCAGTAGGTCTGCAGGAATCCAGCTGTTCCCCTGCCCAGACAACCCTTCAGGAATTTCCCAGGGTCCTTGATGGCCCCATGGACTCTTGATCCCTATGAAAGGCATCAAGATGTTACAACTTCTCTAGGCTACTTTGTGGGAGTTACCTTTTGACCAGGAGGGGAGGACACCCAGGAGTCTGTTCAGTTTATTGGGATGGATAGATGACACCAACTGATAGGTTTTAAAGACTTCGCAGACCCAACCATCCATCTCTCCATCACCATGTGTAGGAAAGAAGCACGTTCAACATGATTAACCACAAGTGGTGCTTTTCAAAAGAATATTGGCTATGAAGACCATGCTGGATGCTTAAAACACTGGGCCCTATAGTCACTTCACTTACTTTCAAATAATGTATCTACTACATTGCAATCCAGATGCCTTCATGTTGTGGTTGATGCTGCTGGTGATACAGTCATAAGACACCTAATATGTTTTCGCCATTCCTTTTTTAATGTAAACACCTTTAAGCATCCAAACAAACCTCAGCACCCTGCACTGTTAGACTGCTGCACAGTGTATCTTGAGGGGGAAATGTGTGATGAAGTGCTCTTGAAGGAGAGAGCCACCAGCAGAGTGAGGATCTTGACATCATGTCCTGCACTGGGCATGCTTATGAAAAGTCTTGGATATGGTGATTAACTTAGAGAGAGATATGCCTTTGTAGGACTGAGCTAGGACCAACAGACGTTATAGGGAGGGGCTTAAAATAAGGACGAACTTTCTTACACGTGGAGCAGTAAAGGAAAAGACAGGGGTGGGGAGAGTGTTGATCTTCTGGCAAGATGGTGACATCACAAGAGTTCAGTGGAAATAGACAGTGGGTGGGCACTTAGCAGGAATGTTGTGTTTAAGTGCAGAGTAGGGAATTGGCCGATGTGGCTTTTCAAGTGAGTGACTGAACTAGAATCAAAATTCGCATTTCCTGTTTTGTAATCTGGGGTTTTTACTCAATTCCTTGCTGTGATAGGCCAGACAAGAGTCCCCATTAAAGTGTGAATGTTATCTTCTATGGCAAGAGGGACTTTGCAGATGTGATTTAGTTAACCATCTCAAATTAGGGAAATTATCCTTCTCTTAAAAACACGTAATCCAGGAGGGAAGGGGGAGACTATACTAAAAATTGTAATGTGTTATAGTAGTTACAACTGAGGTGAACTGAGAGAATGGATGAATGACCACAGCAAATGGGGAGAACGTTTCTTCAGCGTATTCTAAGGAATACCTGTTCCTATTTTTCCCTCCTCTACCTCAAGAATGGTTGTAGGGGCGCCTGGGTGGCTCGGTCGGTTAAGCGTCTGACTTCGGCTCAGGTCATGATCTCGCGGTCCGTGAGTTTGAGCCCCGCGTCGGGCTCTGTGCTGACTGCTCAGAGCCTGGAGCCTGTTTCAGAGTCTGTGTCTCCCTCTCTCTCTGCCCCTCCCCTGTTCATGCTCTGTCTCTCTCTGTCTCAAAAATAAATAAACGTTAAAAAAATTTTTTTTAATTAAATTAAAAAAAAGAATGGTTGTAGGGCAATTAGCATCATATTTTTCACCTTGCTCCTTAAAACCAAGGTGACCATAGCCTCCAGTGTGCTTGGGCCTGTCTCCATCTACACCTGTTGTGCCCATGTGATTAGAGTGCCGCTTTCACCTCCCGGATCAGCCAGCTTCCAGCCTGCTACTCCAACATGTACTCTCTTACACTTCTTTTTCCTTTGCTTTCCACACCCAAGGATGGAGAAGCGGGAAAGGAGGGCAACTTATTCTCCTTGAAGGTTCAGATTCTGGCTTTGGATTCTATATTCCTGCTACCACCTGCTGAATATCAGCCTATCTTCAAGTCTTGCAGATTGTTTCAAGTTCCTGTGGTTTTGTGGACAAAAAAGCCTTTATTCTTTGGAGGAGAACATGCCTCTGGTTTAAAGAAAAAAAAAAGCCAAATTTCTGTGTTTGAGCTCAAAAGCATTTTTTTTTTTTTAATTTTAGTGAGAGAGAGAGAGAGAGAGAGAGAGAGCGAGAGCAATGGACAGGGGTAGAGAGAGGGGAATCTTAAGCAGGCTCCATGCTCAGCAAAGAACCCCATGCAGGGCTCAATCCCATGACTCTGAAAACAAGACCTGAACAGAAATCAAGAGTCAGATGTTCAATTAACTGAGGCACCCAGACACTCCTCAAAAGCATTTCTTTAGATTACTGCATGATCATCTGTGCTGAGTATACACCCTTTCTCAAATTGAATAATTTTATCCACTGCAATTTGGCTTTGGCATTTAAAAACATTTTCTTCTGAGGGAGTGAACTTTTCATAAAGGTGACCATGGTGTGTGGACTGATCAATTGATCAGTAGGTAAATGGTAGGTAGATCACCAAAACTTATCCTCTTCTTTTTTAAACATAGTTTATTTATTCATTTTTAAAATGTTTATTCAGTTTTGAGAGACAGAGTGAGACAGAGCACGAGCAGCAGAGGGTCATAGAAAGAGAGGGAGACACAGAATCCAAAGCAGCTGTCAGCACAGAAATCCAATGCGGCACTCGAACCCATGAACCCGTGAGATCGTGACCTGAACCAAAGTCAGATGCTTAACCGACTGAGCTTAACCTTCTAAGTGCTAATCCTTGAGAAATGTTTTCCTTATTTTATAGAATTTTATAAGATGACTTAAATACCTATCTGGCTTTTAATTTATATGAATTAAAAAGAATAAAACATTGTTTTCATAATCATTAGAACTGTTAATTATTGTTTCTTTTATATAGTAAGTGATGTCCTCATGGACTCTTGAGGCATATGGGGTCGTTTGTCCTTTTCCTATAATTTCTGAATATCTTTCTTTCTTCTACCTATATTATTCTAGGTTTATGGCCTCTGTCCATTCCTCTTTCTCCCTCATGATCCGTTTCTTCTCATCTGTTGTAGGCTCAAAAACAACATCAGTATAGTGATCAGAATTGTTAATGAAATCAAGGTAACTTTGCTCTAACTGATTAGCAACTCTCCATTGGGGAAAATCTATGGGTTTTTATGACATCACTTTTGGCTGCACAGATACTTTTTTGCTTGCTTTTTGTCTGTGTTCCAAGTAGTGGGGTTTGTCAAATAGTTGACCTCTAGATAAGTAAAGTGTTTTTGTAATTCTATTTGAAAATTAGTGTGGAAAATTAAGGTGTGCACCCCTATGGAGAAAGTTGAGGTCAAGTAATTCATTCCTGAAGCTGTGCAGTCATAAAGATTCACATACTGGGCTCAGAACTAGTATTAACCAATCAAATTGCTCCCAGAGGGGTGCTCACTTCCTAGGTCAACTCTTAAAACACTCCACATAGCCATTTTAGGCTTCCAAATACTTGCTCAGTGGATGGACAGAGAAACAGGAAATCAGAGTGAAAATGGATGCTATAAATCTGTTTTGTACAGAAATGTGTTGAACACCTTTTAGGGAGGGCAAATGTACTACATCAGATGTTAGGATTCCACAGTACTGCCTAATTCATCTGGGAACCGAAATCTTTCTTTTGTTATGCTTCTTTTGCCCCCCTAATTTAAGGCTCACCAAAATTGTGTAAAGCTTGTGATTGTGTCACCATTTGAGAAGTCAGTCTTCCTTCACTTTTATCAAAGGTGAGAAAACAATACTATGAAGTAGATTTAACTCATCTAGTGAAAGGCCAGAGTTATTATTGCCAAAAGAGTATCTTCAAAAACTAAAATGAAAAGATTTTCTCTGACACATGTAAAAGGGAACTCAGTAAGTACAATCGTATTTATGTGTCTGTTGCTCTCCTGTTTTGGAGTAGATGTTAAAAATTTAGCCTGAAAAGTTCCCAGACACCAGTGTCCCAGGAAATTAATCTGTCACTTTCTTGATACTCATTGTGGACATGGGAAGGCAGTTGATCTGGTGGATTTTTGCTACATTTTGGTTTTTAGATGCCCAAGTAGAACCTGTAGGCCAAAGGTATCTCACCTCAATGCAATTACATTTCCCAACAGAGTGATTTCTGGCGCTGATGATATTTGTATGCAGATTATTATAAAGACTTGGAAAGACTCCTGGGTTTTGATTTTATGTTGGCTTTTTCCACAGGTTACATGTTTTCAATCTACCCCAAACACTGGAATTGTGAAATATAACTGAAGCATTTTGGCAAAACCCACGAATTTGTCCTGAATGTCAAGATATAATGAGTTTTTATGGTCATTAATGCTCTCCCATTAATAACATGCAGGAGAAAAAGAGGGGAAAGTTGTTAAAACGATTCGCATTTTTTAAAAACCGTGAACCAACCACAACAAAACCTTTAAGTGGGCCAAATGCTTATTATTGGAAAATGTATATTTTGCAGTATTATTTAATAGTTACTTACTACACTGTGCAGTTTCAACTGTGGTATCACCAGGATTTGTTTCTGCACAGAAGAAATACCAAAAAAAATAAATAAATGAGCAAAGAAACAAACCAAATAACAAAACAAACTTATATTTGAGAGCCATAAAAGCTGCCTGAGTATTTTGGAAGGTTTTGAAAGATAAACCTACTTTCCCTCTGCAACCATTAATGTGGCTTATACTAGAAGAAGGTGATTTAAAAAAAATTTTTTTTGATGTTTATTTCTTTTTGAGAGAGACAGAAACAGAATGCAACTGGGTTAGGGGCAGAGAGAGAGGGAGACACAGAATCCAAAACAGGCTCCAGGCTCCGAGCTGTCAGCACAGAGCCCGAAGTGGGGCTCACACTCGCGAGCCACGAGATCATGACCTGAGCCGAAGTCGGCCGCTCAACCAACTGAGTCACCCAGGCGCCCCTTAGAAGAAGGTGATTTTTAAGGACCTGCACACGCTAACGAGCTCCGCTCAGAATGAGCGGGGTGTCCTTGGTGCAGTTACATAGCCTTTCAACTTGATGTATTTTATTTCTGGACTCAGCCACTGATTTATACCTGAGGTCTTTGGCGTGTGAAGGAGTCCCACGTTCTCTTCTGGAAAAGTAAGCATCCATAAGTATTCTCAATGAACAAAACCAAGAGGCATGTCTATAAGCTAATAGTTGCTATGCATTGAACGCTAACTCTATGTGAGACACTGGATTAGGTGCCTAACACACACTACTCTAAAAATATTCTTTCCCCTTGCAAGGTGGATACTATTTTCTCTGCTTTGGAACACCAGAGTTCAGATCGATTAAGGGTATGTTTAAGGTCATGCAGCTGGTGAGAGGCAGGACCAGTGTTCCAACTGATGTGAGCCTGATTCTAAAGTCATTACACCTTCTTTTCCTTTACTTCAGGAAAAGAATCTAGTCTGATTTCAGACGGATGCACTTTATGCCTTTTGGAGGGCAAACCTAAGATATTAAACTGTCTCTGGCTTAAGTGTAAAGTGAGTGGATTATTTCAGCACTTTATCTCTCTCATGGAAGTATAAATAAGTCAAAATAGGTGCACTATTCCAGATTCCTTTAAAGAAGCAGCAACATAAAATCAAGTCCGCATATGGTATACACGCTCGATACGTATTTTGAACACAGATGAGCCTTCCAGAAGCGATTTGGTTTCTGGAATTGTTAGAACATTTCTTTTCCTGTTTCCAAAGTTTCTGAAGACTCTATCCAGGTGGGATACATCACCCTTCAATGTCAGCTAATCTCCTGACCGCTCACTGGAGCTCTGCCTATCACGAAACTTTGCCTATCTCCTGCTGGTCTGTATTGTAGTTTGTAGGGAGGTGCCCAGAGGTCACTTCCATCCTGTCACTGGGAAAGCTAGCTGGGGAATCCTGGTGTCTGAGGACTACAGGAAGTTAGCTGTAAAGCAACTCTTAAACGTTTTCTATGCCTAGAACCTGCTCTCGACTCACACTGGAGCCTTTGAATCAGTTTTTCCTTTTTACTCTGCCTCAGTTTCTCAACTATCAAAATGAGGAGGGGGAAAAAAAAGCCATGTTCTGAATAGAGAATCCAGCCTTGTTTAGATTTAAAGAATTTTTTGAGTTTTTTTTAAGGATCTGAGTCCCAGCTTATGACATCATTACTTCTCCCCCCCAGCCCCCATGTTTATAGTTCTCTTTTGGGCTGGTATATGGTTCTTTCACATCATGAGAAAAATTCTACTTCCCAGATTAGAGTTTTCATATTCTTCTGGAAATTCCAGTCATTAATTAGTTACCGTTAATTTTTCCAAACCTAGAGGCAACAAATTTTGTATCAGTGTTATTTTCTATATGTTATTTTAGTCTTCAGTGTCAACACCTCTGTCTAAAAGGGATATTTGAAGCTGAATAGTTTTGTGCTAGGCTCAAAAATGCAGTGTGCTAAGTCAAACACTTGCTTATACATTAAAGGTGCAAACTGAAGTTGGCCTGCACCTAGCATCCTGGCTCTCCTCCCTCCCATGCCTGTGGCAGACATTGCTAATCAATCCTGGGCTCTTTACCACCAAGCATAGGGGTCACTTGGCTTTCAAGAGCCCTTCTTGGCACAAGGCTCAGTCATTTGGAGTTGGCCTGCAGGATAAAATCAATTTGCCACCCGTGGAACAATGCCCCATGTAATAAACACCAAAGCAAACATAGATTTTTCTCCTCAGGGAGCACTTTGAAACTTTAATGAAAAGATATTTTGTAGTGGAGGAGTGAACCAGAGAGAAAGCCCTAAAATTCTTATAAGCTTTGTAATAGTGTAATGGGGACCCCCATCTATGAAAAATCCTTTGTCAAGAAATGAAATTTTGAATTAAAAATCCCACTACTAGAGGCAAGGAGGAGAGAGAATTTGCTTCCCTCTATAGACAATAAAAATACTATACTTAATCTGGAGATTTGAATTCAGATTCGTATTCACCAAACTCTGATGAAACCCGTATTCTTGTGCCTGGACTGAGATTAGTCTCTAAGGATGGTTCCTACTTACTTTTTTTTCTCCTTAGCTTGAACACAAAGGTATGTTATGGAGATATGCGATGGATGGGCACTCACCTTTTCCATGAACATCGGGGTGAACTCCTAGCCTTCCTGTTAATTAAGTGTTAGAGCAAAAAGACATCACACCCAAACTGAATAATCATATTCCCATTTACGCTTCTTTTTTTAGCCACTCACTTTTTTGGGTCATGTTTTAATCTAAGTGCAAGTAGTATAAAATTGTAGCGGTCCTTCATATTAATTTGGGGTGAAGAATGACCAAATTACTTGAAGTTCTCTAATTGACCAGGAGCTGCACTAGGGGGCACTCTCTTCCAGGAGTCCTGGCATTGCTGTGGGTTTGGGGAGAGCTGTGTGTGCCTGGGGCTGCACATTGCGACGGTTGGACTACCCCAGAAGGTCTTTAATCATTTCCTTGGGGGCCTTTGTTCTTCTCAAGGCTCTTTTGGTTACAAGAAACAGACATGCACTTAAGTTGCCTCACGTGAAGGAGGATTTATTGCAAGTTTGTGCATGGGAGAAGCTGAATGACCAACCTCAGAAGGACAGAAGTTAAAGCACACTGCCCTCGTAATCTCTGTCTCTCCGAGGCGTGGTGCCCCTGCCCTTCTCTCCTGGCTTCCCCTCAGCACCCACAGGTCACTCCTTCCTCATAAATCCAACATGCAGCTGGCCCACAGTGGCCACCCCAGTTCTGCCTACCTCTACTTATTAGGTGTCCTGGCTCCAGAGAACTAGCTCAGTGACTTAGGATCCCAGTTCTCACTTCCACAGAGGGGACCTGGGCACAGCTTCTCTTTCCAGGCCAACTCATTGATCATGATGTCACATAGATGGAAGTCTAGGGCTTGGCTGTCCTTGAGTCAGGGCCCTGTTGGCTTAGGTATGGCCAGAGGTTGTAGAGTGAGACTGTACACATCACAGCTGCCTACTTCAGTATATGTGTGCTTCCAGCCCTGTGGGAGGCGTGAGAGTATAATGACCAAGCCTGGAATTAGAGTCACAAGAATCAGCGGGACGTCCCCGGGGGGACTGGTGGAACAGTGCAGTAGCCACTTCTCTGGCTTCAGAGAGTGGGCAGTAGGTTTAACATTACATTTTGAAACTTAACTATGACACTTACCCCGTGTGAAATTTACATCCATCTTAACATTTTCTTTTTCTGGCTGAGGTAGATTCATTTTAGAAGTACTCATTTTTCCTATAATTATTGCCATTGGCTTACTTCCTAATTTAATGATCTAGGAATGCTTGGTCACCCATCGGTGAGGTGAGGCTATGAAGGAAGGATTCTTTACATTGTGCTCTGTACTCTGTAGGTGATCAGAAAATTATCAGAGTGCATCATAGGCTTGGAGGCTGAAGAAGCTGGGTTCTACTTGATATAAAGTTTATATTTTTCTTAGCCTGACATTTCCAATTAATGAAATATGATGTTAGCAGTAACCTGGGATCAGACCTGGGAGCCTTGAAATAAAATATTTTCTAGAACCATATATCTTCTTGGTAAGTAAGATGAGGCTGAGATCTTTTGGAAAAGGAGATTTTCTCACTCTATTGTTATTTCCTGAATGGCTTGTACCACGTACAAATCAAGCCATGAGTAGAGGCTGTTTGTCGGGCCCTTTCGGCTTCCTTCCAGCCACTCGAGAAATGTTAGCATGGGCCTTGACCAACACTCCCACCCTCCCCCAGCCTTGTAAAGAGGAGATAGGTTGCATTCTGAGCAGTGACTTTGCAGAAAAAGACCAGGCTAGGATGGCTCAGGGGTCTGAGATCCCCCGGGGCCTTTCCTTGTTCTGTGCCTCTTTGTTCTCGACCTCGAAAAATTCACCCCATCTCTTTCCAGGTCTCAGCACCCTCATCTGCAAAATGGGCATCCGTTCCCCTCAGGGATCACTAATGAGCACTGTGGAGTTTGCTTGTTAATGACGCTAAGAATGCTTGGAACGTATAAATATTTCCTAAGAAGAGCTGGTGTCTCTCCTCTTGCTATAAGATTGGAGGAAGTATGCAGCGTCTCTTCTGCTCATCTGTAATTTAGTCAGCTTGTATACAGACTGCACTGCATTAAACGCTGAGCTCCGATCCTCGTGTTTAAACATATTAAATACAAAATATGAGTAGTATAAATTGTGTGAAACACTTTGGTCTCCTCCTTGGAGGCCTAACAAGATTTCAGCGCGGGGTCACCACGAACATTATACAGACACGGCTAACTAAGAGTAAGTGGAAGTCTTTTAGATGGTGGCTGGAAAATAGTCTTACGGCAAAAGTTGCAGAAGCCCATCCCTGGGGATTTATAAGTGCGCCTAGGAAAGATGAGGGGAACCAGTCTACACCGCTCATGGGTGGGCAGAGGACTAGAGGTATTTGTTTATTTTATTTGCACATTAACTTTTATAATGCTATTGCTCTAAAGAGCACGCACACAAAAAAACTTTACAAATCACAGACTCCACGGTTCAAAACTCTTCATCCCCCCCAACAGCTTTGCAGGGGTTTGCTGCCACAACTTATCACACCGAACATCCACCCATCTCTCCCTTTAGGAAAGTAAAGCTTTAAGACAAGGTATTTCCAGAATTTCCTTAATAGAAATACAAGAGATTTCACAGGATGGTTATGTAAGTAGGTGCCCATGGCCACACTGGCACAATGGTGGGCCAGTATGGATGATTCTCGTCCCCCACTGTTGAACTGTAGCTGCAGTGGTTTTCATAATCCACACATGCTTTAATTAGGCATTTTCCTTTCTTCCTCTTTCCAGAGGACGTGGTCATTTGTTGCCCTCCTTTGCTTTTATGTTTGGATAGTGACTCGCAGCCTCTCCCGTGCTCCAGTTGTGTTTCTCCAAAGTCACATTGGATATGGATCAGGCCCTGAGTGAATGTTTATGTCGCCAGGGAAATGTGAGGCTCTTTGACCTTTTCCTTTCTACGTCCCGCTGTTCTCTGTTTTGTCCTGGCCTGGGATTTTTGATTTTTACTATTAACAACCTGAGGTCTTTAATATTTTCCTCCGGGGCAAAGCCCAAGAAGAAATGGAACTCTGTGCAGAGTGGTAGAAACTGTTGACAAGGGAAGTTTGAAAATGACCATGTTTTGTTGCAGTTTCTTAAAAACTGTAAGCTGACACAGAGAAACCTCAGCAGTTACACATCCCGGCTGATCCTTCTGTCCTCTGAGAAGGGAGAGATTTATGGAATCCACAGAGGCTGGGGCCACATAACCCAGTTTGAGCTTAGAAGGCACTAGCTCCTTAATGCCAAGTAAATTTTGGAAATGATTCTCCTTTGCTGACAGTACCCTCATTACTGATTGTGTAGAGTAATTTATCAGGCATTTCTTAAAATAAACCGTTCATTTATACTAATAGGACTTGGCAGGAAGGAAAAATTGGCAGGACTTGGAGTTCCTAGTGTGGGTTTTTCTTTTTCTTTCTTTCTTTTTTTTTTTTTTTTTTTTATTTTCTGTCTTTAAAAAATTTAAAAACACCAACGTTGAAAACTTTTAAACATTTTGAGGAAACAGTTTTTAGGGGCCAGCTTGAAGTTCACGAAAACATAAAGAATTGCATGATAAATCTCCGAAATGGAAGAAAGAAACCATTTCCCATGACGAAGTTCGGCAAAAGAAAGAATAAGTGCAATGTCACTGATTTTTATCTTTCTGCATTCTTCAGGCGCTAGGTTCCTCATGCTGATGACTTTGTTACTTAGGTTTGGGATCACACGGGCTTTTGAAGAGAGTTCATTTCTCTTTTTCTTCTCCTGTACAGTTAGAGCCTCCTTCTCCTTGAAGTCTGCCTCAGCTGGCTGTTCCTCTTTAGTTATGCACATAATGTATCAGTGTTGTTTATATACGCCCAACGTCGTTAGCCTCCAGGCTTTCTGATTATCTGCATATTCTTAGCCTTGGGTCTCTGACAGTACGTTTCCATCTTCCATTCCCTCGGCATTAAAAGGACATCAGCAGGATTGATAACCTTTTCTCCTGAATAAAATGATAGTCATGTAAATCATAATAAAACATAAGTAACAATCGAAATCTACAGGCCCAGGAAAAATGCTTCAGGCCCCTGCCAGCAGTGGGGATGCGCGAGAGCCAAACTCGGAAAAAATGCTCCAGTACCGGAGATATAGATCTACATCCACATATGCACATACACATACATGTTACATAGGAATACGCACACGCAGACATGTAACATAATCTACTTAAACATATGCCCACATATGTGTACATCAACGTGTATGTATATTTATCTGGATAACGGAATGTGTAAGTTACAGCACGTGTTGAGAGGCATGCCGATAAATTCTGGGACTTGAGATCAGAACAGAAAGACTAAATGTTGTTTTTGAGACTGAGAGGAGTTCTTAAAAAGTGCAGGGGTCCACAGATGAATCAAACTACAGAGGGTAATGTGGGCCAAGTAGAGCTTACAGTAGTGGGTTAGCAATTGTTTTCCTGTCGTTGAATTAGCAACTCTACCAGCTTCTCAGACAAGGCAACATCCTTGGCTGACTTTTTAATATGAAATGGTACTTACCTCTTTGTTTTCCTCCTCTCTCCTATCAAGGTGTTAGAGCTGGTTATTTGTTTAAAACCCAACTTGCAGATTGCTTTGTAACATTCAACCTTTAGCACAATGGGTATAATGAAGTTTGTGGCTCCTGAAAAAAAAATGTCTGTTAGGAAATACATCAAAATATTAATAATAATGTTACGATATAAAGACTGTCTTTCTAGGGGCACCTGAGTAGCTCAGTCGGTTAAGCATCTGAGCTCAGCTCAGGTCATGATCTCATGGTTCGTGGGTTCGGGCCCTGCGTCAGGCTCTGTGCTGACAGCTCAGAGCCTGGAGCCTGCTTCGGATTCTGTGTCTCCCTCTGTCTCTGCCCACCGCCTGACTGCTCTCTCTCTCTCTCTCTCTCAAAAATAAACATTAAAAAAATTTAAAAAACTATATCTTTCTGGGTTGTAAGATTATGGGTATTCTTCACTGTCTGAATTCAGTATTTTTCTAAATTATTAGTGTTACTTTAATATATAGAAAAAATGTTTCCAGAAAAACAAGGAAAAGAGGCATGTACCTTATTTTTTAGGAATAGATTATGAAGAAATAGAATACTTTTTTCCTAGAAAGTTTAAAGTATGTTCATTAATTTTTTTCTTAGTGTGCAATATCAGGGTTTTATAAGCCACACAATATCCTATATATCCTTATTTCTTTATATCCATACTTTTTAAATGTGCCTGACAATTCATTAGTAACTTCTAAGTCTCTAGTTTTCTCATACTTGCATTACCAATGTCAAGTATTTTTGCTGTTTCCTTTCTTGTTACTTTTAGATTCTCTATTAAGACAAGTATGTGCAAAACTTTGAGATGCCATCACCAGTTTGTTTCGATTATTATCTGTGGCCTGAGTGATAGTGTATGGGCTTTGGAAATTTCCTTTTTTTCCTAACTAAAGATTTCAGACAAAATCCTCAGCAGAATTGCTGCTGCAGCCACCAAATTTAGATCATTGCCTTTAACTCCAAGCTGAAGGACCCTCTAAAAAAGTTCGAGGGCAGCACGTGTTAGGATTGGCACACAGATTCACGGAGTCTGAAAATAACTGGAGAATCCAGAAAAAAGTTCATTGCTGTTAAGGTTGAAAGTAGTGCATGGGCCTTATACCTTGCCCTTTTTTTGGATTAAATCCAACTCATGACATTGCCAATGTGCCTGTTTAGCAAAAGCAACAGGAGAATGGAAGAACATAGTTCTTGATCATGAAGAGTCTTTTTATCACAGGGATGCCCAAGAAACTCAGAAGATTTCATTGCTCCTTAGGTAACGTTTCTGGCCTCAGTTTGCCTTTTCCTTCCCTACTATGCATTTGTAGGAAGGGGGATGGGAGTCGGCAGGAATGAGTGAGGGGCTAGCTCCCCACATGTAACTCTGCCTCTCTGAGTAGTGTGTGGATATAATGTTGTGGTAAGATGTTGAGCTTCAGCTGGTTCTGTGCTGATGAAGGTTTGTCTTTTTTTTTTTTTTTTTTAATTTGAGAGAGAGAGAGCGTGCACAAGAGAGAGTGGGAGAGGCAGAGGGAAAGAAAGAGAGAATCTCAAGCAGGCTCCATGCTCAGCATGGAGCCTGACTTGGGGGCTCGATCCAATGACCCTGGGATCACGACCTGAGCCAAAACCAAGAGTTGAACACTCAACCAGCTAAGCCATTCGGGCGTCCCAAGGAAGGTTCTTCTTGAGCATGGATTTCTTCCCGGTATCAAAGACTGGTCAGACTTCCAGTCAGAAATTGAAATACAGCTTGTGTCTTTTGTTAAAAGCGTTGGGTGGGGGCAACTGAAGCTTGCCATGTGGGGGCCAGCTGGTGCTATGAAGAGGAGTCAGTCTGCCTTGCTGGTAGAGTTACTTTAGTCCTGGAGATCTAGAGGTTGCCACCCTCTTTTCAGGGAATCCCATACAGAAGGAGATAGCCCCATAAGCTACCTAGCTTCGACAGGGTCAGAAAACTTTTCCTAATTAGCTTGCCTGTATATATAATATTCTCTTTATTTCCTTTTTGTTCTTGAACATTTAGTAGAGAAACTTCTGAAAGTTTTAGCCAATTTCAGCTAATGAACAGTTAATGAACAAAACCAATTGGTTTATGTTTGTTTCAAGACACTAACAGGAGAGGCAGTAGGGGCCATTTGGAGGGGAGTAAGAATCAGAGACGGGAACTTGAACAGGGAGATAAATTCAAGAGGAAAACCTGAGGGGTGTTTGTCCAGATGTCCCTTCCCAGCAGTAGATTCTCTGTCCGGTGCTAAACTCTGAAGGCCCCTAACTATGTCTTAGGAAAGGAAATTAGTGGTGACATGTTGAGAAAATGAGCCAGTGTTGATGTGGGTTTGACCGAATGCTAGTTTATTTATTTAGACTGGGATGTTAGATTTGCTTTCACCTTGGAACTTCTCAGAGATTTCTCAGTTATCTGCACTGGATCACTATGATTTGCTCACCCAGGAAGTTTTAGGTCTTCGTATATATAGTTGATTCATGCCCTTTAAATTCACATAAAACTAATTTTCACCAGAAAGCCAATTAGATTCTGAGCTCATGAAGGGCAAGGGTATCTTTATCATTTTTTGATTCTTCAGTGCTGAGCATGGATGTGTGACTCAGACAATACTTGTTGAATGAACCTGTACTAAGTCAGGTGTGAGAAAAGCCTTTTACCATGCCTAGACATTTCTGCCCTTGATAACAGTACCTTTTCAGTTTAAAAACATCGTATGGCAAGTTGATATTTGCAAGATGGTTTCAGCATGGTTTGAGGGCACATAGAAGCAGGTGGGTTAGAGCAGTTGCAGGAGGAGGGTGATCTCAAAGCTTCATGAAAGATTATCTCTGTTCCACTCCTCAGTAAATATTTGCTGTTAACTGAGACTTGAGCTTCTCTGATGGTGTCTCTCTTAGGCAGGGCTGACAGATTTCTTTTCATTTTCATGTTCCATGTTTCATCTGGGTCATTCAGCACTGCTGGGACCATATTCTACTCATAGCCATGGCTAACGCTTGTATATCATCAGAATCCTACATTGCCAAGATTACATGCAGAAGACTAGATTCACTTGCTTTGGGGAGGAATTCTTGTTGACTAATCCCTTATTAATACCCTGTTAATTCCTGATCTCTTGGGCCAGAGGATGACCTCTATTTTTGACCTCTATTTTATCTTTTCTGTAAGGACAAGGGAAGAGAGTAAATTTAAAACAGTTATAAGCGCAATGCAAAAATGACTTAAAAATTCCTTGACAATTGTTTGCACGGCATTACAGGCATACCGCATTTTACAGGACTTTGCATTATTGTGCTTCACAGATATAGCGTGGTTTGTTTGTTTTTTTACTATTTTGCAAATTGAAGGTTGTGGCAACCTTGCCTCCAGCAAATCTGTCAGCGCATTTGCTCACTTCATGTCCCTGTCACATTTTGGTAATTCTCTCAATATTTCAAACTTTTTCATTATTATTATATTTGTGATGACAATCTGTGATCAGTGATTACAACTCGCGGAAGGTTCAGATGCTGGTTGGAATTTTTGAGCAGTAAAGCATTTTTAATTACGGTATGTACTTCTTTGTAGACATAATGCTATTGCACACTTAATAGACTAGAGTATAATATATACAGAACTCTTACGTGCACTGGGAAGCCAAAAAATTCATTTGACTCCCATTATTGTGATGGTCTAAACTGAACCCACAATATCTCTGAGATATGCCTGTATCAGACATCGAGCATATGCAAACATTACTCGGAGGGTGGTCAATTGCAAAGGACATTGGACTAGAATCCAGCTTTTCTACTTAGGTGTTTTGTTACTGTGAGCGAGTCACTGACTCACACCGAGCTTCCATTTCCTCACTTAAAACTTTATTTCCTGCCAGAAAGAAAGAACATTAACATATTATCTATCTATAGGATCCACAAACACAAGGTAATGTTGCATATAACATCTTGAGAGACCACTCATAAGAGGACATGTACATTTCTGATGATGGCCAATAGCTAGCTGGTGGTAGTCTCTTAATCCCTTGCACACCCTGACATTTATAAATTTGGCATTTTTTACGATGGAAAGTTGCCTTCTAAACTGAACCAGAATGCCCACAAAATTAATAGCAACTGTTTTTCTATAAGGAAGCATATACTGCCAGGTTGTCATTCCTAGAGAAGAAAGCTGTTCTCAGATGGAGTTGGTCTGACTACCTGTTTTTCACCAGTTCTTTAGGGGTAGGAACCATGACCCAGTTAGCTCAATATGAAATAGATCCTGACCATCTGGCAGTCTTCCTGTATCTTGTAACCCAATCCTTAACAGTAGCTTCAGGTAGGTCAGTCTCACATATCCGTGTCAAAGAAGCTTAGTCCTAGTTAAACAGGGTAAATTAGGTATTGAGGTTTCTTTGGACTCGGTTGCTCACCAGGTACTTGAGGTAGGTCCCAGAACAGCATCCAAGGCTTGGTCACAATGGCTGGGAACTAGCAATACGTCTGTAATGCTTTTCCTTCTCCTGGCAGCACGCAACAGCATTTCCAAAGTAGCATATGAAGAAAAAAAAAAGAGCTAAGGCATTAAAAAAAAAATTGCCTGTGATATCATCTCGATTGGTCAGTTTCAGTGAAAAAATACAGGGAAGCAAAGATTTTACCCCTGTGTGACAAGTCAGTAAAATCATTAATTGGGCTTTGGTTTGTGATTTAGTTCAAAGAAAAAAATAATCTAACTTAATAAATGCCTTGAATCTTCCCGTAGAAGTAAATAAGTGAATTAGAAGTGAATAAGTGATGAAACATAAACATAAAACATAAAACATAAACATAAACATAAAACATAAACATAAAACATAAAATTCTCACATGTTCATGTGAAATTTGAACATGTTATCTCAGACAAGCATAACAGCAATGATATAGGAGACCACGGTTCAAGGAGTAAATGATTGCAGTGAATAATAGAAAAATAAAGATGGCCACTATTCATAAATTTGCAATGATTATTTTCTGTCAGATGTGTTATAGAGTGTTCTTAGTTTCATCTAGTCAGCATAGCATTTTTGATTAGTAAGAGAAAATTATCTCAGCAGTGAGGTTAGCCTTATCAGAAGTTATTTGGCTTAACCTGGCTATTATCTCTGATTTTAATTATGTTAATAAAAGGTAAAGCTATTCATAGACTAGAAATTAAAATAGGGCTCATTAGCAGAAACAATTCTGAATATTTTTGCTAATTATATTGTTGCCTATCATCCAAATGAATGGAAGAACCATGCCAAACAATTCTCTATGGAAATAACTAAGAGGGAAATATAATTAATTCCTATAATAAGAGAAAAAGCAAACTAGGATCTGTATGGCTCAGGCGTACACAGGAGTGATATTGAAAATACTTAACAACAGCTAAGCTTGGGCCCTCACCAAAAATGATAGGATGCTAGCCATGACATCAAAGCAGGGCTGCTGAAGGGACATCCTGACCAGGTGTTCGCCCTTTATACCTTGGATCATTAGAAATTTTAGTGGGATCCTGGGGAGGGCACAGGGAATGGAAGACAACAATTATTTAGTAATTAACATATCAATATTTTAGCAACCAGAATGGATATGCCGGTGCACACAAACTGAATATCAGCCATGGAAATACTTAATAATCCATTGATAAACTTTTGATTCATTTCCCATTAAACCTTAAGGATGAAATCTGTCCCGACTTTGTGGCCTTCATTGTCAGAATTAATTTGTAAGCCTGGGCAGTTATAAAAGACAAGAATGCCAGGGACAGTGCTGTGTGGACACCCACCCACAGGAGATATCTGAGAGTTCCGTTTCTGGTAAGGCCAAGGCTAGCTTTTAGCACACCAACCCTCCCAGCAAGAACAATAAGAAAAACAGGACACTTTTTAAAGATCAGTTTGAAAGCACTGGGGAACTACCAAGAAAGCTAGGGCTTCAGGGGCCAAATCCCAAAGAGAAGGAAAACACAGTGAGGTGGGCCCAATATGTTCCCTCACTTGCCCTCAGAACAGCACCATTTCTTGATGCATAGCATCAGTGGTGACTTAGAATGAGCAAGATTTTGCCGGGTTTGGGTTTAAGTTTTGGGATACCTCAGGCAGCCAGGACTTAATGGGACAAGAACTGAGAGAAAAGTAGACGTTGAAGATAAACATAAAAGGCTCTGAAAGATGGAGAGAATCAGGCGAACCAGCCAGGGATCCTGGAACCCAGGGACTGACATGGCACTGACTTGCCTGGGTTTGGTTTTGTTTTTGTTTTCTTCACGTATCACACTTGGGTATTGGAGAAGCTGGCAGCTCCAAATTCCAAGGCCGAAACTGGACAATAAATTAAAAAAAAAAAAAAAAAAAAAGCTCCAGGAAGTGCCTGTTCTCTCTTGCCAAAGGGGTCAGGAAATACGCAGGCTAGAATGACAGAAGACTTTTAGACAATAACCGCCCCGCCCACTTCAGTCAAACGCCAAACTGCAGCCCCACCCCCACCTCTACAAGCAAAACAAAGTGGGGAGTCTAGACTTTTGCCTTGCCCCGTTGAAATGAGATCCCCACTCGACACACACCCATGCTAGGGTGCTGTGAGAGAAAGCCAGGTGGGGAGCCTGGACTTTCCTTTCTGCCTGGTGGTAACGAGCAAGACCCCCATGGTGAAAGCGGAGACCCTGGGGGAGAATGGACTTCTACTCTGACTCCCACTCAGTGGTAACAAGGCGCTTGTCCCCATCTGCGCTGAGTGGTGTCAGGGGAGGCTGAGTGGAAAGCCTGGAATTCCATCATCTTTCGGTAATGGCAAGCCACCGACTCTACTTGCTGTATCAGTCAAAGCCAGGTGAGCAGGAGTAGCCAGGCACTCCCCTTTCTGTGAGCCAGGTTGATATCAGCAGAGGTTAGTGGGGAACCCAAACCGCCCATACTGCCTTGAGGAGCCTCTCCAACCCCACCAGCATAGGGTGTCAGTGGAGATGGAATGGAAAAACTGGGTTTCTACCACATTGCTGGCAGCAATGAAAAAGCACCCCCTTTTCCCTGCCAGCACAGAGTCAGAAGAGTCCTATTAAAAACAGACTTAAATAAGATGTAGAGATTCATAATACCAAATATGTGTAGGATATAATTGAAAATCACTCTTCATACCAAGAACCAGGAAAATCTCCACTTGAATGAGAATACAACCAACGGATTTCAACACTGGGAATGCACAAATGTTGCAATTATATAACAGATTTTAAGGCAGTCTTATAAAAATGCTTCAACAAGAAATTGCAAACACACTTGCAATAAAGGAAAGAAAGTACAAAATGTTAGTAATTAATAGAATGTCTCTGCAAAGAAATGGAACATATAATGAAAGACCAAATGGAAATGATAGAACATGTTCAGCCTATAAAGTTTCCATTCTCTTTAGATCGATCTTGGTGTGGACTGGGGCATACGTTTACAGTTCAGACATTTCCCAAGTCTGTCTCAGCTGTTACTTTCCACTTGGCCCTCTCTCGTCTCCTCCCACTCATGGTGACTCAAGTAGGGATGCATGCATTCTTCTTTATCACATTCTCTTGGCCTTAGAGTTTAGTTCAGGGTTAGACAACTAACCAGACCAAGATAGAGAAAATTCTGGAATTCTTGCTGAAAGTATTGGGAAAGAGAACTCAACTATTAACATGTAAGCACAGGCTCTTGGATGTCATATTTGCTGCCACTTGGTGGCAGCCTGCTTGAGATGAGCCAAGAGACTGGAAGGAAGACATGACGAGAGGGTCCTGGTGACATGGTATGATCACTTGGATTGATCTGGCCTTTTTTGAGTTGGGTTTTGCATGAGGTCATTTGCTTCTTAACGGGCCCAAGAAATAGAGAATCCTAAAGAAAAAAGAGCCTATTTTATATTATAATTCTATGGATTAAAAACAGAAAAAGAAGCTAATTTTTATTGTGTACTTATTTTGTTTTCAAAGCACCATACTAGATTTGATATTCACCAACTTGTCTAATGCTCATAAAACCCAACATGGTGAGTGTGATGCCTACACTTAACAGATGAATAAAGAAAGAGACCTGGAAAGATTAGGAAATGTGTCCAAGTTCCCTTTATTAGTAAATGCCAGAGGTAAACCTCAAGGTCTGAAATGGCTGATCTCAAAGACTGCCTTTGAATTAAGCATGGTCTGTACATATATGAGGAAGATAAAACGTGATACAAGTAGTAATTTCTCTATCACTGAATTTTCACTGCTGTGGTACAACTTCTAGATATATACTGATATGCCAACACACAAAGAGGAGTGTTTTATTAAAATCTCTTTTCTCTGAAAGCCTAATTCAGATTTAGAGAACAATTCCAATGGATAAGAGAGTAATAAGACGGTCTGTTGAAATTATTCTCAGGCAAATAAAATTAATTTCCATGCAGTAGTGTAATAATTCAGGAATATTATGTCACCACATGTTTCTTTATGTGCGTGTAATCTTTAAATTCTGATCATTGTACCTTGGGAAAATAGAAATTTGAGGTATTACTGGTGGGTTTTTTAGAAACACTCTTTAAATTATAAAGGGATGAATAGATATTTGAGCGTGATCTGTTTTGGATATAGTATTATACTCTGTCCTTAGACAATGACCGATGTTCATTATTTCCATCTGTAAGCAATGAGTTAAATTGCTTTTTTGATGCAGTCCTTTTATTTGCTAGTCAAAGAATATTACAAATGATTGAAAGGATTTATAAAATGAGGTGGCTGAGATTTGTTCTTATTTGCTTCCAGCTGAAAGCATAATACACTTAATGTTTCCAGGATATGGAGGAGCTAACAGATGTCAAAAGAGCAGAGAAAGCTATTTTACTCAAGATTGTTCAAAAGCTAAACAAAAACCTTTTCTTTTCCAAAATTCATAAACTTTATTTATCAGACATTAATTATATTTGACATAAAATGCATTTGCTGTTTACCCAAAACGTATCTTTTTCCTTTTCAATTAAGAAAATAAAAGTTGTTATGGTAAAGGTAAGACCCCTGGATTAAAATTAGTGTAACATAAGTTTGTTTTCATCAAATAACCATTACCGTAAACTTTATCTTTGTAACTCTTTACTGTCTATACGATACAGACAAATAATTTTACTTAAAGATGAAAACAAAATAATTAAAAATCAGAGACTGTTTGAACTTGCTGTTTTGCTTAACCAAATTTCAAACTGAGCTGAGTTTCCAGGAACTACCATTCAATGCTGGATATTTTATCTGTGGATTTACTTTAGGGATCAGAATTCTGCAAGGCTTGCTAATGAGGTCAACTTGGTAGACCCAAAAGAACAGCCATAGTGTTGCATATTAGAATTTTAAGAGCAAGATGGTAGTTTGAAGGAACAAATTGCTTAATGCTGTTTCCATAGGTCCCATGTAAACAAACAGTAAAAGGTTGGCAAGTTTTTGCAATCAAGGCCAACATTTAATAAAGGCACAAATGAATGCAAAATGGAAATATTATTCCTGGATTTACATTTTGCCTCACCTCCGTCCAAATTCTTACTGTTAAAACAATCCAAAAATATATTTAAGATCTCACCTGGGCTGCCACCCTGCTCTTATAAACATGCTACTTTAATGAATCGGTTTGTTTCTGACAGAAGCTCCCTTTGAAATTAATCAAGAATACTATGAATACAGCTAGCTTATTTCCCTCTTTTGTTTTCCTAGCCTTTCTTTTCTTTTCTTTCTTCCCCCCCCCCCATACCCCCCGGGGGAAATTCCTCCCACACACATGGAGAGCATGACCATTTTAATCCTGCCCCTCTGGCCATACTTGATTATTCGAGGGTTGACCTAGGATAACTCCGGCAAATGTGAGGCATCACCACAGAAAGTTTGCAATTATAATAGAAAAAAAGAGTTTGTATCATATAACTGGAGCTCTCTGAATTAATCTTTTAAAAAGTCATATTAAATCTACACATCTGTCTTAAGACACATCTTGACTTTAGAAATATGAACATGTGCTTGTGTCTTAGAATAGAAAGGAACAGTGTATGTTCAAAAAGTTTTTAATCTGAAGCAGGGCTAGGGTGGTTTGCTAAAGAGTTTTACAGAGGCAGTATCATCTGTGCACATCCCGATCCCACCCAAATACTGTCAGCGTCATCATCAGGAGGCTCCTGAGGCAGACGACCTCATCCACAAAGCTGCTTGTTGTCAACACGCTTGCATATTCCAGCCTTGTTGAAAACCTTCCCTTTGGTGGGAAGGATATCTCAAGGGATTTTTAATTTACCTAATGCCCCTCGTTCTGATTCTCTATTCATCAGCAACCTGCTAATTCCCAAGAAGAAACTATGCTGATAGAATATACTAGACTTAATGTAACTATGGGGTACATGTGACAATGATTGCTGATGTAAGTTGTTCAAGTCTCTTCTTGTGATTATGGTTTCATGTAGTTGACTATAGGTGGAGAAGGGCCAATCATGTAAACGTGAAGATCTGTGCTTCACGTGACAGTTATATAATTAAGGAGTGGCCATCCTGGTATCTATTTCAGTCTTAAAGACAGTTTGATTTTGAGTGTATCAGCTTTCATGGAACTTAGAGCTGATAAGAACTAGGTTCTGCGTCTTTGAAGCACAAGGCTAGATCTAGCTGGAATTCTCTTAGACCAATACTTCCCAAACTTGTCAGTGTATCAGAATCAACTGGAGAGCTTTTTTAAAAGTATAGATTCCTGTGTTTGAGATGCTGATTCAGTAGATCAGATATAGCACAGCTATTTACATTTTAAGGAACACTCCCCAGATGGTTCTAATGCATAGCCATGTTTGGGAACCACTGCTTTAGACTCTGTTTCCATACGACATTCATATGTGCTTTCTTTTAACTGATTTTTTTGAAAGCCATAATTAGATTTAGTGAGTTGCTAGATTTGCCTACACAATACTTACAAATTTGGCCCTAGATGGAATTTCTGGCTGAGCAACCATAATGCACCTTTCTGAATTTGTAGAAGAGGTGAATGGCGGGGGGGGGGGGGGGGCGCAAAAACCATGAGAAGAGGCAGTGGCATCTTAGATGTGGTAAATAGGCAGCCAAGCTCACTACTCCCTTCCCTACAGACTTCAGGGATGCTTACCCTTACCAAATGGTATCTTTTTTCTAGTTACTTTTTTCATTGGTCAGATTCTGATTCCTTTTACTGTGTTTGCATAATTATTAATGAGACCATTTGCACTGATCAGGAACATCCATACCTCTGGCTTAATTTTTGCTGTTGGGATGTCAGTTGTCTATCTAATTATGTTACTTTGTAGGCAGTATTTTCCCTTTCTGTCTCTGTTGTTCAACTGAAAGTTTTCTCCTCGACTTTTTCTTTTATTCCCAATTTACTGAGATGTGTCTAGTTATAGATCTATTGATATTTTTATTATCTTACTCGGAATTTGTTAGGCTTTCTGAATCTGAGAAGTCATGTCTTTCATCAACACTAGAAAATTCCTCAAAAGTGAACTCTCTGTTTTCTCCTTCTGGAACTCCAGCTGGATGTATGTTCAACCTTGCCACTTTATCTTTCAGATCTTTTCATTTCTCTTTCATATTTTCAAACACTTTGTTCCTTTTATCACATGTTGAGTAGTATCTTCAGTTCTGTTTTGCACTTGACTAAATGCCTCTTCAGCTGTGTCTGATATGATGTTTAATCTTTCCATTGAGTTTTTAATTTAATGATTTTATTTTTTACTTCTAGATGCTATGTTTTCAGATACTTCTGATTGTTCTAACAGCTTTTGGTTTTTTTCCTTATAACGCTGATTCCTCCTTTGATTTCTTATATTTATATACTGGATCTGGTCATCTAATATCTGAAATATTTAAATACCTGATTATTTATTTGTTTTGCACTGTCTAGTTTATGGTGACTTGTTGCCAGGTATATTATATTATTCATGTTAATGTTCATTGGAACTTTGTCTAAATTTTTCATGGCCTAGATTGAAAACGTGTTCCTTCGTGTTGGTTTCTGGTAGACATCCATGATGCTTCAAACCTAATGACTCTTGAAAGTAAATTTCTCCTTAAAGTTTTTTTGTGACTACCACAATGGTGTGAATTCAAGCTCCAAATCTGTATGAGGACTGTATATGTGGTTATACATTCTCAAGGAAATTATTTTATCAATTTTCATCAGAATCAGAGTAAGGCAGAATTTTGTTTGTTTGTTTGTTTGTTTTTTATGCCACTGTGCCACTCAAGGTAGATCTTATTTCTGGTTTACCATATCACTGAGGAATAACATTTGGTGGTGGGGGTGGGGAATCTCAGCTTTACACGGAAGTCTCAAATATGACTTCTCACCTGTACAACCCATCGACTCTGTCTTCTGTTTTCCACAGCTATAGGTAAGTAAGCATTGATAGATGGTCTTGGGGCACCTGCTCACTTCAGAACTTACTTAACTTTTTATGATTTTCTCTCTTTGTTGGGTCCTCCCCATCTCCCTCAACCCCTCATCACCCCCCGAGGGTTTCTTACTTTCTTGTTAACTCAGCCATACATTTAAACTGTTTACAAAATATATCCTAACATTTTTAAATGTCTTAGATCAAGAGGGTTTTTTCCTTGATAGTTAATCCATATTTCCATAAACAGAAGTTTCATGTTCTTTTTAAAATGTAATTGAGATTTTTTTTCATTCTCCAATTCTCATTTCATGCCACAGACATTTTTAGCAATCAAGCAATATAAAAATTTACAAGAATCCTAATATATGTTTTTCTAATACCCTCATCTTTTTTTTCCTGATGAGTAAATGTATACCTAAGTAGCATTTCCCAAAGTGAATTCCATAGAACAGGAATTTGTAGTTAAGTGGTCAAATAAGCTTGGGTAACACTGGTTTAAGCAAAGTTACAGTGAAAGAACTTGTGTGGTGTGTACTGTGTTGTGCAATTCTGAGAGTGGATAACACAGGACTGGTGCACTTCCCTGAGGTGAACTTGAGGAAAGCTGGCATAGAGGTAAAAATGACATCCCTAAGTCCGTAGGGGCAGTTAATAACAGAGCCAAGACTGGAACATGGTTCTTCTAACTCTCTCTTCCTCTTTATCATCACAATGAAACATTTTGTAAATAGCTCCTTGTGAAACTATGTCTAGTAGTACCCCATCCTCAAATTGAAATGCGTTTGGAGCCCGTCTTCTTTCACTCGATGAAAGGGAAGTTGGCTTGTCTCCCAAAGGCAGTTAAATAGGCATGCTCCAGAAGTTCTTCAAGGAAAATAAAATCTGAAGTAGAAAAGCCAGGGTTCCAGATCTTGACCTGATGTAGAAAATCAATGTTTTCAGAGGGCTTCCATCCAAATCAATGCAGAGATATAGTCATCTTGTCTGATTTTGAAGAGGGTTTGTACTCTCCCAAAAACCATCGTTTTTAGTTGGCAGGGAACAAACTCCCAAGAACAAGTTGTGACAGAAAACTTTTTTTTTTAAAAAACTACTTTTGGATTTCAACCAGGAGAATGTGCAGTTTCTGACTGTTAGTGTATTCTTCCCCCTCTTACCCAGAAAGTGGACTGTGGGAACTTGGGAAGGTGAAGAATAATGTTATTTACATTTTTGTGCCAAAACATTATGAAGGGAAGTAGTCAAACATGCTGAGTGAGTTTAGCATATGAAAATTAATAGGAACATTTTGAATATGTGATATTTTACTTGAAACAATGTAAATGAAAGAGTTTCTGTCAAGGTACTTTTTTGACCTCTTTTAAGTGTTTCTTTTTTCTTTTTTTTTTTAAACACTCTCAATTGATTGTAATAAACGCCTTTGGATCCTAGACCTCAAAGTTCTTTTCTTTTAGAATTTCCTTTTCTCTGTGTACAACAAATACCTTTCAGAGAAAAAAAAAACACCACAGTGCCTTGACTCTTTTAAATAGTCAGTTCATGATGTCTACTAATATTGAAATAGGACCGCAAGGGTGAATATTGGGTTTGGGATCCAAGTGTTGGTGTTCCATTTGGTCATCAATCCTTAAAATAAGTGGCTATATACAAAAGTATTCAAAGAGTATGAGAACATTATAGATATTTTAAGGCAAGAACTTTCAATTAAGGCTAAGAAGGGAGGTGAGCATTTCTGAGATTGTGCTTTGTAAGATGGCAAATTGACAGAATTTGCACTAGCAAAAATAATATTATAGAGAATTCATAATAATGAGAAAGCAGAAGAGAAAGAGAAGAAGAGATATTGAACTTTTACTCTCTCTCAGATACCAAGTTCAGTACTGAACACATACTATATTACATTTGTACCTCAAAGCTAAGAGGCCGTGTCTATTATCATCCCTGTTACAGGCAAGGCTTAGAGAATGAACAAGCTAAGGTAACTTGTTTGAGATTTTACAACATACGTGGCAGATGAGGAATTTCTGACACCACATTCCTGGCCTTAACTGCTAAGTTACATTGCCTCCTATTGCAGGTATAGCTACAGGGTATATCTTTTAAAAAGCTTTATTATTGAAGCATGGTTGACACACAGTGTTATGTTAATTTCAGGTAGTAGGACATCATGATTTGACAATTTTGTAAACTATCCAGTACTCACCACTATAGTCTAGTCTGTCGCCATATCACCAAGGTTATATATATATATATATATATATATATATATATATATATATAAAATATCTTTACCATTTTGGAAAAAGGGTTTGACTTTATGTAGTGAATCTAAACTAGTGGAAGAAGTCTGGAGCCAACTGGTAACCCCAGTGGTTTGGGCATGACCAAGTGCTGAAGAGAAGGTGGCATTAAGTGGATGTCAGCAATGAATGAACCTATGGCTGATTTCTGGAGACCAGCCAGGGGCAGCCTGGAACTCAGATGTCAAAGAGCAAGGCAGGGATGAGCCAGGGTTAACTGGGATATGAACAAAATAGTAAGAGGATCAGGACATTTCTGAAAAAACATTTTTTAGTGGGCATGGCCAAGTTTCCTCAACATGTAGCCTATAGGGTATCTGGAGGGGCTCTTTTAAGTCTTGTGACAACTTTTCACGTTTCTAATAGGATGGAGAGGAGAGTAGGTGATGTACAACTTCATTCCATGCATTTAGGTTAGTATTTATGAAATAGCACAGCATGAATTGTTTTTATAACCCTACAATTGGGGCGCCTGGGTGGCGCAGTCTGTTGAGCGTCCGACTTCAGCCAGGTCATGATCTCGCGGTCCATGAGTTCGAGCCCCGCGTCGGGCTCTGGGCTGATGGCTCAGAGCCTGGAGCCTGTTTCCGATTCTGTGTCTCCCTCTCTCTCTGCCCCTCCCCCGTTCATGCTCTGTCTCTCTCTGTCCCAAAAATAAATAAACGTTGAAAAAAAAATTATAACCCTACAATTGATCTTTGATCTCAGTATTTAACTTAAAGTACACAGAACTTCGTAGTTGTAGTAATAACCCAAGCTTAAATACCTGTCTTATTTTCTCATTAAAAAAACTGCATATTGGGCAGTTGTAAACCAATTTTTCACTCGGAAAATATGACTACTCTCTTCACAATACACAGCTCATTTATTTCAGTTTCCTATTTCAAGATCTCTCTATCTATCCTCTGAAATCTCTTCCTCCTCTTGTGTTTATTCGATGAATTATTGTCCCCATCAGTAACCGTAGCTGGAAACTTAGTAGTTCATGCCTAAGGGGCTTCCTCTCCCTCATCCTCCACATCCATCTGGTCAAAAGAGCCCTCCATTCCAAGTTCTATATGCTTCTTAAATGTATCCCTTCCTCTCCTTTCCTAAATTCCCCATCCTCTCTACCTTACAAGCCAGTTTGCTTTCTCATGTCTAATATTTGGGTCAGACACTGATGCTCAGCCTGGTTTATCATGTCAAACTTATGGGGTCATATGATCAAAGACACGGAATCCAGAAGGAATGACCTGCTTTGCTTGGAAGGGGTAATGCAAGTGGTGGGTCCTTTTAGGATTCTGGACCTCTCAATATTAGATTCGTACCCTGTATGCATTTGCATATGGGTCGGAATTTAAATTCCATACCCTGGAATCCAAAGACTTCACAACTGGGACCCCATCCATCTTCTCTGTCTCTCTTGCCCCACTCCCAAACTCACGACATATGTGTGAGCCACTTAGACACATTGCTGCCCTTATGCAGTTTGATGCTTTTTCCTGTGCTTGAAGTGTGCACCCCCCTCATGTCCACCCAAAGAGCTCTAATCCCACCATCAGAATTCAGGCATCAGCAACTCTGATGGAATCCCCAGCCACACACACATTCTCCAAGCTTCTTTACACCCCTTTGCAGGTACGCTTTCTGGCATCTCTCAAACTGTGTTATAATAATAATTTGCTACTATATCTTCTCCACTGACCAGGGACCTTCTCTGAGTGTAGACCCATGTTTGACTTACCTTTTATCCCCAGCCCATCGCATAAGACCTGGATCAACACATGCATCTGTCAAATGAATGATTGTGCTGAGATTAATCAATTATGACAAAGAAATTCTGCTTTGATACATTCTGTTGTTTTCTGTGACGCTGTCCTTTCTCTGAGATACTGCGAGAACTGTATACCTGATTATATATTATATACATGAAAGGAAATGATCTTTTTAGGATTGCTGAGTTAGAACCTCCAGACAGGGAAAAGATACAGAAAATGTTTGTAAGTTAACAGTTATAAGAGATAAAGTCAGAATCCATTGCTTGCTGACATAGCTTTAGTCAAAATAAGAAGTAAAGTTTTAACCAATTTTACCATATAATATATCCTCACACTAGTGGGTAGTATTTCAGAGTGTATTGGTGTCTTGGATTTTAAATAAAAATATCATGTTTTCTTTAATGCTACAAGTTTCAAATACTGCCATGTATTTTCTCTGTCCTTTATGTCTTGTACATGCTGCTTACCTTTCCTGAGCATCACGATCCTTACCTTAAAGTGTAGGAAATTATACCTATCTCACATAACCATCCTAATGACCCAAGAAGGTAAAATACCTAAGATCCTAAAATACTGGCTGACATAGTTACCGCTTACTAATACACGTTGATGGCTTTCTTTTCTTTTTTATTTTTTAAGCCATTTTTGCTAGATGGGCTCCATTCCAAAATGTTAGGTTCACAAATACATAATAACTTATCATTCCCAATTATGAGTTATACTACACTGCGCCATTATAAATCCCAGTAGATCATTGCTTGAGGAAGATTGCAGTAGGCTCCAGGGTGAATTGCTGTGCCTTGCTGGAGGCCAATACTGTGGGCTGAAGAAGGCCACTGCCACTGTGGATGAAGGGACTCCTTCAAGGCAGAGTGGGTCCCGGGCTCAAACACATCTCCACTTGGCTTTAAAAGGCCTGACAGTCCACCAGGACTGCCTCTCCCGTGAAAGGTGTCGTGAGCCACCCCTCCTCTTGTGGACCATGAGGCCCTTTGGATCTCTTAGAATCCAGTCTTCTTATTTATCTAAACACTCAAATCAAACCTTTTTTGTTTTCTTTTAAACTAACATCAGGGTTATTGAAATTTTTTGATAGCTTTGGTTAGGAATAGCATGCTACTTTGAAACCTTCTAAAGAAAGCATACTGAAAACATCCTGTGCATATTGTTTGCAATATTGACAGAAGTTTTTTTGGTTTTTTTTTTGTTTGTTTTTTTTTTTTTAAAGAAAATTTCCCAAACAACTAGAAGGAAAGACAGCAAGGGATCGACACGGGTTGGTTGGCTGATGCTTGACACATGAAACCCTTTACCATTCATCAAATGTTTAGGTTATTTGAGCTGAGGAGGAAATTGCTAAGGATTAGGTTTATAGCACTTGACTATGTCTCACAAGTGCTATCGTGCAAAACTTGTCAAAGGCCAAAAAAACAAAAAAGGAACGAAAACAAAAACAAAACATAACACACACACACACACACACACACACAAAACCACAAAAAGCAATCCCATTAAGGAACCTGGGCTTTGCATCCTGTCATTTATTAAATTTGTCAGTTGAAGCAGTAAGGATTATGGCAGTAGATTTATTAATTTTCACAAAACTTGGCATGGAGAAGCCTTACCCTGGGCAGCAGGCTGGAAAATGCGGTGAAGGAAGTTTGTGAAACAAGCACAATGCTGAATACCTGCCGTGAAAAAGTCATTACCATAGCAAACCTGTCACAGATGGAGCCAGGTAACAAATTTGAGGAGGGCTGTCTTCCTGATAATCAGCAAGATCATATTCGGAATCTTTTTGTGCAAAGGAAAATTCTTTCGTAGCACGAACCCTATGGCGGCTCCAGGAACCGCGGGCCTGGAAAATGACATTGTGCTCCTGGAAAATGACATTGTGCTCCAGGCAGACGTTTGTTTTCATTTCTGACATTCAAGACTCATTGTCATGAATGTCCACAGTCATTCTTGCCTACCCAGCCAAAAGGCAGGACTTACCCCTTTCTCTTCACACAATGATGGGGCTGCAGGGCTCTAGGACCCTCTTGCTAATATTCTCACCCTGGAGAGTGGCTGTGGCCTCGGGGTGGGTGGGGGAGTTGTACTGTAGCCTTTTAAGGTCTTTTTTATGTATGATACCACAGAAGCCAATTTTTCTTTTCTTTTCTTTTCTTTTCTTTTCTTTTCTTTTCTTTTCTGTTTTCTCTTCTCTTCTCTTCTTCTCTTCTCTTTTTTCTGCCCCTGCTTCCCATAGATTCAAGTTTCTCCATTTCTTTCTTTCTTTTCTACCCAGGACAGTATACAGGGGAAGGAGGAGCTTCTATATTGTGTACTGAAATTAAAGTACATACCCTAAATTTACAGTGTCCCCACAGTGTTGACTATATTTGAAGCTCTCTAACATTAATTAATTGAATCTTATGGTCCTCACACTAGCCCCTGAGGTAGGTGCTATGATTACTACTGTGTGAGGTTTGAGGAGACTGGGACAGAGACTGGTGGCTTGGCCAGGATCACAAACCCCCCAGTAAGTGACAGCTCAGTCAACCACCTTACCAAGCCAGGGTTACAGCAGTCACACGGCAGAGGCACGCAGTATTGTTCGTGTGAATCAGATCCACATGTCCATAGAGAATGATGGTTCCATTCTCTGAGCACCAGCAGCTGAGGGGGAGGACAACGCATGGAAGGCAGGGGATACAAATTAAAAGTCTGTGAGCACCATTGTGGATAGAGCCAAAATAATGAAAACCTTTGGTACTCTGATTCTATTGTGTGTACAAATCACCTGACTCATTTATTAATTTTGGCCTCACGCGCAGAAATTTCTGATCTGTCAAGCCTTGGAGTTTGGGTCTGTGTTAACGTAAGCACTCCCAAATAATTCAGAGCCTCTTGAGTGTGCCTGGGAGGTATTTCGTTAGGGATTTGTGCCTTGTACCTGCAGACTTGGGGTTGTTTCAGAGAGGACAGAAAGATGCTACAGTTTTATCCTGAACACCTCTCCTATCTTGTGGATGTGTCCCAGGTAAGAAACTCTGCAGACCTCAAGTTTATCTTCACGGGCAGGTTTCACCTGTGCTGTGAAGAAGCGGTTTTGAGAAGCTGGCAACAGTGAGGTAGACTAAGATCTTAACCGCGAACATGAAGACTTGATTTTTTTTAAAGAGAGGATGCTCCTTCTTCTGGAAGGTACAGCAGATGGCAGTGTACTTCTCTGACGAAGTAAGTTTAGAAATAAAAGCTTGTGGGACATTTCAAATAGGACTGAACTTCGAACTCACACTTATGTACCTTGGACATAGGAATAGGGAAAAAACAACCCTTAAAATATTACTATGTCATAGGTGGCTTATCAGATGTGCTTAAGGCCCCTGTGGGCCACAGTGGATACAACTAAAAATGCCCTCATAATTTTACTGGATGAGGATTTGACCTCACAGACCAGCCAATATACCTCTTTCAAACAAGAAAACAATCTGTGTATATAGTCTTGAGTCCCTTCAAGCAAATGTTAGGCATGGCTACAGATGATTTAACCCAATCACTAAAGTGAAAATAAAACAGAAACTCTTTCCTATGACATGAATTTAAGGAACAGACTGACTTTCCCCCCTCCCCCCATTGAATAGGAACAGTGAATTGAAGTGGAGTAAAATTAAGCTAAATAAGAGGAAACAGTGAAATTTTGTAGACTGTGGAATGGTCTCACTGGGAACATTTTGGAAGCCCCATCACTTAGTCATTTCAAACTAGACCAGACAAATGACTTGAAGATCTGCTGCAGAGGCACGGTTGTGGAGAATGGATGAAGGCATTTTTTCTCTATCCCCTATGGAAATTTCCTCAGTGGTGTCAGCTGGTGTTTCTCTCTCTCTCTCTCTCTCTCTCTCTCTCTCTTTTACATACCACATGCACACAACACACAGTTCTGACTTTTCAATTTGATCATCACCCGAACAGCATTTTAAAACCTCAAAATTGCTGGGTCTTACATTTACTATCTATTCTGCTCCTCCCTTTCCTTCATTATGGATGAAGTTTTCCTTTCAGACTGTAAAATCCTTACAAGTTCCCCTTGGTCATCTTTAAAGCCTTGTAAACACCTTTCCTGGTGAGCCCTGGTGATTGCAAGCAGTGAGTAGTGGAACTTCCTCTTTGAGACTCAGTGGGGGAACAAAAAAGATCACCCAGTTCCCATGCAATGGAGATATACAGAAGCTGGACATTTCACCAGGCTCATTTAAAGGGAAGAGAGGGAAACAAACCACAAGGGACTCTTAGAGAACAAACTGAGGTTTGATGGAGGTGAGGTGGCGGGGGATGAGCTAGATGGGTACTGGGTATTGAAAAGGGCACTTGGGATAAGCACTGGGTGCTGCATGTAAGTGAGGAATCACTGAATTCTACTCCTGAAACCAGTATTACACTGTATGTTAACTAACCAGAATTTAAAATTTTTAAAAAGAGCATCCAACCAGAAAACCACTGACCATTTCTTCCATCTGTTGAGAAGCACGCATGGATAGCTGGTACAAATCACAATATTGAAGAACTAACTTCTTGCAAATTTGGAACTGAAGGTGGCAATGCTAGGCATAACCATCCCCCCTCCTTCCTATTCTTAGAGTTTAGCCTGTTTTACACCAAAGAGTATAGAAATGATGGGATTTTTTTTTTTTTACTTTTTTGTTCTACTTTGTGTTTGCTACAATAAGAAATTTGACTGAAATTTAAAGATTTTCCATTATGCTAACTTTTATTCCCTGATAAAGGACACTTGAGAATTGGTTACCTGTTTCTTTAAAATGTATATATTTACCTACTCCAGGTAACTGGCCATAATGAAATAGAACAAAATGTTGATTTTTATTTTCAACTGTAATTTTTTTTGAAAACAAAGCTATCATCATCATCATCATCATCATCATTATTATTATTTTTATAATCCATTCTTTTCCTTGTTACTCATGGTCATGATCAAGCAAGATTCTCCATCTGGCTTCATGATATGTAACAGTAAAACAAAATAACAATGATAGTAATAATAAAAAACAGCAACCATTTATGGAGTATTCACAGATATGCCAGACCCTGCATTAAAGGATTTATAGATATTCCATTTTGTCCACACAACAGCTCTATAACTAAAATGTTCCAATTTACTGGGGAGAAGATTGATCTTAGCGAGTTTCAACTATGTTTAAAATCATACAACTAGGTATGTAGCAGAAGTCAAGCCATTTTTTTTTCCTGACTCCAAAGCCTATGTCTCTAACTATGCCTATAAGCCTCAGAAAGACACATTTTCATTTATTTAAAAAAAATTTATTTTAAGAGAGAGAGAACAAGCAAGCGAGAGCATGAGCTAGGGAGGAGCAGAGAAAGACGGAGAGAGAGAGAATCCCAAGCAGGTTCTGCACTGTTCACGTGGGGCCTGACATGGGGCTTGATCTCACGAATTGTGACATCATGACCTGAGCCAAGATCAAGAGTCGGACACTCAACTGACTCAGCCACCCAGGTGCCCCAAGACACATTTTCATTTAAATCGTAAGAAAATCATTGTATTTCCTGTGGTCATCCCTTCCTTCCCTCACACTGTGTTTTCTTATTCCATCCTCCAGAAGGAAACAAGAGTCCATCATCCAAAATGATATTTTTGAACCATTAAAAATAGTAGAAACTACTATGATTAATTTTCAGGGTTATTAGAAGAGGCAGACCATAAGAGACTCTTAACTACAGAGAACAAACTGAGGTTTGCTGGAGGAGAGTTGGAGGGGGGATGGGGCTAAATGGGTGATGGACATTAAGGAGGGCACTTGTGATGAGCACTGGGTGTTATATGCAATTGATGAATCACAAAATTCTACTCCTGAAGCCAATACTACACTATATACTAACTAACTTGAATTTAAATAAAATTTTGGAAGAAAAATAAAAAAAAGTGTACACAGATAATATGATAATACAACTAGAGATGGATTCTCTGGGTAACCTAAGGAAATCAAGCAGTGGTTCTGAAGAAATTTATATTACTTTTTCTATCTGGAAAGACCAACTACACCACACAAGGTCTATTTACTGCATGAAAAACAGTTCCTCACAGTAGGACGACCACATGGAATGTGGGATTTTGAGTCAATTGTATTTTAGTCATTGTTTCCAGGATGGTGATGGTAATGGCAATCATCTACAAATTAATGACTGCCCCAGAGAAAAGTGGGTAGACTTCTTTCTGCTTCCAAAAGCTTACACATTTTGGCATTGTTATTATGCACCTTCTGCATAAATATAACATTGGATATAAAACTTGAGTGCAGGCCCTTACCCAAATTTTAAGCAAGTACATAAATGAACAAGAAAGTGTTGGTATGTTTGTTTTCTGCACTCCAAATAGAATGCCAGATACATACGAGTAGATGCTTGGCATTCTTTAAAAAAAATTTTTTTTAATGCTTACTTATTTATTTTGAAAGAGAGAAGAGCAGGGGAGGGGCAGAGAGAGAGAGGGAGAGAGAGAATCCCAAGCAGGCTCTGTGCCATCAGTGCAGAGCCCACGGACCGTGAGATCATGACCTGAGCCAAAATCAAGAGTCAGACGCTTAACTGACTGAGCCACCCAGGCACCTGGACATTTGGCATTCTTAATTAATTATGTCTCTAACATGTAGAAAAGTACTTGGCACATACTAGATGCTTAATAAGTACTTCTTAGCTAATGTGAACTGTAAGAGAAGGAATCAAGGGGAGACTGCACCTCTCCATTTATGTATCTGTGAGGGGGAACAGTGGGTTTGTCCACTTTCCTCTTAAGAATAACACTGTTAGGCCATCGCTCTTCTCAGACAAAAAACATCCTTTCAGTGTAATCGACATTGCGGGTGATTCAAGCACTGAATATCTTAAGTAAAAGCATCTGTTAGAAAACATGATAAGGCACTCAAGGACAAAGTCCTTGTCATTTATATGTTCTGAATGATGCCCAACTTCCCATGGGTAAACACTGAGTCCTAAATTACCATAATAAAAGATCAGTGCCATTGTCATAGCGGCGCATTGCGTTGATCCCAGCTTGAGTGTGGAAAACAAATGTTGGCACCATGGGACTGATTTTGCACCCATGTGGAATAATTTAATTCCATTAATAATGCTAGAAATGTTAAGAAAACATTTTTAGGGTAAAAAGAAGCAGAATATGGAAGCATGCAAAACCAGTCTTTTGCATCTGAACTCCAGGATCCATTTGTTTTCCATTGTTTGCTGTACTTATTCTGGATCTGTTTTCACTTTTATTTGTGGTCAGCTTGATATGTCTACACGAAAGCACACATCAGAAGTAAAATGACTATGTCTTTTTATAGTATGACTTCAGACAGTTGGACAGCTTTAGGACTCACTGGATCCTGGATCAGTTTTCCCATGCCTGCCTGAAGCATGCTAGTTAATATGCTGCAAGGAGAAAAGGCATTGTCTTTAAAGGCACATGAATCCAACTCACTGAGCCAGGTTCTGGGCTCAAACCCTGCCCTTAGATCCTCATGCATAGCCCCCCAGCTGAATTTACTCCCCTGAAATTCTCCAAGAATTTTCATTGACTACAGTGGGACTCATCTGGGTGTGTCTAAGGGCAAAGTCTGGCTGGCTGCATGTAACATACTGTTTGAGTCGGGGTCTAAGCCAAGAAAGCATTGTTTACTATTTATATGGGCCTTCACCAATTTCTGGATGCCAAAAGAGATGAACTCACTGCTTCTGAGTAACTCATTCATCAAACCAAACATGAATAGTTCTCTTCCTTGGATTTAGTTAGAAAGAAAATCATTTGCTGGTTCACTGTCTGGAAGCCAAAGTATGTTTGGGGTTCTCCACTTCGACCCAAGCTGACAGCCTGCAAGCTGACAACACCTCAAAGTAAGATGGCTAGCTTCCCTCTAAAGTTCAAGTTCTTGTAGACCTGTTTGGGAGCCATCACTTTGATATCATCCAAACATGAACCCAGCCTAGGACAATGTTAATGCCTCCACTGTCAGAAATCAATATTTCTTTTGTGTACTTGATTTAATGGTAGTTGTCATTTGTTTTATGCCCTTGTGAAAAGAGCACATATTCCTTTGGGGGTACTTTTTAATTTAAAAGTGCTAGTGCTTTTCTTTTGAACATATTAAATGGTTCCATGTGTATTATCAAGCTGTTGTGGTAGCATGAAATGAGGGTGTTGCTCTGACTTGGTCTAAGATCATTGTGTGTGTGTGTGAAATGGCATCTAAGGAGCCTCAGAGTCAAACACCACAAATGTACAGCAGTGAGAAGAAAAGTCTCCTGGAAGTGGTGCATGCATCTTGGAAAGCACTTGGGAAAACTCCTAGAAGCAATGGGTAGATATGCTTCCAAATCCTCAGCTATCAAGCACCCAAGTGAAAATCATTAAGTTTAATGAGATCTTTTGTCTGTAGAAGAAAACCAAAAGCTTAAAGTTTTTTTTTCAAGTTTACAAGTACCTAGGGCTCAATATTTTGGACTAAATTCCAGCTTTTAAGAAGGGGGATGTCTAAATCCTACGATACTGATGAGGTTTTGTTCTCAAAGGGTTCCAGGTGGTCCTGAGTAGCCAGTAAGTTTCATCAAACTTATGGTTGCAAGTTGCAGATGTTCAACCCCAAATCCATCCTGCTTTAAATCTACTTTATCCTGTCCATGCTTCTATGAACGTTGAGAGTAATTTCCTCCTGGGGAATTCATTGAAGACTGAGATTCCATTCAAGACAGCCATAGCCTTCTCTTCTAAACCATCATCGTTGTTACTTCCCTCTTCAACCTGACTTTCCTTCTTGCTCATCTCTGTTACCTTCTTCTCGAAATTTTATAAAAAGAGAGAAACAACAGTGGTTCTGATTAGTGTTATTCTTTGATGCCACCCTTGGGGAATTTTAGCCTGGTTTTGTTGCTCCTTCCCCTTTAATTTGTTTTGTTAGGACAGACAAACATCGTTATGAATGTTTACCTTGAGATCGGGTTCTGATTTCCACAGATGCGAATTCAGAATGGCTCCACCATTTAACCAAGTGGCTTAAACTGGTGCTTCACAACCATTTTGAATGTCATGGAATAAATGAAAAGTGATAATATTGGTACAAATGCTGATATAAGAACCCTGGAGTAAACAAATGGGGCCGCTTGAGGCAGAGACTGGAGAGTCTGGCACAGCGGCCATAAGGAGTGAGATGATCGGAAGGCTCACAACCTGTTTTCCATGTGGTGCCGTGGCATAGCAGGCAGCAATCTCTGGCTTCAATTCTGTATATATCAGTTTCTTGCTCTATAAAAAGAAAGTAATAAAGATATCTACGACCCATCTTTTATAGTTGTAAAGATTAAACAAGTTCATACCTGTAACGTGCTTAGCACAACACCCGTCACTGAGAAGATGCTATTAGTAATGGTGGTAGTAGAAGTAGCTGTAGTTTCTCAGCAGTGGTGGTAACTTTGGTTCTGTGCAATCCCACAAGTTCGAGAGAATCATTGACAAGTAATAGGCCAGTTCTATTTACATTGTCAAAGAACAAGTATGATTTGATGCTTAGTGTTATAGAATCGGAGATCTGGATGTGATGCCTCACGTGATAGATCTTTAGTAAACCAAGACTAGTGACGAGGGGGAAGGAAGGTTGCCAAGGCAGGTAGTGTCTTGTGGAAATGACTCCATTTCTGAGAAGAAGCAAGCACATTGCCCAAGGACCAGACCATGTAACTAAAACTTAGTCAATAAGCTGAAATTTAGGAAAGGACTATGGGCCCTTGAGGAAGAGTCTGCAGGAGGAAGCTAGACGGCCAGAGAGAAGGTCAGTAATATGATGAGAGTAATATGATGAGGGGGTAGTTTGAATTTTGATGGAAGGGCTCTCTGGCTACATGTCCCCAGGCCACCCCAGCCTTACCCTGTTTGCCACCAAGAGAACCACTGAAGTAGGTGAAGGCAGCACAGGGGCTGAGCAGTGAATTCCAAGCCTGAGAGAGCTGGTTGATTCCCAGGTACATCTGAAGGACTCCTCTCTGGAGATTGGCCCCCAGCTTCATCTGCAGATAGAGGACTTCTGATATCCAGCAGCAGAGGCCCAGGCAGTCTGAACAAGTGGGAATGGCCATCTGGAAAGCTAAGAAACCCTAGATTTGTAAAAGCTATGTTCAGCCAAGTCTGGATTATCTGCACAGAGGCGTCTCTATGCTTGGGCACTGTCTCTTCCCTCACTGCCCAAATGGTCTACTTCCAGCCGTGCTCCCTGGGGACATTGCCTCCATTCCCCAAGCCTTACTCTTCAGCAGTTTCACAAAGCCTCCTTGGTTTAAATTCTTTGCCCTTCCATTGTCCAAGCCTAATAAGGAAGTCAGTCAGCTGTGGGTTGGGATAAGAAGCTGGTGGTGAAGAATAACATTCCTCCAAGGGCCTTTTGATCTTTAAGAGGCTGTAAGTGGCCCAATTCCCTGCTTTTATGCAAAAATATCTCTTGTATGTGTCATTCAAACAGACTGTTTTCCTTCTCATGAATGTAATTGTTGTCTCTTGGAGATTTTATAAGAAACAGAACGCAGACCGTTCCGAAGTTAAGCAGAAGAGGAGAGCATATGACTTTACTTTGCTCACCTCTCAGACTTGTCTTTCTTCTTCATTGATATCTGCCTTTAGAAGTCACCTGTTTCAATAGTGAGGCGAGATGCCCCATGGTAATTCATGCCTAGGCCTGACTCTGTCGCTGATCAACTGTGTGCCTTTGGAAAAGCTGTTTCACACGTCTGGGCCTCAGTTCTCTTATTTGGATACTGAGCACATTGGACTTTATGAGGCAAATTTGATAGGCAGTGTGTTATTCCTGTTGAGAACAGGATTTTGAAAATGAAGATATGTGATTTTAAATCCTGGTTCTGTTACTTTGCAAAGGTGACTCAGCCATAGCAGAGTCTCGGTTTTCTTATCTACAAACAAGGTTATTAGGAGGATCTTTTAAAGATAATGCTTCAAGTGCTTACCAGTGCCTGAATATTTTAAGTGCTGCATAAATGTTAGTTCCTATTATTTTTCCCATCTCTGATTTTCCTTCTAAGTGTTAATTTTACATAAATCTATTATTCTCTACCATATATGCTAATATTTTTTCCCTTAGTTTGGGCAAATTAAGATGGGCATCTATATTTTATTTTATATACACAAGTATATTTGTGTGCATGTATGTATTCTCCCTCTCTCCTCTCTTTCTCTCTCACACACACATACAAAGACACACACACACACACACACACACACACAAAACAAAAAATAACTGGATTTCCTCCCATCAGTAGAATCTAGAATAAATTCAATTAAAAACTATCAATCCAGCATTTGGTTCCTCAAGCTTTTGTACAAATCCTTCCCTTTGAGTCAATGGCTTATGAAGACAGCAGTTTTAAAGCTGAGGAGGTTGTTAAGGGCATTCATCAGCAATCCCATTGTATGTGCAAAGGTCCTCTGTAATATGAAACGAACAGAATCCTGATGAGCAAGGTCATTACAACTCTGCAGTATTAGCTATAGCCATTAACCTCAGAGGCAGGGCCTAGCTTGGTAGGAGTAGACAAAAATAAGTCAAATAAGAGCTGCAAGAAAATCTTGCAGAGAAGGAGTCTGACAAAGGGACGGGAGTGGAGTGAGGGAGAAATGTTTGTGTCTAGCACCTTTTCAGAAGAGAGGTTCTTTGGAGAGGAGAGGTTTAGAGACTGTGAACCAATACCTCTGCTGTTCAAGATTACATTTCCCATGTTTAGTTGAGTGGGTTTTGGTGCAATTAGGCATCTTCATTTTTGTGTATGGCTCAGATAAATCTAACTTTTATTTACTTATTCATTTACTTATTATGTACTCAACACACACACACACACACACACACACACACACACACTGATATGTACCTGCAACTGGCCATTATTGTGCCAGGTGGTAGCAGTACTAATGTGCCTGAAACTGAATCTCTACCCACAAAAATTCAGTGTTGGAGGAGACAGGAAATCTGCACTCTCTGTATAGGGGTTTGGTGCTACGACTGAGGTATACAGAAGGTACTATGTGAACACAGAACCACTGGGGAGTCAGGGAGGAGGACCTGAAGAAAGTAGCAATGGAGGAAGGCAGTGGTGAAGATCTATTAGACCTTTAAGCATGGGTTAGGTGGATTTAGAGTCACTAATGGAAGGATACAAGGCAAAGAGCTGTTTTGTACAAGATAATGATGACTGGTTTTAACCATGTGGAATTTGAAGATCTTGTGGAACATGCCGTGAAGACAAGGTGTCCAGAAAGCAACTGTCATTAGAATTTAAATGGAGGTTGAAGCCATGAGTGTATATGTACTTCTTCGAAGAGAGAGTGTAGAGAGTTAAGAAAAGTAGATTGTGGTATGCCTGGGGAATACCCATTTTTAAGGGTTGAGATGGGGAAATAAAGATAGTGGGAAAAAAAGAAAAGGAATACTACAGAAATAGGAGGAATACCAAGAAGACTTTCATCATTGAAGCCAAAGAGACAGAGAACTTCTGGGAGGAGAGAGTGACCAGCAGAGTCAAATATCACAGAAATAAGATGATTTATAGGTGTCTCTATTACTCATGTAGGCTTTTTGCCAGCAAAGAATATGTTCATTCAAATTTTGTTAAACAGTAGTGGCTTTACAGAAAGTACACACTCAGAAAATGAGGTCCACAGGAGCCCCATTCATGCAACCAGGTCTGGGGAGAATAGAAGAGTCAGACCCTGTAGAGTGTGGAATACAGTTTAGAAACCAGAAGGTTTTCAGGATACAACACAACTCTTGCAATGAAGATATCTTGTTGCCTCCTGAAGCTTCTATGGGAACATAGATGAGGCTCCATGATCCTGTTTCAGGCTGCCTGCCAATCCTAACTCTTTGTTTCTCTACGAAGGTCTGCATACTTTGGCTCCACAACCATATACTATCTCTAACTGGCTTTTCAGGGAGAAAATCCAGCTGGTCTAGTTCATCCCCATGTTTATAAATGGAAAACGATGGCATAGTCCATAGATTGGGAGGCCTTGAGTTACTTGTATATCCCCACCCCTTGGGGTCCAGTCAGCTATAGCCAGGAAGGCAAGGCAATATGGCACCCAGCCCAGACCATTGATTACCTCTTCATAAAGAACCCCCAAGGACTTCTTTCCTCCACAAGGGGCAGTAGCCCTGGAAGATGCTTCCTGTTTTAAAGCTTCTTCTTTATTACCATGGACATTAGTAATGTGGAAATATTGGCATACCAGGGAGAGCACTTTAAGTGGAGTGGTGGAGACAGAAGCCAGAGTTTGAATTTTAGTAGATTGAGGAGCAAATGGGAAGCAAGGTAGTAGAGACAGAGAATATAGATGAGTCTTTGAGGGAAGGTAGGTAGGAGGTACAGTAGCTAATAGGACATTTGCTTCCGAGACAAGATTGTCCTTTAGGATAGAAGATCCTTCTACTACTATATACATATAGTAGTAGAAGAGAGAGAGAAAGAAACATAGTGTGGTGTATGCACAGGAGAAGATGATTCATAGACTGGGGTCCCTAAAGAGCTGGAGGAAATCCGGCAGAGACCATTGTTCACATTATACATATTTACACTTGTCCTTGGGCTTCCCTATCTGAAGCAGCCTGATATTGTTGAATGTGGAGAGATTCTGGCAGAGAAATGGAGAAAGACTAAAATGACAAGGAGAACATGAAGAAAATGGAGGAATACCATGTGTGTGGCAGCTAGAAAGACCAACGGGAGTAAGAACAAAAGAGTGGGAACGTCAAAGTGAACAATCAGCAGGCAGAAGTTTGACCAAATCCCCAAGGGACAGGTCATGGGTCCTCTTCGATGTTCTAATGAGTCTAAGGATTGCATTTATTTCTCTGGCTGCAAGGAGAAAGACAAAAGCAGGCCTTGGTTGTGATGTGTCTTGTAACTTACTACCATAGCAGCAAGTCCCCAGATATTCTGGAGCTTCTTATTTTGCATCAATAAATATTTACTGCTGTTTATCACCTTAGTGATGAGTTTTACCATACATCCTGTCTGAATTTCTTGGAACAATCCCTTAAAAATTTTTTAATACCAGAAATAATCCCAGCGGATAAGCCAATTAGGTCTTAAAAATAGAACCTTTGTTAAAAAGCCATTACAATCTCTCTTCTGGTGTTGGGCTCTGTCATTGATAAATTGCCCCCAGGCTCCTCTCTTAACGTCTTAGGTTAAGACTGTCTGTAGTACATACATATACCAGAAGCACTAAGATTTGTTCACTTAAAAATAGACCCAAAGGCAAACATATTTCAAGTGGATTTCCTACTATGGGGATTTCAAAAATTAACACTGGAGAATGAAGGTGGAAACTGTAGTTTTCATTTGTACTTACTTAGCAAATACAATGTCTGCTCCCATAGTTTTTCCATTTCCTCCACCTAACTCTGCTACCCTGCTTACTATAAATATGAGTTGTAAGGGGCAGATTTGGCAAGCATTTGAGACCTCCATTTTCTGCTTTGAAAGGAAAATGGACCTCTTACAAGCTTTTCTTTTGTCTCTCCCCCCCGCCCCTTCTTCTTCTCCTCCTTCTTCTTTTGAGACAAGGGAAAAAGAGAGAGAAATTATTTGAAGGTGAATTAAAAAGTAGTATTTATATTTAACATTTCATTTCCTTTAAGTATCAGATCGGGGACTCAAGTAACTGTGGTTGAAGAGACGGGCCAGACAGCTGTTGCAGTCCCATTAAATTGCCCTAATTCCTCTTGACAGAGTCAAAGCCAATTTGTCTCCTGGCTTATAATCTTATCACTAGATAATAGACAACATTTTTTGACCACCTAGTAGGTTGCAAATACTGAGGATAAAAAGGGAATAAGCATTGGTCCCTTTCCTAAAAGCTTATGCTTTAGTGGTGACCAGCAGGTAGTGGCTAGATTAATGCAGCATTTCAGGGGGGTGTCAAAAGAGAGAAAGTGACAGAAAGCAGTGGATATAAAATTTCTCCCTCTTATTCAAGCTTATGACAAGCATTTAGCTCTATCTTTGACTTCACTCTGTGACTGGAGACAGGAAAATATATTCCTTGCTCAAAAAACCGTTCCTGAAGGAAAGAACTTTCCCTGTAACTAGGAAGCTGATTGATGTCCTTAAAGCCCAAGGAGTCTTCGCTGACAGGCCCGCTTGCCCTTTCAAAACTGAAAAGGGGGTGTGTAAAGGGAAAGGGGTGTGTGTGCCTGTGTGTGTGTGGTAGAAGCAGGGACCAAGGCGAGAAACAGCAGGTGGGGAGACAGAGGAAGCACTTGTGTAGACGAAGTATTTTTCCTTTTTTTTTTTTTTTTTTTACCTTAAATGATGGCTACGGGTAAGGCAGGAACTAAGCAACAGAGAGAACATTTGTTATGTGATGGGCTATAAATGAGTTGTCAGTAATGCTAGCTGCTGTAACAAGCAGCCTCTGGATCTCAAATAATTATTCCTTATTTGCCTCTGTCACGGTCTAATCAGGTCCTGGAGGAGGGGACATCACCTCATGCAGTCTTTCAGGCCCCCCGAACCTCTCTATCATGTAGTGCCACCATTAATTAGGTGGTCCCCGGGTTACTGAATAAGGGCTAGAGAGGTGTCACAATTTAGGCAGCAGGAGGCAGGGCTGTGACCAGTCCTGGAAGTGGCACACAAAACTTTTCTTGCATCCCACTGGATGGAATCCAGGATTCACGGCCCAAAACTAATTGCAAAAGAAACTGGGAAATGTAGTCTTCCTGTGTGCCCAGAAGGAAAAGAAATTGTTTTCGGTGAACATATGGCATTGTCTCTGACATGTGGTAGTCCTTTCATCAAGCTACAATTGACAGTGATAAGAGTCCTAAAAAGCATACAACAAGCAAGGTCTTGCCCTTGTTGGAACACTGGCTGTCTTGTTTCAACATTACTTAGAAGAGTTTGAATCTATATGCTTAGTATTTATATCTCTCTATGGCTTGAGTGAAAAACATTTCTAAGGTTTCAAATTTTCTGAGGAAACCTAATTTGAAGTGCATGGCATTGGCTGAAGATGTCTTTCTTTCTTTCTTTCTTTCTTTCTTTCTTTCTTTCTTTCTTTCTTTCTTCTTTCTTCCTTTATGTCTTTCTTTCTTTCTTTCTTTCTTTCTTTCTTTCTTTCTTTCTTTCTTTCTTTCTTTCTTTCTTTCTTTCTTTCTTTCTTTCTTATAATCCCTGTGTCAATTCCATGCAAAAAAGGAAAAAGAGAAAAAGAAAATCAAACTCTTTTAAAGTACTGGCATTCCACATGAGTGAGGAAAAATGGAGGGTGGCCTCAGAAGTGTCCATTCTGAAGGGGATACTTCCTCCCAGCTCTGTCAGAGTTGACTCAGCACATTAAGTAGCTTAGGCAGGTGTCCCATCCTGCCCTGCTGCCAGATGGTCAAAATACACAACTGTGGAAATGAGAGGGGTCGTATTCTGGGTTAGGGTTACAGGAGTGCCTCGGTGGCTCAGTTGGTTAAACATCTGACTCTTGATCTAGGCTCAGGTCATGATCCAAGGGTCATGGGATCGAGCCCTGCATCGAGATCTGTGCTGAGTGTGGAGCCTGCTTAAGATTCTCCCTCTCCCTCCCTCTGCCCCTCTCCCCAGCTCTCTCTCTCTCTCTCTCTCTGTCTCTCTAACAAGCAAACAAAAGATTACATAGATACTTGCATTCCCAGCTCGAACTTCCCATAAGCCCCGTGGTGTAGGAGCCTGGCTTTCAATTTTAGCATCTTTGTACACATAACTAAATGACTATAGTAGAAAAAAAATACAGAAAAATAAATCACTCAAAAGTTCAACCTTATATATATGTATTTCCTTTTCCCCTAAAACTTTATTAAGTGCTACAGACAATATGATTAAGAAGGAGATTTAAACTCAAAACGTGAAACCATAATAAACAATCCAAACACTATGTATTTTTAATTCCTCATATTGCACAGCTAGTTGTCTCTTTAAGTTTTAAATGGTAGTTGCTAAAGCAGACCAGCAAGGATTACTTTTAGCAAAAATCACAGCTGGCTTTGAAATTAATTTGAAAATGAATCTAATCTATAACAGGTACATATGCAAGAGGTGAAGTAATTCCTGGCATCCCTCAACTGATACACTATCTTAAAAGTTTAGGGCAAAGCATTTAGTATTCAGGAAAATTACACATAAGATTGTATTTTATGATTTTTTTTTCCCTGGGAGTGTATGAACAAGCATTACAAGCATGCTATACACCTGTAAGACCTAGCATTATGGTGGGTAGCTAGGGAATATCCACTACACCAGAAAGAAATCTGCACAATGAATCAGGCAGGGAACAGCTGGTGGAGAAATCAGATGGAGAATCAGAGGAATCTGTGGAAGGTATTTGAGTTCACTATAAACATTTTGCAAGCGCTGGGTGAAGAAGCTAGATTTCTGGGCCTCACGACTGAAGCCCAGACTTGCTGTAGGCTAGAGAAACGGTTCTCAGAAATTCACAGCTCAACACAAAGAGCTCCCATGTTGTTTCTTTCTGACTCGGGGGTGTCTGACTCCAGGCTCGCGAGGCGTCGTCTTGGGAAGAACTGGCCATGGGTTTCTAGTGCTTGGCCTCTGGGGTGCCCTGTCTTTCCACTGCCAACAAGTGCGTTGCTAGACAAGGGAAGGGCATTGCTTTTAAGTATTAAGTATGTGCTGAGCAGGAAAGAGCCTTCTCCTGTCCCTTAGGGCACAAAATAAGAACACTGTGGTGAGTAACCGAGAACTTGGCCAACAAAAGAAATATGTCTGAGGTTTGGAAAAGCGGGATGCGAGTTTGCTTTCCTTCACCTCCAAATCCACTAGATTTGCCTATCTTGTTTTTCTTTGGCACCTTCTATTTCAGATCTTTGTGTCAGGCATAGCTAAAAAACAAACAAACAAACAAACAAACAAAACCCAAACCCAGATGAATAGAAAGGAATCCCTCTCATACAAACAAGGGAAGAAGCTCTGTGAGCCTGGGCCATGGAAGAAAGGAGGGATGGGCAGGGAAAGGAAAGCACAGAAAAGAAAAACACAAAAGTAGATTCTGGAACGTAGGGTCAAATGAAAACCCACAAATGCAAATGGCAAAGGATCAGAGGTGATCGGGTGTGTGGGTGGAAGGTTGTTGCCCTGCTCAGAGACATTCTGAGGTGGAGAAATTCCGCAGGACTCAGGCACCTGCTGCTTGAGGTTCACACCATCAGGAGAGCAGAGAGAAACCGGAAGTGGGGCGGTGTGGGGCGGCGGCAAAGTGGCTGCCGGGGACACACTGAGCTACCTTCATTTACAGGCCAAGGTGTCGCTCCTTTGCTCAAGCCAATTCTACATGGGGCCCCCAGGATCCTAGAATCCTCTAGAATTGACTGACATGTGAAAGGTTAGGCAGGGGAAGGGTGGCTCTGTTACTAACCTTGAGGACCGTTTCCCTTCCTGGGTACGTTCAGGCCTGAAGCTGTGGGCCTGATCTCTGCTCGCTGTGGCCAGGGGACAGGGGACCTGAGCTGCAAGGTCTTTGCCCCCCTGAGGGAAGTCACCCTCCATCTCTCCTTTGGTCCCGAGCAAGGCTAGCAAAAGGGAGAAAGCCACAGAACTTAAACTTCATAAGAGCAATAGCAACAGCGCTTCTGGTCCCCCCCACCCGCCACCCCATGGGAACCGACCCACCACAGAGGGCCAGCTCCTCCCACCGGTGGCTTTGCTTTGACACCTCCAGCACCGAGGGGGCCATCTGTCACACCCTGGCAGCAGGGTCCTGAAAACCAGTCCTGTCCTCCAGCTTAAGCTCCACAATGACATTGGTCAAATTGCCACTTTGAAATTCATGCCTGAATCCTTATGTGGAATGTGCCCTCTGTCTACCCTCCTCGCTTTGGAGCTTAAATCCAAACATTGCGTCTCTTGTTAAGACTCTGGAATAAACATAAAACAGGTAATTGGAATATGAGAGCGTAAGGAAATAACTGTAACCAGCAAGGAGAGCTTCTGTGTTCACTTCGTCTTTGCTAGTAGAAGAGAATTCATTAATAAAATGAGGCTGCCCCAGAGTTATAAACTCCTTGGGGTGAGGACTGTCACCCACTTTCAGCTCCTTGTTGGGGATCAAGCATTGGAACGAGCTGGGGGCTATTGGACCAGATGGTCTGTGAAGCTAGCGTTTAATATTGTTACAACACTGAGTGGGCCTGGCTTTCCTCTGCCCTAGCTGCACAGGTGAGCAGGGATGGAGAGGGGGAAGGGATAGAGAGTGTGCTGGGGAGCAGGTGCATAGCAGGGACTTCCAAACACCCCACCTTCCTCTCCTTGCAGAGTTCACTTCCTTCCCCCACTAACTCTTACTTTCTAAGCTGTGTCTGACTCAAGAGAGAAAAGATATGACACCTCCAAAACACAACTTTGAGGGGCACCTGTGTGGCTCAGTTGGGTAAGTGCCCGACTCTTGATTTTGGCTCAGGTCATGATTTTGGCTCATGGGTTCGTGAGTTTGAGCCCCGTGTCGGGATCTGCACTCACAGTGAGGAGCTTGCTTGGGATTCTCCATCTCCTTCTCTCTCTGCTCCTCCCCTCGTGCAAAATAAATAAATAAACTTAAAAAAAAAAACAATGTTGAGTGAAAGAAGGTACATAAAAATATAGTATGAATATTAACCATGTACGTTAATTTTTTTAAAGAGAAAATTGTACTGCAAATTGTCATGAAGTTATATTTATGTAATAAAAAAAGGTAGAAAATGCATGAGGATATACGTCAGCATAATAAGAACATCAACAGCCACATCCACCAGGACCACAGGGTCCAACTTTATGGAGAACTTTCCGTTTGCTGGGTGCTGTTCTCATTAGCTCACTAAAGCCTCTGGGAAGGAAAGAAGGGGGTGGGGGTGAGACTTTAATTGTATTCAAAGCGAATATAGCAAACTGGCAAAGTGTTCACAAATTACAAATTTGGGTGGAGTGTTCGTTGTTTTATTTTCGGTATTCAGTGTGTTTGAAACACTTCCTAATTAAAAAAAAAATTTTTAAATGTTTACTTATTTTTGAGAGAAAGAGAGATAGAGCATGAGCAGGGGAGGGGCAGAGAGAGAGGGAGACAGAAAAACCGAAACAGGGTCCAGGCTCCCAGCTGTCAGCACAGACCCCGACTTGGGACTCGAACCCATAAGCTGCGAGATCATGACCTGAGCTGAAGTTGGATGCTTAACCAATTGGACCACCCAGGTGCCCCCTAATTTTTTAATTAAAAGAAGCAAGCAAAAGCAATAACAAAGAGAAACATGCAGATTTGGGGTTAGAAAGCACCTGTTCTGCCCAAGGACATGCCTTCTCAAGTTCTACCCTGGGAGTATATCCCCACTGACCTTCACCTGCTGCCAGGGGTTGGGGCTTCAGTCTTTCTTCACTCTTCCTCCCCAGATGTGTATCTGCTCCCACACCTCTCAGACACTGTGTCTGATGTATCTTCTAAGTAGCTCCTTAGTACATCCTGTAAGAAGCATCCTTAATCACTGGGCCCTGCTGAGGCCTGCAGAGCATCTGTCCCCAGGCCCATGCCCTTCTGCACCCAGGACCTGCCGTGCATCACACAGACACCCGAGGGTGTATCAAACCCAACCTGCTCAAAAGCAAGCCTGACTTCCCCAAACTATTTCTCCCACAGTAAGTTCCCATCCCCTTTAGAGTAAAAATAGTCGCACAGATTTGTTCCCAGCTCCCTTCTTTCTGTTGCTTTCCACGACCCACCCATCAGCACATCTTATTGGCTCTGATTTCAAAATACACATTGGGTCAGAATGCGTCGCAGCTTCCCCATGCCTGGCCCCAGTGCCATCCGGCCCGGACTGCTGACTGCAGGAGCCTCCTAGCCTGCCAGCTTCCACCTTCCACCACCCTTGGACTACAGCCAAGAATCCATATGGATTCTTTAAAAGCTTCCCAGGGCTTCCTCGCACTCAGAATCAAATAGAAAGGCTTCTCTGTGGTCTGTAGAGTGCTCATCACTGGGCCACCAGTCCCTTCCCAGCCCATCCTGTCCCTGCTCCCTTGACTAGAGTCATAAGGACCTTCCAAGGGACGTGTGTCCCTGGTTCTCAGTGAGGGCCAGGCAGGCCCCAGTAGTCTCACCATACGTCTTGGCTGTTTCCTCTGTCTGAATGCCTCTTCACCTGGATAGCATATTTTTTTAATTTTTAAAAAATGTTTATTTATTTATTTTTGAGAGAGAGATAAAGAGCGAGCAGGAGAGAGGCAGAGAGAGGGAGACAGAGAATCCCAAGCAAGCTCCACACTGTCAGCACAGAGCCACCATGACCTGAGCCAAAATCAAGAGTCAGACGCTTACCAACTGAGCCACCCAAGCGCCCCTTACCTGGATAGTTTTATGGCTCTCTCCCCCTTCTTCTCTTCACTCAGGTCTGGGAAAATCTCATCATCCTGTCGGAAAAACAGCCCTGTCACTTTCCTTGTCCTTGTCTGGATTCATTCTTCTAGACCAGCGCCTGGCCCATCGTGGGCACTCAATTGCACATTTGTGGAAATACAGAATTAATAATACTTCTCAAACATGAGCTGGTCACAGGCATTAAATCATTTAGTTCCCACAAAAGTCATCTCTGAACAGCACGGGTGACCAACCCTTGGAGAAGGCTCACAGGCTCTCATTGGTGCCAATTCCAAGGTGGAACTCAAACACCTTTCCTTTTGCTCCAGTCTTTCCCCCTGTACCACCCTGTGGCTCTCCAAGGAGGAAAGTAAGGAGAAACAGCATTCAACTGTCTGTTCTGTGCTCCAGGGATGGAGTGGGTCACACAGACAAACTTATTTTCATCTTCACAAACACCCTGAGAAGTTAGCGATATCTCCATTTTAGAGATCAGAAAATTCAGCCTTCTGAGAGGTGAAATATTTAGCTTAAAATCACCACTTCTACTCAGTGACAGAATGTGCCCAGCCCTGCCTCTTCTGCAGCTCGTGCTTTCTTAAACACATCCATCCTGTTTGCCTCAAAGTTCCATTTTGATTCCCCTAAAAGGCCTCTTTCCCTGGAGCTTGTCAACAGCACAGGCTTTCTGATCCCTGCCTTCTCGTGAATGATTCCAACTCTGTCTCCTTCCCTCTCCTCACTCCCTCCCTCTGCCGCAGGGACCTTTCCCCAGAACTTTCACCCTCTACTCATTGCTTACGCCTGCTGTGGTCTCAGAGGAGCAATCGTTCTCACGGGCCACCCAGAAGTTGGACATGAGCAAGCAGGTTAGGTCGAAGAGAACATTTAGTGCTAGAAGGCAGATGGTGCCCAACTTGCAAATGGGTTTGTTTGCTAGAATTTCTTTGGAGGATAGTCAGATGCAACTTGAAACACATTTCCCCATAGAAGCAATATCATCAATGATGAATAGGGCCTTGGGTCATCCATGAAGCCCTGACTAATGTGAATGCCCAATCAAGATACCACTAGATATTCCTAGAATTATTGAACCTCACTAGCAAGTCGACATCAGTCACATGGATTCTGTGGAAAAACAGGATTTTGAGTTCCAACTGGGGACACCAAGAACAGTTCTGTTCACATTATTCACCTCATGCTCCGGTCTCTGTGTGACATTCTCCTTGTCACGTGCCCCCATCCCAGCTGGAATTCAGTAGGGGTGGTTGTTGGCCTCAGGTAGTGGAAGGTGCTGGGCATTTGAAGGAGGGAAGCACAAAAGAGGGCTTGCAGAGTAGGGGGTTTTGGGGCAGGGCATAGCCTGTGCTTAGAATCTGGATGTAGTAATGGCATCAGTTTCAGGGCCCGGCATGTGCTGGGGGCGGGGGTGTCTTTTGTGCTGTGGTACAATGACTGGAGCAGGCAGAGTAATGACAGAATGTTAGCAGTAGGGAGGGAGTCACCCTTCAGAAGGGATAACACGTGCAGATGTATGACTGCTTCCCGTGTAGGTCCTGATGTCTTTGGAGAATGCAAATGCAATGGGGTGGCAGTGCCCAGTCGTGCAGAGCACCCAGAACGGGAACCAGTGGGCCCCACTCCTTGCTCCACTTCCTTAACATGTAGTCTCTCAAGCCTTATTTTTCCTGTGTGTTAAGTGGGTACCCTCTGCTCTGCAGGGTCACGATGACCATCTATTATGATACAATTATGAAAATGCTTTCTAGCGCATTCATTGCCCTGTTAGTATTATACTTAGCATTACACAATAGGCCACCTGCTCTCTAGAAATTAATATTGTTTGGTATAAAACAACTATGAGCAGGACATATAAAAACTTCCATCTAGTCACTAAGTGTTTTTTTTTTGTTTTTGTTTTTTGTTTTTTTTAATACTCCTAGCAATTGAGAATTATCTAAAGAGGGAGATTTCAGCCCAGACATCCATATGCTCCAGGCTGAGAACTGGCCACTCCTACTCCTCATCTTCCTTGTCTGTTGGCCTCTATCCCCTCAGACCATGCAGCTTAGCACTCTGTGTGTGGATGTGCTCCGTTTAGAAGGATTTACCTTTCCAGCAGCCCATTTTTTTCTTTGTTGTCCTGCTGGAGAAGAATCTAATCTAATCAGTAGTCCTTTTTTATTTTTATTTTTTTAAGTTTATTTATTTGAGAGAGGGGGGCGTGGGGCAGAGAGAAGGGAGAGAGAATCCCAAGCAGGCTCCATGCCATCAGCACGCAGCCCTACCCGGGGCTCAATTCCAGAACTGTGAGGTCATGACCTGAGCCAAAATCAAGAGTCAGATGCTTAACCAACTGAGCCACCCAAGCGCCCCTCAACAATCCTTTTTAAAAACTTAATAACAATCGAAGAGATCACATTTTAGTTTCAGATTTCTGGAGGAAAAAAAAATCCTTATCCAAACTCCATGTGTAGGAATGTTAACATGAGATGGATTGTATTCCAGGATCCTGGGTGTAACAAAGGAACATTAACAACTCAAGGAGAGTTCTCTATTTGGAAAGTATTTTTCCCCTACCTGCTGAATTATTTCTCTCCAGTTTGGGACCTAATGTTCTTATGTGGAGAGTAAACATTGACTCGACTGGCTCCTTTCAAATTCCTATTTTCTGTAGGGGAAGTCAACCTATTTAGGTTTTGTCATTTCAACATGGGTTCATAAACATATTGGCCAATCTGTCAGATTCTCTGTTTTAAAGTCTCTGACTATATTTATCTTTGAAAATTGAAGCCATGGACACAAACCATTTTCAAGTTGGCAAGATATTAAAAATAATTATGTCCTGCTGTGTTTCTCTAGAACCTTGCCTTTCAGGATCTTGGCACCTGCTACATCATTACTGTATAGCCACCTGCTTTGAGATAAGATGCTACAAGTTTTCCTCTATTTGTCTCTGGACTGATGAGTCAATGTAGGATTTGGTTCTAAAACCTCTCATCTGAGCAGCGGTGAAGGCAGCATGTAGAATATTGAATGTTTCTCTCCTAAAGCCAGTTCCAATGGTTTTATACCAGAGATACAGGACTGTGGGAAATACCGAACTCATTAGAATTCAGATAAGCAGGGCCTCACTTTTATTATTGTTTGAAAATCAGTAGAATCATTGGAAAATATCCTCAGCATTGCATTAATATAAAATTCTAGAATTGCCCACTGTGCCATCCCGAGAGTCTAAGTGCATCTTAGTGCTTCAGGGTCGATGAGTTCTTTTTTGTGTTGTACAAGCCTCCCTCTATCATCTTAAACTTAACATTTTTGGCACCTGCTTTTTAGTTTTCTGGGAAACGTGAGGTGTGTTGTAGGAAATTCAGCGGAACCTAGATTACTAGGTATGTCTTTGTGGTAGAACAGAGAAACATGGACTTGTACTACTATAGCTGGACTGACTTGAGAATGGTTTTTTTCAAAACTTTCATGGTTATTGGGCTGAAGGTGAATGGTCATGAGAGTTTTCCAAGGACTTGGGAAGCATCCTTGATTTATATTGTCCCTATTTTTATTGCTTAGATTGGGAAAGATATAAAAGGCCCTGCATTTGCATCTGACACAAAACCGAGCGTGTTAATGAATTTGCCACCTAAAATACTGAAAAACACACTGTTGATCCACTTCGTAGACACATTATTAGAAATAAGATACAAAACATGTCAATTAGCTGGAGCAGTGGGACACATTAACCAGGGCTTTATTTGACTGAAAGCTCATTGCAAATAAACTGATTGGTGGGGTTACTAAAAGACACCTTGTGATTTCAGTCTGTAAAAATAGAGATATGATATCCAGGATAAGGGAAAAGATAAGTCTTTTGTACTCCAAGCACCTGAAACATGCACTTAATTTTGGCACTTTTATACTCTGAGCATCTTAATAACATGCACAGTTAATTTGATTAGAGAGGGGGATAAATTGGAATCCAGATTTGTATCCAGCAGTGAACAGCCAGAATAATGAAAGACCTAAAGCCATAGAATGGTTTCAAAGTACAGAAATATTTCTTTTGACCTGAAAAAGAATTTAGGAGGGACACCTGTGTAGCTCAGATGGTTGTGTTCAACTTTGGCTCAGGTCATGATCTCACGGTTCGTGAATTCAAGCCCCACATCGGACTTTCTACTGTCAGCACAGAGCCTGCTTCCGATCCTCTGTCCCCCTCTCTCTCTCTGCCCTCCCCCACTTGTTCTCTCTTTTTACCAAAAATAATTAAACATAAAAAAAGAATTAAAGAAATAACAATTGCTTGCTGTAGGAAAGGATGTGTTCAAACGTAGTCTTGGACCACTAGAAAGATTTTAGCACATGAAAGCTGTTTTGACATGATGATGTTCAGATCCTTTCCAGCCATGCCCTTCAAGGAGGCCATGGGTATACTTCTATAGAGGTGCCATTTTAGGAAACTGTGTCCCTTTTGAATAAAAAAAGAATGTTTTGAAATTTTATAATATTTTCTTTCATCATCTGGATTGGAGCTTCTCAATACTTGATTGAGATGATGGAAATGTTTTCTGTACTGTGCAGTATGATAGCCACTGGCCACATGTAGTTAATGAGCACTGGAAATTTGCTACTGACTGAGGAGCTGGATTTTAATTTTAGTCAACTTTAATTTTAATTTAAATACCCACATAGGACTGGTGCTTATGGTACTGGGCAGTGCAGGTCCACACATTGCCTTTCTTTCCCATTTCACCTTGCTAATGGCTTTGAAATTGGGTCTTTGGTCTCTTCCATATTCATCCAAATGCTTAGAAGCAAATGAGGAAAAGAATTAAGATCTAATTTCCAGATGACTTAAATGTGAACTCTTTATTTTTAAAATACCTTCTAGGTGTTTCCTAAGTTTCATATTCAGGTTCTTCAAAGTTTTTCTTTAAAACAAATTTTTTTAATGTTTATTTATTTTTTGAGAGACAGAGAGAGGGAAAGAGAGACAGACAGAGCATGAGTGGGGAAGGGGCAGAGAGCGAGGGAGACACAGAATCTGAAGCAGGCTCCAGGCTCTGAGCTGTCAGCACTGAGCCTGACACGGGGCTCGAACTCATGAACCATGAGATCATGACCTGGCCAAAGTCAGATGCTTAACCAGTTGAGCCACCCAGGAGCCCCTCCAATTTTTTCTTATCAGATGATGTCTGCTTCAGAGCACCTTCCCTCATTCCTTGCGTGTTGAAATATTGATTGCAGAAATTAAGTTCTGCTGGTGCCCTCTCTTTGGCACTCATATTCTCATGCGAGTTCTCCAGAAGCAGTGTTTTTCAAAAGGACCTGCATTTGCTGCACTCAGCCCACTGTAAACTGATTCCATGACATGTAGGCAATCCCCCGAGGCTTGCCAACAATTTGGCAGGAGACCATATTTAATGGTTGTATTGTTTTTTTCTCATTTGGTTTCCAAACTTTAGAAAACATAAACATCGTCTTGGATTTGAGGCAAAGTTTATTCTAGGTTTGAGGTAAATCTTCTTAACCCATTATTAAGCCCTCTGGTTCAGGAAAATCACTTCCCCAGATCAATGCTCCAATTTCAAGATCCATCCAGTTAAGTTAGGGAAATAGTATCTTCTATTTGGGGTAAATCATTAGTATCATCCATTTTCTTGAGATGAGTTGTTCAATATGGAATGATTTGTAATAAAAACAAAAGAAAAGCATTAATCAAATGTAAGGTATTGCTTTTGTTTGTAGTCTTTTTATAGCTTTTAAAAACTTTTTATTTTGAGATAACTCTAGGTTTATATGCAATTATAAGAAATAATCCCTTCACCCAGTTTACCCCAATGGTAATGCTTTGCATAATTATAATACAGTATCACAGACCGGAAATTGACATTAATATGATCCACTGATCTTATTCAGATTTCTCCAGTTTTACAGGACTCATTTATGTGTGTGTGTGTGTGTGTATTTAGTTCTATTCAATTTTGTCACACATGTAGATTCATGAAAATACCATGGTAGTCAATGTACAGAACAGTTCCATCCCGAGGACCCCTCATCCTACCCTTTATAGGCAATGTCACTTCCCACCATCCTACCTTCTATAATCCTTATTAACCAGCATTACGCTTCATCTCTATAATTTTGTCATTTCATGAACGTTATATAAACGAAGTCATACACTATGTGACTTTTTCATTTTGGCCCTTTTCACTTAACATAATTTCCCTGAGCTACATCCAAAGTGTCGCTTGTATCAACAGTTCATTCATTTTATTGCTGAATAGTAGTTCATACAACGATGTTTGACAATTCACCTGTTGAAGGACATTTGGGTTCTTTCCAGCTTTTGCTATTACAAATAAAGCTTCTGTGAACATTTGTGAACAGATTTCTGGGTGAACATCAATTTCTCTGAGATAAGTATCTAGGAGTACAATATGGTATTGTACATATGGTAAATGCACATATAGTTTTGAAAGAGACTGCCATATTCTTTTCCAGTCTGACTGTAAATTACATTCCACTGGCAATGTATGAGTGATCTAATTTCTCTGCATCATAACCAGGATTTGGTGTTATCACTATGGTTTATTTTAGTTATTCTGATGTTTTAATTTACATCTCACTGATACTATTGAACATATTCATGAACTATTCATTTTCTATTTCTTCATGGTTCAGTCTTGAATATACACTAGCCAAGTGTATATTGTACTCAGTGAAATGTCTGTTTATGTATTTTGCTCATTTCTAATTGGATTGTTTGGCATTTCATGTTTTTTTACTTTGTTGAACATGTGGTTTGAAAACATTTTCTCCAGGTCTATACTTTGGCTTTTAATTCTCTTCACATAGTCTTTCACTGAAAAAAATGATATTTTTAATTTTAATGAAACCCAAATTATCAATTTTTCCTTTTATGGATCCTGCTTTTGGTGTCCAATGTAGGAGCTATTCACCTAGTCCTGATTCCCAAAGATTTTTCTCCTAGGCTTTATTCTAAGTTTTATAGTTTTACATGTTGCATTTATTGCTATGATCCATTTTGGAAAAAAATTTTATAGGTGTACAACTTAGCTTGAGGTTAGATTGCCTGTGGACGGTCAGTTGCTCCATTACCATTTGCTGAAAAGTTATCTTTCCTCTGTTTAATTGATTTTGCACCTTTGACAAGCACACTGAGTCTTCCAATCATTAAAATGGATGTAGATCCGTTTCCTTACTTTTTGATGATTTCTTTCACCGGTATTTTGTCATTTTCAGCATACTTGTTTTGTACAAAGTTGTTCATTTTCTTTACAGGAGTTGGAAATAGTATTATGTTTGCAATAACAGTTTCTACATTTTCCTTGGTAGTAGATAGAAATGTGATTACTTTTTGTATGTTTATATTGTATCCTGTAACCTTTTTTTTAATGTTCACTTCTAGCAAGCCAACCTTGCTAAAAGGTGTTTTTTTGTTTGTTTGTTTATAGATTATTTGGGATTTTTTTTTACATAGACAATGTTATCTGTGAAAAGGGACACTAATTTCTCTCTCTGTAATTCATATGCCTTTCATTTTTTTCTTGCCTTATTATAGGGACTAGAACTTAAAGTACTTATTGTTGAATAAGAATGATAAAAGTAGACATCCTTGCCTTGTTCCTAATCTTAAAGAAAAGTAATCAATCTTTTACTATCAGGTATGATGGCAACTATTGGGTTTTGTAAATACTTTTTATCAAGTTAAGAAAGTGTCTTCATTCCTACTTTGCTGAGAAATTTTTTCACTAATAGATGTTGGGAGGCACCTGAGTGGCTCAGTCAGTTAAGCATCTGACTTCGGCTCAGGTCCTGATCTCACGGTTTGTGTGTTCGAACCCTGCATCAGTATATGTGCTCACGGCTCAGAGCCTGGTGCCTGCTTTGGATTTTGTGTCTCCCTCTTTCTCTGAACCCCCCTTAAAAATAAATAAACATTAAAAATAATTTTAAAAATTAAAAAAACCTGAATAGATGGTGGATTTTGCCTTGGGTTTTTCTGCATCAATTGATATGATCATATGATTTTTTCTTTTTTAGTCCATTGATATAGTGGATTGAAGGAATTGATTTTAAAATGTTGAACCAGTTTTGCTAAATGTAATAGATCCCACTTGGTCATTGAGTATACTTGGTTTTTTACACATTTAATTTGTTAATATGTTGAGAAGTTTTTAGATTAAGGTTCATGAGGCATTAACCTCTAGTTTTGTTTTTATGCACTAACTTTGTCTAGTTTTGAGCTCAGAGTAATACTAATCTCATAAAATGAGTTGGGAAGTGTACCCTAATTTTCTGTATTCTAGAAGCGATTGTCTAAACTTGGTGTTAATTCTTTAAATAGTAAAATTCTCCCGTGAAACCATCTGAGTTTTTTCTGCATCTATTGAAGTTATTACATGATTTTTATCCTTCATTTGGTTTATATAGTGTATCACATTGATTAACTTGCAGATGTTGATCCATTCTTGCATCTGTGGAGTAAATCCCACTCAATCATGGTGTATGATCCTTTTAATGTATTGTTAAATTTGGTTTGCTAACATTTTGTTGAGGATTTTGCATCTATATTCATCAGGAGTATTGACCTGTAATTTACTTTTCTTGTTGCTTTTGGTATCAGGGTAATGCTGGCCTTTTAAAGTGAGTTTGGAAGCATTTACTCTTCCTACATATTTTGGAAGAGTTTGAGAAGGATAGCTTTTAAATCTTTAAATGATTGGTAGAGGCCATGTGAAGCCATCTGGTCCTAGAGTTTTATTTGTTGAAAGGTTTTTGATTAGTGATTCAATCTCCTTACTAGTAGTCTGATTATTCATTTTCTATTTCTTCATGATTCAGTCTTGAGAAATTGTGTATTTCTAGGAATTTATCCATTTCTTCTAGGTTGTCCAATTTGTTGGCATAGAATTGTTTGTAATAGTCTGTTATGATCCTTTGTATTTTTGTGGTATTAGTTGTTAAGTTCTCTTTCATTTCTGATTTTATTCATTTGAATTTTCTCCCTTTTATTCTTGGTGAATTAGCTTAAGTTTTATCAATTTTGTTTATCTTTTCAAAGAACCAGCTCTGAGTTTCACTGATCTTTTCTGTTTCATTTTAGTCTCTATTTCATTTATTTCTGCTCTGATCCTTATTATTTCCCTCCTTCTATTAACTTTGGGTTTCATTTCTTCTCCTTTTTCTAGTTCCTACAGGTGTGAAGTTAGACTGTTTGAGATTTTCTTGTTTCTTGAGGTAGGCCTGTATTACTATGCACTTTCCCTGTTATAATCACTTTTGCTGCATTCTGTAGTTTGGTATGTCATATTTCCATTTTAATTTGCTCTACATATTGTTATTTCTACTTTGATTTCTTCAATGACCCATTGGTTGTTCAGAAGCATACCGTTTAGTCTCCAAGTTTCTTTTTTTTTTTTCAGTTTTCTTATGAAATTGACTTCTAGTTTCATACTGTCATGGTTAGAAAAGATGCTTAATATAATCTCAAACTTCTTGAATTTACTGAGACTTGTTTTGTAGCCTGACATGTGATCTATTCTAGAGATGGTCTGTATGTACTTGAGAGTGTGTATTCTGCTTCTTTGAAGTGGAATGGTGTTCTTTTCTTCCTGAAGCTCAGAGTCTTTTTCTTTTATCATTTCTTTTTGTTTAGAGAATTTTCTGTTTATAAGGGTTTGCTATCAACAAATTCATTCAGTTTTCCTTTGTCTGAAAAGTCTTGATTTCCTCTTCATTCCTGAAGGATATTTTTTGCCAGATATAGAATTCAGAGCTGACACTTCTTTTCTTTCAGTAATTTAAAAAATTTCCACTTCCTTCTGTCCTACATGGTTTCAGATGAGAAATCTCTTGTCATTCGAATTGTTTTTCCCCTATAAATAAGCTGCTGCTTTTCTCTGACTGCTTTAAAAATGTTTTTTTCACTGTCTTTTGTTTTTAGAAGTTTAATTATGATGTGTCTTGGCATCAATTTCTATGGGCTTGTTTGTTCAGTTTTTTACAACAATACATTTATGTATTTCACCAAGTTTTCTGAAGTTTGGGGGCATTATTTATTCAAATATTTTTCAGAAAGTCTCACTTTCTCCTGTTCTTCATCTGAGACTCCAGTGATAGAAATTTTGGCTCTTTTGTTGTTGTCCTGATTCTCTGTGCAATTATTTTTTCAGTCTATTTCTTTCTCTTAGCTAAATTCTGTTGATTTGTCTCCATGTTCACTGATTTTATTCTCTGTCATCTCTACTATGTTGCTGAACAAATCAGTTAATTTTTAAAATTTTAGTTATTGTATTTTTCAGTTCTACAATTTCTATTTGTTTCTTTTTAACAACTTTTATTTTATGCTGATTTTATTTTTTCATTTGTTTCATTTGTTTATGAAGCATTTTTATGTCTGCTTTATAATCCTTGTCAGATTTATCTTGACGTTGGCATCTGTTGATTGTCTTTTCTCATTTAAGTTGTGATTTTCCTGGTTATTGCTTTGATCAGTGAATTTCTATTGTATCCAGGGTGCTTTGGATATTATGTTATGACTCTCTGTATCCTTTTCAATCTCTCTCTCTCTCTCTCTCTCTCTCTCTTTTTTAGCAAACAACCCTCCTGTTAAGGTGTAGCATGAAGGGTGGGTCCTTATGGTCAGCTTCCTACTGGGTTCCCCAAACCCACTCAACTCACTGCTGGATGACCATGGCATTATCTTGGCAGGTAATTAGAGTACCATCTTTGCCATTGGATGGGAAATGAGGTATCTGCTCCCCCCTTTGGTCCTGCTGACCACACAGGGTTGGAAAATCAGAATGCCACTGCCTGCTTCCATGGTAGTGGTATTGGAGTAATAGTCTAGAAGATCAGCATTTGGCTTGGCCACACCAGAATCACTGGGCAGTAGTGGTAAAGAGGACTTCCTTTGGTGTTTGCCCAGAGTATGGCAGGTATTGACCAAAGGGTTTATGGTTAAGTTAGACCATCCTTTCCTGGTGCTCTGGCTTAGAAGGAACAGACTTTTCTTGCTATTTATTTTGCCTGTGTCTGTTTGTGGTCCCAGATTGGAGGTTTCTGTAGTGCCTTGTCCAGGATATGTAGGAGGCAACAAGGAAGCCCAGAAAACTCTCCTCAGTGTAGTTCTTCAAGTCACAAGATCCTTTGGCAGTTACCTTTTTGTTTCAACTCCTCAGAATTTTCCTTTTTTTTTTTTTTTTTTTTTGCCTTGTGTCCAAAGGTTTTTTACTTGGAACAGGGAGGAATGCTATTGCTTTTGATATAATGCTTTGTTAAGACTTCATCTTTTCTAATTGTAAAATAAATAGCCTCCCTTCAGAAAGAGTCTCTGTGCAGGGCACCTGGATGGCTCAGTCAGTTGAGTGTCTGACTCTTGGTTTCAGCTCAGGTCATGATCTCACAGTTCGTGAGTTCCAGTCCCGCATTGGGCTCTGTACTGGTAGTACAGAGCCTGTTTGGGATTCTCTGTCTCTCACTGTCTCTCTATTCTTCCCCGGTTCGTTATCTCTCTCTCTTTCTTTCTCTCTCTCTCAAAAGTAGACAAAAAAATTAAAAAAAAAAAAAAAGAGTCTCTCTGCACAAATTTCAGGCTAGATCCTAAACATGAGTGAATCACTGCTGGTCATGATGAAACAGAAACTCAATTCTCATAGCTCCTGCCCCTAAAACCCTGCAGTGTTAATTATAATAAGAAGAAAAAGAAGAACTATTTGCTTAGTTCTTCTTTTCAATTGCTTAATATATGCTGGGTTCTGGATTAAGTACTTGGCAGCATTTTTTATTTAATTTTCTAAAGTAGTGTGTGAACTAGATACTGTTATCACCCTCTTGTTCTAGATGAGGACACGGAAAAATCCACATAGCTTGGGAGTGACAGGACTTTTCCAACTTAGTGATTCAAAAAACTTCTGATGTGCATATTCAAATTCAGATAACAAGCGCTATTCTCAAAGATTTTGATCTGGTGGGTGTAAGGCTGGGCCCAGCAATTTGTAATATTGACTTGGCAAGCTAGAAAATTGAGGTAGGAAGTCCTTTACTCACACTTTAACAAACATCTGAGGTACTGAGGCATTTGCTTTGTCTTTGGTTAGATGGCTCTCACCAATAAAAGATGAAGAAAACAAGCACACTTGTCCTTTTTAAAGAAAACAAGAATTTGAGGATGGTCCTCTCTTTTGGGTTTTCCCCAAGAAGATGTCCAGGACTTTCTAATAGGCTCTATGGGGTTTACTGCACATTCACTGTCACACCACTGGGCGGGGCAATCAGACTCACTCCAGAGTAGTCACTTGGATGTTTCTTGAATGTTCCATTTCATTGGAGACAAAATCATGGTTATCCTCAAAATATATATCATGTGCTTGGATGTTTTTGACTTTATAACACTCTTTTTATAGTGTTCCAACTACCAGATCCTTTTATAGTATACAAAAATAGTCACTTTCCTCACATAAACTGTTTTATACATTGTCATGTAATTTTAAGGTAACTTAAAAATTAACTTTCAGGGAAAGTTTAATCCAGAGAGGACTCTTAATTTACCACACATTATTGTTATAATGCTTACCCGTTTTCTTTCACATGGCTCGAAATGTCTTGTAGAAACCTTCTACTTAAAGTTTTTCTTATGTACTTATTTTTGTTAAGAAATTGACATTTGACAAATTATCCCAGAATCACTGCTCATCAAAGACTTTCTAACTCAGGATAATCTATAATCTGGGACCAGGTCTTCTGGTTTTATGGACCTTGTGAATTTAGAGACCTGAGAATAGTAACTTTAAGTAGTGATTTTAAATTTGGTTTTCAACAACTTTGAAGGTATGATCACTTAGATACTTAGAGGATCATTTTGAAGTTTATCTTTGTGCTATCTTGTTAAAGACAAATCCCTGAACAAATTATTGACTTAATGATGATTACACAGGAAATGTTTCAAATGTTCCTAAAAATAAGCATGCTGAAGCACAGAAAGAGTACCCTTTGTAGGAAAGAACTGATTTACTATTTAAAATCCACTTGTGTGTATTATTAAGTTTTCTTATGGATTTACAAGACATCTTTGGTCTAGTTTTATTTATTTGTAAGAAATAATGCTTCATATTTTTCATTTGGTTAAGCTGGATTATTACTCAGGCAAAATTAATGAAATTCCAATGTGGAAAGAATGTCTTCCCACTCAGCATGGATTGAGGATATCCTCACCATTTCATAGACAACAGCCAACTCTACCCTTAGCAGAAGAAAAGTTTGTGTTCTTGTAAGCTGTGCAAGGAGCTTTTATATGGAAAGAGAATATTACCCATGTATTTAATTAACATATAAAAAAGTAAATGACCATCTTCAAATTTACAATGAAACTGTGAAAATGAAAACAACACTTCAGATATTTAATAGCCCTTATTACCTTGTGTGTTAAATACATTTAAATAATTCAAAAGGTAGTAGGAAAGAATAACCATAGAATTAATGTGCAAGAGAGTCAGCAGGGCATTTTGTAGGCACCAATATAAATAGCTAACGAGGAGAATGTGGAAAAAGGGAGAAGAATCAATAAGTAGGAAAATGTTTGTGTATCACAACAGGCGTGTATTATTATTATTATGTGAAATTTACAACACCCACTAGCAAAGAAACATGGGAAACAAAATTAAATTAATGTGCAATTGTAAAAATTATAGTCTCATATAAATAAAACCAAGACTTATGTTTTCCAAATAGAAAAACAAATAGTCATTAAAAATCCAAAGACCTTATGTTCTTCCAAGTAGGACTAAATATTTTTTTGAGTCTGACAATGTTTTCCTGAGCTATTTTACATTGTTCATAGAGTCCTACATATTATTGTCAAAATAAAAAATTAACTTCTAAACAAATTCAATTAAGATAAAATTTGGTATCATTGTACCAACATCCAGATGGTAAAACCTTTCTTTTTGTGAACAGTGAAATTGCCTTTTACTGCCTTGTTTATTTCTGAAAATATAGGGGTCCTTTTTCTTCAGGCATACATTCATTCAACAAATACGTATTGGGCATCCCAATTTACTGGCTTCTGGAGACAATGCAAACAGAGCAGGTATGATTCCTGCCCTCATGGAGCTTCAAAATTCTTCTGAACACCTGTTTTTACCCAATCCATGAAATGAATGTTGATACTAAAAAATTCTGCACAGCTGTTGGAATGTTTCATCTTTGGAATATTGCAGGTGTCTGTCTTTGTGGGTAGCATAACTATAAGTTGCACAACTGGATAACCCAGAGGTAGTGAGAACAAACACACTGCATTTAGCACTTTTCTGTTTGTGTGTAAGTATTTTGGCTCATAGTCAGCAATAGGGTTTTACTTTGCTTTGGGGTCTATTCAACAGGATTTATTTCGCTAGAATCTTGAGGTCTGAGGCTATGGACACTTCGAGTTTCATTGTTTTAGAACTTTGAGAACTGCATTCAAAGTTTAGTTGAATGAAATCATTCATTCACTCACTCACGCACTCACTCACTCATAATCAGCAAATATTTGTTGAGGAAAACAGACAATGCTCCCTGCTATTATAAAGTTTACATCCTAGCAAAGGGAGACAAATAAAGTGGACATACATGAAAAGTACGATGGAAAAAAAGAGAAAGTAAAACAGTGTAAAGGAGATTGGAAGTGGCAGGGTCAGAATGGCAGGTTAAAATGTCCAGTGGGGTAGTTAGAGTAGACTTCATTGAGCAAAGAAGTGAAGGCTTTAAAGGAATAATTAGTGTAAATAGCAGAAGGGAAAACGTTGCAAGCAGGGAGATCAACTGGAACAAAGCCCCTAGGGATGAGCATGCTTGGTGAAGAGCAAGAAGGCCAGCTCTCCTGGAGCAGGTGGGTAGGAGTGGGGAGGGTAAGATGGGAGGTCAAGGGTAGCTTACTGGGGAGGCAGGTGGATTATGCAGAACCTCAGAGCCCTCTGTCAAGAATGAAACAAAGAAAGCTTTGCAGAATTTTGAGCAGAGGAATGATGTGATGTGACTTAGGGTTTTAAAAGGTGACTCCAGCCGCCTTATTGATAATATATTGCAGGGTAAGCATGCAGACAGGGAGTCATGATAGGAGACTCCCACAGAAATCCAGGCAAGAGGTGATGGTGGCTAGATCCAGGATGTTTATAAAAAAAGAGGTTGGATTCTGCATATATTTTGAAGGTAGAGCCCATAGAAGTTGCTGATGAGTTGGTTATGTGGTGTAAGAGAAAGAGGAGTCAGGATGACTCCATTTATACACCATGTAAACAAGCGTTAGCGTTTCTGTCCTTCTGTATTTCACATATTTCTAGTGGCCTTGTTTCCTAATCTAGGATTCGAGTTAGGTGGCTTTTTCTTTTTTTGTCTACTCCTTCAGTTATTTACTGGACACTCACCAGGTGGTAGACGCTATGAAAGATCAAGATGAGCACAACATTAATTCTGGTCTCAAAAAAGATCACAGGAGGTAATACAATCAGAGTTTGAGATACATCATTGAGGAAAAAACAGATCAAATGTTGGAGGGAACCAAGCAAGAGAGATGCTCCTTTGACCTGTGAGAACAAAAGGAAGGCTCAACAGCAAATTAGCCTGAGCAGAGCCTCAAGAATAACATGGGCTTGAGGATGGCCATGTTGAGATACCTTCCAGGTCAGCAAAGGGGCTGGCACAGAGTCAGAGCCAGGAGAGAATGAGCGCAGTTGGGCTGGAGGGAAGAGCTGGGAATAAAGATTAGGCAAGAAGCCCTCCTGTTTCAGAGTGCTTGGGCCCAAGGAGGGGGCAGGAAAGGTAAGTATGGGAATATGTGAGAGGCATTTCAGAGGCCAGAGCACTGGGATAGCAAGTTTACAAGGCAAGGCTGACGATTAAGGTGGTTGAGAGTATGAACATGCCAAAATGGAAATAGGGGCATAGAGGGAAAGCGTTTTCTAAAATCCTTCCCTGTGGACGTCAGCAATAAAGTGAAAGGGAAAAATTAAGATCAATTCTTGTGGCAAAGAGTCAACACATCCGCATTTTCCCAGCAGCGAGTTTGGGGACCTAATTTTCTGGATCCTGCATTTGCTTGGGCTATGATTGTGATTTGTGTGATCTCAGACACTCTTGGGAAAGCAAAGCCGAAGATGGTAGATATAAAGCTGATTCCTTTAAGACAGAGATTAAGAAGCACAGAAAAATTTTATTAAATTATGAAAGACCTTCAGAGGCTTACAGAAGAACTTTTCAAAGCTCATTTGTAGTAAGAGCCACAAATAACCACCTGCTCCAGCTCTGTTCAGTTCCTCCCCTCAAAACTGAATCGAAATGCAATCTGGCTTCTCTGACTGGAAACTTCTTCCGGTATTTTCCTTAATGGAGCACAGAGGCAGAGGAGGTGAGGAGGAGGTCACTACTTTGAAGGTCTATGAAGCTTAAAATGTTCTGGCTACAGACTTCAGCTGAACCAATTTTGTTTTCCATGGTGAAGTCTAACCAAACAAAATCCTGGGAATGCACCCAAAGAGCTTGTATTGGATACTTGAATTTTAGAAGGCAAAGAAGTGGGAGAATTGATTATTTTGGCAAAGCGCACATTGTCAGCAAGGTGTTTCTTCACCCTTTTTAGTGTTTGCAGAAGTGTTGAAAATAATTAGAAGCAAACACAAATGTTGGAAAGAAGCATTAAGGGGAGCGCTTCTTCTAGTCCAGCATTTTTCAGGGACCTCAGCCACCGGTTTGGGGAGCACACTCTGAGGGGAGATGGCGTGTTTGTTAATGAATATGAATAGCATTTCCTTATGGGCCATATATTTTTCCAGCAGGAAACGGATAATCTACTATGACATTTCAGTGGGTTGGAACAAGATAGATAAATCAAGTGCAAGTCACCCTGTTTCTTTTTCAAATGAAAGATAAATGCCTTAATGGATTAGCAATCATGAAATATATAAGTGTTTATAATACAATACTGCTTTCTAACACCATCTGCCAAAGAATGGTATTTATTCAGCCACTGATAGGAGAACAGATTTTCTTCCACATTATGCAGGGAGGAAATACATCCCAGTGTTAACGAGCATGCACTTTGTATTAAGGCAGCCTAAGTAGTAACGAAATTCTTTAGTTGACCGGCTGTGTAATTTTGATAACGTTACTTAACCCCACTTTCCTTGTCGATAAAATGGTGTAATAATAATCCTACTTTTTCAAGTCATTTAGTCTTTCAAGCAAGGTGATATATGGAAAGCATTCTACCAAATGCCTAACACATGTAAGTACTCAATACATAATAGCTGTTATCATCATTCCACTGGTCCAAATTGGCTACACACAAAATGAGAGTTTCAAAGTATTTGGACCATCTGAACTGATTGCTTTTTAAAGGAGTGCTGAGGCTTAAGGGGTCCCTCGTTTGGTCGCAGCAAACAGATCTCTGGATTAAAGATGAGGCGTCTAATCAGCCTTCATGGGCTAGGTTATGCTGTAGTAACAGTTCCCAAGTAACACTGGCTTACAACAACACAGATACATTTCTTGCTCACGGTATATGTCCATCGTGGGTTGAAATGGCCCCAGACTGGTGGAGCAGTCACCATATCACACACTGCCAAGTCACCACACCAGCACCAGAGAGACCCAGAGGCTCTTAAGTCAGCAGTTGAGTGTTCTGGCCTGGAGGTGGCATACACAGCCCTTCTATTCACAGTTTGTTGACCAGTCACGTGGCCTCGTCCAACATCACAGGGGTTAGGGCATGTAATGCCAGCATACTCCTGGAAGGTGAGAATTGGAAAATCGATGGACAACACTCACGACTACCACAGGGTCATAGACACAGTTGAAAATATACTCTTACCTTACAGGTAGCGGCACTTGAAGAATTCTTTATTCAGTTGCAAAATAATGAATTAAAATTTGTGACCACAGTAATGATAAATGGTGCTTGTGAACTCTGAATGAGACTAGGGGTGCCCTATCCCAGTTGGTGGTACAAACCACATGTTGCCTTGAGTTTCTGGGATGCCTGACCACGAAAGCAGTGCCACAGATTGAGTGCTTTTGTTAAAAAAGTCCAAAGCCATTTTTATTCTCTATGGCTTTTCCCCCGTCACCCATGCTATTTTAAATGGCTTGATCTGTTTTTATCTCACATCTAATGGGCTTAATGTGTTCTAACTGTGTGGCTCCATTTGGCACTTTGGATGCTATGGCTGAGAGGCGCCATATAAAAAATATTGTTATTGTTATGATGATGAGTTCAAGCACTGGAGGGGAAATTGTGAAACAACTCGGTACTGGAGCTATCATTATTTTCAGCAAAATAAAGTTTGGCTTCTTAGTACACTAGTAAGCCTTGAAGATTAAATGGTATCTACAGCATGTATCTTAGAGATGGGCCAAAGAAGTCAAAATAAAAACGTTTGATATAGCATTTCATATATTATAAAACAGATGTTTGCTTTTAAGTATTCATGATATTTTTAAAAGTTGACATCCATATCAGACATTGAAAAAAAAAAAAGATCCACACACTTAGTATCATTTTTTTTATTCTTGCTTCCATTATGATTGGACAGGCCAGCTATGTTAATTAACTTAACCCTTAGGGTTGACCATTTGCCAGTTTGCTGTGAGGTTGAGCAATGGATTGTTTCATCACTTTAGAAATGCATCATCAAGACGGGAGGTGCATGGAGTTCTGGAAAAAAGGACCGTTTAGGTCCCTTCCCTCATGATGATGATGTGATATTATGTTCCCATTACTTGAATATTCATTATGGTTTCCCACATGTTTTTGGCTACCTCTGTTTCCTGCAACTGTTTACATTATTAAGTTGGTCTGGATTATAGAAATGTAGCTTGAATTCTGAATATAGTTAGAGTAGCTTGGGATGTTTGCATAGATTGGGTAGTTCCCTTTTTAGCCTAAGAGAATCATGGAAGTTTTCTAAAAGGAGATGAGACAAAATAGTCAGGGTCTTGTTACTGAAGGGCCTCAAACCACAGATGGAAAACACCACAGGGCTTGTCTGAGGAATTTTCTGGCACACCAGGAACTGGACCCTCCCTGGGCCTTGAACCAGATAACTTTCCACAGAGAGCACAGGGAAGACTTCATTCCTTTCGGGGCGGGTAGAGGCGTGCATTGCCTGAGTCAGGAACACGGGAAATTGGGGATGTATTGATGTTGCTCTGATCCCGGGACTTCCTACTAAGGAAATTAGTGGCATACGACAAGTTAATTTGAAAAGATGAGGTAGTAATGAATACATAGTGCATGAGGTATCTGGAGGCACTGTAATCTAGAAAGACGGAGAGAACAGCCTGGTCAGAAGATGAAATGTGAAATTGTCCTTGGCATGCTCTACCCCAAGGCATCTGAGTTCAGTTTCAACCTTAGCTAACCCCCTCTTTTGCTGCCCAGGAAGTAGTGTGGCCCATTGGCAATGACTGGGGATTTGGAGCAAGACTGGGTGTGAAGCCTGGCTCTTTTTCTTACTGACTCTGTGACCCCTAGCGAGTGACTTCCCCGCTACGTCTCTCAGTTTCCCTGGTTGTAAAATGGTGATGACAATAGTAGCTTGTGGAATTATCCTTAGGGCTGAATGAATCAAAGGTGTCAAGCACATAAAATAGTGTCTGGCGCATAGTGTTTGTTAAATAAGTCAAACAAGTTCCATGTTTTCTAAGTTCCTTCTCCTATACCTAGTTAAAACCTAAAGGAGTATAAAATTAATTTCCGGTGTAGGTTCTGATGCTGTTGAAAACAGTAAGTGTGCACTTATCAGATGTGTGACATGGGTAATCTAACCTTCCTTAGCCTTCTCTTTGCTATCTGTAGGAAGAGGAAGAAAATGCCTATTTCAAGGGGTTGTAATGGAGAATGAACAAAATAAACATTTGAGAAGTGTCTGTTATGTAATATGTGCTTAAGTAATGGTTGATTCCTTTCTCCCTTTTCCTTTCCCTTGAAATATTTGTATCCTTGACTCTAAAGGACTTTTTAAAAGTTAACACTTTTATCCCCAACTTGCTGCCATGAACTGAAAATGCAGCTAACTCAGAGCACCTGGGTGACTCAGTCGGTTAAGCACCCGACTTCGGCTCAGGTCACGATCTCATGGTTGGTGAGTTCGAGCCCCATGTTGGGCTCTGTGCTGACAGCTTAGAGCCTGGATCCTGCTTTAGATTCTGTGTCTCCCTCTCTCTCCACCCGTCCCCCACTCACACACACACACACTCTCTCTCTCTCTCTCTCAAAAATAAATAAACATTAAAAAACAAATGCAGCTAACTTGTTAGTGTTCTGGGAGGTCTTGAAGTAGGAGGTGACTGGGGCTCTGCTGAGGAATCTAGGTTGTTAAGGCAAACTGGAGAAGAGAAGGAAAGAAAATGATAGCAGTTGGCATGTATTAAGTGCTTACTGTGTTTCTGGTACTTTCGAAGAATTTTTTTTTTTTTTTTTTTTTTTTTTTTACGTCCTCACAACTTGATATGGTAGGTGCTATTATCGTCCCCATTTTCCAGAGAAAGATATTGAGGCACAGGCTGATTAGGTCGCTATCGAGGAGTTACAGTTAGTAAATGGCAGAGCCAGGATGTGAAACTAGACACTCTGCTTCCAGAACCCACATTCTTCATCATCTTGCCATATCACTTGTCAAAAACTGTGGCTACAAAGTCAGCAGGTCTATATGTGCACCTGCTATACCTGCTCTTACATGCATTTCACAACCTCTCTCAGCAACATATTGCTCTTCGGGGATATAGGAATGGAATGCATTCATAAATATAAAAAACTGCCTACAGTGATTGTGAGGATCTAGAAAGTACTCAGCCCCGGGCCTGGTTTAGAGGAGGGACTCAGTACGTAGTAGTTTCAGACGTTACCATGTCTGACTTGCAGGCTGTGATGCGACTCCTCCTCCCCTGCCTCTGCATGGTATCAGCCTCCAGCTCTTGAACTTTAGAGTCCATGAAGTTTATCAGTGCAGCCTCTCAGGAAAGCGCATGCACAGAATGCAATAGAAGTTGAAATACAGGTCATTGCCGCTTTCCTAGAAATCCCTGTGTAAGGGGACACACACACACAGTCCTCACTTAGAGATGGGTACAGCCTACAAGCTGTGCCACCCAGCCCCCTTCCTGGTGAAGGGCATAAGGATACCCATGGCCTTGGCCACCAATCATTAGACTAGGTGATCTCCTCAAAAGGACAGCACCTGGGGTTGCAGATTTGGTACCAAGTTATGTGCCCATTTGTTTCCATGTTTTTTAGTTTGACCTCCTCTATTAAGGCAGGGGAAAAATTTTCCCACCTTACTTTATCCCTAGGTGGCTATGACTCAGGTCCCCCCTCCCACCTCTTTCTATGGGGAACAACACTCACAGTTCCTTCAAAAATAAAAATGCAGTGTTTTCTGCTGTCAGGTCGATGGAAATGTGTTTGTTTAACCCCAAGAATATAGAATCCCTTTTAAAGAAATGCATTTTTCCCCAAATTTATCGACTATCGAGATTAGCTTTTTATTCATTTACTTTGCTTCCTGGGGACAGAACACATTTTGATGTGATAGATACTGAGCTAGAACTTAGATAGTAAAGAAAAGGCTGCCCAAACATCTCATTTAAAACCTCAGCACCGGGGCGCCTGCGTGGCTCAGTCGGTTGAGTGTCCGACTTCAGCTCAGGTCACGATCTCGCGGTCCGTGAGTTCGAGCCCCGCGTCGGGCTCTGGGCTGATGGCTCAGAGCCTGGAGCGTACTTCCGATTCTGTGTCTCCCTCTCTCTCTGCCCCTCCTCCGTTCATGCTCTGTCTCTCTCTGTCTCAAAAATAAATGAACTTAAAAAAAAAATAAAAAAAATAAAACCTCAGCACCAAGGACGTTGGAATAAATACAGTTACCGTGAAAATACAGTGTTTTGGAATATGGACATTTAGATGGTAAGTGGCTTCTTAAATGTATGTATATCCTGGCCCCAAATCTTCTCTGAATTCCAGACTCATGCATAACTAATGGCCCACTCACCTCTCCCCTTGGCTATCTCACAGACACCTCAAACAGCATGTCGGAAAGAGAATTTGACTTCTGCTTCCATGCAAACTTGTCCATACAGAATCCATTCAGTCTTCCCCATCTGGCAAATGGCCCCACCAGTTGTTCAATCCAGAAACACAGGATTCTCCATTGCTCCTTCTCTTCCCCATGGCCCATGGAATCCATCAGCAAGCCCTCTCATTCCTATCACCAACGTGTCCCTCAAATGCATCCACTTTTCTCAAACTCTACAGGCACCACCCCAGTCCGGGCCACCACCATCTTTGCTGGTCTGCCCACAGCAACCTCCAAACACATCTCGTCTCACTCTCTGCCTGGCAACACGAGTGTTGTATCACTGCTCTCAAAGCTCCAGTGGCTTCCCACGGAACTCAGAATAAGATCTAGCTTCACGACTATAACTTCTGAACTCTTTTCTCCTTCTAGATCCTCTTCTACACTCTGTTCTGCCTCTTCCTCCAACTTCATTTAGAATCTCTCTTCTCCTGCCAAATTTAGTTCCAGCCACATTGGATCTTGTTTTTAGTTTCTTGAACATCAAACCTGTTCACACTGCCTGGACTCTTCTTTTCTCCACTAGTTGTACGGATAGCTCAATTTAGGGCTCAGCTTAAGGATCATCTAATCAGTCTGGCCTTATCACACATTCCATCTAGAACAGTCCTTTCCTGCTACCCTGGCCTCTCCCCACTTTGCCTATAATATTCTTTTCTTTCCAGCTAGATTTTAAGCAATTTTATTGTTTCTATAAAATTTTAGCTATTTATTTAGTTGCTTGTTTATTGTCTGTTTCCCAAATCAGAATATAAATTCCATGAGAGTAGGGTCCAGATATGGTTTTGTTTTTGTTTTTGTTTTTGCTAATATATATCTAGCTCATAGGGCCAAGATCTTGACACAGGGATAAATACTAAAAAATTATATGTAGACTTAATTAGTGGAAAAATTAATTAAAATGACATAAATGGTACTTATTCAAATACCTTTAATTATTGGCAGTCATTAATTCAATACATTTATGTCAAATGACAGAGCATGCCCCATGGAATCTGATACACAGATCTTGTCCTGGTTCTATTATTTATTTAGCTGCTTAACCTTAGACAAACTAACCCTTTAAAGGACCTCAGTTTTCTGATCCATAAAATGAGAGTTATAAGGGTCTCTATTTTATAAACTGAAAATTCCAATGAGATAATGCAAATAAAAAACACAATCTAGAGCAGCTGAGTGCCTGGGTGGCTCGGTCGGTTGAGTGTCCAACTTCGGGTCAGGTCTCACGGTTCATGAGTTCAGTCTTATGGTTCTTGAGCTTGAGCCCCCATAGGGTTCCCTGCTGTCAGCATGGAGCCTGCTTATGAGCCTCTGTCCCCCCCCCCCCCCCCCCCGCCTCTCCCCTGCTTGTGTTCTCTGTCTCAAAAATAAATAAAAAAGCATTTAAAAAACCACAATCTACAATCATTATAGGTGTTTAAGAAAGGATGTTTGCCATTATCTTCATTTCATAGGACCGTAAAAAGCATGCAGGACACATTAATAAACACAATTGGCATGTACCTGCCCTCACAGGAGATACGGACAACTAAGTAGACAGTGGAATACAATATGCCTAGTGCTGTTATAGAGGATGCACAGGTAATACGTACTACCCAGATGTTCTTGGCATCAAGGTCAACTGGATTTTCTTTGTGTTCCATCAGTTACTTAAAATCTTGCCACATTATAATTTGCTTCATATTTGGATCTTTTCTTTCTTACGCAAATTTCGTTTTTCTAGAGTTTTTAATTATTATTTTCTTGTATAATGTAATTTTATCTTCTTTTAAAATTTTTGACCTGAGCTGAAACCAAGAGTCAGATGCCTAACCGACTGAGCCACCCAGGTGCCCCTAATTTTATCTTATTATTACATTGTTCCAATCTTTAAGTTATTCTAGTTATACAATTAACGCTCTTCTTGCTTTCTTAGACTCCTCTTTTGAATGTCTCTGTCCTTTTCCATTTCTACGTTATTGACTGTCTTGGTCTGAGCTGTCATCCTGGGACTTTCCTTCCCTGTGCTCCTTAAATTTTCCATCATTTGCTCCCATGTTTTACTGGATTCAACATCAAGAAATTATTTAGTAAACTTAGTTAATCTTTGAAAGTTTCAAAAGGTCTTCGCACTTGATTAATCATTTGTTTGGATATGCAATTCTAGGTTGAATATCATTTTCATTTAGAAACTTGAAAGCAAGCTTCATTTTCCTTCTAGTTGCAAGTACAAACTAGTAAGTTAGTCTGAACTAACACATTCAATCCTTCCGCTTTAAGTTCTACTTCTATTTTAAGACCTGTCTCGGGGCGCCTGGGTGGCTCAGTCGGTTAAGTGTCTGACTTCGGCTCAGGTCATGATTTCATGGTTTGTAGGTTTGAGCCCCACGTCGTGCTCTGTGCTGACAGCTCGGGGCTCATGAACCTGGAGCCTGCTTTGGATTCCATGTCTCCCTCTCTCTCTGCCCCTCTCCTGCTTGTGCTCTCTCTGTCTCTCTCTCAAAAATAAATACACATTTAAAAAAATAAAATAAAAAGACCTTTCTCCTCACCACGGATTTTAAGTTCAGAATGTCTTGGGGGGTGACATGGGCCAATGGATACCCATTTCCTCTCAGTCTCCTTGTAGAATATTCTGGGCTTCAGATTTTTCTCGCTCTTTTTCACACAACATTATCCTATCCATGTCATTCTTAACTTTGTTGTAATATCCTATTCGCTAGTGATGCTACCACCTACTTTCTTTACTCTTGAAGTTTTATATTTGTTTAACTTCTAAACTCTTATGTCAGTGGTACTTCAGGAGAGAGCGAAGATAATATTTGTGTTCAAAGACCCACAAAATACAACTTGAAATTATTGTACAGGTTGCCATCGTTTGGAGGCACTATAATTTATTTGACCAGTGCCCAAGTTTTGGACATATATTCCAATATTTTTTGATAATTGTGACTGTGTGACCTCTTCATCCGGAAGAAAGGGGTTGGAGATAGACCTATGGGAGCAGTATGTGAGACAAAGAGTTGCTAAACACCGGGTCCTAACAAGGTCACTTTTGGAAGCTAGAAGTTTAAAAAAAAAAATACATACAGAATTCCACACAGAGAACCCTCACAGCCTGTAAATTGTAAATTAGAAAGCTCTGTGGGAAGGAGGTAGGTCTTAAGGATATAAAATGTATTTGGAAATTTGTATAGATTCTTGCCTATAGAATTTGTCAACATTCCTCATTACATCCATAGAAGAAAATTTTTAAAGCAGGATTTCTCCATCCAAGAAACTCGTAGTACTGAGCTGACAAAGTTCCCTCCAGAAGGGTTGTATCAGTTTACACTCCTACCTGTCACTGACCTCTTAAAAACAAACCAAAATAGCCACAAGATTTGCTAATTTTACAAACAAAATTTTACCTTATTTTATTATCTTCATATGTATTTCTTGGATTATTACTGACAGTGAATATTATCCATGTTATGTTACCCAAATGCTCAAACCAACCCTCCATAGGTACTGTCAACCTCATTTTAGAAATGTGTAGACTGAGGCTCAGGGACTTTAAGAATTCTCAAGATCACACAGCTTGCAAGTGTTTGAAAGCATATGTGAACATAGATGTTACTTTGCCAAAAAGTAATTTAAGAACATGTGACTTATCTGCTCATCTTTTTTTAATGGAAGATCAAATTATTCATTCTTTCTGGACCTTAGATGTAAATAATTATGTCAAGCATTTTCTACTTCTTGAGACAAATGTATTTTAAGAACCCTTTATTCCCTTTGTGCAAAGTCTAGACTGGAAAGGATGTCCCTGGTACACAGGATTATTGCACAGGGCTGCAAGAACAGGGGATTTCAATTGATTCATGAAAACTTAGCTTTCTCTGGGATCTGGATATGACCTTTAATTGTCCCATTGCTTAACTATGTATATATATATAGTTCCATTGCAAAAATACATATGACTATAAATTTTTGTTTTTTAATAAACCATGTGGCAAAACAATAATTATTTTAAAAATGTATAAAAATTACAATTTGAAAATTGCCAGTACAGTAGATACATATACACTATATTTTGATCTTAAATTAGATGAACAAACCCCAGCTTCAGAATCTTTCTGAACTCAACCATATGCAAAATACCTGGTTTATGACAGCGCTTATGGAAAAACATATACAATTTATTAAATTGTGATATGGTTTCCTTAATAATATACACTTATTTAGAGAAGCATAAGCTTTCCAAACATACAGTAACTTCCAGGTGTCTTTATGCTAGCAATTCTAAAAACCAAGCAATACCATTCTAGTGCTTTAATAATACCATTCTAGTAAATGGTATGTAGTAAAACCATTCTAAATTCTTTAAGACTTTTTGTGCAAACTGTTAAATGCCCTTCATCCCAAATTGGTAGCATAGTCTTTAGTGTATATCTGGAAGCTTCCAAGAAAGAATAGTGTTTAGTGGGAGTAACACAAATTGAACTGCCCTTTAGTATGGCTGGACCTGAAGAATTCCCTTATACCATCACTGCATGGAAGTTCAAAGTCCAGGTTCTTAGTGTTGACACATGCTGCAAGGTGGATGAATCTCAAAAACATGCTAAGTGAAAGAAACCAGACACAAAAGGTCACATATTGAATGATTCCATTTGTATAGAATAGATATATGCAGAATAGATCAATCCAGAGACCGAAAGTAGGTTAGTGGTTGCCAGGGGTTTAGAGGAGGGCAGAGTTGAGGGAAACTGCTTCGGGCCCAGAGGGTTTAACTTCGGAGTGATGGAAACGTCTCGCAACTTCTAAATACAGGTGGTCATTGCACAGCATTGCGAATGTACTAAATGCCACTGAACTGTTCACTTAAAAAAGTTTTTACGTTTATTTATTCATTTCAAGAGAGACAGAAAGAGTGGCAGAGGAGGGGCAGAGAGAGAGGAAGAGAAAGAGAATCCCAAGCAGGCTGCACACTGTCAGCTCAGAGCCCACTGCAGGGCTTGAACTCACAAAACTTGAGATCATGACCTGAACTGAAACCGAGAATCAGCTGCTAAATCAACTGAGCCACCCAGGCACCCCTGAGCTGTTCATTTTTATGTTTATTTTATTATTTTTTTTAAATGTTTATTTATTTTTGAGAGAGAGAGAGACAGAGCACAAGCAGGGGAGGGACAGAGGAAGAGAGGGAGACACAGAATCTGAAGCAGACTCTAGGCTCCAAGCTGTGAGCTCAGACCCCGATGCGGGGCTTGAACCCACGAATCGTGAGATCATGACCTGAGCTAAAGTCAGATGCTTAACCAGCTGAGCCACCCAGGCACCCCTGAACTGTTCACTTTTAAATGGTTCATTTTATGTTATGTGGATTTCCCCTGACAAATTATTATTTTGTTTAAAAACCCAAGTTCCTGAACCTAACAGACCCAAACTTGGGAACTGACTCTTCCTACCTGGGTGATGTTGGACAGATTATTCTCATTCCCTAACCTGAACCCTAAACCTGTACCTAAAGTCTCCTTTAACTTCAGTGTCCGCCCGGGATTGTTGCGAAGGCTAACAGGTGGCTGAGGTATCTATCCCAGGTTCTTATGAAATATTTGCAGCTGTCGTGCTACAACCACCAGCAGCAATCCCAGCAGCGAGTTCCAGCCCAGATTCTCAGTGTAGTCAAGTGACTGTTTTCCAGCTGGTAGTCACGCTCCAGGAATTCTGTTAGGAAGGAGTCACATGACATTGACCTCAGCCTATACTCTCAGTGGCATCCTTCTTTCGAAAGAAAAATTTTCGATTAAAACTGTTGTTAATTAATGTCAAAATGGAATGGACTCAGAGTGGTGAGTAAGGATCACATCCCTGAAGCATCAAATGATCAGCCTTCTCGTGAGAGTAGTGGACCCTGCCTCCCACGTGTGCTCCTTAACTGAAAAAGGGACCAACCAGTGGGAAAAAAAAAAAAAACAAAACAAAAAACAGTCTTCCCTGGGGCATTTTAAAAGGAAGCGTGAGCTTCCACGTGGAACCTAAAAACATAACAGATAAAGAAACAAAAAGCAGAGACAGACCCTTAAAGCCAGAAAACAAACTGGTGGTTGCCAGAGGGAAGGGGGAGTGATGGCAAAATGGGTGAAAATTGGGAGGTACGGGCCTCCAGTTATGGAATGAATGAGGCAGGAATGAAAGGCACAGCAGGGAGAACACTGTCAGGGGGTGGCAACACGTGTGGGAGGCCCAGCATGATGGGCGGAGTCGTTGACTCCCTGCGTCATACACGTGAAACTGATGTAACGTCGTGTGTCCACTACACGTCAGAAAAAAAAAAAAAAAGTAAATACAATTTAAAACAATAAAAAGAAGTGTGAGGAGAAGAAATGAATTTCACTGAGCTTCAGAGAAACAAAACTCTGGCCAGCAGCTGAAAGTTGCCATTTGTCCACAGTGGATGGTGTGTGTTGACACAAAAGCATGGCTTGGTGGGGGGGGGGGGGGGGGGGGGGCGCCTGGGTGGCTCAGTCGGTGAAGCGTCCGACTTCGGCTCAGGTCATGATTTCGCGGTCCGTGAGTTCGAGCCCCGTGTCGGGCTCTGGGCTGATGGCTCGGAGCCTGGAGCCTGCTTCCGATTCTGTGTCTCCCTCTCTCTCTGCCCCTCCCCCGTTCATGCTCTGTCTCTCTGTCCCCAAAATAAATAAACGTTAAAAAAATTTTTTTTAAAAAAAAGCGTGGCTTGGGGTGTCAGGGTGGCTCAGCCAGTTGAGCGTCTGACCTCGGCTCAGGTCACGATCTCAGGGTTTGAGAGTTCAAGCCCCACATCAGGCTCGCTGCTGTCAGTGCAGAGCCCACTTCAAATCCTCTGTTCCCACCTCCCCCCCCCCCCCCGCCCGTCCTCTGCTTGTGCTCTCTCAAAAATAAAAAAACATTAAAAAAAAAAAAAAAAAAGTGTGGCTTTTGACCGGCTGGGGAGGTCTGTGTCCTTTTTATCATCGACAATGGCTTCTACAAAAGTACTTTTTATTAATGGGATTCTCTGGAGAGCTTGAAGCACATTTGCTGCTTTACTAACTGACATTCTGTTACCCACACACGCTTTGGTTTTGTGTGTTCTTCCTTTGCGCTCCCCAAATCGGGAGCAGGCTGGAGAATTTTTTAAGAGATGGAAGCGTACTGTTTTGTAGTCTTCTTGCAACTATCTAATTTGTTTTCCCAAAGCCTAACCAAATTAGATGTGAAGGACAGCCAGCACCCCGGTGCTGTTAGTTATTAGCCATGTGACCTCGAGCAAAACTTGAGCTTTTTGGGCTTTCGTTATCCTGACGTGAATATAGAAGGAGGATAATAAAATCCATCTCCAGTAGGTGTTGAAAGTACCGTTTGAGTTACCGTGTTTACAGTGGCTCAGTGCTCAGCAAACAGAGGGCAATAAATCGCCTTCTCCCCCAGCGCTGCCCGTGTCCAGAGAGATTCGGCAGCAGCTTTTTCCTCATAGCAGCCGGCCAGTCTCGTGCGTTGGCGTGGATTAGGGAATGCTTAGTGCGTGCCTCTTGTCCATCACCTCATTTAATAATTTTTTTTAAGTTTTTAAAATTTATTTTGAGAGAGAGAGAGCATGCACAAGTGAGGGAAAGAACAGAGAGAGAGAGAGAGAGAGAGAGAATTCCAAGCAGGCTCCACGCTGTCAGCGAGGAGCCCAACAGGGGGCTCCAACTCACAAACTGCGAGACCGTGGCCCGAGCAGAAATCGAGAGTCTGAAGCTCAACCTACCCAGCCACCCAGGCACCCCTCCGTTATCTCATTTAAATCCTTACATGATCATACCCAGTTTAGTTGCAGAACATGAGGCTCGGAGAAGTTAAGCAATTTGTCCGAGACGGCTCTGCCACAGAGTAGAGGAGCTGATGCGCAAACCCAAATCTCCCAGACAATGAAGCTTGTACCACCAAAAGGCTTCACCAGGGTCTGGCGGAAGTTTAGTTGATCTGCAGTCTGTTGAATTCGACACTGAATAATAAACTGCTAGACCCCCTTCCACCTGGGCTCAGGTTTCCAGCTTCAGAGAGACACTGTGTACCTGCGGTCATGGTTCGTCTGGATCCAGAGAGCCTGCCCAGTTGCGTGACGGACCCCTAACCGCCTCCGCGACAGGACTGGCGACTTCGGAACAATCCTGGCACCCGCCGGGCGCGTACGTGCCGCCCCCTGCATGATGGGGGCAGGTCAGATGACCACTGCATAGTTGAATGAGACTGAGGCAGGAAAAGCCTCATGTGAAAACACATGTCTTTCCAAAATGATGGTGGGCCTACACCATTGTAACTGGCAGTGATATTCTTGGCATTCGTTGAAAACACCCCAGGCTGCTTGGGTAATTAATTTCATAGGGTTAGTCATTAACAGGCTTCCTGCTTTCCTCCTCTTTTGACAGGCCCAGCTGTGAGATACAGTAAGTTCGACATGTCAGAGGCCAGGCCGCCTCCCCTGCTTGGGCAGCACACGACGCGCGTCCTGAAGGAAGTCCTCAGATATGATGACAAGGCCATTGGGGAGCTGCTCAGCACTGGAGTGGTGACCCAACATGAAGCTCAGTGACGAAAAATGCTTTCTCAAAACCGCAATCTGAATGTACTTCACTAGCAAAAGCAATAGTCTTTCTGGACCCTTCTCCCCAGTTCTGGTGCCTGCCTCTGCAAAGAGAAGTTAGAGTAATTCCAGATTTCCTGCCTGGCGCCTCCAGAATGGCTCTGGTATCAATGCATCTCGTGCTTTCTAAATGTACCCCACCTTTTACTCCTTACCATTTCCCCCCACCCCACCCAGATAATAGGTTAATTGTGAATTTGTGGGGGTTTTTTGTAAAGATTTTTTTTTTTTCTGGAAAAATACATTCCTCTTTCTAATTACATTAATCGCCCAAACGTTTGCCCCTCCAGCCCACGCAGGTCTGAAAAAGAGCAGATCTCTTGCCGTTCTGTACTTGCACATAAAGTCCTCATTTAAACCTTTGTTAGGAAGTCAAAGCAATAAGCAGAATGACAGTTTCAGTGATTGATTTTAAACAGAATAACTTAATTTTGAGCTCATGAGCCCTTTGTTAATCTGTAATTTAAACCATGGACTTTGCTGATGTCCATTATAGAACTGAGCTTCTTTCTCTCCATGGGGGTAAATATTTGCTTTATGTTGTATTTCTCTGATCATTTCATGATATGTGGCAGAAAATCAATTTCCATGAGTGCATTTTGGAATGTATGTGTCTATCTGCATTAGGGAGTGAAGAGTGGTTCTTTGATCAGTACCTTATTTTGAGCCAAGTGTAAATGTAACAGGTTTTTAAACGAATGTCAAATGACTATCTAGTATTAAATAATGTTTAAATAATGACAAATAGGAGAATATAATCTGAGCACTCACTGTAGAAGAATACATCATGCTTTAATATTAAGTATTTGGATTTACATATTTAAGTTTTTGTCAGAGAATTTAAAGTATAGAAAACATTTTCTGTCCAGAAGGTAGTAGCTGATTTGTATTATGTTCTGGGATCAGTCATCTCTCAAAGTACCAATCACCAAAGCCCAAGGTATAGACCAAGGGATCAGATGATCACATCCTGATATGATCACAGTTCACGACTGTTAAGCACGCGTATCTTAAAGCCGTGTCATGACATCCCGAGTGGTAACTGAAAGTTAAATTACAAATGTTCATCTTTCAAACTGTGAGTCATAGCTCGTTTTCCTTTTGTGTTCTTTTTGTATGGGAGTGATTGGAGCCATTTATGCTGTAAGCCCCAGTAGGTTTCTAGAATCAAGGATTTCAAATAAATAAGGAAATATGTCTTCTCACAGGCGTCGTGGGACTTTTTAGAAGCATGCCTACTAGTTCCTGGGAGAGGAGCGCCCCGCTTTCCTCTTTGTGAACGTTTTATTCTGAGGCTCTCCTGCCTTTCGCTGTTTAGAATGTCATCATACAACGGTAATTTCATGCCTTTTGCAGTGCTTTCCTCCCTATGGCTAACCCATAGACACACATTTGGAGACATTCCCTTCAGGCCAGATACAATTAGCAATGAAAATGGTAAAAGACGGGATGACAGAGAATTGGCAAGACCACATGATCTTAAAAAACAGATTCATCATTTCTCCTGCTGGTTCAAGTAGATTCTCTTGAAATGCAAATTGCTTGATTACTGAACAGTAACCCTAACTATCTGGGTAGCCTTGTGTAGGACGATATCGATCGTTCAGACTAGGTCACAAAATGCCTCTAAAACCTTGAAATCCATCGAGACTGTGGTTTTCATCCATAGAAGAGTTACCATGGGAGACAAATGTATCCAGATTTCCACCTACACAATTCAGAATGATCCAAGAGAACTTTGAAACTGTTCGTTACCCAACGGAAAGCATTTACTCTACTGAGTTAGTGAGAGAAATCATTTAGAATATATTTCAAGTTCAGATCAATAATTAGTCCTGAAAGAAGCATTGCGCTGGCTAAAATTTCTAGCAATATGCCCAGATCAAGTTATGCTTTATAAACAAATGTGCTGTTTTAATTATCAGGGCCTATTTTCTTACACATTCCCAAAGCTGAGCACACTACTAAGAGACCATATGCTCAAGTTCAGTGTGTGTCAAGGCCCGCCTTCTGGCAGGTTTGTGTCTGAGGTTGACTTAGAAAATTCTTCGAAACTTCGTGGGTTAATCATTATGGAACTGAGGGTGTGTCCACAAGCAACTAGTCTTCCCTCTCTTGATTTTTTCCTTCAACTTTTTGCTGCCATGGTTTTCTGGTTAATCAAGCATGATATTTTCCAGCATGCACTCTGATATTCAGAATGTTTCCCTAGAAGAAGAGAAATGAACATTGACCAATTGTGTGTGACTAGTCCAGTTACTTGGTATTCCTTTGTCTTCGATTCATCTCCTAGGAATTGGAAGTACAATCTTTTATTTTTTAAGTTTATTTTGTTTATTTTGAGAGAGAGAGAGAGAGAGAGAGAGAGAACAAGTGAGGGAGGGGCAGAGAGGGAGAGAACCCCAAGCAGTCTCCACACTGCCAGCACAGAGCTTGATGCAGGGTTTGAAATCATGACCTGAGCAAAAGTTGGATGCTTAACCAACTGAGACACCCAGGTGCCCCATGGAAGTACAATCTTGATTTAAACAAACACAGGAGGGGGGCGCCTGGGTGGCTCGGTCGGTTGGGCGTCCAACTTTGGCTCAGGTCATGATCTCACGGTTTATGGGTTCGAGCCAACAGCTCAGAGCCTGGAGCCTGCTTCGGATTCTGTGTCTCCCTCTCTCTCTGCCCCTCCCCCACTCACACTCTGTCTCTTTCTCTCCTTCAAAGATAAATAAACATTTAAAAAAACACACACAGGAGGTCTCATATAGGCTATTTCATATGAGGTCACTAGGCCACCTAACCCCGATAGCCCCACAATGGAAGGCTTTTGCATGAAGACTTCATGACCCCTACTTTCAGCCTTTCTCAGGGAAATTCACCCCACTCATGACTCACCTAAATATGATATTTCAACATGGACTCTTTCATCCCATGACAGTAGCACGTTGTCTACTTGAAAAGCTTTGTCGATTTGAGTCTGGCTTGCCATTCTCCCACATAGCTCAATTTTGCCTTCGTCCATAGGACTTATTCTCCAAATAGTGGGCTTAAAGGCTCTGGGAAAGAATGCCAGCCCAGAGCTGAACAGACTGTCCAGATCTACTGTCTCTCCTCTGACTGTTCTCCATGAATTCTCAACCAGCAAAGGAAATGAGTGGGAAAAACACCCCCTGACCCTGGGCTCTTCATTTTCAAACTTGTTCCCAAGATTATGAGATTCTTCTTGCACTTGCCTCTATTTATGGGAGACTCTCTGCTGTACCAAGCTCTTACAATTGATGAGATTCTTCAGATGCAGTGGGCCTAAAGAAAACAGGGTTGTTCACCTGGAACATTGTAGTATCAATGATCCTTATGAGGCCAGAATATCAAGCGCCCTTCTTTTCCTTCTCGATTTTGTGGTACCAGGACTGGCACATTCATCATTTGATAAGGAAGATGAAAAGGTTAAAAAGATAAAAGGGTACACACTTCTATTGCCAACAGCAGTTAGGGAAAATAAAAAAATATATCACCAAGGCTCTCATACTGGTGTGTAGAAGTTTCCTCAGACATCAGGATAAAATTGTATTTCTTACAATTCTACCAGGGTTGAAGGTTTTATAAATTGCTACTCTTACAAGATTCTTAAATAGTTTCTGTATATAGACATACCAAGCTATCTTCTGAGTGCAAATGGCCCTGCTCTTTTAAACTAGCTATAAGCAGGGCACGTGTATGTGGTGAGATTAGTGGTGATTAAGCAACTCCAAGACATGTTTCCCCCGACACCCATTCAAAAACAAGTCTTCTAGTATCACTCTGGTATTACAGACAAACGAATGTGAACATTTTGCACACATAAATTTATTTCACACACTAGAGGGGGGAAACACACAAAAAAAGGAGAGTTTGGAAAAAACAAGAGGTGACATACGTCAATTTGATTAGCAGAAAAGGAAAAGAGAAAGCATGCCCAGGTCAGACAGACCCATGGTTGCATTTTTTCCGGAGAGTCTGGTGAACCCATGGCAGTATGAACCCAGCCTGAGGTGTAGATGCCAAGAGGGAAGGACAAGCACTAGAAGGAGCTCAAACACTGCAGGAAATAGATTTCACCCACCTCATATTCTTTCTTGAGAAATACCTTTATTTCCCTATTCCTTAAGACCATAACATTAAAATGCTTGTCCAATCTTCGGTCTCTCGGCAATATTTTCATTTTATTTTATTTTATTTTATTTTATTTTATTTTATTTTATTTCATTTTATTTTATTTTTTCTTTTTGTTTTTCAGAGAGAGAGAGAGAGAGAGAGCACACAAATGAGGGAGAGGGGCTGAGAGAGAGAATCAAGCAGGGTCCACACTCAGCACAGAGCCTGATGCAGGCCTTGATCCATGACTCTGGGATCATGACCTGAGCTGAAATCAAATGTTGGACACTCAACTGACCGAACCACCCAGGCACCCCATATTTTACAATACTCTTAATAAAAGGCTCTGGTAGGCAGAATAATGGCCCACCAAAGATGCCTATGTCCTAATGCCCAGAACCTACTAATATGTCACTGTACTTTGCAAGAAGGAATAAGATTGCTTATCAGCTGACCTTAAAATGGGGAGCTTATCCTGGATTATCCTGGCAGTCCCTGTGTAATCACAGGGGTCCTTCCAATGTGAAAGAGTCAATGTCAGAGAGATGTGATGTAAGAAAGACTTTACCAACTGTTGTTAGATTTGAAATGGAAATAAATGAAGGAATGTGGGCATTTTCTAGAAGATGAAAAAAGCAAGAAAAGTGGACTTTCCCTTTGAGCCTCCAGAAGCATCACAGCTCTACCTGATTTCTTAGCCCAGTGAGACCTATTTTGGACTCATTTTGGACTTCTGGTCTCCAGAACCACAAGGCAACATATCTGTATTATTTGAAGACACTAAACGTGTGATATTTTGTTACAGCACCAGGAGTAAACTGATAGGACATTCTGCCTTTGTTTGAAAGTCTAAAGTGACAGGAAAAAACTCACCTTGTAATTCCATTTTTTTTCTTCCCTTTTTTTTTCTACCTACCACTGTTCCTACCCTCTTTTTTTCTCATTCTTAGAAACTCCTGTCTTTCCTTCCTTTCTCAGTGGTAATCATATTCTTTCTTCCTTTTATCTTCCTCCTCCATCCCGCTTTCTTCTTATCTTCTTTCTCTCCCCTTTTCTGCGCACGGTTATACATCCTTGTTACACAGCACGGATCCCCAACCCTGTGACTGATCTTTGAAAAAAATAGGACTAGGGGCGGCTGGGTGGCTCAGTCGGTTGAGCGGCTGACTTTGGCTCAGGTCATGATCTTGCAGTCTGTGAGTTCGAGCCCCGCATTGGGCTGTGTGCTGACAGCTTGGAGCCTGGAGCTTTCTTCGAATTCTGTGTCTCCCTCTTTCTCTGCCCCTTCCCAATTTGCACTCTGTCTCTCTCTGTCTTTCAAAAATGAATGAATGTTAAAAAAAAATTTTTTTTAATAAAAGAAAAAAATAGGACTAGCTCAGTAATTTGGAAAATAACTAGCAGTAATTCTGGCCATGACTTCACCTCTACTAGCTATCTTGAATTAATAAGTGGCTGCCCTCCCCGCCCCCCACCCACCCTGAAACTCAGGAAAAGAAACAAAGGAGTGTTCCAAATGCTACTCTGGGCTGTGGCAATGCCCTCAGCCATGTCCATGCCTGTCCCATGCCCTCCGTCCTAAGAAAAAACGAAAATAAATAAAATATAATACAGAGCAGAGTTTAGACTTTGTGACAGCCAGGGTCCTACTGTTGTGGTTACTGAGCCTTCAGAGGAAGGGGAGGGAGGGCATGATGGACAATGGTTCTGCTCCAGCAACTAGGCTCTGCGTCTTGCTCTTTCTTAGAAACGGTGGGTTTTCTTGGTCTCTAGGTGGGAGTGAGTAGTTTGTCGCTTGCCATTTTAGTCACATGGCCTCCAGAGGCCTGCTGCCTTCTCCTTTACCTTGGTTTTGCCATCTGTTAAACAGGGCGAGTGGATCCTCAGAGCAACCTTTGCTTTCTTCTTTCCACAAGATGAAACACTCTTTGACACATCCCTCCTCCACCCCCATCCCACCACCACCCCCCAACCGTCCATCCTTTCTTTTTCTTTGCAAATTAACCACATGACAGTCTATTCAACTCAAGTTGGTTTCTTTGGCTCCTGACCACACAGATGGGAGCAACAATGTTTCCTGCTCCTCATCCCATTGCCCGCACCCTTTCCTCTTGCCCAGAACTTCTGCACACGTGCTCGCCATGAAGCAAGACACTCCGCTTCAGAGCACACAGCCAAGATGTTGAGAGGAAAGAAATTAATGTGAAACTGCCATAGGAAAATGTCTTTCTTTCCACCCCTTTACCTCTTCGTGACCCCCAAAGAAGAACTCGGATTTCCATAGCATCTCTTGGTAAGGGACACGGCAACATGTGTAACACACATTCACCCTGAGAGTCTTGGATTTATGTTTTTAGGTTTTACAAAGAACTTCCTGTCTGTTCTTGACAGAAGCTTTGAAATATACCATCAATGAACATTGTTGTGTTCTTTCTTTGGAGAGGGTCAAGATAATCGTAGCATCCATTTTGAGAGGACTGTTAAAGAATCACTATTTCTGGGGGCAGAAAAATGAACTATATTTTCCCGTCTAGGGTGGCTCGTGTATACAGGCATGGCACTGCTATTGTCTAACCAGACGGGCTCTGGCACAAGACTAGAGGACAGGACAGAAGTGCAGTGACCCACAGGTCACCTCTGGAAACAGTGCCTGGTGACGTAGGATCTTCTCAGCCTGATTTGCTGAACTGTGCAATGGGAAAGGTCTGAGACCAGAGGGAATTAGTGTCCGATTCTTAAGTATATGACAGAGTCGGAAATATCCAATCCCTGACGCTTGCGTCTCTGGGCCCACGTTTCCCATCTTCGGAGTCCCAAACATTGTGTCTGGTTCTCCAGCTTCACTTTCTGGGAGAGCTTAGATGAAAGGATGTGGGTTCCGTGTGCAAGCAGAGGTGGTGCTCAGTTAGCTGAACTCACCGACAAAACCATGGGAGATGACAGGAGTGGAAACTCAACATTGTGCACAGCGACTCTCGTGTAACCCCGGGGACGTGAGGTGAAGCGACTAGCTTGGTGGGTTTCTGAGTGGGTGCACTTCTGGCGGAAGGTTTAGTAACTGAGGGAAGGTTTGTTAGCTTGGAGCATGAGCCCTCAGACCTAGAATAGGCCCCCTTGGAGGAGGAAGAAGACTCTGCCACTTGTCACATTACCTTTTATTTCCTATACAGAATGGAGGTAGATTTACCCCGTTCATCCCTGTAAAATAAGAATTCTTATTATAATCTTTTTACTTTCTTAGGACACATAGCAGCTATAGTTCAGCTGGCATGTCTTTTCATGCATTCTGTGACTGGGGTTACATTTGATGCTTAACAACAACAACATCTAGTAGGCACTGTACGTAAAGTGCTATTCTAGGTAGATTTACTAACCGACTTGACAAACTTGCCTGGGAGGGCCTAGCGGATGCTCCTGAAGAGGGCATCGTGTTGAGTGGGCCATCCACGTGTCCTCTAGTCCACCACATTCAGTGGGACTAAACGATACCTGCTGTGATTACCAGGATGCTACCCTCAGAGCACATCCCTAAAGCTCAAGGGCCCAGGACTTTTGGAATCTGCAAAGGCGTGAAGGACAAGACACGTCAGGACCAAAAAGACCCTAGTCCAAGTATTTTCAACCTTTGCTAATGATCTAAAGATAACAAGGTTCCAAAGAGGGTCAGCTGAGCTCAAACGTTGTCAGCAAAACCCTCGCGAAAGTCTTCTCGGCTTACCACCTCAGGGAGATATTACAGTTTCCCGCGTGTTAAAAGTCCTAAGAATATATCCTTCTACTAAGATCTTAAAATGTTTTCCCCACCCCAGCATATTTTTCTGTGTGTAAACGTACAAATACAAACTGCCATTTCTAGTTTTTTTTAAAGGTGAAGTGGAGTCCTGATAAAGTGGCTGATGAAGTAGGTCAAAGCAGCTCTCCCAGAGACCACTGCTTGAGAAATGAGCAGTGAGAGAAGGAAGAGCTCTTGGGTTTAACCACTTAGATGAACATCCCTTGCGCTGGACAACAGCCAGAGTGGTATTGAAACCTAATGGGCATTGACGGAGAGACATTCCAGTGTAAACTACAGCTTATCAGAGATCACTGGAAAATGTCGGAAAATGAGGGATACCCATTTCCAGTTACATTTCAGATTTTCCTTGGAAAGGTGGAAGAAGTATGAGAGATGTCTACAATGATCCTGATGACCCTAGCAAGAGCTAAAAACTGTATTAGTAGGAAAATACTCATTTGTGTAAAAACCTACTCAATCAGAAAATTCAGTGAAAAATGTAATCCCCCCCCCCCCCCCCCCCCCCCGTGAGAAGATACAGCAGTGAGCCATACAATGTCTTTTGGTTTGGAGCATTTTCAAGATATCAGAGTAGAGGGGAGCGGGAAGTACATCTTGGTGTTTGTCTCTTGATCTGGGAATCAAGCTGCTTCTGATCTCCACAGTTGGGAGTGAGCTCTGTATCTTGTTTACCATCCCAGTCCTCTGTGTTTGCCTGAGCGTGACAGTTATCACACACTGAGTTATAATTACTGGTCACCAATCGTGCTCTCCCATTAAATGGTAATATCCTTGTGGGTTCTTTCATCACCATTGTATCTCCAGGAATTATCACGATGCTTACTCTATAGGAGATCCACGGTAAATATCTGTTGGACAGACATCCTCTCACCCACAAGATAATGTGTTCTCTATGAAAGGAACTGCTCATATTCATTTTTTTCTTACTCGGGGTGCCTGTAATAGATAATCTTCCAAGATAGTCACCATCAATTCCTCCTTCCCTCTATGCACATGCCTCTGTTCTTATCAAGAGATGCACTTTATTTCCTTCTTCCTGGAATCTGGACTGGCCTGGTGACTTACCCTATTTGTTGATTTATTTAGGTTAAACTTTTTCTTTTAAATAATATTAGATTTACAAAAACTTCCAAATATAGTACATTGAGTTCCTACATACTGTTCACTGTTAACTTTCTGCTAAAGCTAACATTTTATATAACCAGTGTACAATGTCTAAGGCAGAAAATTAGCATTGGTGTGAACTATTAATTAATCTACAAATGTTCATATTTTACCAGCTGTCTCACTTGGGCAGGCAGAAATTCTAAAAGAGTCCCTAAGATTTGTAGTCCCTGTTACACACACTCTCTCCCAGTTATTCATTCAAGCACTAAGTGCCCCTACGGAAAGGCTTTGCAGCTGTAAGGAAGGTCCAAAATCAGTTAACCTTAAGATAGAAAAATTATCGGTGGGCCTGACCTAATCCCTAAGTCCTTTGAATCTAGGTGTAAGAGGTCAAAGATGTTAGGCCAAAGATTTGAAACACAAAAAGAATGTACATGAGAGAATTTTCCAAAAGGGTGTACTTTCCAAAAGTGGATCACTTTGACCAATGAAATGAGGTAAAGGTGACACTATGCCAATTCTAGACCAAGCCTTGAAGGTGTTTAGCATCTTCTTCTTTTGCTCTTGGAAATCAACCCCCATGAACCAAGTCTTACCACCATTTCCCAAGGAAGCCCAGGGCCATTATCTTCAGAAAGAGAGGGGCCACTTGGAAGGGCACAAAGGCCCCACACATGGTAGTGAAACTTCCGTGGACCTCCCACTCACCTCTGCAACCACATGAATACAACTAAGAGACCCCAGCCAGTGCCACATGGAGCAGAACTGACCAGCCGAAACTTATTCCAATTTCTGACCCACATAAATTGATGTTGTTTCAATCTACTGTTTTCAGGGGGTTTGTTGTATAGCAATATATAAGCAAATGTCTAATTCAGAGAAGGATCTCAATAAATATTTCATATTATCAAATAGTTTTCATGGGATCTTGGCTAGTTGAAATAGGAAGTTATAAGGGCACCTGGGTGGCTCAGTTGGTTAAGTGTCTAACTTCAGTCCAGGGTCATGATCTCACAGTCCATGAGTTCGAGCCCTGCATCGGGCTCTGTGCTGACAATTCAGAGCCTGGAGCCAGCTTATGATTCTGTGTCTCCCTCTCTCTCTCTGCCCTGCTCATGCACTCTCTCTCTCTCTCTACCCCCCCAAAAAAATAAATATTTTTTTAAAAAGGAAGTAATATGTTATGGTTTATTAATTATTTTTTCTACTGAAAGAGGGCAACCAAGACCCCCCTTTTGTTGAAAGTTCCTTTAAAATGAATCAATTGGGGCACCTGAGTGACTCAGTTGTTAAGTGTCTGACTTCGGCTCAGGTCACGATCTCACAGTTTGTGAGTTTGAGCCTCACATCGGGCTGAAAGCTTGGAGTCTGGGGCCTGCTTCAGATTCTGTGTCTCCCTCTCTCTCTGCCCCTCTCTCACTTGCACTTTGTCTCTCTCTCTCTCTCTCTTTCTCAAAAGGAAATAAACATTAAAAAATTAAAGAAAATGAATTGACTTACTATTGTTACTTAAGGAATGGAGTATGTTGAATTATTTTGATTATGTGATGCCTCAGGGTCATCATTCTGACAAGATAAAAATCCCTTCCCATTCTCAGGTGAAACTGAGGATGGTCAGAAATCATCACGTTTCTGATCTGGGAAGAGGTTAAACTTAGGAAATTTTTAAGTTATTAAGGCGTTTCCATGGTAGGAAGCTTCTAAGATGGTCCCCAATTGGCCTTACCCCGGCCTCAAAGGGGACCTTTGTATTGTCCCTTCCCACATTGTACTAAGGCTGGTCTGTGGAAACAATAGCATATAGAGGAGGTGAAAACTGAAGCTTCTGTTCTATCTCCCTCTCTCCTTCTCTCTCTCTCTCTCTCTCTCATATCCCTCACTCTGGGGACAGCCAGTTGCCATGGAGTGAGCAACTCTATGTAGAGGCTCACATAACAAGGCACTAAGGCCTCTGGCCAATAGCCAGTGAGGAGCTGAGGTCTGAAAGCCTGCCAAGTACCACATGAGTAAGTTTGGAAGCAGATTCTCCAGCCTCAGTATAGCCTGGAGTTGACTGTAGTCCCAGCCCATAGCCTACTGACATCTCAGAGCCATGCAGCTGAGCTACTCCCAGATTCCTGACCTGTGCGAAATAATTCCTGAAACCGTGTGAAATAATGAGTAGTTGTTATTTTAGCTTTACTTTTAATAGATTAGATTAGCTTCAGTGTGGGGCAATTTGTTACACAACGATAGATAACTAATAAAGTTCTCCATTAGATTATGACAAAGAGTTATTTCTAATACGTGACTTTCAGTTTCGGGGCACTTGGATGGCTCAGTAAGTTGAGAGTCCGGCTCTTGATTTCAACTCAGGCGGTGATCTCGCGGTTCGTGAGATTGAGGCCTGCGTTGGGCTCTGTGCTGACAGTGTGGAGCCTGCTTGGGATTCTCTCTCACCCTCTCTTTCTGCCCCTCCCCGCCTCTCAAAATAAATAAACATTAACAAAAATATATATGATTTTCAGTTTTGACCTTTGACGTTGTATTTTTTGTCAATGATCTCCACTCTGTTAAGCGCGATACACATGCACAGCTTGTGTGGGGACCTCACAAACAATAAGGGATGGTGTTGCCTCTCTATGGGAGTCCAGGATGGAAATTACAGCAGCAATAGTAGAGTTGGTGGGGTGGGAGGTGAGGGGGTGTGGAACACAAATTTTGATGAGAAACTTCTGAACAGGACCCCTCAGATAACCTCCATGTCCACAGTGGTCTAAAGGAGAAGTGGGGGAAGGGGAAGTTTGCCACTAGCTTCTAGTGAGGAGAGGCCAGAGATGCTGACAAATGTGAGCAACACACAGGATATCCCCACAACAAAGAATTGTTCAGCCTGAAATGTCAACAGGGCTGTTATAAGAAATGCTGATCCTTGAGACAGAAGAGTGGGGCCTGTCACCTCTATGTCTTTTTTTTTTTTTTTTTTTTTTACATTATGTAAGTTTAAGGGAGAAGGGAGGTGGGCTTGCTGGGTATAATATAATCCCGAATTCTTTCTTTGGAAATGTGGAGTCTTTATTTTGGCTTCTTGTGGTGAGTTGCTTTTAAAGAGGACGGAGCAAAGCATTCTCGGGAATGGAAGGAACTCCGTTGTTTTTCGTAGTTGCAGTTACATTAAAGACATAAATCAAACTGCCAGAACGATCTTAGTCCTCAGTATAATCAAGAACTATAACATGGCCCAAGTGACAGTGGCCAAGGCTGCAGTCTCCTTCTGGGTTGTAGTTCGCTTTGTAGAGTTAGGGACTTTGATGAGACAACGACTGAGATCCTCCTTTTAAATTCTTCCATTCTGTAGGTCTTTCATTCTATGGAGGCACAGAGAATGCTATAAGTGTTGACAAAACTGGTGGACAGGTTTGAACAATATTGTTTAAAGGAGAAAGACAATCGAAATGAGGAATTAAGAGAACCCCTTTTAGGTATCTGGTAATCCAGAATGGTAGGGACGCAGAGTGTTAACTCTTTAACAATAGAAGTGGGATAATCCCCACATTCCTTGGCACATCTTCTTATCTCTTTGATCTATGCACCCTGCAGATGTCTGCTCTGGAGAAGAGTTGAGATGTGGTTGAGGCTGAAGTGTCTACAATAGGAAGGGTCTCAGGTCAGGGCTTGTAGATGGGGTCTCAGCTGTCACCTCAGCAGAACCCAGCTGACTCCTTGATCAGCACATGCCCAGTAATATCCTCAATATCTCTGAAAACCTACAAGTCAGGATGTGATAGGGTTTTTTCTACAACATGGAGCTTTTGAGGGGGATCTGAGGACATGAAAAGGAGAATAAGCACGTGTGCAAAATATTAATCAACACTTGCAATTCTGCCCAGTTGTTCTGACAAGGCTAAAGTGAGGACCAAAAAACTCATCACCAAGCTCCCATTGGAAAAAGTTCCCTTGCCAAAGGAAATGATATTTCAAAGAATTGAATGGAAGAGGAACATTTAAAGGTCATAAGATAGAATTTAAGCCTAAATGACGACTTTTTCTTGGCTGTAATTGTCAACTCTATGGACCTACGCAAGTTACACCTAGAAGATATGCAGAGGGAAGGGCATCTGGCATCCAGACTTCTGTACCAGTTTGTTGATTTTACTCAACTATCAGAACATGGCCAGGCTCCCGAATCCACCCATTCCTTTCCATGTCCACAGTCACCATGTTAACCCTCGCCCTTCTTGCTTCCTCTCCTTCTTGCCTGTTATTCCATTCCTTTCTTCCAAACCCAGTTTAAAAAGTCACTTGTCTATGAAGTCTTTTAAAATTTATTCCAGTCCATTCTGATGATAACTGATCAGTCCTTTACTTTGTCCAACACTTATGCCTAGTTTTATTTTGCTGTCTGTGGCATCACTGAAAATCTCGTGTTTGTTAAGCATTGGGCAAGTAGAGAGGATGGGAACAGGTATTTGACATCAAGGAACTGGAAATCGAGCTGGGAAGGCAAGACACATATGAACTCGATGCAGAATAACTCATAGTATACATACAAATGCCAGTACTGGGGGAGTTCAGAGGAGGGAATAATCTCTATAATCTGGTGTGTAGGGAAGTAATTGTGTAGGAAGCAAACCTTCATCTTCAAAGAAGAGTGAGACTAAAACAAGTGAAGGCAGGAAGAGTGTTGTATGCAGAACTGAGCAGGCCACGGAGGCAGGAGGGCCATGCCACATTTGGAAAGAGAGAGCAGCGATAGAGGGCCCTTCTCTTGGCAGGAGATTGGAAGCCTGGAGAGGAGCAGACTATAGAGGGTGGTTGGAGACCTTGAATGGAAAGAGGACAATTTTTCTGTAGACACTGGGAAGCCCTTGTAGATTTTCTAACAAGCATGTGACTTGCCCGGCGCTGTACTTTGGGAAGGTAGCACAACCTGGTAGTTGTGATAGAGCACGCTGGAACGGAGGGACTGGAGCCAAGGGGGCCGACTGTCATAATTCTGGCTATGAGTCCCTGAGGGTCTGGACCAGAGATAGCAGTCTAGCATGTTACTTGATACATTTTGTTCCGTGTATCTACATCGTATTAGCTCACTCAGATTATAAATGTCTTGTAAACCAGGAACATTTCCTCCTAGTTTTATTAGCATGTTCCTGCCTAGACAGTACTAAAGATTAAGTGCCTGGTGATGAGTAAAAGTTATTGTTATTATTACTCTATACATTTTCGATCAGGCTTAGCTGCTCCAAATGGTTTATAAACACCCAGCGTTGGTATGGCAACCATGTAAGGATTTGTGACAAACGATCTTTTCTCTACACAATATGTTCTGCAAGGCCAAGGGTGCAAGGCTGCTTAGATCAGATCAATCACGTTTGAACCATGAATCCTCAGGGTTGTGTTGGAAGATGGAGCCTTCAGAAGCCACGCCACACTTTTAGAGCTCCGGCAACCTACCATCTCATCAGGCTTCAAGACTGATCCTCCTCTGAAAGAAGACATAGATACAAGATCATGGTCATGGCGACTGTTAGCACATGGGAGAAACTGATGCTAAGTCTGAAAACCTGTGAGGCCACCTGTCTGCCTGCTCCATGGAAAGCATCAGTCCCTATTACAGATTGGGCTGAGCCCACATGCCAGTCTGCAAAAACGGTGCTGCCGTTAATTATGGGATTCTTGCCGGCCAGTTTAGTCATGGCCAATTAAAATGGCTGTAGCAATTTTCTCAGGCTGTGAATTCTAGGTAATCTTGTTCTACTATTTGATGTTTCACATCCACATGCTTTATTTTTAGAGATAGATTGGAAGTTTCTTAAGGATAGGATGTATGTCTTACACTCCCTTTGTATTCTGCTGAGCATCTGGCACAAAACAGGAAAATGAGTATGTGCTCAGTAAATGGTTGCTGAATCGGTCTGTTGAGAAAGTTCACTCTCTCAGAAATCTGGAAGACCGGCTATTCTGTCAAACTCATTCTTCAGTAATGCAAATGCACTGTTGATTTTAGTCTGAAAGACTTGAAGGCATGCTAGAGGTAGTTCTTTGTGGCCTAAAGTTTCAAAGGCGGCAGAGAGAAAGAACGCCCAGTTATTCAGTTCTACCCAGAGCATTGATGAAGCCATATCTCGCACCCTTGGCTGATTCCTATAGCTGATCATTTTGCCTTTCCCTTCCAAAGACAGAACCCCAGAATTCTTAAGCACCACTCTGGACAGCCACTAGAAATAAATCTGAAGTGGCGCACACACACACACACACACACACACACAAATCCATTTGCCATTTCAAGACCATTGAAACTATAGCCAGTTTCACCTTTTTTTTAAAATATTTTTTAATGTTTATTTTTGAGAGAGAGACACAGAGGGCAAGTGGGGGAGGGGCTGAGAGAGAGGGAGACACAGAATCCGAAGCAGGCTCCAGGCTGTCAGCACAGAGCCTGATGCGGGGCTTGAACCCAAGAACTGTGAGATCATGACCTGAGCTGAAGTCAGACGCTTAACCGACTGAGCCACCCAGGCGCCCCTCGCCAGTTTCATTTTCAGGAGAACTTCCTATAAGACTGTAAGGGCAGCAAACACAATGTGGACATTAATGTTAATAAGAGGTCATCTTTATCGGGTGGTTAAGTGATCTTCCCCTACATCCATTTCTCCTCCAAAGGTGACTCCATGCCAGTCCTGGTGATCCTATTCTACTTGCAGTGATCATTTTAGAATAGGCTTGTGACCCCATTTTGGCCAATGGAATGAGAGAAGTCTACTGGAAAGCCTCTGGAAAGTTTTTCTTGCCCTTCCTTATTGAATATGAGAAATGATGTAGTCCTACTTGCCCTAGGAAGCCAAAATGTGACCAGGAGAAGACACAGCTTTGGGAGGAATTCATGCCAAAAATAGGATATTAGAGAGGAAAAGAACCTAGGTTTTTGACAACCCATCAAGCTATCGGTCGTTTTGTGCTGGAAGTGTGCTCTCTTGGATTCCAGCCTATATGAAACACACATTTACTTACTGTTTAGCCAGTTTGAGTTACTCCTTTTGTGGTTTGCAGCCACAACACCTCTGGGCAGGGGGATATCCTAACTTTACGGGGATTATCTCAGTTAGCCTTCATCATAGCTCTATAAGGTTGACACTGTCTTCATCCTTATTTCTTAGGGGAGGAAGCAGAGAATTAGATTGCATAAGTGACTTTCCTAAGGGCAGGGGACACTTATGCATCAGAGTCATCATTTGTACTAAGGCACCCACACTCTTAAACAGTATGCTGGAGTCAAGCTGTCTGTCAATTTATTCCATGGAAAAAACACGAAGGATGATACTAGGAAGTGTACAGGCTGGGCATGTTGAAGTTTCTAGCAAGTCTTTTCTAACACATTAAAGGAAAGGGGATTATGTGTCTTTACCAAGTTGAAGACATAACTAAGGAGCTAATGACACCCACAACTTAGAAGTCTACGTACAGTTAAGTGTTTAATTTGGCTTTTTTCCTTCCAGCGGGCCAGAGCTATATTTCAGAAGGAAGGAAAGCTTCACCACCATAAATCAGAGGTTCCTCTCCAAACTCCACATGGGTTGTCTCAGGAAGACGGAGTTGGTACTCTGGGATGGTAAAGCCCTTTGAGGTGGGTTAGCAAATCGTGATGCTGAATGAATGTGTGTGTGTGTGTCCCTCCCAGGGCTGCCACATTGACAAATGCTCAGTGCCACGGCTCCCACTGCGAACAGACGCTGTCTGTGCAAACGCTGCCTGGGCAGCCTGGAGCCATTCCAGGAAGCACATTATCAGGGCTCGAATTTCCCCTGGGATCAACTGGTTCCTTCCTTCTTTTCTTTTTTCTTTCTTTCTTTCTTTCTTTCTTTCTTTCTTTCTTTCTTCTTTCTTCTTTCTTTCTTCCTCTCTTTCTTTCTTTCTCCTTCCTCTTCTTTCTCTTTCTTTCTTTCTTTCTTTCTTTCTTTCTTTCTTGCCTTTTGACAGTACTCTTCCCCAGAATTCATAATCACTTTTCTCTTCCTCAGTACATATATGGATTTCTCTTCTTTTTCACTTAGAACCTGGATGAAGTTCAAAAACATTTAAAACCAAAGTCTACCTGTGATTTTTTTTTTGAAGAAATATCTTCCTTTTGTGTATTGATCACTTTAACCCACTTGAAGCCTCCCTTTGCCAAAGGATGCTCTCAGAACAACAAAGTTTCCCTTGGATTATGGCTGGTGATCAAAACTGTACATGATCTTTAGATAAAATGGAATAAACCATTTAGCAAGAGCCTCCTAAAGTATCTTTCATGTTATACCCAAATGTGTGTCTGTGTTTATGTGTGTTTACTGGAAATCATGTATAATTGCAAGGTTCATCATTGGATAGCTTCCTTTAAATCAATACCAAATGGATCTTAAGCACTTTGATAAGCATTTTTAGACATAGCCTGTGTGAAGGTGATTTTGAGATATTTCATGGATTTTTCAGTAATGAACTTGCAAGCACTTAATGTGTACTCTGTGAGTGGGGCATGTGTGTGAGTTGAAGTTCTTCTCAATATAAAAACCTTTTCTTTCTATAAAAATTTCATACATAACTCTCATCTAAAATCCACAAACTTTTGAAACAAAAATGACAGGAACTTCTCTAGGGAAGTAATTGCCTTTGCTGTGAGAAACTTTTAATTTTGTTGTTTTGTTTTGTCTATTTGGAACCTTAACCTTTCTACACCAAGTGCTGACAATATAGAGATGAGAGTTTGAGATTTTTGGTTCCAGAAATAAGAACCTGAGTGAGTTATTAGATACTCGAGGATTTGCCAGTTAGGATGCTGAATTATCTTTGGTTTTACATTTCTAAAATATGCTCATCACATTAAACTGTTTCTGCACGTGTGAGTGTCATATATTCTGAAAACGCACGGTGACACAATCAGGTAGGATGGGAAACTGAATATCGGAACAAAGCTCTGGTGTGCACTGTCCTTCCCTTTACCCACCCATCTTCTGTGTGCCCCTAATACTTCCTTCACTTTCCCTGAGATGGCAAGTATCCTACTTCTCTTTCTCGTCTGGTAAGGCCTGCATTATCGTCATCTATCTTTTCTTTGGATGGGACAGAGTCGAGGTTGGGATTTAGTTTTAACTTCTAACTTTGATTTTTCCATTTTCATAGAATCCTAGTCTTGTTTTCTGGATGCCACTTTGTTTCAAATCTCTTTGATCTCTTCTCTCTTTAATTGAAAGTGTTTCCTTTTTCAGAAATATTAGCCTCTGTTTCCTAATTATTTCTGTTTTCTCTGGTGTCATTTTTCCTCTGTGTTTATCTCTGTCATCCTGCAGCCCTTCCTCTGTATGGTGAACCTCAATAGTCCATTCACATTCAGCAATGGAGCAATGGTCACCTGGTCTCTATTCCTCTGTGGGGCTGGTTTTCTGGCGGGCTTCACTTCAGGGTGAACCATTACATTAAAATACCAGTTTGGGGAGTGCTTTGCCCTTGTGTGTCAGTACCAATACGTGCTGTCCTAGTTTTCCCAGAGAGATTTTGTTTTGTTTTATTTATAAAAGAAAGGAATTCTGCTAGTTTTCACCTGAACAGTAAACACTTTATTGGGCATGATTCTGTGTATAGGTGGGTGGATGGGTGGATGTCATAATGTCAACTGTGGCTTATACAGACTTTCACTTGCACCCATTGTTGTCAGTTCTGTGCTTTGCTCTTTTTAAGGACACCATCACCCCTGTAGACCCCAACACACGCGCGCGCGCACACACACACACACACTCAGGCTACCCACACAAGAATGAAGCTTTCTTAATCTTACTTTCTAAATTACCCTTCATCCAAATACTGCATCTTCCAGAAATTTTGGAATTTCCTTGTCTGCTGGTGACTACCATTATAATCCTGTCTGTCATTGTTTGTTAATGTTTTTTAATTTATGTGCTACAATTTAATATTTATTTATAAGGAAAATTTTAAAACATACATACAATTATAGATAATAGTATAATCAACCTCTGTGTACTCATTATCCAGCTTCAACAATTATCAACATTGTGTGACGTTTATTCATCCTCTTACTGTCTTTTGGAATACCCAGAAGAAAATTCAGATATCGTGTCATTTGACCCATACATACCTCAGAATACATCTCTAACTGAGAAATACATGTGTATATGAGCATGCTCACACCTGAAAAAATTAACAATAACTCCTTACTTTTAAATAACACACAGACATTATCCAAGTTGTTTCAATTATCCCCAAAGTGACATTTTAAAGTTTGAATTGTTTGAACTGTGATCCACGATCCACAACGTGTCTTCAACAGTTACATTGCTCAAGTTTCTGTTACTTTATAACAGTTGTGTGTGTGTACATGTGTGTGCAAGTGAGTGCATGCATGTGCAAGTGTGTGCGGTGTGTGTGTGTGTGTGTGTGTATGTTGGGGTGGTGGGAGGTTCATAAGAAATTTACCAGCTCTCCTGGGGTAACAAACGACCCCCAAATCTCAATGGTATAACAAAACATGTTAATAAAAGTTTTTGTTTCTGGCTTCCATTGCCCATTGTCTGCAGTTTGGCAGTGGTTCAGCTCCTCTCCATGTGTCTTCTTATTCTGGGACCCAGAAATTGTGTCAGGACGTTCTTGCCACAGAAGTAAAAGGGCAACAAAACCAGTGACGGGATGGCCAGCAAAGCTTTCTTAGATGTGGCCTAGTCTCACTTACAAACCACCATGCAGAGTAAGTCATGAGGCCCGACCGGTGTGAGCAGAACAGGAATACACACAGTTCCACCAGGAGAGGGGCCAGCCAAAAGGCAGTAGGCACAAATGTATGATCCTTTTACGAATGAATAATCCTTCCTCTTGCAGGAAGGGAGATGAATAATTGGGCAATAATAAAATCCACGGCACATGCCTTTGATCAATTAGAGAAACTAGGTCATCTGTTCTGTAGAGTGTCCCACGTTCTGAATTTGGCTGATTGCTTCCTCATGGTATTGTTTGATTTGTTCTTTTATGTCCTGGGCACTGGTATTTAAACCTACAAGACTGAATGGATGTGAGTTTGATATTTTTTAAGGCAAGAGTACTTCGTGGATACTCTTCATATGTACTTCTGTTGCATTACCTCTGAAACCACAGTACAACTGATTAATCCATTTTTCTAATGCTGTTTGATCAATGGGCTCAATTGGTACCAGCTGGATCCTTCCATTAAAATGTTCCCTGTCGGGGTACCTGGGGGGCTCAGTAGGTCAAGTGTCTGACTACTCTTGATTTATTATCAGGTCATAATCTCACGGCTCAGGTCATGATCTCACAGTTCGTGGGTTTCAGCCCTGCATCAGGTGCCATAGCTGGTGGCGTGGAGCCTGCTTGATTTCTCTCGCTCCCTCTCTCTCTGCCCCTCCCCTGCACATGCTGTCTCTGTCTTTCTCAAAATGAATAAATAAACTTAAAAAAAAATTCCCACACCAGCCTTTTGTCTTAGGGTTTCAACCTCCATTCATGATTATTGCCTACATCCATTGTCTCATTAGTGAATGCAAAATGATGATTTTTTTTCTAATTCAGTCCATTTTTATTTATGAGGTACGAATATTAAAAAGTGATGTTGACCTGCCATATTGAATCACAGCTACTAAATTTATTTTATATTTTGGTGTCTGAGTAAAATTTTATTTGAAAATATTTTATTTAAGACAGTTTAGAAAGCACTGAGCCAGAGGATCTATTGAGTACCTTTTATCTCTCATGGTTCTCAGTGACATGTGCTGAGCCAGTGTTTCATGACAGGACAAAAAAGGACAGCTGTGTTGTGAGTGTGCAAAGGTAGCCAGTTAGACTCTCCCTCTGGCCTAGAGAAGGCTGGATTATGACGAAGCCATGGAAGGTCCCCCTGAGCAACAGTTTCTTATAAGGTGAAGGGAGAATGACTTTCAAGCCTTCAGTCCTTGGAAGCCACACCAAATTTTATAGTATATGTGTATATATATATATATATATATATATATATATACATGTATATGTATATATATATATATATGTATATGTATATATATATATCATACCAATATATGATATAAAACCAGGATTAATAATTACAACAGACATAGCCTTGATCCTTATCTTCTCTTCATCCTCCCACTATAGGACCTTTTGCTTCCTCTAAAGTACACTGGAACTATCCCATATTTTAGCATGGGATACCATGTACTCCCGTGTTCTCAGAAACATGGACACATCCATTATTAAATTTTTCTCATGACCCATCACCCAAAGCCTTGGTTGCTTTGAAACCATAACCTGCCACTACAGAAGTACATAGCTCTGCTATATTCTCTGAACTCCCTGATGTATGGCTCTGACCTCCTTTGAAGTGGGAAGAATTCCTCTCCATGTTTATGTTCCATCTCGTTGCATGAATAGAAAAGCAATTCTCTTGGGCACCCAATGATTTATAGAGATTTTAGTGAAACAGGCCTTTCAAGTTGAACCTACTGCTTCTTCTCTTGTGACCCAGGCACATGTTGATGGACTTAGGAGAACGGATCATCTGAATGACAGCCACCTGTTTATTGCATATCAAATGTTCTCTCTCTTGCTTCTGCTGGGACATGCAGGTGGCCCCCTGTCCTGATATAAACGAGGACACTGTTGGGCCTTTTCTTAACATGAGAACCGCAGTGGCTGGTTATGCCAAGTAAAGCAGCAGAATGGGAGATTACTTCAGATCTCTTTTCCAGATCTCAAGTACAATGACATCCTTCCCCATGTAGATGTTGACACTGGCTTCTACCCCCTAGGTTGGTCCGGTAGAGAGTCAAGATAGAACCTTGCTGATAAACAGTGTTTATTCTGCGATCCTCACTCCCTCCTCAGGGAAAGTTGACAGCAGAAGGAGCAGCAGGAAAATCTGTATGGGAAGCCTTGGGAAGCAGCCCAATCTCGGGCAACACGAAGACTAGTGTAGAAAAAAATGTACATGTAAGAGCCAGCAGACAAAGAGGATCACTTGGTTTGCTAAGTAAATCAACATTGGCTCTAATTGTTGTCTAAATCCCTGAGAAAGTTTCCTGTTCTCACACCTTTGCTTGCTTCCAAGTTTCCTCTTAGACAAGTTTTGGAAGCTCTGAAATGTCTGTGTAGACATGAAAGCAACTCACTAAACCTGTCACAAGCAGGAATGTCTCCCGCTACACTCCAGGAATCAGAGGATGATCCACCAGTATGAAAATTATGGAGGAAAGAGTCTTTAATTTATGAAGGTTATGAAATAACAAACACTTAAGTTTAAGTTCTTTGAAATCTGGCCAGTATAAACAATTTTACATAAAGCTCTATTTACTCCTATTCAGAAGCAGTCAAAATGACCCAGTTGTTCTGTGACTCACGGGGCTCTTGTGTCTATCATCAACTGATTGGATTTCTTTACAGTCCAGTTACAGAGAAGACCATTGTAACCACCAGGGCCATGGGTACAAACTTATCTTCTTTTCCCCAAAGGAAAGCCATACCCAATGGTTACTATAGAATTTATACTACTATTTGTAACATGCATCGAAGGCGCGCACGCGTGTGTGTGTGTGTGTGAGCTCTCCAGATCCCCAGTGTCACTAGCAGAAGAAAAGCATGTATCTGCTCAGTATTAGAATAATAATAAGGTCCTGAGAGTAATGCTCACACTAAGAGCTTGTGAAGTTTGCTTCCTGTTGAATTTGGGTTAAGGTTGAAAGAATAAAGTTAAAATAAAGATACTGGGGCACCTCGGGAGCTCAGCCGGTGAAGCGTTAGACTTCAGCTCAGGTCATGATCCCATTGTTCATGAGTTCAAACCCCGCTTTGGAATCTTCTCTCATGGTGTAGAGCCTGCTTGGGATGCTTGCTCTCTCCTCTCTGCCCCTTCCCTGCTTGTGCTCTCTCTGTCAAAATAAATAAATAAAAACTTAAAAAAATAATAAAGATACTACAGGTATCTTTAACATTGGTGCATAAATTTAATTGTTTAAACAGAACAATAAAGTAAGTCATTGAGTTCTTAGTCCAGTTTTAAAGAGAAGAAAAAGAGGTGATCAGAATTGGTGTTATATCAGGTAAAACCAGATTCATCTTATTTCGTTTGCCCTAGAATCAGTGATTTGTCCTTGGTATCCCTTAGAATGATTTGCTGTGATGTGGGGGCTCAAAAGATTGGACCCACATCCACCTGTCCCTTGCACACACTCCCAGAATACGTGGGTCAGCTTGCTTTTCTTCTCTCTTCATAGAGCTCTTTCTCTGCCCTAGCCCTCTGTGCTGACATCAGAGTGCCCAGGGATTGATGGAGAATAATCTTCACCACTCTCTCCAATTTTCCTCCTCATGGTTCAGTCATCCCATCTAACCAAAAGCAAGAGATTATACATTAAGGTGATCAGAACCTGGTGCTCTTGACTTACACTGGTGTGGTCAGTCTGCCGGGTCTCACTATTCTTTCTTGTTAATGATACAGGTGTGTTCATTAGGTATCAGCCCAGCTCCTGAGTTGCACAGGTACAGAGCTCTCCCAGGCATACATTCCCATCAAAAGCAGCCTGCTTCTGGAAATTCGGTGCACTGGCCCCAGTAACTCACCTGCAATTTACTCCTGTAGTCAACTGCGTGTGTGTCTTTGAAGACCTTGGGGGTTGGAAGATGTGGAAGCAACAATACCACTGGGGTTCAGTGTCTTTTATTTTACCCAGAGGTATCATTACCCAGAAGTTAGTATCAGGATCCCTGGAATCCAACAGCCTGAAGGTCACATCTTTGTTCTGACATACGTTCGGTGTGAATTTAGAAAAGCTTTGGAACCCTTCTGGGTCAGTTTCATCTATAAAATGGGGATAGTATGTATCTCATAGGATTGTCATGAGGATTAGTGAGATTATGGATGTAAAATAGGGCAGAGTAAGGTCTCTCTAAACATTAGCTGCTGCAGTTGTTATAAGTAGTATAAGATTGGTCTTCTGGAAGCTAGGGGTGGAAGACCCCGAGGATGTACTTTACCTGCTTTAATATTGCAAAATGCAAATGCCTGGAATGGATTCTGTAACACGGATTGTGGTTTAACTTCCTGTGAATTTCACTATAAGCAGTGAATACAGCTGCATCTCATTTGACAGAATAGACTAACGCTGCCTGTCTACTGCAGGGAGTGTCCCACGGAACCAGCACCCCGATCCAGGAGCAGGACCCACAGCCACAGACAGTTTCCAGGAGCTCAAATAACAGAAAACCTCTGCAACCACAAGTTTTTTCCAGAAAGAGAAGTACTATGATCATGGCTCATAGAATCAGGCTGGCCTTTTCTTTCTTGTAACCCTAGTGAAAAAAAAAAATATATATATCTGTCAAGGAATCCTTACCCTAGGCAAGATTTATGTTCAGCTTTTCTGACATTTGGTTCTTTAACTGGGATCAGGTTCATTCCAAGATGCTAATGCTCGAAGAGTCCCCTGGAAAATTTTCCAAGCCAGCAACAGGAGACGGCTACCTGGCTGAGCCATTGCTCCAGTGCTGGCACAGGCAGAGAAAAGACTCAGGAACCTTCGACAGACTGTTTACCTCCTTGCCAGGTCTGCTCCAACATTAACTCTTTGTAGCTCATGACTGACTCACCTGTGTTCCCCTGGCCTCTAATCTTCTTGTGAAGGAACACATGCCTGGGATTCTTGGAAGGGTGGCCTTTCCAGTGCTGTGTGTCCTAAGCCTAGGGCACATGGGGCTAGCAGGTGGCCCTGCACTTCGGTCCTCACATGTTAAGATTTGGCTTACGTCTCCTGCTGTGCTAGATGTTGGGGAGCTTTTGTGAAAGAAATTGGTATTTCCCTGAAATCCTCAAGCAGAGGTCACAGTGACCCACTGGGAAGGCAAGAATGGCCATGATGATTTACAATAGAAGGGACGTGGCAACTGCCTCTTGCTGGTGAAAATGAGGAAGGGAGCCATGGCCCCAAGGGAGAAGAAGGATACTAATCACCCATGATTCTAAAGAGTACTACGGTGTCACTGAAGGTCCATGTGAGCAGAAAGAGAGGAGTGGCTGTCGGTGGGGTTTGCTTTGTGGTTTGTTTGTTCATCTGGACTCTACCCTTCTGCCCCAAGGGGCATCTTTGGTCTGGCACAGTGGTCGAGAGCACAGCCTTAGTATTAGGCTTGGGTGAGAATTCCAACTCTGTGACCCCAAGACATATACCTTGGTCATGTTGCCCGACGTCTTTAATGGTTTCCTCGTTATTAAAGAAAACAGCTCATGTTAAATAAATTAAATGAAAAGGAAACACAGCTCCTAGAATGGTACCTGCCAAATAATGTGATGGCATTGGAGGGGAGCTAGTGGAGGTGATGGGGGGTAGGGGCGGAGATGGTGATGACGGTGGAGAGGTGTGGTAATGGAGGTAATGGTGGTGGTGACGTGTGGGAAAGAAGGAGCAGTAATGCATGTGGGCTCTAGCTTTTCACCACACCTTTCAGTGGTTCTCCACGGGTGCCATAGCAGATGTACTGGCTTGGAGAGGAACCAAAGTTTGTTGGCCTCACCCCTCTACCGCTTTCTCCAAAATACGTTTTTCCACCACTTTGCCTGCTTTTAATGGAACCAGACCTACAAATGGAAGAAAAATAAGAAGGGTCAATGTTCCTGACACCTGCCTCACCTGAGCTGTTCAGAGACCTGGCAGTGAGGATTTCCTAAGAGCCCCGGGTAGAGCCTGACCTTTGAGTATTCCTCTCTGGGGACCCTTGTTCCCCCTCCTGGATCCCTTGCCAGACAGGCCAGGTGGTTTTCCATGCCATCAGACTGAGGTCAGATTCAACCTCATTCCTCCAAGGGAAAGGTACCATTTCCTTTCACCAATCCCCTGGAGCCAACCTTCATCCTGCGATTGGCCTTCTCCCAGAGTGACTCATCAACTCGGAGTCTGGCCTTGTGCTGACCCCTGACGTCTTCCTGAGACAGGGTGAGACCTGCTGGGAGGAAAGGCAATCATTATATCATCCCAGAGCCAAGGCCACATAAACACTTCCCTTCTCTAATGAATGGGCTCCAAAGGGCAGGCTGACTTGCCTTGGTGTGGCCCCTCCTAGGCCAAGGGTGTGGATGAGAATTTAAGCTAATGTTGGTGTTGGGAACATTTAGATATCAACTTCCCGACTTTTTCTCATTTTAACAGAATGCTAAGCCTGTTGTAGAAGGACCTTCACCTTTTTTTCCTCCTCTTTTAAGAGACTTTCCAGAAGCAGAATAAGAAACCACCTTATTAACAGCACATTGTCCAAAGTGTGTGCTGTGGAGGCCTACGAGAGATGAAGATGAGTCTCAAGGGCCATGGAGATACAGGCATGCTTGTAAATGAGGCAAAAGGGTGCAATGGCTGAGACAACGCCTGAGACAGTCAGACATGGGGGGCTTGAATTGTGACTGGGAACATGTCACTTCATTTTCTGAGCCTTGTCTCCCTCTGGGTAACATGGGGAGATTCATGGTGCCCACCTCATAGATACCATGCTAAGTATGTCAGAGAAGGCTTATAAACTGCTCAGCACAGTGCCTGACACGGGGATGAAGCTCAATCCACCATAAGATGTGGTGGGGACCACCAGTGGGAGGTGAACACCGTGCCTTAAAGCCTGGGGAGTGAACACTGGGCCCCAGTTAGGAACAAACACGTGGATATAGGGTATTTCCCAGCCAGCATTCGATCTGGGCCTTGAAGGAGAGCACCGTCCACAGTGGCTGAGGAAGCTGCGTGGCTAGAAATGAACAGAGTTGTGGAAGATAGATTCATTAGACAGTGGGTGGCATCGTGGAACTGAACACAGGTTGTGTGGGGGGAGCAGTGAATGGAAAACTGAGCTGGGCCAACATGTTGGTGGGCTTGACTAACGCACAAAGAAATTTGTCTGAGATGGGAGGTCTCCATTGTGGTCCATTCCCCAACCCTGCTAACTAGCCAACTCCCAGAACTCTTAACTCCAAGAGGTGAGGGAATTCAGAGATACCCATTTTGGTACGCAGTGGGCATCCCAGCATATTCTAGGCTTGTTTCCACCACAAGAATCTAGACCTACTGACAACTCAGAACTATTGGAAAGGCAGGTGAGAAAAGTCTATACTAAAAAGTAGGATGCCATCAGGGAAAATAACCATTCCAAGAAGCTGACTCTTGTCAAAGCCTTTAGCTTGAGAGAGTAGAAGTGATTCTGAACCCACGACATCTCTCACTTCGGTTTCTCATGCACCTACGCCAAAGACCCATGTTGGATAAAGGTCTTAGAAACTGGGAATGGGAGAAAGTTCTAGGCCAGTGGAATAACACCTGCAAGGACCCTGAGGTGGGAAAGAGGCCAGGGTTATTAGGACATATCCGGTGATGGGGATAATGGCATCAGCGGTTGTAGAGGTAGGCAAAGCTGGCTGGATGGTTAAAAGCATCCCCAGTTCCCACAGAATGGTTTGAATTTATTATGTTTCTTTCCTTTTGAGAGGCAGAGAGAGACAGAGCGTGAGTGGGGGAAGGGCAGAGAGAAGGAGACACAGAATCTGAAGCAGGCTCCAGGCTCTGAGCAGTCAGCACAGAGCCCGACGCGGGGCTCGAACTCACGGACCGCGAGATCATGACCTGAGCCGAAGTCGGACGCTTAACCGACTGAGCCACCCAGGAGCCCTGAGAATGGTTTGAATTTAAACGTACGTATGATGGGCAGTTACCAGAGGGGAGTAAGCCACTGAGTGACATGGTCTAGCTCTTGAGTTAGAAACAGCACACTTGCTTGGAGAGGGTGCTGGGTGGGAGCAGGGCTGGAAGCAGGAAGGCGGCAAAGAGATACTTCAGGGGTCTCAGTGGGAGGTGGGAGGGAACTGGATTGCTAAGGGGGTTGCAGGGTCACGGAGACAAGTCTTGATTCAAGTTTTAGATATAGAACCATGGATTTCAATGACCAATAAGAGGAGTAGTGAAGACAGGAAGGGTGGAATTGAGAAAATCTCTTTTTTCTGGCTTCAGCCACCAGGGGGACAGCGGAACTATCGGCAGAAATGAAATATTTGGGGATGAGGAACCTCTGCGGCAGGGAGAATCAGGCGTTCTGTGTTTGAGCAATTCAGATGGAGTGCCAAGGGGGCATTTGTTTCTCCGTGACCCGTTGGAGTTCCAGGATGGGCGGGGCTAGAGACACAAGGTGAGGGGGTTGAGCCTTCTGCGGGAGAGATCTACTCATAGCACCTTACCTGATCCCCAAGGTGGCAGAGTGGGGGGTTGAAAACCAGGTCTGTTTGATTCCAAAGCGGATGCCCCTTCTACTTCACCATGCTCTTTAGGCATCAGTGTGCTCGTTCTGCAGATAAACAACTGAGCATCAGGGAACGAGGCGGCAAAACAGGCCAGCCAAGGCCTCAAGTGGGGCTCCATCCCAAGGCTTCTCCTCAGCCCCAGCAGCTTCGCCTCCTCCCCTGTGCCCATCACAGGATTCAGAGACTTGCAAATAGCTGGAAATTGCTCTCCATGAAGAGGTCACCTCGCAAGTAGAGCTACACCCAGTCTCTGGATGTCAGAATGTTTTTGGAGAATCCAAGTACGTTTGATTTGCATAGGAAGCAACGATGAATGGCATTCTTAGCCTTGTGCTTTAAAACAGGGATGTAGGCTTTTTGGTAGTTGCATCACAGAATATCTAAGGACAAGGTCTAAGCAGGAACCCCTCGATAGGTTAGGGGCACCTGGGCATTCTCACCTCAGTGGGGAGAGTTTATGGGCCACCTCAGACAGACACTGTCCCCTGCCTCAGTTGGGGCCAGAGAGGGCCAGGGACGGGTGCCAGGCAGGAAGCCTGAGCAAGGCCCGGGTGACCCTCCCCGGAGTGTGGGTTGGAGGGGCTCGGATGCCACCGGGCAGCATCTGTCTCTGCTCCTGGAACCCTGGGCTGCTGGGCTGCTCTCCTCCCTGAGCTGTCAGTCAGTTAGGTTGAGACACACAGCCTGTGGCCTGATGCCGCGTGATTATGTTTTATTTGACTGATTTTATTTTGACACAAAGGCTGCCAGGAAAATGCCAACGTGCTGGAGCTTGACTCCGATGGGTGAAGCGGGGATCCAGGAGTTAAGCTGCGCCCTGAGGCAGCTCGACGGGCCAGACTGGAAGCATGGATCCCGGCCGTGGGAACGTGGGCCCTGGAGGGCGGGTGGGTCGGCTGGCCACCGTGGCTCCGGGGGGGGGGGCACCTAGAAAGTAGGGGACATCCATGCGTCTGTGGCTGAGTCTCACGTGGCCTGCAGCGTTCCCTGGGAGGACGGCTACTTTCAAAACTTGAGTGCTGTGTGCCCCATGGGGCCACCCCCTTAACGGGAGGAGAAGGGGCCTCGGAACACTGCTAAGCTTGGGGTGGACTGGACCTGGCGACAGGCCCTGGGAAGCTCTTGTCTCCTTTCAGCTCCCAAATCCCGACTAGAGCGGCTCCTGGAGGCCTTTGCTCTGTCTAATCACACACCCTCCCTGTCTTCAGCATCAGAAACACAGCTTGTGGTCAGGCCCTCACATCCCAGTCCACACCCCAAGGCCCTGGGAGTGGGTTCTCGTCCTCACAGAACAAGATCCCTGCCTGTGAAATCCTACATGCACACAAAGTAAATTCCTCCATCACCACGTTGCCTCAAATCCAAAAAAAAAAAAAAAAAAGAACTGGAAACAACCTGAGTGTCTATAGATGGATGAACGGATAGGAAAGTTGTGGTATATACATGCAAGGGAATACGACTCAGCCATGGAAAACGAGGGAATCCCACCATTTGCCACAACAAAGAGGGATCTCGAAGGCATCATGCTAAATGACATAGGTCAGACAGAAAAAGACACACAAGGTATGATCTCATATGGGGAATCTAAACAACACAAAACAAAGAAAACCCCTAAACTCAGAAAAAGAGATCACAGCGATGGTTACCAGAGGGTGGGGGCGGGGGATTGGTGGAAGGCGGACGAAGGTTCGTGCCGCCTGTCACGAGGTAAATGCGCACCACGAGCGCAATGTAGGGCATGACTGCAGCCAGCTCTGCTGTGTGATGGGCAGGGAAACTGTTAACAGAGGCAACCCTGAGAGGTCTTGTCACAGGGAAACCATTTTTTTTTCCAGTTTCCCTGCTTCTTTTTTACGATATCTACGTTGAGAAGATGGATATTAGCTGGACCTATTGTAATCATTTCATGATGTATGTAAGTAAATCAGCCCATCACACTGTCTGCATTAACCTTATGCAGTGATGTGTGTCAATTATTTCTGAGTAAAACTGAAAAAAAAAAAACAAACAAACACCACAAACATTTATTACTAATATGCCCACAAGAAGACAAAAAAGGAATAATAAAAAAATTACTTATCTGAAAGAAGACAAAAAGAGAGGAAAAAAGAGCAAAGAATGGATGGAGACAAAGAGAAAACAATAAGTAAGAAATTAGATTGACATCAAATTACATCACTAATCATATTAGGTGTAAGTAGCTAAAGCACCCCATTTAAAAGACAAATTTTCTGGGGTTCCTGGGTGGCTCAGTTGGTTAAGCATCTGACTTTGGCTCAGGTCATGATCTCATAGTTCCTGGGTTCGAGCCCCACATGGGGCTCTGTGCTGACAGCTCAGAGCCTGGAGCCTGCTTCAGATTCTCCATCTCCCTCTCTCTCTGCAACCCCCCCCCCCCCCACACACACACACACTCTGTCTCACTCTCAAAAATCAATAAAACATTAAAAAGAAATTAAAGACAGATTATCTAACCACACAGAAAAAAAAAAAAAACCCAACTATAGGCAACCTATAACAACCTATAAGAAAACCACTTTAATTATAAAGATCCAGACAGATAAAAAGTATAGAAAAAACAAACAAACAAACAAACAAACCAAATATGGTTTCAGCAGCTATACTAATATAAGACAAAGTGAATTTCTGAGTAAATGACCAGGGATAAAGAAGCTCATTTAGTAATGATAAAAGGATCAGTTCATCAAGAGGACAATAACAATCCTAAATGTTTATGCATTTAATACTAGAGCTTTAGAACACTCGAAGCAAAAACTGACAGAACTTCAAGGAGAGACAAATCTATCACGGTAGTCAGAGATTTCAACTTCCTTCTCTCAGTCAGTAATGGAACACGTAGATGAGATTCATGAAAGATGCAGAAGACTTAATCCTTGCACAACTTGGGGGTCATTATCTTGATTGTGGTAGTTTCATGAGCATATGCATATATCAAAATTTATTTTGTGCACATTAAGAATATGCAGGTTTTGGGGCGCCTGGGTGGCGCAGTCGGTTAAGCGTCCGACTTCAGCCAGGTCACAATCTCGCGGTCCGGGAGTTCGAGCCCCGCATCGGGCTCTGGGCTGATGGCTCAGAGCCTGGAGCCTGTTTCCAATTCTGTGTCTCCCTCTCTCTCTGCCCCTCCCCCGTTCATGCTCTGTCTCTCTCTGTCCCAAAAATAAATAAACGTTGAAAAAAAAAAAAAAAGAATATGCAGGTTTTTAAAAAAAAATATGACTAATACCTCCATAGGGGTGTTAAAAATGTAAACCTAAGACTTTCTGGAACATTTACAATCACTTAAAATCCAGGAGCGCCTGGGTGACTCAGTCGGTTAAGCATCCAACTTCAGCCCAGGTTATGATTTCATGGTTTGTGAGTTCGAGCCCTGGGCTGGGCTCTGGGCTGACAGCTCGGAGCCTGGAGCCTGCAGCCTGTTTTGGATTCTGTTTCTCCCTCTCTCTCTGCTCCTCCCTTGTTCACCTTCTCTCTCTCTCTCAAAAATAAATAAACATTAAAAATTTTTTACAATCACTTAAAATCCAAAGTTGTAAAAAGGAAGGATGGATGAGAAATAAGAACCTGAACTTCATACCTGGTGATCACGAGGCTGGGACTGAGAAAGGAATCAATCACGATAGGTAACAGTGTCCAGAATATCGCAACAATGAGCTTGATGAGTGTTAGCAGCACAGCAAATGGAATTCTGCCCCATCCACGGAGACACTATCCAGCGGAAGTTCATAATAATAGCAAATTCTACTGGAAAAGATTTTTTTTTTTTTAAATTTATTTAGAGAGAGAGAGAGAAGGGAGGGGAAGGGCAGAGGCAGAGATAGAGGGAGAGAATCCCAAGCAGGCTCCCTGCTATCAGTGAGGAGACCACCTTGGGACTTGATCTCACAGACCATGAGCCAAATCAAGAGTAGCCCTGAGTCACCCAGGTGCCCCTGGAAAAGGTTTTAAACAATGTAGTACACTTCCTAAATGCAGCATTAGATACAATGTGACTCTAACCGATAATAAAATTGAGCCCAGTGATTTTATCCAATAATGGAAAAACAACAACAAAAAACCCCAAAATACAAAAAAACTGAACAAACCTCCTTTGACTATATCACTGCCAGGTGGCTACAGTCTTACCTCACTGGGCCCTTTTCTAGCCAAGCTCAAGGAAAGTTCTGCCCCTCTTTCTCACTCCTGAACCCACTTCTGTGTCTGCAGCCGCCAAAAGGCAGGGTGAGGAGGTTGCTGTGAAGGGACTGCCCCCGTCCTGGGCAGCGGCAGTCCCCTCCCCTCTGTGGGTCAGTCTGGGGTCCCTGAGCAGGCTGACCCCTCTCTGACCACTTCTATCACCATTCTCCACACAGCAACTAGGGAGGTCTTTTAAAAATGGGAATTAGGTCATACCTCCACTAGTTTCCAATCGCCCCCATATCTTGCCACAATGAGAAGAGATCCTAACCCTCCAGCCCTGCAGGGCTCGGACCCTGCCAGCCTCCCTGCCCGGATGCTACTTCCTCAGATCCCATCCCCGCTGTTCACCTGCCGGGTCTCTGCTCAGAGGTTACCTGCCCAGAGTCCTAGCCTTGACCCTGTATAAAACAGCCTTGCAACTCACCTTGTTCTCTGCACAATCCCTGCTGTGTGTAGGCTCCTTTCTCCTGAAGAATGCAAGTCCCCCCCACCGGGCAGTTATTTTACATCTCTCATTCAGAATTCTTGCAACATAGTAGTTGCTCAATAAATACTTCTTCAGGGGTGCCTGGGTGGCTCAGTAGGTTAAGCGTCCCACTCTTGATTTTGGCTCAGGTCATGATCTCACGGTTCCTGAGATTGAGCCCAGCCCAGCTCAGGCTCTGTGCTGTCAGAAGCCTTCTCTTGGGATTTTCTCTCTCCCTCTCTCTCTGCTCCTCCTCCTCTTGCACACGCGTGCTTGCACTCTGTCTCAAAAAATGAAAAAATAAATACTTGTTCAATCACTGAGTGAATACAAAGTCCACGTGGTTGCCATATGGGGGATGATAGGGAGACAGGGGAGCAGCTAGAAAGTAAGGCCCAGAGGGGGCGCCTGGGTGGCGCAGTCGGTTGAGCGTCCGACTTCAGCCAGGTCACGATCTCGCGGTCCGTGAGTTCGAGCCCCGCGTCAGGCTCTGGGCTGATGGCTCAGAGCCTGGAGCCTGTTTCCGATTCTGTGTCTCCCTCTCTCTCTGCCCCTCCCCCGTTCGTGCTCTGTCTCTCTCTGTCCCAAAAATAAATAAACGTTGAAAAAAAAAATTTTTTTTAAAAAGAAAGTAAGGCCCAGAGTGTGCAGGCCCTGAGTGTTGTGTTAACATATTTGTTTTTTTGTTTGTTTGTTTTGTTTTGTTTTCTTATCTTCTAGGAGGTGGGCCAGCCACAGAAGAGCTTTAACCTCTGGGATAGGAGCAAAGTCATGCTGCAAAATGATCACTCAGGTGGCTGGGAGGGGTGGGTTGTGTCTCCAGAAGCAGAGAGATCTCACTGGGGGGCCACTGCAGTGGGAAGGAAGGAGGGGAGGGAGTTGGGGGTGTGTGTGCAGGGAGGAGGGGGAACAAACTTACTGAGCTCTCAGAGGGCCATGAGATGGTTCATTTGATAGGAGAGGAGAATTCCTATAGATGAGGGGCAAACTCTTCAAACAAAATCATGTCCAGAACTCCCACAAGGAGCCGCATAAAAGTGGAGTGGCTCTCACTGGGGCTGGAGAGGGGGCCCAGAGCCAAGCCCTGCCCCCATCCATGGCTTCTCTCCATCAGTGGCCTCCAAGCCCCTCCAGGGTTCTGAGAGCACACTCCTGATGGGGACGGAGAGAGGGTCGAACCTCTGGTGTTCTTGCCCTGCTGACACACGCAGGGGTCAGGCCTGCTGTCTGCTAACAGACGGGCCCCCCAGCCACTCCGCCACCCACCACCGACCTGGTGGGACAGAGGTTCTCTTCGGAAGGCGAGGAGGTGCGCCCCTGGGAGGCTGGGCCCTCCGTTCCCCCTCCCTGCACCGCCCCCCCGCCCCTGGCACCAGCATTGCTATAAATACACCCTGTGGAGGTAATTACACTGAGGAACAGAAGCGGCTCCAGAGCCCGCTGGCTTGGGGCTATTGTGCCAGCAACACACCTCTGAGAGAAGCACATAAAAAGACAAGCAGCTGAGGAGGTGACGCAGCACGGGCTGAAAAGGAAAGAAAAGAATGAAGGGAAAAACACAGCCACAAGCGCAACTCATAAGCCCACGTTATGAGTATTCCCAGGAGAAGGAAGAGGCTCCAGAAAGGCACCCCAGTCCCTGGAGCACACAATATGGTTTTTATAAACTTCCAGGACTTCTCCCTACTTTTTTTTTTTTTTTTTTTTTTTTTTTTTTTTTTTACCGTTTCACCCCTACAATGCACTTTCTTCTTTAGGAAATTAAACACAAAATGCCTACTGTATATTTAGTTCAAAAAGAGGGGGAAAAAAAATCCCAGGAACCCGCTCAATGTTGAAATGTCATTAAAGAGGGTGACGCAAGGCCAAGAGGCCAGGAAATGGAGTCTCTAAGCTGCCACCGGGCCCTGAGCACGCTGAAGTGTATCAGCACACAGCGTGGGGCTCCATGGAGAAGTTCAGCTGGATTCTGGAGACGCGGGGCTCCACAGCAGGGGGCAGGGCCCAGCGGTCTTGGTCACACAGAGACCCTGGTCACTTTGAGTATGGGGCAACCACCAGGCCTCCACCACGGAGCTGTGGAAGGAGCTCGCACAGGACAGCCTGTGATTTCCAGTTCTGGAAAGTTGCCTCCAGCTTCCTCTTAAATATCCTCTCTTCTCTGCTTTTCTCGAATCTTGCCATCCCTCAAGGCCCAGCAAGGACCCTGGGCTCCATGAAGGCATCCCTAAGTCCCAGCTTTTCTTCCTCTGGCCCCTCCTGCCCCCTGTGGATTCGTGGCTGGAATTCTGAGCTCAGGGTGATGTTCTGCCTTGGACAGATTACTAAGCCTCTTTATGTTTCCTTTTCTGTACAGTGAACTAGCCGTACGGATTGAGATTGTGCCCAGGAAACACTCAGCATGGGGTCTGGCCTATTGCCTATTAATTCGGCCAGTTAAATCTGCCCAGGCTCTTGCTTGGTTGGGTATTCTGCAGGCCCTGGGGACAGTGGTTGGGGGGGGGGTGGTAGGGACGGTTGAGGGGTAGAGGCAGTCCGGGACTCCATCCTCCGTGACTCACAGCCTCTTGGGAAGGCTTATCACTAACTTGCATTTCTCCCACCAGTCACCTCTTTTCCTTACACTGTGATTGTATTTGCCACTCCCTCTCCTTCCAGAAGGGTTGGGTTTATAGCCCCCTCCCCCCGCCCTTTGCAGGTATAAAAATTGCAGTCCCTGAGAGATGAAGAAGCTTGCAGGAGTTTCTGCAGGGAGGGACAGGTGGAACTGGAGCACCCCAGGACCCTCCGTCTCAAGGCCTCAGCCTTTCTGCCGCACTGCCCGCTCTCGCCTCTCAGTGATCCTCAGACTGAGAGTTTGGATCCGTGCAAACATCAGGTGGTGCGAGACCACGGACGAGTGTACCATCGTATTTGAGATTGGAGTCTGTAATGCCGCTTTGTGTTTGCATTGTTCCTCGATTTCAGTAACGTGTTCTCATAGCAAAGGAGAGACTTGGTTTTCATGAATAAAGTGTTCACTAAAGTTTTCTACATGTCCTGTCTTATGTGTCCTGTGTTAGAGGTTAATGTGGACAGTTGTTTTGCTCAACTGACAACTTTGAAGAGGAAGTGACTGATCCAAGCTCACAGCTGACATTGGTTGTGGGGTTGGTGCCAGCTCCCCACCTCCTGCCAGGCTTTGAGGGCATTGGCTTGGGGGCGGAGGTGCCCTCCTCCAGGGAGGGCCATACCTTCCAGGCTTCTCTTTATCCTTCACCAGTGTTGCTGGGAAAACCTGGCTCAGAATCAGCTGGGTGGCTTGTTAAATCTGCAGACTCTGAACCCAGTCCAGGGGTTTCTGCATCAGGCCTTGTGGGGGTGGGAATCCCATACTTAACCAGACCCCTGGGGGGTGGGGGGTGGTAAAGTACACAGAGGAACACTGGCTTTCTCCAGAGAAAGTGGTCTTTGTGACCCAGGCTAGCCAGCCTTGTGGAGGCCATCTTTCATTCACCACCTTCCTCAAGGACCTTCACTCAGTCACTCAACAACTATTAAAGTCTGACTGTGGGCATAATAGATGTAGAAAGAAAACTAGTTTTCACCTCTGTTGATCTCCTAAGGTAATTCCATGCAGCTGGATGGATAAAACAACAGTGCTTGTTTGGTCATCAAAGGTATGATCTGGGCCCAGGACCAGCTTGGGTGGGTGCCAATGGACATTGACAAGAATGCCAAAGAGGCATGATGGTCCTTGACCATGAAGAGCACAGACACTCTCAGGAAGCTACCTGTGTTTAATAAACCACAAGACAATATAGAAGCCATGCTTCCACGAGGAGCTGAAGGGACAGAATAAGGTAAGAACATCTGGCTGGAGGGAGGGCGCCTCACAAGAAAAATGGCACCTCGTTGGTTTTTCATTTATGGAGTGATCGATCTGTACATTACTTTTCATCCAAGGATTTTAGGTGATTTTCAGAAATATAATTAAAAATATAAGAGCAATTCTTGGGGCTCCTGGGTGGCTCAGGTTAAGTGTCTGACTTTGGCTCAGGTCATGATCTCATGGTCCGTGAGTTTGGGCCCCATGATGGGTTCTGTGCTGACAGATCAGAGCCTAGAGTCTGTTTCAGATTCTGTGTTTCCCTCTGTCTCTCTGCCCCTGCCCTACTCGCACTCTGTCTCTCTCAAAAATAATTAAACATTAAAAAAAATTATAAAAAAACAAAATATAAGAGCAATTCAAAATATAAGATTAATAAGGATATATATATAAGATATATATAATATATAATATATTATATATTATATATATAATATATATATATTAAAAAATTATAAAAAACAAAATATAAGAGCAATTCAAAATATAAGATTAATAAGGATATATATATATATGTACATACATATATATATACATGCACACACACACACATATGTAAGTACAGGTCCACTGAACATAAAGAAATAAGTAAGTTAGAATGAATATGTGTAGGTTTCAGGGATGAGAGTCGGGGAGCATGTCCTATCTCTGAACTCACTCTTTTGGGTGCTTCATCTTGTGATTCGTATCTACTTGGCTTTAAGTCCATTGAAGAGTAAATATTCCAGATGACTGCCAGCTCTTGCATAGATTCTAAGCAGAACTTGGTTACTCAGGACTGAAAGAGTCACCCATGGCCTTTAGAGACCAATGGCCACAGAGGGGACAATGAAAAGGCGACTCAGGGAGAAGGCTAGTGAGGAAGAAGATGACAGGTCCCTAGCCTGTCCTAAGTCTCTGCTTCCTCAGCAAGATCCTTTGGCCACCACTTTGGCCAAACAAAGCTGTCCTTACTGTTTGTTTCAACTTACTGGTAATTGTCCAGGAGACTGGCTCCCAATCTCCTTCTCACGAGGATAACTGTTTAATTACATCAATCTTCATAACACATGCTGTTCAGCAGCCATCACCTTAGAAAGTACTGGACAGTGTCATTGATGTGCATCCATTTAGAGGGTCATCCCGAGGTGTTCTGGAAGCTCAGGCCCTGCCGGACATGGTTTCCAATCTGCCTTGATTTATGGTCATCTTCAGGCAGAAGATCAAAGCGCATTTCTGCATCCACGTTAACTGCGGGACTTTCTTGGCACATATATATCAAAGCAGAGGATGCCAGACAATAAATCAAGAAGCAGAACTGAAAAATAAGCACAAAGAGGAGCAAGGGAAATGAAGAATATATCTGATTTCTGATGGGAATAAGTTGGGTTACAGTCTTAAAAATCACTTAAAATAGTGCAGAGAAGCTAAATGTGAAAAGGGTTGTTGGATTTTTTTTTTTATTAAGACAGTTTTTTATTATTTTTTTATTATTTTTTTTTTAACTTTTTTTTCAACGTTTATTTATTTTTGGGACAGAGAGAGACAGAGCATGAACGGGGGAGGGGCAGAGAGAGAGGAAGACACAGAATCGGAAACAGGCTCCAGGCTCTGAGCCATCAGCCCAGAGCCTGATGCGGGGCTCGAACTCACGGACCGCGAGATCGTGACCTGGCTGAAGTCGGACGCTTAACCGACTTCGCCACCCAGGCGCCCCATTATTAAGACAGTTTTTTAAAGCAGTTTCCATATACCCCTGGCCCCACACATGCACAGCCTCTGCCACTGTCAATATCTTGCACCAGAGTGGTACATGTTTACCACTGATGAACTCACCACACACATCATCATCACCCAAAGTCCACAGCGCACATCATGGCTCACTGTTGGTGGTGTTCACTCAATGGATTTGGACACATGTGATGATGTGCACCCATTGTTATGGTACCACACTAAATATTTTCAATGCCTTAAAAAATCCCGTGTTCCACCTATTCATCTCTCCCCTCTTCCCAACTTCTGGAAACCTCTGATGTTGTTTTTCCTGTCTCCACAGTTTTGCCTTTTCCAGAATGTTATGTAGTTACAAACCATACCGTATGTAGCCTTTTCAGATTGTTTTTTTTTCACTTAGTAATATCCATTTAAATGTACTCCGTGGCTTTTTATGTCTTGATACCTCATTTCTTTTTATTTATTTTTTTAAAGTTTACTTATTTATTTTGAAAGAGAGAGAGAGAGAGAGAGAGACAAAGCACAAGTGGGGGAAGCTCAGAGACAAGGAGAGACAGAATACCAAGCAGGCTCTGCACCATCAGCACAGAGCCTGATGTGGGGCTTGAACTTACAAACTGCGAGATCATGACCCGAGCCAAAATTAAGAGTCGGACGCTTAACCAACTGCACCACCCAGGCTGCCCTCCCCCATTTCTTTTTAGTACCAAATAATATTCCATTGTCTGGAGGGAGAGCTTATTTATGTACAGTTTATTTATGCATTCTCCAACTGAAGGAAGACGTCTTTGTTTCTTGCAAGTTTTGGCAATGTGTTGGATATTGTTAAAAGTAGAGAATCTCAGAATCTCAGAATTTCATAATGTAGTAGGGATTCACTGGTCATTTTACACGGTGGTGTCAGACATGAGGAGTGTGGTAACACAGTCAAGTCTAATTCAGGCAGATTGGAATGGAGAAGTGACGAGGGCCTCGGATACAGTAAAGTATCATCATCCTGCCCCATCAGGATTTGTTAATGTCCTCACGTGGGCCCCAGACTCTGTGGCACATACCAAGGCACAAAATCACCTTCAGCTCTAACAGCCAACATTTACTGGGGTGGTTCTGCAAGAAAATAAGAATGCATTTTCCTTCCATGTAACAGAGAGCATGAGATCAGTGTTCAGACCAGAATTTCTTGTGAATCCAGATATTGGAGACAAACTTGTGGCCAGAATGATATGTTTACATTTAATATACTTTTTTCTTTTGCATAAACAGAGATGAAACCACAGAGAATTAATAAAATACCCATGTTGTTTATCTAAGTCATATCCTTGTATTTTTTTTTTAAGAATAGTTCAATTTTGATACAATCTCAAATAAAATGATATTTCCAAGTTGGCTTCCAGGATATGTGTGTGTTTCTCTTTATCTCTATGTCTAAGCAAGAACTCTGACTGAAATAAAGGTCCTCTTGTATCCAGTTCTTCTCTGGCCTCATCTTTCTGAAAGGGTAGAGAACCAAGGGCCCCAAGAGGTTATCTTCACCTCAAAAATCAGAACTGTTAGAGCTAGAAAGAACCTCAGAAAATAAACTTAATCACTTCATGTTACAAGGAGGATGCAAGACAGTAAGATACAATTCTTTTCCCCAGGTAGGTATCTCCCAGCTCCAAATCAAGGTACTTTCTGTCATCCTGGGGCTTGTTCTACGGCAAATCCAAGGTAAGACAGCCATTTTGTTTAGTCAAATTCTCCTCCTCTGAAGGGTTACTTAGCTGTGTCTGGGGTGAGAAGCAAACCTAAGTGGGCTTCACCCAGAACTAGTGTCACCCAAGGGATAGTTCTCAATGCAGTGGGGGTGGTGGGCTCTGTGAGACCATGGCTTTGCTTAGACTGTGGTCTGTTGAGTCAAAGTTTCACTTCCCTGGACACTTCTGAGAGCTCTTACAGCACAAAACAAGCTTACTGATACCAGGTTAGTTCTGGCCCTGAGTGGTCCACCTTTTGGTTACACTTCCCCTGCCCTAGAATGAATGAAAACAACCTCCTCCTTACTTGGCTAAACCTTCCTCTAGCAATTCCTGGAGAAAGGAGACCTGATCTTTTGTCACACACAAGGTAAGAGATGGCACACTAGACTCTCAATGAGAACTGTTTTAGCATGAAATGGCCTCTATCTCTATTCTTCATTTCCAAGGCTGCCTCATAGGTTTTTGCCAAAACAAAGACCCCTGTTGTTCAAGGTACTTGAGGGTCTTGAAGGGTGTCTTTGTACAACAATAAAGCCAAGATTGATGTTGAGTCGCTGGGTTAATACTTAGGAACCCATCAAGATTTGACATAGTTGGACACTGAAGGTCACAAGAAAGACAAACCTCTCTACAAGCAATATCGGATGGCCCCAGCCCAAGCTTTGCTCAACTTACATCATACATACCATCCTTTGTGCCCAGCCAACCATCCTTGGCCTCTCCAACCGTGTTTGTGCCAGCAATCATTATGACTTTATTATAGCCCCTTTCAGCAAGTCATGAATTTTTACAGCTAAATTACAAGTCTGTTTACAGTTAAGTGGCAGCAAGTACTTTTAAAGCATGTACTGTAGATATTTTTATGACTGAGTTTGCACCGTCAGAAACACACAAAGTATATAAGCAGTCCCCATAATGCCAGTGAGACTTTCAGGGTTCAACTAAATAGGATAAATAAGGGGGCTTTGTATTTGGCTGATGGAGGCAACTCCACATCAGGCCAAGGCTCAGATTCCATTGCAAAACCACGAGGTCTTTGTATACACCAAAGATGGGTTGATTCTATAGTTTAGGCAACATAATTTTCTTGATTAACAATATTAAAATTAGGATAATTCCATTGCAATTAAAAAAATTATTTGTTATTGCATGATTACACTTATATGAGGTATGTAGAATAGTCAAATTCAGAGACAAAAAGTAGAATAGTGGTTTACAGGGGTTGGGGGAAAGGGGAGTTATTGTTTAAGAGATCCAGAGTTTCAGTTTGGGAAGATGAAAATATTCTGGGAATGGATGGTGGTGATGGTTGCACAAAATGTGAGTGCACCAAACTATGTACTTAAAAATGGCAGATTCTGGGGCACCCCAGTGACTTATTCGATTAAGCATCTGACTTGATTTCAGATCAGGTCATGATCTTATGGTTTGTGAGATCAAGCCCTGTGTTGGGCTCTGTGCTGACTGCACTGATCCTGCTTGGGGTTCTCTTTCCCCCTCCCTCTGTCCCTCTTCTGCTTTCTCTCTCTTTAAAAGTAAATAAATAAACCTTAAAAAAATGGTAGATTTTATGTTATATATATTGTACTGCAATAAAAAATATTTTGGAAGTTGAAGACATATGCTATTGTCTTCAGGTAGAGGATGGGTTTAGGAACCCCTTTCTTTTTTTTTTTTTTATTTTAATGTTTTTATTTATTTTTGAGACAGAGAGAGACAGAGCATGAGCAGGGAAGGGGCAGAGAGAGAGGAACACACAGAATCTGAAGCAGGCTCCAGGCTCTGAGCTGTCAGCACAGAGCCCGACGCAGGGGTTGAACACATGAGCAGCTGTGAGATCATGACTTGAGCTGAAGTCGGACGCTTAACCAACTGAGCCACCCAGGCGCCCCCTAGGAACCCCTTTCTTGAAGCACATATTTAACTTCACCTTCTAGTCTTTGGTAGCATCACCATCTAGGGTTAATATAAGGTGGTTAAAACATTTTAGCTTTATCGTATCAGCTAGGGGATGATAGTATGTTTATTTATTTTTATTTTATTTTTTAGCCTTTCATCATTTTGATTATTAAACAAAGATAATAACCATATCTAAACTTGAACTTAACATTTTTTAAGTTTTAAAATTTATAATTAAACAAATATAATTAAAGTAAAGCCATGCAATGTTAGATGGTTGATGGAGATTGGTTGAAAAAAGGAATAAAAGTAGAATCAATGGATTGAAGCATTCATGATGTTATGTAATATATTTATTTCAGCAATACTAATCCAAAAAACAAAGGTTAAAGATAAAAATATACATATTTAGAAGGAGTAAATGTTTTAATTATGAATATAAATAATTTAAAATGTAAAAAAATGCAATATGAATTATTTTGGAAACTAATTAAAAATATACATATGCTTGAAATTTTAATTTATATTACATATTATTATATATTATATACAGTATATATATACATATATACAGTATATATATATCTACATATATGTGTGTGTGTGTGTATATATATATTCTTACACTCCCCCCCCCCCCAAAAAATGTTGAAAATTAAACAGAAAGAACAGATAAGGAAAAAACTGAGAATGTTGAAAAGATGAGCACCTTTCCATATGCTAACTCTCACACTGATAACTGCAGTGTGTAAATCTCCAATAAACTTTGAGACTCACAGGTATTTCCCTCTTTGATACCTCCATTGTAGTGATTCACTGCCACTTTGAGTATAACATTCCCCCAAATGAACTTTTGATTTCCACCCTGCAAACCTGTTCATCTGCCAGTCTCCAAAATCTTTTTAATGAGACACTTAAACCCATCTGTGATAATGCTGAATAATGGCCTCCTAGAGGTATCCACATCCTTATCCCTGGAACCTGTGAATACGTCACCTGACATGGTGAAAGGGAACTTGCAGATATTTCCTGGGTGTGTGAGAAAAGACAATATGAAGTAGAAGTAGAAGCAGGAGAGGGTAATAATACATGGAGAACAGAGGGGAAAATGGACAGCATGACATAAGGGTGAAGGACAAGAGACAGAGACAGATAAGAAGAAAAACAAGAAGGAAATGGTTGAGCATCTGCATTGGACTTCTTAGTTATATAACCTGATGCATTCCCATTTTGTTTATGAAAATTTGAAATGGGCTTCTCTTAACTCTCAAAACACAGAGTCAAGTACAAAATTGGTACTTGGGTATGAGGAGTTTAAAGTCATAGACTGTTTGGAGATATTAATGTAAGTGATACTTATACCATACTCAGGTAAGAACTGTTATTCTTTTGCCTATAGTGATCTCCATAGTCAGATAAATGGTCATATATTTCATCTTAGGACTCAGCTGTATATTTAAATATTGTGGTTTGTTGGATACTTTTATTGCTTCCAGCAAGAAAGAGATAAGTTTCAGTCTTTCTTGGCTCATCTGAAAGCAAAAATGAGACTTTAAATTTTCTTAAATGGGTCCTTTCTGCCCATGAATTGCTATCTATGAACAGCTATACAATTTCTGAATACAATAATAAAAATTCCTACTATGTGCTAAAAATACAACTCAGCATAACTGATGAGGATGAAAAGGGCAGAGGTAAGTTTTAGATTTGCATCAGCTAGTTTTTTTCATCCCCCCCACCCCCACTTTATTGAATTAACTGACATATAACATTGTGTAAATTTAAGATGTACACTATGTTGATTTTCTTTGGAAAAATATCTATTCAAGTCTTTTGCCCATTTTTTAATCAGGTTGTTAGTGTTTTTAGTTGAGTTGTAGAACTTCTTTATATATTCCGGATATTAATCCTTTATCAGAATGTCATTTGCAAATATTTTCTCCCATTCCATGGGTTACCAATTCACTCTGTTGATGGTGTCCTTTGATGCACAATTTTTAATGTTTTTAAAACTTTTCTTGAATGTTTATTCATTTTTGAGAGAGAGAGAGAGAGCACATGGAGGAGAGGCAGAGGAAGAGGGACACACAGAATCCAAAGCAGGCTCAGGACTCCGAGCTGTCAGCACAGACGTGGGGCTAGAACTCAGGAGCTGTGAGATCATGACCTGAGCTGAAGTTGGACGCCCAACCAACTGAGCCACTCAAGCGCCCCACAATTTTTAAATTTGGAAAAAAATCCAATTTATCTATTTTCTTCTTTTGTTGCCTATAGTTTTGGTGTCACACTGAATAAATTATTGCCAACTTCCACATTGTGAACCTTTTCCCCTATGTTTTCTTTGAACAGTTTTGTAGTTTTAGCCCTTGTGTTTAGGTTTCTGTGTAATTTGTTTTTAAGGTGATGGGCAAATAAGGTGTAACTTCTGGAAAGGTTTAAAAATAAATGAGACATAGTGGGCCAAATTGATGAAAATAAACATGGCCCTCATTTTGGAAGACTTCTACAGAATGCTTGTTACTCAACTCACATTCACTTTCAAGACTTTTTATCATTTAGCTTCACTTTCAGAAGGCTCAGAAGATTATGTCCATACTAAATCCATTCAGCCAACCCATGAAAACATTACTCTATGAAGTGTTGTTTTTACTCTATGAAGAAGATAAGAAATCGATTAAATTCTCACTACCAATATCCTCCATAGGTATGAAGGAAGAGAATGTTTGCTGAGAGAATGAACTTCAAGGAATGCCTTCCTTATGAGAGAGCTGGAGTTGCATGGAGCTCAGCAATGAGTGGATCTGAATGCAATAAATAAATAAATAAATAAATAAATAAATAAATATTTTACTACACCAGGAAAATGAAGTTTCTTGACTTTTGTGGGGACAAAAAACTGAGTGACTGGTATATGAGGCCAAGGCAGTGAACTTTGACTGGTTTGTACCTTGAGAGTATCTGTGGATTATGCCTTGTATGAAATACAGATATTGAAGAAATTGGCTTAACGTAACTTTCTGAATCTATGTGTCATTTATCCTTAACTGGTATATTTCCCTAAAATTATTATTTATTTCTTTGTTTCTTTCAAAACTCAGATTCCATAAATGGGAAGATCCTGTCTTATATTGCTCACATATGATAACCCACAGGTATCCACAGATCAGAAACACCAGGAAAGCTTATTTCATAGTACAGATCCTGGTCCCTGCCCTGGAATCCTAGAATAGAATTTGGGAAATAGTCTCCAAGAATCTATGGTAATTCCAATGTTGTGTTCAGTTTGAGAACCAGTGTCCTCACTATGCCAGAACATCTTTCACTCACTTGATTCGGTGAAAAACAAATCACATTACCTGTAGGATATTAGCAAGTACATAGATCTGAATTTCTCCACACGTCTTCCAGAAACATACAGATTAAAAAGGAATCTAAATAAAATCATTCATAGCTCACACTAAATAATGTGCGTGAGACTGAGATAACTACAGATTTCAGTTTGTGTGGAAGAGGGAAAGATGCACCCAAAACTAGCAGTTGGCTCCAGAGCCAACACGGGCATTGACAGTCAGGAGGACGCTGCACAGGCAAAAGGGAGAGGACAGCGGTGGATAGTGTTGGTGACTGTGTTCGTTTTCGAGGGCATCTGTAACAAATTACCAGAATCTAGGTGGCTTAAAGCAACATAAATTTGTTCGCCCACAGTTCAGCTGGTTTGGTTCCTTCTGGAGGCTCTGGGAGAGATGGTGTTCCGTGCCTATCTCTCTACTTCTAGTGGTTGCCAGCAATCTTTGGCAATCCATAACTTGTAGCTCCATTACTCCAATATCTGGCTCCATGGCCACCTAGTTGGTCTTCTTCTCCATCTTTTCTCATGGCCTGTTTCTTTCTGTGTGTCTGCATCTCTCTCCAAATCTCCCTCTCATAAGAACACCAGTCATTGTATCTAGGGCCCACCCTCATCCACCATGACCCCCATCTTAACCTGATTACATCTGCAAAGATCCTATTTCTAAATATGGCCCCATTGACGGGATCTAGATGGGCATGAATTTGGAGGGGACACTATTCAACCAAATAGAGTAGTATTACATGGATACGGTCACACCTGGAAAGGGGGGGACCCATCCTTAGTGAGGAAATACAGAGACTTGGCCTGAGATCTGGTAAGTGAGACTATTGGTGATTGAATGAATTAAAGAAGGAAGGTGGCATGAGAATTGGAGGGGGAAGACATGACCATCCTAGGAAAGCCCCACTTCCAGGAAAGATGGGCAACTTGGGAGGGGAAGTAGCCTTTGGAGATTAAGTAGTAAAAAGGTGAAAAGTAAGAGCACTATAGAAATAAAAGTGAGCCACAAAGTGGGAAGTCTCAGTAACCTCCTTGCACCTCCAAAATGCCACCTACTAAAGAAACTGCACCTTACACTGCCATTCAAAGAGGGGCCTCTTGAACTAAGGGACCTAAAAAGTCATTCCTGCCTGCACCTGTGCTCCTATTACTGCTGACGTAAGAAATACAAGACATTTCAAAATGACCAGAAAATGACAGGCAACACCTGAACACCATTACTGTTAAGAAGTAAACCTAAAAAGAAAGAAAACCTTTCAGCTCACGAAGAATCTGTTCTGCCCCAAAATAAAATCTCAAAGCAGAAGGAAACTGTAGTACCCCAACCTGATTTAAACATCTGTTAATGGGCATTTGTAGATATGAAGAATTCCTTGAAACAAAATTCAAAATCTCAGAACAAAAAGGAACACAAGTCAGGAGGATGTGAAATGCAAAGAAACCAAGCTCAGAAAAGAAATTTAAGAAAAAGATAAAATCAACTGAAAAAATGAAGTTACAAGGCACCCCAGGGAGAACAGATTTGACCAAACATGTAATAAGGGGCATCAAATAGAGGAAGGAAAAGAGCCAAGGGCATGAAAACACAATTTTAAAAAGTAAGTAAAGGGGCGCCTGGGTGGCTCAGTTAGTTTAGCGTCTGACTCTTGGTTTTGGTTCAAGTCATGATCTCATGGTTTGTGAGTTCAAGCCCTACATCAGGCTCCCTGCTGACATTGCAAAGCCTGCTTGGGAGTCTGTCTCTCCCTTTCTCTCTGCCCCTCCCCCATTTGCTTTCTGTGTCTCTCTCTCAAAATAAATAAATAAATGTAAAAAAAAATTTTTTAAAGTAAGTAAAAAGAATCAGAGACATGTGACAAATGTAGAAGACCCATAAAGAAGAGCTAGCATTACATAGTTGAAGTCCCTGAAAGAGAAAAACAAAACAAAACAATGAATAAGAACTAAAAACAAAACAAAACAAAACAAACAAACAAACAAACAATGTAATTCAAAGAGACTTTACAGAAATAAAGTCCTGAATCTATGGGTTGGAAGGGCCTACCATATGTCTAAGAAATGGAATAGTCAACTCTGAGACATATACCAATAAAACTATTACACTGTAAAGGTAATTTTAAAAGTCCTTTGGGCCTTAAGGCAATATAAGAAATTAGGTTTTGCATTAACCTTCTCAACAATAAACAAGACCATAGTGGAGAACATTTTCAAGAAATTCAAGCATGTGGTCCAAGAATTATACCCAGACAAGCTATCCTTCACCAACTTTGAATACACACCACTCAGGCCTTCCTGTGCTCTGAGTCCTTCCTGAGGGATGTCCAAAGAGAGAAGCTTCATCTAAATCAGAGAGGAAACTTCGGCAGAAGGACTAGCAGTGAGCCTTGTGTATATTTAATTGTAGATAGAAGCCTAAAATTAATGTGGAGACAAGGAAAATGGCATAATTTGTATTATTCTGGCAAAATATAACCTACCTAAAACGCTAGGAGGAGGGAAAGAGGAGAGAATAGAATAAGCACATGAGTTGGCTGCCTAAGAAATAGGTGGGAGTCAAATTTAAAAATTGCTATATAATTTAGGGTCTATAAACCAAGTAACAAAATATTCCCAGAGAGGGAGCTATCCCTTCAAGCACTAGTGGTCTCACGGAGACTCAAGATGGTTCTCTCGTTTCGTTGTGAAGGTGCTGTTGTCAGGAGCCATGGGCTTACCTGGATGTTTCTTTGTTCTTATAATGGGGCAGGTTTGAGTTCAGGGTAGGAAACTGGAGGTAGGGATCTGTTCCTCAGGCAAAATATCTCTCCTAAGTAGGTGTGGGGCGGGGAGGGAGAGGGTATGTATGTATGTAGAGACATGTGAGGGTGAGGACGTGCTTTCTGATTCATGATCATGAGCTTTCCTGGCTCCTGCACTTCTCCTGAACACATTTATGATTAAACACTGTCTCCACTCAGAAGAACAGTGTCCACATCCTGAATTAGCCCCCCTACTATTGTGTTATACGTCACATTCCCAGACAGAAATCAACCTCACCATAAGGGTTGGTGCTTAATCTACCTTGTACCTCCCTGGGCTCTGAATTCCTCATTCTAATTGTTAGATCCCATGAGGAACAGATGTAATAATACTAGTTTAATCCAGCCAACACTTATTAAGTGATCATTCAATGTCAGGCGTTATGCTCGTAAAGCAGTGCCTAAGTGTAGTGAACATGTAGCTCTTATTATTTTTATATGTGTTGCCTCATCTAATGCTCACAAAAAGACCCTATGAAGTAGGCGTTATTGCTTTTCCCATTTCACAGCTGAAAAAACTGAAACTGTAATGAAGTCTGTATTATATTGCCCGATGTCACATGGCTGGTGGGTTGCAGAGAGAACTGGAGTCCAGATTTGATTCACATCACAGCCCTGTCACTTAACCACGATGTTATTTCTGGACGGGATCTCCAACTCTGAAATGTGTAAAGATGAGGAGAGTGTGTAGACAATGCCCAGTGCCTGAGACACACTGTATTTTACAGCTGTAATCTAAGATAAAAGTCTGACCTCATCCTCACGAAAGTCGAAACAGTAAAACTAGAAAAGGTTGTTAATTTATTTATCTTATGAGAGAGAGGCAGTCCTTAGTGTTTCATTCCTAACTCTAGGAAATAGAGATCTAGTCCATTACTTTGTATTTTCAAAATGTTCGAAAGTAACTATCCTGTTTTTTGTAAGGTATGTATACAAATCAGTAAGAAAAAAAGCTCACGCTCAACCTAATAGAAAAATGGGAAAGGCATCACCAGGGAAGTCACGTAAAACATCAGCATCAGGGGCATCTGGGTGGCTCAGTCGGTTGAGCATCCGACTTCAGCTCAGGTCATGATCTCACGGTTCGTGGGTTCGAGCCCCATGTCGGGCTCTGTGCTGACAGTTCAGAGCCTGGAGCCTGTTTCAGATTCTGTATCCCCCTCTCTCTACCTCTCCCCCACTCATGCTCTGTCTCTCTCTCTCTCTCTTTTTCTCTCTCTCAAAAATAAATAAACATTAAAAAAAACCCATCAGTATCAAAGAACTATGAATTAGATAATTAATAAAAAACCAGTTTAGACTATCAAATTGGCATCATTTCTAAAATAAATAGTGCATACTGTTGGACACAGTATGACAAAAGACCCCCCCAACTAACTTGGAGAGCATTTTGCCCAATTGTGTCAAAATCTGCCATCTTCTGACACAGCATTTTTTTTCTTCCTCTAGCAATTTGTAATACAACATAATTTAAGAAATAGTAAAAAAAATTAGAAGCAGAATATATAGCTACCAGAATTTTCAATGGAATGTCTAACAAGGGGAATTGGTTAAGCAAATTTTAGAAGAACCCTACAATTAAATATCAAGTAGCTGTTAAAACAAAGCGGACTCTTTGTAGCTTTAGACAGCCACAGTGAATTATTAAAGAAGAATTTACAGCATAATAGGGATTTTATTGCGCTGTACATTTATATGTGCATTTTTGCCTGTATGTTATATTTACATTTTTTAAAGTTTATTTATTTACTTTGAGAGAGAAAGAGAGAGAAATAGAGGCGGAGAGAGAGAATCCCAAGCAGGCTCTGCACTGATAGCCCCAGTGCGGGGCTCAAACTCACCAACCGTGAGATCATGACCTGAGCTGAAACTAAGAGTCGGACGCTTCACTGACTGAGCCATCCTGGTGCCCCTGTTATATTCACACTTAAAAAATTAATATGCAAAATATGGCTCCATTTTTGAAGAATATGCAAGGATACATATATAAGGTAGAAAATCATTGGAATGCCATATGTTAAAATGCCCACAAAACTATCTCTGGGTGGACATTTATGGGTTTTTTTTTCTTTATTCTCATTTCTTTTTCCAAAATGGACAGATACTGCAAGCACTGCAATAAAATTTTATTAAGTCAAAAAGAGTACAGACCCAATCATCTGCTGTGGCAGAAATACAGCCCCAGCCATTTCCAAAGTCAACATTTCCTGCTCAGGTCACCTGGGCCACAGCTCCGCCAAGGCGGGCTGAGGTCTGGAAAGCAGTAGATCACTTGGGAACAACACTGCGGACACTGGTTTGGGTTCCGAGGGTGACTTGTACAGCGTGTGCCTCCACCTGCCTCTTTGACTTACTACCCTGCCGTGCGGCTGCACGTCGCCCGGGGTTCACTCAGCTCCTGCTCGTGGGCCGCTGGCCAGCGCTCTCTGGTTGAGTGTTGGTTTATTTTATGACAGCCGGAGCTGGTCACCGAGGTGCGTGCTGCTGTCTTCCTTGCGACATCACAGAGAGGAAAGCACGAGAGGGAAATCTGTCCTTAAATATTCTATCCTTAAACAGTTCTTCGCCAATGGTTGCTTTTGTTTGCCTAGCCTTTCTGTACAGCTTCATCTGGAATATTCTGTTTTCTCACTATTACCTGCTTCCAGATATTTCATGAGAGATTTCAACTAGGCCACCTCTCTGGTTATTCTGGCACCTTCCAGACAGGCTGACTCCAAGGTTATGAGGTAGTTTGGACTCATCTCGTGGCTTTATCAGGAAAGTTTTCAGAAGACTAAATTCATCTGTGTGAAAATTCCTACAGAATGGCGGCTTTTAGAGCCAGCAAGTCTGAGTCTAAAAACAGCAACCTGGTTAGACAGGGGCCCATCCAGGGGCATCTCCCAGGGATGTGCTCACTTTACCAGCTGACTCCTTGAGTTGAGGTTCAACAGGTGAACTCACTTTTCATTTTCCTTGTTAAAAGCTGGTGACAAGAGGGAGCACATCCAGTTAAAAAATTTCAGTCTAATCCAGCTGCTCCTGTATTAAATTGGATGGGGTGTGGGGTGAGGTTTTGTTCTGTGTTGTTTTGTTTGCTTTGTTGTTTGTATTTTTTTCATGCTCAACATGAAAATTGCTCCTCTAAGTCCTATTCCCCACAAGGGAAGATTCTGTGAAGGGCCCATTGAGTAGATGAAGTGTTTGAGACATGAAGTGATCATAGGCTTAAGAAATGTGTATCAAGCTGTAGAAAGATGATTAAGACCAAGGATGATGGATGGCAGGTCGACATATGATAAAGATGGCAAAATGCCCAGTCTGAGAAAATCAACCCTGAATGGAGAATAGCAAGACTTATAAACTCAAATTGGTGCTTGCTATGTGCAGAAAGTAGTTAACCCATCATGGTTTGCGTTTAAGAGACATTGACATGCCTGTCTATAGATGCCTATAAGAATATGGACCATTTTTATGATGAGATATAAACTCGACAGTTGATCCATATTTATAAGGTGTGGTTGGAGAGTAATGACACTTAGACGTGATAAAAAGTGAGAATGGCTATCTGTGTGCCTAATACCAAGTAAGGGTTTCACTGCCCTATCGAATTGAAGCTGTTGTTTTGGTGAATTTGGCAGCTACAATCAGCCTTTGCTACATTTGGTTTCTTATTCCACTAATCTGCTCTTCTATCTATTGATCAGTATTTAATATTTATGGCAAGCCAATGTTTCCTTTCTTGGAGAGCAGGAAGTATACTTTATCTATGTCCAGATACCCAGTATAGACCATGGAGTACAATAGATGCCGACTACATTTACGAATTTGGCATTTATTTAATGACTAACTTTTACATGTAGAACTTATGATAGGCCCCGGGAAAAGTCAAAATGGCTTTCCAGAGATTTGTAGGGCTTTGTTTGTAAAACAGACCATGCTGATGCTGGATTGTGATTTAAGGAAAGAAGGAGGAGATTCTCATAAGAGAATGCTAAAAATAAAGATAAGTCTGGGGTCACATGGGTGGCTCTGAGAGTTAAGCGGTTAAGCGTCCAGCTGTTGATTTAGGCTCAGGTCATGATCTCATGGTTTTGTGAGTTTGAGCCGCATGTCAGGATCTATGCTGGCAGTGAGAAGCCTGCTTGGGATTCTCTCTCTCTTCCTCTGTCTCTTCCTCCCCTGCTCATGCTGTCTCTGTCTCTCTCTCAAAAAAAAAAAAAGGAATAAGTCTGGATTTTATTAATATATATCATTGTGTCCCCTCCCTTTCCCAACCTTTTCTCTGGGACCATGGCCAGCAAGCCTAACTTTCTATTCTTCCTGAACACTTACCTCCAAGTAGGCACTGGTGATGTTTTTGCCTCGGGATATTGCTTAGGGGTAAGGAAAGGCCAAGAGACCTAAGAAGAAAAGCAACAGACAAAGTACAACAAAGCAAATGAGCTAACAAACAACACGGCTCCCCAAAACCTCTCATGAAGGTTATTTAGATATTGTGATTGCTGTTTTGAAAATAACCTTTAAACTGAGTGCCATTGACACGGACAGTCAATGACATTATTTTACTATCTTCTATATGTGAGCAGCTACGAAAACAATCACATAGTGATTGTTAATAACACCTTGAGTCCTTTAATTGCCATTAATATAACGTTCAATACAAGAAGCAATTAATAATAGTAATTAGTAAATAGTAAACATTAGCTGAACCTGTGCCTATTGTTTTTCTGGAGGACAGTAAATGAAAGGAAAGCAAGTTCACCAAAATCAAGCGAACTTTGGCTCTGGCACCATCCACTCTTCCTCCCCCGCCCTTTCCATCTTTCTTTCTTCCCCTTTCCATTCACTCATTCGTTTATTTAACAAATATTCCTTAAGGCACCGAAATGTGCCAGGAACTAGACTGATACCTGGTATCCACTGATACTAGAGTGATGAACGAAACAATCAAGTGTCCTGCTTTCCTTGAAGATTACCTTGCTAGGGCTACCGATGACTAGAAATTGAGAAGTCAAATAGATGATCAAGGTTTAGCCAGGTAGGCTGAATGGCCCAATCCGTGTCTTTTTTCTATAATACAAGTTTTTGTGTAAGGCGATGTTGTCTAAATTTGGCACCCCTGATGTTTACAGCTGGATAATTTCCTGTTGTAGAAGAAAAATTATGTTTAGTTAAGAACAGCTGGTAGAAAGGAACCATGATAAGGAGTTTTCTTGGTGTCACTTCTCATATCCCTATGTTCAGGGGTAGACACTGGAAGAATTATGACTCGTGCAGGAGGGACAGTGTGGGTGTATGTGTGCGTGTACGCACAGGTGCCAGCTAATTACATATGGAGATAGATGGAAATGTCGGCAATTTAAATTTAAGGTCTATTGGTGTTTTGTCCTAAACACTCTTCCCCAAGGTCTCGCATTTCAAGAAACAATATTGGCTTTTATTTGACATATTTACAGCAGTGGAATTTATTGAGGAATAAAGAAGAATCCATCAGTTAAATTTACTGTGACAGCTTGCTTTTCCTCTCTTGAAGACTCTGGCCATCCACATCATCCTACAACAGTCTTAATTCAATGTTTACAATAGCTATTTTTTCTATTAGTTCTAGATTGGCCAAATTTATGATGCATTCGGCTTATGATACATTTATGTATTATTGGTAAATTCTTGCCCATTTTATGGCACTGGGATCATAATTTTACTAATTCAAACGACTTTGGAGGTTTATGGTTGTTGTATCTTGCTTGTATGACACATTATTGCTTATATCTATGATTTATTTGCTACTGAGTCCTTGGTCAGGAACACAACCCCCAATTATCCAACCAATTATAATATTGTTCTGTGGGAAAACCTCAGCAGCTGAGACTGTTGACGAACTGCAATCAAACAGAGCAGCTTGATATCAGATAACCCGAAGCTAAACTTTTGTTTTGGTTGACAATTGCCAGCACTCACAAAGCGACAACGAAGTACCAGCATCCATCATGGGTTTATGATGCCTAGTTTCCCATGCTGGATAGGACCATGCTTATAGTTTTTTTCACTGTCAAGATGGCCAATTGATAATAACTGTTCTGAACAATCTCCAAATAAAAGATAATTGCTTTGTTGCTACATGATACGGTAATCTGGGTTCTGAAAAACTACACATTCAGGCAATTAGGCGCATCAAAAAAAAAAAAAAAAAAAAAAGCTGACTCCACCATACTGCAGAGTGGAATTCACTGGATTTCCCAACAGAATATGACTTTGCTTTCAGTTAACTCGTACTCTCTCAATATTTAATAAATGCACTGGTCACAATGCACTGGTCAGAGAGCACAACTCTGATCAGCTCCAGTCTCACATGTGCTTCCTGACTTCTGTACGGCTAGATTGCAAGACATACTGAGTCTACTTTTAGAGGACACACCATTGAGGGTAGGGCCAAGGAAATGGAGAAACTCTGCCATCCACCACTAGGCCTCAAGCACATTGATTTAATAACGCATCCTGGGACAAAAATGTTAAAGTGGGAAAGGTACATCTTAGAACTGAGGACATCACACCATCCCCCCAAATCTCTACGAGCCGACCTAAAGTAAACATACCTTCTAAGTAAAAAGTGTCATTCCTCTGTAAATGCAACTTCAAGATGACTTCCCTTGTTCTGTATTCTTGCATTTAGAAAGAAATTCTACATTTAGGAATATATTCTGGAGCATCTATGGCAAAAATGTCTCAATGAGATTGTTGCCAAAATAATGCTGCATGACCACCCCAAAGCTCAGTGGCTTACGACACAAGTGTTTGTTCTTTTACAGCTATGCAGGCCTGCAGCTCTTGTAGAATAGACTCATCCAGGTGGTTTTGCTTGAGGCTGAGGATTGGACTCAGATCTGCTGTATATGTGTCCATCCTGGGATGCAGACTGATGGGGCACCTCTATGTACAGCATGTTGTTCTTCTGTCTTGTTACCAAAGCATGAGAGCCAAGCCAAAATGAAGAAACTCATGTAAGGCCACTTCATGTCATGTCCACTGACATTCCATTGGCTATAGAAAATCATATGGCTAAATTGAGCATCAGGAGGTCAGGAAGACAAACTTCACCCTCACAGGAAAGGGAAAGAAAGAAATATTTGTTTAATAATAATCCAAACTATCACACAACATATGCTATTTAAAAAAGAGACTAAAAGAGCTGTTAAATAGAGATTTTTTTTTTCAGTTTTTTTGTTTTGTTTTGGGTTTTGGCATATTCTTTTATTTTTTTTTAATGTTTATTTATTTTTGAGACAGTGTGAGCGGGGGAGGGGCAGAGAGAAAGGGAGGCACAGAATCTGAAGCAGGCTCCAGGCTTCAAGCTGTCAGCGCAGAGCCCAATGCAGGACTCAAACCCACAAACCATAAGATCGTGACCTGAGCTGAAGTTAGAAGCCTAACTGATTGAGCCACCCAGGCGCCCCGGTTTTTGGCATATTCTTGAGTTAACCCAGGCAGCATTACTTTCCTTACATATTTAGTTTTGTCTTAGGATCCTCCCCCTCTTTCAGTTGTGCATGTCTGGGTGGGGTTCCACCTCGTCCCAGGAGTGGAGCGTATGACCCTGAGAGCAAATCACCTCCACTTTGCCACAGTGATTTATGTATCTTCAGACAAGGCTGCTAACTGTTGGGCCAAGGACTTTCACATTTATTTTCATTTGTATTTATTTAAATTCAAGTTAGTTAATATGCAGTGTAGTTTTGGCTTCAAGAGTGGAACCCAGTGATTTGTCTCTTACATATGACACCCACTGCTCATCCCAACAAGTGCCTTCCTCCATGCCCATCACCCATTTAACCCATCCCCTCACCCACCTCCCCTCCAGCAACTCTCAGTTCTCTGTATTTAAGAGTCTCTTCTGGCTTGCTTCCCTCCCTGTTTTTATCTTATTTTTCCTTCCCTTTCCCTGTGTTATCTGTTGTGTTTGTTTTTTAAAGTGACCTTCAAAGCCATGTCTACTTCTGGACTCTCAAGTTTTATGCGTCAATTAGTGTCTATGCTTCATACCTCATACTTAGGAAATCAAGCACAGATAGGATCTTGACTTACCAAGAATCATTACCAGGAATGTGGTATAGCAGTAAGCCCTAAATTATGAAAATGCTAAACTGAGGGAATAGAGTGGAAAGGACTGAAAACTCCTATTCACAGCTTACAAGTTTGTGAGTCAAGTTACTCACTGGTACAATCGTGTCCCAAACTACTGCATCTTAGACCGTGGACCATACGCCTACAAACGTTGCTGCATTAGGGAGTTTGGTAGGAGAAATTCAGGATGCTGGAACATGTGAACCACTTTTTGTGGTGAAATCTGTAGAACAAGAAAGTTGAGAATTAGGTAATCTGGATATTTGCAGGGTTAGAAAAATTTATTCTCTACCAATCAAAAGCTAGTGCCAACCAAATCAGGAAGGAGGAACCATATCAAAAGACATTAGAATATGTGGCGAAGTTGTTTTCATATCATTGCCAAGCACCTCCTGATACATGGTTCCTACAGGACAAACATCATGATTACCCACACGTGGCCCACTTGGCTGCCGCCTGCGTGCCAGCTCAGTTTTCTTACCTTGACCATCATTTCAGGTTGCTCTGGGGCAGTGCAAAGATGAAGGCCACTCAAGGAAGGACTTCAGGGAGGGAGGAAGCACCTATCCTATTACTGAGAAACAGACATTCTCAAGCTGGATTCAGACTGAAAGGATCATAACCAAACAAGATCTCTGAGTTTGGATTCTAGCCTTTGGAGTTCTGTTTGGAACTAGGTAAAACCTGAAACATTTCTAAAGGAGGAGCCAGAACAATTGTCTGTAAATATTGTTTATGAATGACCCTAAGAAAGCCCTCAGACTTGAGAAATGTTAACCAAAGAAGTGGGAGCTATCCCTGGGGGCATATTCCACAAGGCTATTCTGAGATATGGCAACAGAAGATAATAGATCAGGAAGGTTTTACCAAAGGGCAGAAAAGTTGGCCACAAAGGCAAAGGACTGGAGCCATTCTCAGATAGAAGGACAGGAAAGCTAGACCAGCTGAGCAAGGACTCACTCAACAGTTAAGACAGGAAGTCCTTGCTATTCCTGTTCAGCTGTGTATTCACCAGTTCAGCAAATTCCAGGCACCTACTATGCCCCAGACCTATATACATACAGAAATACATTAGTGAACAAAGAAGAAGTTCATATGTGCAACGAAGCAGTGATTACTAGTGCTTCCATTCCCACCCTGGTTTTTCTGTTCTCTCTCTGCCTTTGTGTACTGGGTATGTTGGCCGCATGCTTAAAAATGTTGCACATCACTCAATAATCCTAAACCTGAAATAGGGTGCAGCCATCAAATCAGATTTTACTTTCTCTTTCTGGGGACTTATTATGTTATATCTGGGGGTAGACATTAAAGAGAGAATGAAAAACATCTCTCTACATACAGTAGTACTAAGATTGTACATAAATATTGGATAGCCAAGAGGCATATTGTTGTGGATGGTTGTTGTTTATTTCTCTGTCGTCTGTTTCCTCTCCTTTGAGGAACAGACCTAATATTTTGTTTGGGGTTTGCTCCTTCCTCTCTCTCTCAGTCCACATAGTTTGGGTGTGGATCCATTTACAGCTCTAGGAGTGGAGGTCTAAGCCAATCACTGCATTGCATTCTGCTCACAGTGATCAATTCAGGGATGGGTATGACCAAAGCATGTCCAATGAAAGTGAATCCCAGGACTTTGAGACTGTTAGAGAAGGAAGACTCTAGTTACCACTGGATTTGAAGCTGGGATTATGTAGCTCTGTGAGCCTCTGAGATCTTGTGTCAAGAAGAGTCTTTTTGAGAATGGAACCAATACAGATGAAGTGAAACAAACTGAATTTTGATAACATCATATCGGCTATGACATTCTATCACAGGTGAAACCAGGTCTACCCTTGAATAGCTCTGTTATTGAACTAGTGAGCTGCCACTTTTTTGGTGGCACTTTTTTGGCGGCACCACTATTTGGTGTTTGCGTATGTGCATGCAGAGAAGGTGAAGACATGCTACAAGCATTTTTGAGTGTGAGACTATAAGTTTTTAACATTTATTGTCTGTTTCTTCATATGCAGAGATATTATACTATAAAAATATCAATATATAAATCTATTGACAGAATGTGAAGGAGGCTGTAATAGCTGTAGGATGTAAAACACATTGACCATCACTAAGAGTGCAAAAAGAAGCTATGGGTTCAAGTAAATAAGGAGTCAGGAGAGACACTATAGATAAAAAAGGGCTTCAGATACTGACTTTGTTAGGTGTTGACAGTGGACTGGGAATACCTGACACAACAGTAAGTTATTATTCAAAGGATATAGTGAGGAACATGAAGAGTCCATCGTAAAATTTAGGTTTCTCTTCTGAGTCGAGAAGTGTTGGCCCCAAATGGCGAAGACTGTGGACAAAAATGCACGGATGTCAACTGTCTGGCAAATTATCTTCATGTCTTTGACTCTTCTAATCATTATAAAATAACCTTCCGATGTTCTCTATACTTTATTAATTTCTCTTGAGAGGAAGGAGTGGATCTTGGTGTTATTACTCATCTTACCCACTATTTCTATCTTGCCATTAGTTAGTGGAGGTAGGCTGCTCTTACAAAAATACCTTCCCCCTAAATTTAGTGGATCAAGAAATAAAAAGTTAATTTTTCTCTAAAAGTTCAAGGTAAGAGTTCAAGGTCAGTGGGATCCAATGAGCCATGCAGGCTCCTTTCATCTTGTGACTACATCATCTCTTAGAGCCTTGCTGTCGTCAGCATGGTAGGATCTGAGTTGCAGCCATGACTAGGCTGTAGCCTACAAGAAGGAAAAAGAAGCCTGTCCACAGGCTACAAGGTCTATGGACAGGAGTGGCAGGACAGGAGAGAAGCTAGTCAGATGGTCATTGCAAGGGGAAGTGGGAAATGTTGCCTAGCCATGAGCCTGGAGAGAGGAGAATTAAATTGGTGGGGAAAAAAAATAGTCTTTACCACATACCCTGCCCCCTGAAATCTTTAGTGAGAAAGGGGAAAATATGGAAACTCTATTAGACTATTAAAGCAATGAGGCTATACTTACATGAGGAGCCTCAAATTTGCATGAGGATAATTTACTTGTTTTAGAGACATTTTCATTTGTCAGATCTTACAGCTATTCTCCAGGGTAAAATGCATAGCATCCACTGAATGAGACCAGAATCCTGCATGGTGATGATTGGAATAAAAAGATGGAACAAGAATGGAAAAAAGAGAGAATGAACTCCATGATGTCTGTCCTGGCTTCAACAATTTTTGCTTATGCCTGAAATTTCATTCTTAGTGGTTCATTCCTTGGTATTAAAACACCAAAGCATCCAGAGTCCCTTAGAGTCTAAATTTCACAAGGAGAGGTAATGCTTAATCTATTATACCATTGTTTGATTCAAATGTTTGCCACTGACTGAAAGATCAGGTGCAAATAAAAAAATCCCCTCAAAAGTGATGATGGGAAAAAGGTTATCCTAAACACTCTGATTTACTTCACAGGAATGGAGAGCCACCCACTTTAACTGTTGGGGTTTTCCAGAGTTTTGTCTTTCCTCTCTCCTCATTCCTGAAAGAGCTCATTGAGTCACGTACATTTACCCACCTTTTAGGTATAGATGACTCATACGTTTATTTCTGTAACCATGACCTCTCTTCAAGCTCCATACTCATATGCCCACCCAACGCCTACTAGACATCCTCACCTGGATGCCCCGCAGGCACTTAAAACTCAACCAGCCTAACACCCTTATTTCTCTCAAAGTAAGCTTCCTCCCATATTCTCCATGTTATTTGTTGGTGCCATTGTGAACCAAGTCACTCCAGTCAGACACCTGAAAGTTACTTTTGAATCCTCTCTCTCCTCCACTTTGCATTTAATCACTCAGAAAGGCCTAAAACTGTTACCTCACAAATACTCCCATCCCCAGGCATTTTTAATTTAGTTTTTAGGATCTCTTAGCCTTACATATTATAATAACTGATTGACAGGCTTTCTTGTCCCAGTTTTCTCCTTCTCCATCATCCATTCCCCCAAATTCATTTTCCAGATTGCTGCTAGAAGGTTCGATCTGACCATCTCACTTCCTTGTGCAAAACCTTTCAGTGACTCCCTGTTGTGTAATTCACCTATGAGTTACACCTATGAATTCACCCAGGCACTCCACAACCTGATTTACCCCAATTCTCTGAGCTCATCTCTCATAGTTCTTCTATCAGCCCCTCTGCACCTTTTTTTGTTCTAGCATCATCTCCAATTCCCAGAACACATCTTGCTGACCATTATTTTCTCTTTCTTCATCCATAGTTTTTCTTATAGTGTCCTCTATTTGTTCTTTATAACTTAGCCTAGGAGCACCTTCTCTGGGAAGTTTTCCTTGACTACCTTTTCCCACCTCCTCTACTGGGCTAAAGGCCCCTGTATGTGCTCATTCTCCTATACATTATAATTCATCTACTATGACCTAGTATTAAAATTGTTTATATGTCTAGCACATCTGCTAGACTGTTATTTTTCTGTGGGGAAAGAATGGTGTGCTGGTCATTCTTATTTTCTAAGTGCCCATATCTGACATATACCATGCAGTGACAAATATTTCTTTCTTTGATTGGGTCTCATCTGTGAGAAAAATACACCATGCACAGGACAAATGGTAACTGTGAATGAGATTAACCAGAATGTCATGAGAAGCCTTGGAAAGTTCAACATTTGTTGCCACCTGCCCTCTACCTGCTGATATTGACAACAGAAAGGGCTGAAGGAGAGGATAGGACTTTTCCTCTAGGAATGGCCAGAAGGATGCATTCTCATGCAGCCCACCCGGCAGCAACTTCCTGTCTGTAGGTGATTATGTCACATACTTAAAAATGAATTGTGTTTTGCTTTCCTTGTCCTTAATTGGCTTGTTGGTTGGTTTGGCTTCTTCTTTCTCCTCCACGACTCTTGCCCTGCAAGAAAATATTATCCCAGACTGTTAGTTGGCAAATCTTCTGTTTGGTCGAAGGATGTCCTTGTATTCCCAGATGAAAGAGAAAGGGTAGCTTCTTTTTAGATCTTATCAGACACAGAAGGAGAAATAGTGTGAGAGGATGTGGCCAAGAGGTAAATAAAAGATAAGCGGCTTTAAGACTTAAGGACTTAATACCTTTGTTATCTGAAAGTTTTTTAAGGAGATTAAAAAAAAAAGTAATGCAAAACTCATTTCTTTGGATGGCTATTAAATTGTAGTCTTGTTGTACCTCTGTTCTGAGCACCCTTTGAAGAAAGAGCCCAGGCTAGAAGTAGGCAGGTTGGTGTTGACCCCCTGGGTTATGTCCCTGGGTTGGATGACCTTGGGTCCAGCCTCTGTGCCCAAATACCCCATTGTAGGTTGAATATTACTAACAACTTCCACATTTGCCAGTGCTCTAGAGAGATAGATGGAAACGCACTAACATAAACAGAAAATATGTTGCAAGACTCACTTTAGCAGGTGTGGGCAAGGTGAAATTTTTATTTTTGTTTATTTTTTTTCACAAGAGAAGATATTGTTAGGAAGAGCAGAGGGACAAAAACATGTTGTCCATGTTGCACATGGACAACAGAGACCTCCTAAAAGCAGGGAGACTCATATCCCTGAATCCTGTGTTTTCAAAGTTCAAAGTTTTGTTGAAAGTCGTCTGGATGGAAAGGTCCTGGTGAAGGGGACTTGCAAGGTCTCTGAAACAGAATATCAATGGAGCCGAAGAGAGGCAGGGGTAGGTGGGGCCTTCTGCTGGGGTTGAGGGGTGTAGTTGTTCTGAGGTTTGGCTCAGGTTCAAGGCCTAAGGGAGAAGGGGATGCTCTGGGAGACCCAGTTTGGTTTAGGCAGCAACCTCTTCACCTCCAAGAATGGCTGCCATAGCCACATAAGGTTATGGACTTTCTCTAATGGTAAATAAGGGCCCAGTCAGGAGTAGCATCAGCAGATGCCTTGGCATTTCCCAGACTTCTACGGAGGCCTTTACTGGTTCCAAAACTACAAGCTTCTGGGAGTGGTAGGTGTACCTTCCTGTCTCTCAGGGGCTCCAGCTGGAAAGTGAGGTTTCCATCGTGCTTTGAAGAATTCTGTGTTGTGTGCTTGTGTATGTGTTTATCATGTGAGGGAAGACCCCAAACTGGAGAAAAGGTCAATGTCACAAGAAGGAGGTGGCAGGGCCAGCCTCTTATTTAGAACATGAAAATAAGATATCTCCATCTTTTTCACTCCCACCTGGAAAAGTTGCATATAGCCATAATATTAACATAAATCATATTAGAGTCAGTTAATTCGCAGATTCAAAGGAGACTCAAGTATTCCTATATCAGCTCAGATACGTTAAAAAGAAAAAAAATTCTTATCATCACCCGGATTGTTTCCTCAGGGTTGTCCATACTGTGAGGGGAGACAGTTGATTTTTTGCCAGGATTTTAAGGGTGAGAGAATCATTGATAATAAAGACAGGTGTTTCTCTGAATTGGACTTTGCATTGGTCTCCCAGGGACCCTTTTGGGCTTAGTAAAATGATTACCACTTACTCCCGTGTTTCTTTAGAATTGACTAGGGGAGAAGACATCCCATCTGGTCTCCCTGGTGGATGAGATACCAGAGTCCAGCCCTGATTCACAGGAATCCTGTGAATTCCTGATTGTTAGGAAGAGTGGAGAGTAAACCCTTCAGCCCTTTGATTGTGCCTGCTAAGATGTGGGCACTTTTGAAAGCAAAAAAACAAACAAAAAAAAATCACCTTTGTTCTCCATCAGGTGGCTCTTGCCACCCACTTTAGAGTTCATGCCTCAGGAGATAGACCCTGACTCATGGGGCAGGGTTCTTGGTCCTCGGCAAGGAGCCCAAGACAGCAGCCTCGGGCAAAACTGAAATCATATGTGTGCTTGAAAGGAAGCAACAAAACACTGGCTTTCCCCTCTGAGTATACACGTCCACTACGATGGTCTCTTCTCTGGAAAAATACCCACCAGTATATTTCATTTCATCCAAAAATGAGCTGTATTCAATGACACACCTAGTAAGCTCTGAGTTAATAATCAGGTGCCCTTGGATCTTGCCTCAAATTGGAGTTAGTAACTTTATGATAATGGTGAATGGAATTTACCTGGTAGTAAATGTCACAAGTAGCTGACTTGCCCCAAACAAGTTTCTTTATAGACCTCTACCTTTTCTCTCTGTACCCAGTGGTAGTTGCTGCTCTTTGGCTGCTTTACACGAGCAGTGACAACATGGATAATTACCAGTGAGAGATCTGGCCCCTGAGCTGTCTTGAAAGTGCCCAGCTCTTTGCTAGTAGACAGACACAGAGCAGGCACACTGGTGCAAGGACATTCCATCCATGCTCCTGGGAAGGTTAGAAAGCTGAACTGGGGTCAAAAGGTAGATGTCATGGCAAACACATTTGAGATTCAGTTGGAGCCTCTCTATGATAGATAGGAGTTGAAGGAGATCCCTTAGCCTTTAAGTGTGAAGAAGGAGAAGAAAGATGAGTAATGTTCTATCCAGAGTATGCATCCTGTGGAGCTTTCATCTAGGAACTCATAACCCCTGGTCCCTTGCCTGGTTTTAAAAATCATACTTGCTTGGCAAAAAGTGAGTGCCAAAAGATATCACAGAATTGTCTGCTTTGTGTGTTGAAGATACTATATCCAGGAGATATTTGGTCCGAAAAATACCCTTTGAGAATCAGAAAATCAGGGTCATAAGAAGGTTTGACTAGAAGTCTAAGTCAAATAGTGATTTCAGTTTGGTCATTGATAATAATTAACCAAGTTTTTGCATCATTCATTCATTCATTCAGAGCACATCCACACATGAAGTACTTACAGAGTTATCACTCAGTAAGTGACAATCATTAATGCAAATGATGCCTGTAGTTTTACTTTACTCTAAAGAGGCAGAAAATAGTCAGCATAAATTCTAACTTGAGAAAAAATACACAGGCCCTTCAACTGGCCCTTCTCCAAGGTACAAGCATTGGTTGGCCAAAGGTCTTCTCTGGGAACACCAATCTATTCTCTAAATCTGCCATTTTCTCCAGGCCATTGTTGCCTGCATCCTTGGTGTTGCAGATCCTATTATGAGTTATCTTCTCTACACCTCTAAGTGAGTCCTTGTCACTCCTCCAGACTTCACTCCTTCAATGTTGAGTCATTCTTAAGGCCACAGAATTTGATCCCTCTGAACCATGAATAGAGATTTTTCCCTGCTGGTGATGAACTTCCTCAGTTGGCCTTCAACTTAAGTAGCTTAGCTCTTTCCATTTTCTATGGTTAAACTGTACAGGAAAATTGCCCAGTAGATTGGAGGATTAGTCAATTAGCCATCATCCTGGGTCCAAGGACCACAGCTCTCTGCTTTAGCTAGGTACTCATTACAGGGCACACTTTACCAGGGAGGACCACTTCTGGGGCTTGATTATATAACATTGCATAAAATACAGTCCACATGCCCAAGAAATTCTTAATCTATTTAGGTGGTGAGAACAGTAGAAGGAAACATAGAGGGTGCCTGTTAATTAGTAATTCTGTATCATCAATACTTCTTTGTGGTCTGTGTTTCTAGAAGGAGGAGAACTATAGCAGGCCACGGTTTGCAAAGCTTAGTGATGTCTCCAGATTATGAGCCCTTGATTTTTCTCTTAGAATAATTTTACTATTTCTTGAGTGAATCTTGCCTTTTTGCTCTTATTGGACTTTTAAAGCTTTCTGATAGTAGCCAAATGCCAACATTCACACTGAGCACAGATTCTTGACTTATAGGATGAGCCTGCATGGTATTCCCTGCATGTAAAGACTGGTTTCTGCATGACACCTTCAACTTGAATCCCTTCAGGGAACGTCTTGTCTGACTTGCTCTACGCTCAATAGAATGCAATTACAATGCATTCACCTCCCTCAGTTATCTGCATACCTTCCCAGAGATAACTATTGTGACAAACCATCTCATGGTTTCAACTTTTTTGAAATATCAGCACCATTTATAAGAAATGCTACCAGTCTCTATTCTACAAATTCCCTTACCGAGAGCCCGAAAATACACTCATTCGCAAAGGACAGCTCTTTTGGGCTTGTGCTTTGTAAAAGACTGGAGAAACTCCACTTCAGAGTAAGGAGGAGGAAGTGGCTGAACTAGATGTCAAGATAAGGAAACTGGACAGTTTCTTATCCCCTCTAAAATGACATCTTCATAGTGCACCTTTGGTGTTTTACTTGATGTACAAAATTTATGTCAAGCCTAACAAAATAAACATTTGATGAATGGTCATTTGAAATTTCCCATTCCACTGCTCATTCTGGTAATGGAGTATTACTGACACTGAGTAAATACTTCCTAATACAGTTTGATACTTTCTAAACAGGACCATGAATGTTACTCAATATTTCAATAATAGGGGGCATCTTGAACCTTAGTTTATAAGGGAAAACAGAAAAGAGCTCTTCAGAATTCAATCATTTTTTTTCTTTGTCTTGGACTGTTTGGTTTTACTCAGCCAAACATCCACAAAATTCCTTCCCTCAAGGAGAAATGGGCTCTTCGTGGATACTAGATCAGGTAATTTCCTGAAATTGCTGATGGAAACCAGAAGGATGCTAAAGAAAAAAAAAATAGGGGTGCCTAAGTGTTTCAGTTGGTTGAGCGTCTGACTCTTGATTTCAGCTCAGGTCATGATCTGGCAGTTTGTGGCATTGAGCCTGTGTTGGGCTCCGCACTTACAGCATGGAGTCTGTTTGAGATTTTCTCTCTCCTACTGTCTCTGCCCCTCACCCCACCCCCCAATAAATAAACATTAAAAAATCAATGAAAACATCAGATAAAGGTAATCAGAGACTTTCTAGATTCAAGTAGTTTGTTTTGTGGTATGTACTAAATGTTTGTGACTCCCTAAATTCATGTGTTGAGGTCCTAACCCTCAATGTGGATGGCATCTGGAATTGGGGCATGTGGGAGATAGAGTTAGATGAGGTCAGAGGGTAGATGATCTCATGATGAGATTAGGGCCCTTGTAATAATAGACACCAGAAAACTTGATGGTTTTCTCTCCACTGTGTGAGAACAAGTGAGAAGGTGACCATATACAAGTCAGGAAGAGAGCTCTCACTTACGAAGTGACTCACTTGGCACCTTGATCTTGAATTGAATGGATTTTAGAACTGTGAGAAATACATTTCTGTTGTTTAAGCCACAGTCTATGATATTTTGTTATGACAGCCTAAGTAGGCTAATACACTATTTTTCTTGTTGTTTTCTGTTTGTTTTTTATTTGTTTGTGGTGTTTTTGTCTTTCTCTCAAAACCAAATATTATTTTGAGCTCAATTTCAAGTACTGAAGACTGATTCATTTTAATAGAGCTTCTGGGTCTCTTGCAAACTCGAATGTTCCTACAGTGCCCGAATGTATAATTGTTTAGACGTTGTGGCTGAGGAGATCTTGTGCCAACTCTCTATGGGGGAAACATATTTTGTGACAGGAAAATAATGTACAGAAATATGGTCAATTTTGTATATGATCCTATGTCTTGCAACCTTGCTAAACTAGTGCTAATAAGCACTAGCCCTTTTTGTGTGTTTGTGGATTCCATAGGATTTCTATACAAAAGACTGTGTCATATGCAAAGACAAATAGTTTTATTTCTTCCTTTCCAATCTAGATGTCTTTTATTTATTTCATTTGCCTAACTTCCCTGACTAGAATCTCTGGTACAATGTTGAATAGAAGGGGTAAAAGCAGACATTCTTTCTTAATCCTGAGATTAGCAGGCAAACTTTCAGTCTTTTATAAGTATGGTGTTATCTGTGATTTTTTTCATAGATGCCATTTTTCAGGGTAAGGACTTCATTTCAATTCTTAGTTGAGTATTTTTTTTTTCATAGAAGATAAAGGTTTTGTCAAATGCTTTTACTATTGAGATGGTTATATGTTTTGCCCTGTATTTCATTCACATGGTACATTACATGGATTAAATTCTGTATGTTTAAACCAACCTTCCATTCTTGGGCTAAATTCCACTTGGTCATGATGTATGTAATTCATTCTACATGCTGCTGCATTGGGGTTACTGATATTTTGTTTAACAATTTTGCATCTATATTTGTGAGAGATGCTACTAGTGTGTAGTTTTCCTTTCTAGTGATGATTTTGGAAACAGGAATGCTGGCTTTATAGAATAAATATTTTTTCAAAGGGTTTGTGAAGTATTGTTAATAATTCTTCAAGTCTTTGGTAGAATTCACTGCTGAAGCAATTTGTGTCTGGGCTTTTCTTTGTGGTAAGTTTTTATTACTAATTCAATCTCCTAACTTGCTATAGGTCCAGTCAGATGTTCTCTTTCTTCTTGACCCAGTTTTGGTAGTTTGCATATTTTGAGGAATTTGTCCACTTCATCTAAGTTATCTTAAATGTTGGCTTACAATTGTTTATAGTGCTCCCTTAAAAGCCTTTTTTATTTTTTGAAGATCAGTATTAATGTGTCTTCCTTCAGTCCTGATTTTAATAATTTGAGACTTTTCTTTTATTATTGTTCAGTCTAGCTAAAAGTTTATTATTGTTGATCTTTTTGATCAATAAGATCAATACGATCTGTTTCATCTTATTGATCAACAATAATTATTGTTGATCACTGTTGATCTTTTTGAAAGAATAAACTTTTGGTTTTATTGGTTTTCTCTGTTGTTCTTCTATTCTCTGTTTCATTTATTTAGTTTCTAATCTATATATATTTTTTCTCCTTCTTGCTTTCATTTAGTTTGTGCTTCTTTTCCTAGTTTCTTAAGAAACTATTAATGTGAGAATTTCTTCCTTTTTAGTATGTGTATCTTAAATCCATAAATTTCCTTCCTATACTGCTTTAGCTGTTCCTCGTATTTTGACATGTTGTATTAAATTTTTTTTTTTAGTTGACATACAATGTTACATTAGTTTCAGGTATACAACATAGTGATTCAATTTCTCTATATGTTTTGCTGTGCTCACCACAAGTGTAGCTACCATCTGTCACCATACAACGTTATTATAATATCGTTGACTATATTCCGTATGCTGTGCCTTTTATTCCTGTGATTTATACATTCCATATCTGGGAGCCTGTATTTTTGTTTTTATTCATCTTGAAGTATTTTCTAATTTCCTCTGTGATTTCCTTTTTGACCTATGGGTCATTTAACAGTTTTATTTCCACATACTTATACATATTCCAAATTTTCTTCTGTTATTGATTTATAATTTTATATCACTGTATGGAATGTTAATATTTTGTACAATTTCAATTTTTTTACATTTTTGATACTCCTGTTATGGCCTAACATCATCTGTCCTGGATAATTTTCTATGTACAATTGAGAGTAATATGTTTTCTTCTGTTGTTAGGTGGAGTCTATAGATGTCTGTTGGTCTAGTCAGTTTATAGTGTTATAAAATCATCTATTTCCTAATTATTCTTTGTAGTTGTTCTAATCATTATTGACAGAGCTATATTAAAGTCCCCAATCATTACTGTTGATTTGTAGGTTTTTCCTGTCAGGTCTGTTAGCTTTTGCTTCATGTATTGTAAGACTCTGATATTAGGTATATGTGTGTTTATAATTGTTACGCCTTCTTGATAAATTGACCCTTTTATCATTATAAAATTTCATTATTTGTCTCTAGCAGCAATTTTGTCGTAAAGATTATTTTTTCTGTTATTAGTATATTTATTATAGCTCTCCTTTGATTACTGTTTGGCTAGTATGTCTTTTTCCATCCTTTCACTTTCAGTTAATTTGTGTCATAAATCTAAAATGTGTTTTGTAGACAGCATATAGTTGGACTTTTTTCTTTTTCAAATCTTTGCTCTTTGATTTGAGTGATTAATCCATTTATATTTAATGTAATTGTCAATAAGGTACATCTGCTGTTTTGCTTTTTGTTTTTATACTCTGATATCTTTTGGATTCTCTATTCCTCCATTATGCCTTCTTTTGTGTTAAACATTTTTCAATGTATCATTTTAATTCCCTTGTCCTTTCTTTCACTATTTTTTTTTTTTGAATTATTGTCTCAGTGGTTACCCTGGGGATTACAACTAACAGTTTAATTTATAACAATCTCATTTGGATAAATACCAACTAATTCAAACAGTGTACAAAAACTTTCCTTCTTCCCCCTCCTTTTCTTATTATTTTCATAAAATTAAATCTGTATATATCATATGGTCATGAATAAAGACTTATAATTAAAGCTTTATGTAATTTTTTAAATCAGAAAAGAGAAAAAAAAGTGTTATAAATAAAAAATACATTTGTACTATCTTTTATATTCATCTGTGGGCTTATCCTTACTAGCATTCTTTATTTCTTCATGTGGATTTGAATTACTCTCTAGTGTCCTTTTATTTCATCCTAAAGAGCTCCATTTAGTATTTGTTATAGGACAGGTTTGCTAGTGACACATTCTTTTAGTTTTGTTTTTCTGGAAATGTCTTCATTTCTTCTTTAATATTATTTTTAAGAACAAAAACTGCTAGATATAAAATTCTCATTTTCTTTCTGTACTTTGAGAATGTTATCCCAATGTCTTCTGGTCTTCATGGTTTTTGATGAGAAATTAGCTATTAATATTATTGATGATCCTTCCCTATATGTGATAAACTGCTTCTCTCTTGCTGCTTTCAAGATTCTCTTTTTGTATTTGTCTTTTACCAATTCGATTATCATGTTTTGATCAGGATCTCTTTGAATTCATCCTATTTGGAATCAAGAAATTCCATGTGTGATTGTGTAGATCTACACAATTCCAATGTGTAGATCAATATTTTGCATCAAATTTGTAAAGTGTTCATACATTATATCTTCAAATATTCTTTCTGTTCATTTCTTTCACTCCTCTCTGTCTGAGATTCCCATTATATGTATATTTGTACTCTTGATTGAATCCCATAGGTCTCTGAGACTCAATTCATTTTTCTTCACTCTTTCTATTTTTCAGATTTGATATCTCAGCTAAACTACCTTCAAGCTTGCTAATTCTTCCTGATACTGGCTCAAATTTGTTGCTGCTCCCTTCTGGTAAATTTTTCCTTTCAGTTATTGTACTTTTCAACTCCAGAATTTCTATTTGGTTATTTTTGTAATTTCTATCTTCATTGATATTCTATAATTGATGAGGCATAATTCTTATACTTTTTTTAGACATTTTTTAAGCTGTAAGGACATATTTAAATTATCTGATTTAAAGTCTTTTTATAGTAAAGTTCAGTGTCTCAGCTTTCTCACGAGTTCCACTGACTGCTTTTGTTCCTGTGGGTGAGCTGTACTGTTTTACTTCTTTGCATGTGTTATTTTTTGTTGTTGTTGAAAACTTAACTTTTTAAATAATATAATGTACAACTCTGGAAATCAGATTCTACCCCCTCTACGGAATTTGTTGTTGTTGCTATTTTTTTGTTATTTTTCTCGATGCTGTTTGTTAATGATTTTCTTAAGCTCATTTATAAAGCCTATATTGTTTGCCATGTGTGGACACTGAACTTTCTGCTCAATAAAGTTACTATTCCACTAATTACTGAAAGAGAGTTCCTCAAATGCCCATTTACCAGCCTTTGCCAAGGACCTCTCTGTCTTGAACGATGTTGTCACTGTTCAAGTAGGCAGTTTACAACTCTGCATTAGCCTTCACTTATTGCTTGTGTAGAGCCTCAAGTTCAGTCAGCACTTTCTTGGTGAAACCATAAAGAATATCAGCAGGAATGGTTGACCCTTTATCCTATCCAGTATGCAGCAAGACAGTCTCTTCTTTAGCTAGTGAAGCTTCTATTGCCATTTTGAAGAGAGTGAAGAAATGACTGATGCTCTCTCATTATGTGTTTGGCAAAACACAAGGCATACCCTTAGACTGGTTGGCTTCTACAAAGAAATGTCATGGATGTCTCGAAGTTTCTCCTCATGTACTGTGTCATTGCACAAGTAGATGAATGCCAAACAGAAAATAATTTTTACAGGTCAATTATGTATTTGTTTTAGTCATGCCATTTCTTCTATACATGAAAATACAAGCACAGCTATCTCTTAAAAAAAAAAAAAAAACCGCGACCCATGATAGTGTTCCAAAGTAATTGCAAGATAGATCACTAACGCAACATTTAATAGATGACTTTCTCCATCATTCCATGATTCATGTCACTTGCACTGGAATGTAACCCACAAACAGATTTAGTGTCGAATATAGCAATAACCCTGCTCCCCAAAAAACCTTTGATGCTACATTGCCCAACTGCTGATGATGATCATAAGATTCTGAGCTCTTTGTGAAGTGGAAACAAACAACTACCCACAAAAGGACATAGCACCTCATTTGCATCCCATGCTTCAAAGTTGTTTCTCATGGTGGTTTCTGCAATTTTTTTGGAAGATGAGACTTGACAAATATATATCTTGTGTTCACGTTAGTCTTTTGTTCTCATACAGGTTTATTCTTAACAGCACTCAGTGAACATAAATGACATCAGTCCCATTAGTGCAAAGAGAGTCCCATTAGTGCCATTAGAAGGCTGCTGCATTTTGCTTCCAAGTCCAAACAAGAACATTTGAAACCAGAGTAGGTCTTGCACAATATATAGCCATTCCAGATACTGTAAATACTTTCAAGTGCCCCATGAATCTGAAAGATGTTAGAAATTCAGAGACCTGCACTAAACATATATTTTTAAAGAGAAACATTACAAATCTATGGCACATCATTTTGGAAAAATTTGGAGTGTCTTTTTCACTTGTGCTTCTTCCAATCTTTCTCATGCCTGTAGACATTTTCTTTTTTTTTTTTTTTTCAAATAAAACATTTAGTATTCATGTCATCTTATGTTTCTTTTAATATATCTTAGCATACCGGCACATTACTTCTCTTCCAGAACTTTAATGCATCAGTCCAGAAACATATATATGTGTTGTAGTGGGTGTTCAACAGTAACCCCAGACATCACTGGTGATATGAAAACTTATCTGAACAGACAGATCTGAAAAGTATTACCATGAAGATTTTTTAAGGCAAATGTTCATTCTTGAAAGATTGGGATATACTCTTAAGGGGAAAAAATGTTGTGTACACACAGATGATACTATGAAATAACACTATTATGATTGACTGCAACTGTATGTTAATTCTTCCCTTCCCCACCCATAGCAGGTCACTTTAAATTCCATAGTTGATTCAATATACTTAGAAATACTTGAATAATCTTGAATGGTTTCAAACTGAAAAAAAGTTTACCAAGTCCAAGTTAATAGTCTTTAGAAGGCTAAACTTCTTGTCTACACATGGACACTCTCCAAGTGAAGGCTCTGAGGCAGATGGGTTCCCACACAGAAACCCATCCTGCCCTCCAAGAAGAGTGAGGGAATGTGACCAAAGACTCCCTCACTGAGGACTTTGTGATGCTTTCAGGACTCTGTCATGTCTTTCTTGCTTTTTTTCTTTGCTATCAGTCACTCCACTCCCTGGCTTTGGCTTCTGCTAGGTTGGACTTTATCTCCCACCTTTTATTGCCAAAGAGGGAAGGACGAACGCAGAAAATCCCAGTTTTTCTGTATCTGCTTCAAATGCAACCAAAGTCTAAGATAGAACAGAGGTAGGGTGCTTGCTGTCCTCTTTCCTCAAGTGGGCAGTTTGTCTCTATATGTTTCAGACTAAGTGACATCGATAGTTGAAAAGATTCTCCTCCCCAAGATTCCCAGCCCCTTCTATGGGGATCCCCTCAAAGACAAATCATATACAACAATAATAATGATGAGCTCAAGAAAATAGTGAGTTTTGCCCAAGCAGGCAGCATGCTTGCATTACTAGTAAAGATTCTAAGTAGAAAAGTCATCAACGTCATGAAAACAGTATGCAATTCAATGGGAAATAGGTGGGTGATTTTTCTTTTCCTGGGCTGATCACACAATGGCTCTACGTTGACTTTTGATAAGGAATACAGCAGAATTCAATGTGCTTATTAGATAGCAGTATTGTGGATCAGCTCCTGGAAACTTTTCTACCCTAATCAGTCCTAGCCAGTTTATTTTCAAATCAATGTATCTCTCTCTTAGGCTGGTTTCCAGGTGGATCATCTGGAGAGGAGTGTATTTCTAGCACCCTGCCCTCAGAACAATGGCAAAGAAGAAGCTGACCAAACCAAAGAGACTGTATTTTAAGCATCAATTTCACCTTTCTTGGGAGTTTCAATAAATAAGACAACATTATTGTACTCCTCCAGCCTGTGATTTCATACGTTCTCTCTTCTGAGTTATGCCATTTCAAAATTTACCTAATTATTATTTGAATTATTCCCACATGTATGTATTGTGCTTATTCTATTTTCAAGTATTTTGGTTTTTGAACCCAGAAGTAAGAGCCATTTTTGGCAGATGTAGAAGGTATTGTTGGCTGCCCAAGTGGAGACTGTCACCAAGCTCCTCAGTCCACTGAATAAGATTGTATCCTATCCCAAATCCACTTTCCAATGAGATAGAGATGTTTGCTGATTTTTACTCTGTCCAACACAACTAATGCATTGTTTGCTTGGACATTAGACTCCAATTAGATAGCTTTTTAACATCAATTTTGTTTCTGTGCTTTTAGGAATGGAAATAATTGTCTCCAGAAACCTGAACAGCAGGATATGTTTTCATGCCTTACCTGGAGCCAATTTGTACTGTTTTCGTGTTGCTCTCCTTAAGGAGAGCTGTGTTAAATTAAATGGAATACTCCCTTCCAAATTTATTTGCATACACAATTTAATAATGTTAAATGGCACTCTATGGGATAAATGTGGGAAAATATTACTCACATAATCAGTTCTTTAGTTATACCTACATATATCAATATCCTAGTTACTTTATTATATATAGCCATTGGTGCATGCTTGTTCTTTTCATTCTGGTAGGTCGAGCATACACATCTAGATTATCTGGAAACAGCTTCAAATCATCAAGATATAAGTTAAAAATAGGTCAAACATAGCAACATTTTATATCACTCAATAATTGGATCCTTTGAAAATACATCAAATATGTTTAGATTGTGCATTTGCATGAAGCTGACTTACTCATCTAGCCTGATTAGAACCATCCTCAAAAGGGCTACCCTGGACATGTCAAGAGCAACTGTTTTTTCCTTCATTTTACTCTTGAAGTGATGTCTCCCAGCCCATTGACTGAATTGAACAAATGGTATTAGGAGTTTTTGGAAAAGTTGTCATATTCTGTGTAGCATTCTTTGTTGCTCTGAAGATACTGAAATGTCTGATTAGCCTTCTCTCAAGAGGTATTTGTTGCCTATCAGTGAATCATTTATAAATTGAAAGAGATTTGTCTCACTATGTTTGAATAAACATGGACCTTGCCTATCTAATTCCTGGTTGGGAAGGTCTTTTTGGGTAGAAAGAAAACCCCACTGGGGTGTTTGGGTGGCTCAGTCAGTTAAGTGTCCGACTCTTGGTTTGGGCTCAGGTCATGATTTCATGGTTTCGTGAATTCAAGCCCTGTGTCAGACTCTGCGCTGGCAGCATAGACCTGCCAGAGATTCTCTCTCTCCTTCTTTCTCTGCCCTTCCCCCACCTGTGCTGTCTCTCTCTCTCTCAAAATAAATAAATAAACTTAAAAAATTTAAAAATTAAAAAAAAAAAAGAAAGAAAAGCCCATTTAGGTCAAAAAGACAGTGTATGAAAAGGACACAGAAAGGAACCTGCTAAAATTCAAACTTAATTTTAAACATTACCATTACATCCTAAAAACAAGTACATTCAATCTTTGTGGGTTGACTGTGCTAATCAGTAAGAGGGTTGCTTCTGAGACCCAGATTCTGGAGACGGGTTCAGGAAAGCACAATCCAGCCAACGTCCTCAAATGTAATAGACACTTGGCTTCCTCTGGATGGGACCCAGCCATCCCGCATCGCAAAATTCACATTATGAAACCAGTCAGTTGTTTGCAGAACTAGGTGAGGATGTTTTGTCCTCCCGAGCTGTTCCAATCTCAGTCTGCAAATCCATGGACATGATCCCTGCTGTGTAGGTCCCAAGTATATAATCTTCCCTGTTTGCAAAAGGTGCATATTCAATTCTTTATATGCTGGAAATAACTTTTTATGAGAAATTTTACCTACAGGGCCAAACTCTGTGAGGAAGTGGGAGAACCATCAATGAAGAGTGTAATCACTGCTCACCTGCCCCTTCATTGTAGTAGGCCCATATGTTGTGGTGACTATCTCTGGCCGAGAACAATGGATCTGCTTTCAACCATCTCATCACAGCACTGGCCTTTCACGTCCCCGCTGAAAAGGTAACATTTAAAATGTCTGTTACCAGCCTCAACAAAAGAGATATCTAAAAGTTAAACATTCCATTCATGCTTCCACTTGAGCAGGACTCACAGAAATCGTCATATTTGGACTTGAAATTTGCCTAATTAGGCTGCGTTTTAATTTTGTGTCCTTGATTTTTAAGGGGCAGGGGGTCTGTGTGGTACCCTTGTCTGAAGAACTCCAGTTGAATATACTGTGTATGACATCACTGTGTTTCCTGTATGAGGCCCCATCAGTGTGATTTCCTTGAGAAATTAATACAAGAAAAATACATTTGCTTTCCTGAGGAACTAGTGTGTTTCTTCTTATCTAATAATAAGAACTGTGTAATAGCCCATGTCTCCCCCCCCCACCTTTCTTTTTTATTTTTTTTTGCTTTGGCTGACAGAGGCCTTAGAACCAAATTTAATGATGTTTGCAACTATGTAAGCTTATATGGCCTGTGTATTTGCATTCTTTTATCATCCTCCCTTCTTTTCTTTCTTTTTGTCCTTTCTTCACTAGCTCATGTGTTTTAGTCTTACCCTCATCAATTAATCTGGGAAAAGAGGCAGAGTATAAATTATAACAAAAAAAGAACAATGTTTGGCAATTTTCAAAATACCAAGATTGCTTCACTTCAGCATGATTATTGGCCAATTTCTAATGACACTTCCATGAATCATATTAATTGAGTTGCATATGATGTTTTTCTAAAGTATTATATATTCACATGAAAACAAATAAAACAAAATAAAAAAATACTTTTGTTGATTTCAGTTGCTTGTTGATTTGAGTTGTTGATTTCAGTTGTTGTTGATTTAAGTTCCAAGAATTTGTTAGTTCTACTTCTGAAAGATAAACTAGACCTTTTTGGGAAAACTTATAGAGAATCAACCTATTCAGCTACTACTAGAGATTAAACACTTCATTTTAAAATGGATAATGACAAATGAAAATGAAAGTTATTTACATTAGCTGAGCCTCACTGACTTGCAGATACCATGATGGAAAACAAGACGGTGGAAAATCCAAAATGTTATGAGAATTTAGTCATGGTATTATCCTAGTTTCAAATACCACAAGACAGGATTTCCTCCTATTGTCTCTTCCTTCATAACTCTCTTCTTCTCTACCTCATCACTCTCTCACTCAAGAACTTTCTTTTTTAAATTAATCAGAGAATAGAGATCAGGTCACTATTTGTACAGAACATAAAGTTTATGAAAGATAGTGGATAATATTATCAAGACAAGGTTTTGTCATGTGCATTTTAATTATGAAGAACCTAAAGCTACTTCCAAGGACAAAACAGGACTCCATAGACTGGACAGAGATTTTACAGGTTGTGAAAGTAAATAGGACAACGGGTTGGGAGCCAGGGATCTTGGAGGAAGAAAGCAGAACATAAAGACTATGAAGGAAGACCAGGAGAGAGAGGACTCAAGAGAAGGATTCTTCAGTGATGGAAAAATGGAAAATGAATAAACAAACCTGTTTTGCATCATCCTCTAAACATATATTAGTGATCCTAGGACAGCAATATTTTCTTTCTGGTAATGGTCAGAAGTAAAGAATTTTATTAAGTGGTGATTAAAATCTTGACTTAAACATAGAGCAATGGACGGTCATGTTGAAAAAGAGTTACAGTTTGGTTGAAAGAGCTTGGAGAGAATGTAATTGAAACTGTTCTGGAGGCTGTTTCAACCCGTGCAGAGATGTTTAACTTAGTTTTGGGTCCCTTATCTAAAAAGATGTACATGTGCATCCATCATATTTCTTCCATCTTTTGCAAATTTGATGATTACTAGCACATGACCCTGGGCATGACTAAACACATCTTTTCTGGGCTTAGTATCTATAAAGCACAACTTAAAAGTTACACAGAGGATCCCCTTTGTTGCGCAGGTGGGGTGAGAACTGACATGCCCTGTGCTTTCTCTCCCATTACTACAGAACCCTGTGCTACCCAATAGCTGCTGCTTCTGCAATGGGCCAGAGTACAAACTCACTGGCGTGGGAAAGGTGCTGCCAAGCTCCCAGGAGCAGGGATGTTATCCTTGTCACGGCTGGAAAAGAGCAAGTTGAGATTGGATCATGAAGTGTTATTGTAAGTCACTAAGTTCATGTGTAAGTAATGAGAGAATCACAGAATCTTGATTTAATGACTAAGACGAGCACAGAACCCCTCAGCACGGAGTGCATTTCATAGGAAACTGATAACCAGATCCTCCCACACCCAAGCAATTAAAATAAAATAACCGCCTCCCCGTTTCCCAATCTCACACACTCCCACCCTCAATCAAAATGATGTTGATGATGTACTTGTTTAAATTCTGGCTAAGTAGCTCCGAATGTCCTTTCTAAAATTCAGGGAATTTCTGGAAATAAAACAGTGATTTCTCATATAGAAATACAAACAATAACCACATAAAGTCACTCCTCCACTGCTTCTTCCCTAAAATAGAGCCTAATACTGAAAGCAATGAAGGAAAACTAAGCATAATGAATATTTCTAATCTGTAGAGCATAATTTTAGCAAAATATGATATTTTATAAGTTTCTGTGTAACCCACCCATTGTTATTTTCTTCTTTCACAAACCTAAGGAAATTTCCAAATGAAAAACACACTCATTCTACCATTCTATGATAAGGGTTGGAACAAATTCTTTTTTTTTGCCCATATATTTGAGTATTATTAACATACTTTTGTAAAATTAGAAAAAATGCAATAAGACAATCTAGATATCTCTGCAGTATCTGCAAAATCAACCCTTTTTGCAACAAATAATTTACAACACCCATAGACTAGGTCACAAACTGAACCATGCCCGGCACTTTGAATTGAATAATGGAACTGCGGGGTGCCTGGGTGGCTCAGTTGGTTAAGCGGCCAACTTCGGCTCAGGTCATGATCTCGCGGTCCGTGAGTTCGAGCCCCGCATCAGGCTCTGTGCTGACAGCTCGGAGCCTGGAGCCTGTTTCAGATTCTGTGTCTCCCTCTCTCTGACCCTCCCCCGTTCATGGTCTGTCTCTCTCTGTCTCAAAAATAAATAAAACGTTAAAAAAAAAAAATTAAAAAAAAAAAAAAGAATAATGGAACTGCATTTGCCAAGTCGGCTGTGGGAAGAATTGCTTCAAAACAGCCTCATCCTATTATCGGGGCTAAACTTAGACGTGGGTGGGGTACAGTAAATCATGATCAGTTGATCATGTTTCCTCTGTGTGTGTAATTTGGTGGGTGGTTCTAGCTCTGAGGAACAGAGAAACTGATGAGTGTGGTGTCCACACATGAGTTTCAAACCTTGTTGCGACCAGTTCAGAGGTGGGAGTCAGCCTCTGAGGCTGGAAGAGACATCAACTAACAGAACAAAGTTCTTCTGGGACTGTGGGAAAGGAAGTCATGACGATCACAAGATAAAAAGTATGGGCTGGCTAAGGGTATGTAGGGGATGTGGGCCTCAATGATGAATAAGCCAAGACGGAGTAATCAAAAGCAACCTACTGAATGGAAGAAGATATATGCAAATGATATATTCAATAAAGGGTTAATATCCAAAATATATAAAGAAGTTACGCAACTCAATACCAAAAACTCCAAAATAATCTAATTTAAAAAAGGGCAGAGGACCCGAATAGACATTTGTCCAAAAGGAACATACATATGGTCAATAGATACATGAAAGGATGCTCCACATAACTAATTATCAGGAAAAGGCAAAACAAAACCATGGTAAGATATTATCTTACACCTGTTAGAATGGATGGAAAAAAAATACAAGAAATAACAAGTGTTGGTGAGGATGTGGAGAAAAATTAACCCTCACGCATTATTGGTGGGAATACAAGCTAGTGCAGCCACTGTGGAAAACAGTATGGACGTTCCTCAAAAAATTAAAACTAAAAATACCATATGATCTAGTGATTCCACTGCTGGGTATTTACCCAAGGAAAATGAAAACACTAATTAAAAGAGACATATACACTTCTATGTTTATTGCAGCATTGTTTAGAGTGGTCAGGATATGGAAGCATCCAGTGTCCACTGACAGATGAATGGATAAAGAAGGTGTGGTATATACATACAATGACATATTTCTCAGCCATAAAAAAGAAAGATCTTGGGGCACCTGAGTGGCTCAGTCAGTTAAGCATCTAACTCTTGATTTTGGCTCAGGTCATGATCTCACGGTTTGTGAATTCAAACCCCTTGTAGAGCTCTGTGCTGACAGCTCAGAGCTTGGAGCCTGCTTCAGATTCTCTCTCTCTCTTTCTCTCTCTCTCTCTCTCTCTCTGCCCCTCCCCCACTCATGCTCTGTCTCCCTCTCTCAAAAATAAATAAACATTAAAAAATTTTTTTTAAATGAGATCTTTCCATTTACATCAACATGGATGAACCTAGGGGGTATAATGCTAAATGAAGTAAATCAGTCAGAGAAAGACGAATACCATATGATTTTAGTCATATGTGAAATTTAAGAAACAAAACCAAACAATAGCAAAACAAACCAAAAAACTGAAAGGAAAAAGAGACAAGCAAAAAAAAATCAGACTCTCAAAAACAGAGAGAACAAACTGGTGGTTGCCAGAGGGTAGGGGGGTGGGGGGGCGATTGGTGAAATAGATAAAGGAGAAGAGATTGCACCTATCTTGATAAGCATTGAGTAATGTATAGAATTGTTGGGAAAAAAAGAAAAGAAAAAAAAAAAAAAAGCAAGAGTTCTCCAAAGCAAAGCCTCAAGCAACAAGAAGGCCATGCTCCATCTGTGGAGGTCTGGGGTGGACCCGATGCAGGTCATGTGCTGTTACTCTTCTGTACCCATAGACTTGAGAGTTCAGAGCCTTCCACTTGGAGCCCCTGTGATGTGAGTGCCCAGAGAGGATGTGAATGCTGGGTGAGCTCCTGAGACCCAGTCCCTTCTAGGAGCCCCTCAGTTATGCTTTTATTCTAGCTCCTTCTCTGACCAGCTGAGCAAGGCCCACTCAGGGTGCTAGGAGTATCAGGAGGAGAAAGAGCCTTTAACAACAGGATGGCTTGTCCTGATTGTGATTTAAAAGAGAGCTCTGTAAACTCCACTGCTGCTGGTTGTTCCAGAGCCTTTCTTGGCAAAAATCTTCATGTAAGAAATGGCTTATCAAGTCCTATCATGCTATAGGGTCTGTCTTGACATTTCGAAACCTTGCAGTAAACACCTTATTATGATACCCTGCTTAAGATAAGAGGGCGCACTGAAGAAATAAAGAAAATTCTAAATTTACATTTGGTCCATCTTTTGGGGACCTATCTCACGTGATACATTTTACATGGAATATAGAAGCCTGATGTCCAAATTCAGCCCCACATCCTATCGAACCAGCCATTATGTCTAAAGGCTTTTGTTCGTTTTGTTTTCTGCATCTGCTTTGATTTGCCCAAGTTCACATTTGTTTCTGTCCTTGAATGTTTTTATTAACAAATTAGAGAAAAGGCTTAAAGTGTTTAGTATGCTCAGTTCCCTGTGATAATCTTATAAAGCAAACTATGCTGTTACAACGTTAGCTCTTGCTGTTGGCCTGTCTCCCAGGGATGTGGACGTTCCTAAGGTGTTCTCTCTCCAAGGGCAGCAGAGTGGGCTGCCCTGTGTCACACAGAAACAAAGATTTCCAAAGCCACATTTTTTGAAAGTAGAAATCACCTAATTTAGCCCTTCCTGGGCAGTAAAATATTGATGGCAACATATTCGGAGTCTGTCAGGAGGGGTTCTTAACTTGGAACTTTCAGAATAAAGATTTGCTGAGTATGATTAAACTCAGACTCTTAAATTTTAACGGTATGTTTTAGTTTATGCATAGACACGCTCTTTTATGCCAGGTATGGGACCAGATGTTGACAATATAAATATAAATAAGATACACTGTTTCCCTTAAAGGGCTTACAAGCCTGGGCACCTGGGTGGCTCCATCGGTTGAGCTTCTGACTCTTGATTTCTGCTTGGTTCAGGATCTCATGAAGCCTGAGTTCCAGCCCCCCGAGTCAGGATCTGCACTGACAGCTTGAGATTCTCTCTCTCCCTCTTTCTGCCCCTCCCCCATTCTCCCTCTCTCAAAATAAATAAACACTGAAAAAAAACAAGAGCTCACAAGCCAATAGAAACAATAGTATGAAACAAACAAAAGCGAAAGATGAGAGGGGCTTTGATTAATTTGCATATGATCTAGTTGGGACTCTGAGGAGGGAATTCAACTTGGGGGGGGGCGGTGGCTGGGTATGACACACTTCCATAGAGCTGAATCCTGAAACAAGCATTTGCCTAACAGGGTCAGGGTGGGGCATTCTGTAAGGAAGGGGCAAGAGGTAGAAGAAAAAGTCTGGAGAATTGGGCACAGAGGCCAAGAAAGAAGTGTGGTGAGCCAGCCAGAGCAGATTATGGCAGGCCTTACCTGCCAGGCCACTTGGTAGGTATGTGGGAGGCATGGAAGCATCTGAAGCAAAGAAGTGACAGGCTCTGATGTGTGTGTGTGTTTTAACCACGTGGTAGCAGTTGCAAACAGTCCAGAGAAATGTGAAATGGAGACAGAGATCAGTTCAAAGATTGTTGTGGTATCCAGGAAAATGATGGGGAGGACAGGGAGTTAGGCCAGAGCCCTGAGACAAACTGGAAGGGAGGGACCTAAGAGACTCAAAAGACATACAGATAGAGATGAATCAGTGAGATCAGACTTCAGGTATAAATTATGGTATAACTCAGAGACATGAAAGATTGTCTCTTTGTTCAATTTAAGCTTTATTGAGGGACAATCGGCATATATAATTGTGTAATACTTAAAGTGTACATCACAGTGATTTGATATATGGGTACATTGTGAAAGGACTTCTCCTATCTAGTTAATTAGCACATCCATCACCTCAAATATTTATCTTTTTTCTTTTTTTGTGAGAACATTTAAGTTCCACTTTCATAATAAATTTCAATTATACAATACAATTATATACTATTCATCAGTTTACATTAAATCCTTGGACCTTACTCATCTTGTAGCTAAATTTGTACCCTTTTACCAACCTCTCCCTATTTCTCCCACCCCTCACCCCAGCCCCTGGCAACCACTTTCCTACTTTCTATTCTCTGTTTCTATGAATGACTTCTTTTCTTTTTTTTCAAGATTCCACATGTAAGTGATACCATGAAGTATTTGTCTTTCTTTTTCTGGTTTATTTTATTTACCACAATGCCCTCAAAGTTCATCTATGTTGCCTCAAATAGCAGGACTTCCTTCTTTCTCATGGTTGAATAATATACCATTATATATATACATATATATATATATATATATATGTATATATATATATTCCATTGTGCGTGTATATATATGTGTGTGTGTATACACATACACACACACATATATACACGCACAATGGAATACACACACACACACACACACACATATACATTGTACACCACATCTTCTTTATCCATTTATCCGTTGATGGACACTCGGGTTATTTCCATATCTTAGCTATTGTGAATATGCTTAAATAAACATCAAAGCTTTTGCACAACAAAGGAAACCATCAACAAAATGAAAGGGCAACCTATAGAATGGGAGAGATTATTTGCAAATCATATACCTTTTTTTTTTTTTTTATTTTAGAGAGAGAGCACAAGTGGGGGAGAGGGGCAGAAGGAGAGAGAGAGAGAGAGAGAGAATCTTAGTTCCACACTCAACACAGAGGCCAACACAGGGCTCAACCCCACGACCCTGGAATCATGACCCATGCCTAAATGAGAGTAGGACGCTCAACCAACTGAGAAACCGAGGCATCTGGCAAATCATATATCTGATAAGGGGGTAATATCTAAAATATAGATCAATAGAACAGAATAGAGAACCAAGAAATGGACCCAAAAATGTATGGTCAACTAATCTTTGACAAAGCAGAAAAGAGTATCCAATGGAAAGAGTATTTAATAAATGGTGCTGGGAAAACTGGACAGTGACATGTAGAAGAATGAAACTGGATCACTTTCTTACACCATACACAAAAATAAATTCAAAATGGATGAAAGACCTAAATGTGAGACAGGAAACCATCAAAATCCTACAAGAGAAAATGGGCAGCAAACTCTTTGACCTCAGCTGCAGGAACTTCTTACTAGACATGTCTCCAGAGGCAACGGAAACAAAAGCAAAAATGAACTAATGGGACCTCATTAAGATAAAAAGATTCTGCAAAGTGAAGGAAACAATCAACAAAACTAAAAGGCAACTGACAGAATGGGAGAAGATATTTGCAACTGACATATTGGATAAAGGTTTAGTATCCAAAATCTATAAAAAACTTGTCAAACTCAACATCCAAAAAACAAATAATCCAGTGATGAAATGGGAAGAAGACATCAATAGACACTTTTTCAAAGAAGATATCCAGATGGCTAAAAGACACCTGAAAAGATGCTCAACATTACTCATCATCAGAGAAATACAAGTTGAAATCACAATGAGATACTACCTCGCACCTGTCAGAATGACCAAAATTAACAACTCAGGCAACAACAGATATTGGTGAAGATGCGGAGAAAGGAGAACACTTGCACTTCTGGTGGGAATACAAACTGGTGCAGTCACTCTGGAAAACAGTATGGAGGTCCCTCAAAAACTTAAAAATAGAGCTACCCTATGACACAGCATTTGTACTACTAGGTATTTATTCAAAGGATACAAAAATATGCTGATTCGAAGGGGCACATGCATCCCAATGTTTATAACAGCACTATTGACAATAGCCAAAGTATGGAAAGAGCCCAAATGTCCATTGGCTGATGAATGGATAAAGAAGATGTGGTATATAAATACAATGGAGTATTGCTTGGTGATAAAAAAGAATGAAATCTTGCCATTTGCAACAATGTGGCTGGAACTAGAATGTATTATGCCAGGTGATATAAGTCAGTCAGAGAAAGACAACCACATGACTTCACTCATCTGTGGAATTTAAGAAACAGAACAGATGAACATAGGGGAAGGGTGGGAAAAACAGAGGGAGGGAAACCATAAGAGACTCTTAAATACACAGAACAAACTGAGGGTTGCTGGAGGGGCGGTGGGTGGGAGATGGGCTAAATGGGTGAGGGGCACTTGTTGGGATGAGCACCGGCTGTTATATGTAAGTGATGAATCGCTGAGTTCTATTCCTAAAACCAATACTACACTGTATGTTAACTAATTTGAATTTAAATAAATAAATTAAATTAAAAGGTATAAGAACTCATAAAATTCAACACCCAAAAAACCAAATAATCCAATTAAAAAATGGGCAGAGGAACTGAATAGAAATTTTTTCAAAGAAGACTGGCAAATAGTCAACAGGTACATGAAAGGATGCTTGACATCACTAATCGTCAAGGAAATGCAAATCAAAACTACAATGAGATATCACCTCACACTTGCTAGAAAGCCTGTTATCAAAAATACAAGAGATGACAACTGAAAACGTGGAAAAAAGAGAACCCTCATGCACTGTTGGTAGGAATATAAATTGGTGCAACCACCATGGAAAACAGTATGGAGGTCTCTCAAAAACTTAAAATTAGAACTACCATATGATCCAGCAATCCCACTTCTGGGTATTTATCTAAAGGAAATGAAAACCAGATATTGACAAGATGTCTACAATCTCATGTTGACTGCAGCATTACTCACAATAGCTAAGACAGATTGTCTCAATACCCATTAAAACATAGGCATATTTAGGCAGCTTTCCAAAGGTAGGTTCTGATAGTCATCTTTGACGTTCTAAGAAGACAGTGTCAAATAAAGGACTTTTCCATAACTTCTACTCTTTCAGGATCTGTGGATTATCATCTATAGCACATGAAGAGCTGCGTCCCATCAGGAACTTTACTTCGACTTGTACTTTTCCTCTCTATTTGCATATTACTTGTTTACAGTTCCTTTCAAGAACAAATATTTTATCACATTCTTTTTTGTCTAGCAGCTCTTTTCTTTTAATTAATATTATTTTGTTTACACAAATAATACATGTTCACTGCAGAAAATGAGAGACCATACAGATGAGAAAATAAATAAAACTCATTCCTGAGTCCACTATCTCAAGAAAGCTTCAGTTGACATTTCTTTTGTCAAAACTATCCAGAAATGTGATGTATGTATGACCGAGATATCTATGTGTTTATATAAAGGTGGATTTTCTATACACATTTCTCAATTACATGCTTTTCTCATTCAAAATATACTATTATATTGTTTCGATGTCAATAAAGATACAAACTGAAGTTGTTTGAAATGTCTGTGCCATCCTTTTTGTATGCATGTACCATCATTAATCAATCCTCTTTGGAGGCCATTTAGTTTCATTATTTTTGCTAAACCATGCTGTTTTAAGTTTTAAGTTTGGGGTTTGATTTGATCCTACTTGCCTGCTCAGAAATAAGCCTAGTACTATGTTGTAGTTGCTGGCAGAAGACACAAAACCTCTGGGTCATAGACAAGGTACTTTATAACCTATAGCGTGTCAGGCAGGTGGGCATCACCTTGTGTTCTGGTCCTCCTGGCCCCCAGGCCCCAGGCAGCAATTCCACAAGCCCAGATGGATGTTGTGCACCCAGCGTGTTTATGGAATCCACTTCTACAGAAGCAGGAAGCAAGCCTTCTCTTTGCAAGAGAACTTAGAGACATTACCTCCTCCTCTAAGTTCACCTGGCTTAATTAAGTACTAGCCTGAGAAATGGCCTGGGTGAGGTGGTAGATGTTGCCTTCTTGGCATACCCCAGCAAGTTGTTTAGGAGCACAAGAGAATCATGAAGGGCTCTCTCCTAATAATCCGCATCTTGCCTATACATCTTTAAATACCCTTTGGGTAAATTCAAAGGACTGACATTACTCAATGAAACAGTCTGCCCTGCTATAGACTTTCTGTTCGTGTTACCAAATCATCTCTTAAAAACTTACTCTTGCACATTTGCTTTCTCAGTTGTGTTCTGTAAAATGACGACTGTCATCCACTTGCTAGCAGCGATGACTTCCCTCATTTGAGGACTCAGGCCCATATTTGTATTCTCTTCCTTTCCAGGGATATGTCTCATTTGCATTAACAGGGAGGGTATTTTAGCAGAGCCATTTCCTGATTGGTGTCGAGCTGGAAAGAGATAGCTTGCCCCAGTATGGTGGGAGCAGGAATGCTAAGCACAGCATCGCCTCCCCCCTTCTGCAGCAGATCAAGTCTTTCCATCCAGGAGGCCCAGGCCCCTGTATTCTCATTTGACCTAACATTATGGACAGGTGGTATGTCATGTCTGTGTGCCGATAGGTGAATTTTAATGACATTTCAAGGCATTCTGAAAAAACAAAGTAATTCTTTGGGTTGCTTTTTTTTTTTTTTTCAAAGAATACAATTATTTGACATAAGTCTCATTGAAACCAGATGTGGAAATATGCAATTCTTACTTTTTTACTATCCTTCCCTGGGGGCTCTTGGCTTATGCCAATCTGAATTTTAATGTTGAAAGTTTCAGTCTCTCTTTTCCAGGTATGTTGTCTTTAATACATAGGAAAACTTTGGGAAAGGACCCTTGAGCAGTAGCTAACACTGTTAAAAGGCAAGGTTAACCATCAGAGGGCTAAATAAATAGGAAAGATTTGTCCTTACATCCAGGCCCCCTACAGGATAGGACTGTGCTCCATGTACCCTGGTAGTGGTTGGGGCCAGTGGTTTGGGGCATGGAGCATTCTGTTTTTATCATAAGCTTTTCCTATGACTTTGCCGTATTCACTTCTTTTTGGTTTCCTTTTCTGTTAAATGAGAATGCAAATGTCTGATTCTGACCTCAATTTGAGAATTACCTGAAAAATCCTTGCTTTTATTTATGTGTGTGAGACCCAAGTACAGATCCCAGGCAGCATTTTATATCCTGGAGTCCCTTCCTTTATTCCCCAGTAGTGACTCTATATGGTTTGCCCATGCATTTCCTGGCACTGGAAACAGATCAGTGGAGGGGCACCTGAGTGGCTCAGTCAGTTGAGCGTCCGACTTCGGCTCAGGTCATGATCTCACAGTCTGTGGGTTCGAGACCCGCATTGGGCTCTGTGCTGACAGCTCAAAGCCCGCTTCAGGTTGTGTCTGCCTCTCCCCCACTCTCACTTTGTCTCACTCTGTCTCTCAAAAATAAATAAATGTAAAAAAAAAAAATTAAAAAAAAGAAACAGATCAGTGGAAATGGTTTCGCTCTCGGCCACATATGGTGTCTCCTTGAAGTGAATGGGCAGGGTGTGCTGAGCTATTTTTTCTGCAGAGGGGGATCCTGATTACCACACCCTCCAGCGGTATTATTTTCATCTCCATACCAGGAAAACAGATCCTTGTCTACTGGAATGTTTGAAGGAAAATCCATAGTGTCTAAAGAGCTAAATTAGAAGCAATTTTTTTTTTTTCCTGATCTCGTGGTAATAATGTTCGCAAAGAATGTTCTCCAAGCAGGCAGAATAGGTCATTGCTATGGATTGAATGTTTGTGTCCCTCCCCTCTCCCCCTCCCCAAAATTCATTTATGGAAGTCCTAATCCCCCAAATGCCTGCATTTGGAGATAGGGACTGAGAGGAGGTGATAATGTTAAAGGAGGACATAAAGGTAGGGCTCTAATCTGATAGCATCAGTGCCTTTTTAAAAAGAGAGACATCCAAGCTTTCCCTCTCCACTGTGTGAAAACAGAGCAAGAAGGGAGCAATCCAGAAAAGGAGTTTTTACCAGAAACTGACAATGCCAGACCCTGACCTGGGGCTTCTAGTCTTCAGAATCATGAGAAAATACATTTCTGTGGTTGAAGCCACATAGTCTTTGGTATGTTGTCATTGCAGCCTAAGCAGACTAACACAGTCATGAAAACACCCCAGCAATAGCCATTGACTGAGCAGGAGGGAATCCAATTATCTTTGTCAAAATGTGTCCAAGAGTGCTATTTCACCCTGACTGGTCTCAAACCAATCCTATCAGATCTTGGGAAAGCACAAATTCTAGGTGAACAACGACAACAACCGAACAGATTATTATTGTTGTTATTTTTATTTTTCTTAGCTGTGATGAGCTACTTTTCCATTTTTCTGTGGAACTTAATGCAGCTCTCAACTATCCAGATGTTCATCAACTTTATAGGAAGTGTTGGCTGAATCATCTGTCTTGAGATCCATATTAACATTTTTTGAAAGCTGATAAACCCTATTTATCATGGAACATGTGTACCTGGCATTGCTATTGGTGTTAAACATTTGTGGCATGATTAACAAATGAATGAATAAAATAGTAATAAATGGAATCTGAACTGACTACGTGTTTGGTCAATATTCCAGATTATCCCACATTTCTTCTCTTTTTGCAGTAACCACCTTTACCCCACATTTTATATACATCTTTCTTCAAATATAAAGAATATAAAGAACATCTTCAAATATAAAGAAATCCGACCAGTATACCTTCATCCAGTTCCAATCTGTAAAGGATAGAAAATTTAGAAGTAGGCATCTCAAGGACCATCCTTACCTGTACAATATATTCATCTGGATCTCTATGTGTGAATGGCTTCCCTACGCCTTAGGTCACACCTGTGATGTTTAAACCCTTTCAATCAGTTTCATATGCTTAAAAGGAGTGCAATAATCTGTTAGTTCTAAACTCAAGAAGCTGCCTCTTCTGTTTGGAAATTTCAGAATACCCAAATCACAGATGCTTAAACCAATAGTTGTATTTTTCTTTTTATATATGTCACAAAGTCTAGAGGTAGACTGTTCAGGGATGATACCCTGATTCAGTGATCTTTTAGCTCCATAGGTTTTGTTTTTGTTTTTTTGTTTTGTTTTGCTTTGTTTTTAATATTTTCCACGTGCCTATTCAGGCATAACATCTGCTTTCCAGCCAGCAAGGAATGGGAAGGGCACATCTTTGCCTTTTTATTTTTGAATCCATAGTTAAGCCTAAGGCATTGCGCCTATGTCTCTTTGGCTAAAACTACGCTGTGTAGCCACCCTTATATGCCAAGATGAGAGGAAGACAAGGAAAAGCTTGGTTGAGGATGTGTGTTAGATGAACCAACCTTCCGTATCTTTCATATTATCTTAGGTAAGAAAAGGAAGATTTTTGAGAATCCCAAACAAGACTTGGAGAAGTGGAAAGAAACATAGTTTCTCAGACTTCAGCAACAAGAGATTATGGGTATTCCTTTTGCAGCCCTGCTTAACTTAGCTCCATGGAGGTTCACATCTGTATTACCTTGTTTCAATATGGATGGCCAACCCAGAGAGGTGTCCCTCCCTATGTGAGCCAATCATGGGGGTCTGCTGGCTGAGGGTGAAGCTTGGGTAGTTCAAATGTGGGTTCATATAGCTAACCTCTAGATGTGGTTTTAGAGACCTTGGAGAACAGACCCCTGGTCTAAGCGTCCAAAGACAGTCTTGAACCCCAGCTTTGGGCTATGACTTTGGGCAAATCATCCCTTAGATTTCCATTACCTCATCTGTGAAGTAAGAATAGAAATATCCACAGATTAAGTGAGAAAATGAAATAAGTACATTCTGACAGGTGTAAGGACTTGTGTACCTAGAAGGTGTTACTATAATTTTTAGAACAGTGCCAAGATATCACTGCCTTTTCTGGTCATTGATATATTGCATGCCACTGAACAACTGATGAACATAGACAATTAATATTTATAAGAATTTTCTTTCCTAACACCCATCCTTAGATTTTTCCAGGCCTCTGTCACCTCTCCCCAGCTACGTTCTCTTTCATGAGTGGGTGGAGAGAGACATGTATGTGTACGGAGCATGTGTCTGCTAGAAGCAGTAGCCATGTCTCACGATCCCATCTGCAGTGGATGCGAATAGCAAAGGCACAATCTAATTTTTTGCCCTACTCACTGGAGATCACACAGAACCCAAGGGGTTAAAAGCAACATTCACATGAGCTGCACAATAAAGTCTCTATAAGGCTGTCCAAGGAGACAGTCACTTGACCACACTACATTCAGTGAAGTAATGGTCCCACATGCATCCTCTTCTCCTTGGTGGAAGGTGCATAAAATATAAATAAATGATCAAGTTACAGAATGAACTCTGAATGACCAATTTTAGTTCAAGCAAAGGCCTTCTCCTACCTCACAGTTTCCTGATGATAAATCTTTCAGCAACAGGTTGATCCCTCTCAGAAACAGACTGTCTAGCAATGTTTTCACCTTCTGCACTTGTCAGGATGGAGTGAGTGTGAGTTGGAGACCTGAATACACATGCAACCACAGACTAATGGCCTTGAATGTGTTTCTTCTTTCAAGAGCCTTTGGTTGATACTGTGGCTGCTGCCGGAAGGGAGAAAAAAGGGAACAGGTTGCAATGTCAATAGCAAATGCAATAGACCATCTGCAAAAGGGAGCTACTGATCTGAATTCCACAGTCTGCTAGCTACAAAATTAAAGGGATAGGACAGAGCTCCTACTTCTAAAAAGAATGGCAATATCCTCTTCAATTTCTCCCTCCTCTTCGTTTTCCCTTGGGCTGGATTATTTAAAGTCTGTCATGAGTCTTTGTAAATTCATAAAGCAACTTGCATGTGCTATCCCATTTTACTCAAGTCTACATGTATTCCATGGGAAGAGGGGTATGAAGGAATTAGGGCTTCAACATTTCTCAAGGGATTCTTTGGTGACAGGTTGCATGGGGTTGATGGGGAAGGAGGTGGACATAAAATTATGAAGCTGCTGCTTTGGCCAGAAATGGAAATCACTCCTTCCCATGGGAATGTTGGTTTTGATAAAGAACCAGGACAAGGTTATTCTGCTTTGTCTTATTTCTCTGGTTCCCCTGGTGTTTGCTTTCCCCTCCAAGTTAAGTAGTGCCAAACTGCATTAGAGTGACCAGTAAATCCCTTCTCCGGTAGATATTGTCTCAGTGCCTCCAACCCCTGCTCTTCAAGGAGGCTTTAGTGTTGGATCTAGTCAATGTCTTTCTGTGATCCAAAGGCTTCCTCTGTAGCCCAGTGGGCTGGCCACTTGACGGGTAAGCTCAGCTATCCTGGAGCTGAGACTCATATTTTTTCTGGTCACCACTGGCTTGTAGGTCTGTACTCTCTTGAGTTATTGACAGGGTCCTGGATAGCCCCTAATGTGTCTTTGTGAATTACCAAAGGCTCTCTGCTCTTGACAGACAAAGTAGAAAGCATCCCTCTGTAAACCGAAGCAGCTAAGCCAGGGTATGGTGAGGTGCAGGCATGTCCTCAGCCCCAGGTACACCCCTTCACCCTCACAGAGATACACACTGTGGGCCTGGTTGGTGGCAACACTTCTCATCTTTCTCTTTGCCAAAGTGTCACAAAGAGGTCAGACACAGGGCAAGTCAGTCAGTGTTCACTCTCCAGGCTCCTTTCACTTCTACCTCAGGCAACTGCGACATCCTGGCATGGACCAGAACAGGCTCAGCTCTTGTCACAGAGACTTTAAACTCATTCATTAATTCATTCATTCATGCAACAAATACTTATTAAACACCTCCCAAATTCTAGGCAAATATCAGGTGGTGGAACACAGACATAGTCCTGGTGATCATGAGCCTCGTAGTCTAGGTGGACAACAGGCAAAGTAATTTCATAATGTTCTAGTGTAAAGGAACTTATGAGAGTGAAAATACCATCAAAACAGGAAGTGAGACTTGGGTTGGACAAGTAATAATACCAGAAGGATAAGACTAAGCCAAGGTCAAGAAGATGAGCAGTCTAATCTGAGACAAACCCTTCATATTTCAAGGCTGCAAGGCAAAAAAGGACAGACACACTCCAGGAACTGAGGGGAGAGTGTTGTGAGGGAGTGAAGGTAGAAAAGGAGAAGAGGTAAATATTAAGTTATTGGAATGTGCACAAGATAGATTATTGCAGGAGAGGTCAAGGCTTTTCAACCATTTTCTTTATGTAGTTGGAAGGGTTGAAAAGCTTTAAGCAGGATAAGGATGCCATAGTTTGGTTTGGAATTTATGAAGATTGTATGGCTGATGACTCCACTTGTAGTACATTGTTTTATCTGCCTTGTGTAGTTCCATGATGAACCTTCATGACTGGAGGTAGGTGAAAGGTGGTGGACCCCACATATTTAGGGTCCCTTGTCCCCCACGCCTTTTTCATCATACCCCTTTGCCTGTGTCTCCACAAAATACTAAACTCCACATTTACAAGGGGACTTTCTTAACTTGGGTTTCCCCCTTATCATTTTCCACTTGCAGGTTCCAAGACATCCATAAGCAAACCTCCTTGGGACCCTTGTTCCCATTCACATGAAAAAAGTGTGATTCTTGTCAACTCTATTCTATCACCAATCACTAACTTCACCAAGATTCAAAACCGATCCAAACTACCTGTGAATCTGATACATTGCATGTGTTAATCTAAAGTCCAGAAATGCTGCTGCATTTACCTTCATGTCAGTACTAAATATGTGTTTGTATTTTCTCCAAGTGCTCCATTCTCACCAGACTACAGAAGGTCAGCACACAGTGGTCTGATGAGCTGCTTGGAGTGTGTGTCATCAATGGGCCCTCCTGGAGATGCTGTGGCTGTGCAGTCCCCTCAGGGGCCAGGCTGCATCTGGTGAAACTTCATTTCGACACAGGTGTTGGTGACATGGTCAAGTCATGTAGAAATGAGAGATTCAGTTGCTCCTTCCCTTGGTGGCCTGTCTACACAGGTTCATGAAGGGAGGAGTGGGGAAATTTCTGTCCTACTACTCAAAGACATTTTAAGAAGGAAGAATAAATCCAAGCACCTGGAACCTTCAGTTAAGTCACATTTTTCTCTATCCCACTGGTATAAGGGGAATGTGAGAGACTGAAACATACTTTAAAGATAAAGCTAGCTCTCTAGATTTTATTGAAAGTATTGAAAGTAGTCATGGGAAAAGTTCTCAGATCAGACTTCTGAGTTCAAATCCCAATACTACCATTTCTTAGGTGTATGTCAGTCTGCTTGGGCTGCCATATCAAAATACCATTGGCTGCCTGGCAATATATGGTAAACAACAGAAATGTATTTCTCAGAGTTCTAGAGGCTGGAAGTGTGTGATTAGGGTGCCAGCATGGTGGGGTTCTGGTGAGGTTTTCCTTTCTGGATGATAGATGGCTGCTTTCCCACTGTGTCCTCACACGGAAGAGAGAGAGTGAGAAAGAGAGAGAGAGAGAGCAAGCAAGCTTGAGTGCAAGCATGAGCACCCAAAGCCTTGCCCAAAGTGCAGTCAGGTGTGTCTTCTGATAAGTGTACTAATCTCATCATGAAGGCCATCCTCATGACCTCATCTAATTTCCTCCCAAAGTCCCTATCTCCAACACCCTAACATTGGGGGTTTGGGTTTAACACATGAATTTTTGAGGGACACATTTAGTCCAAAGGATTCTGCCCCTGAACCCTCCAAATAGTGTCTTTCTCATATACAAACTACATTCATCCCACTCCAACATACCCAAGTCTTAACTTGTTCCAGCATCAACTCTAAAGTATAAAGTCCAAAGTCTCAGATTAATAGCATGTACATCAGATATGGGTGAGACTCTAGGTACGATTCATCTTGAGGCAAAATTCCTCTGCATTGTGAACCTGTGAAACCAGACAAATTATGTGCTTCCAAAATACAATGAATGGGTGGCCAGCAGAAAATAGGCAATCCCATTCCAAAAGGGAGGAATTAGAAGAAAGGAAGGGGTGCTGGGTCCCAAGCAAATTAAAATCTAGCAAGGAAAATTCCATTACATCTTAATTAAACCTTGAGAATAATCCTCTTTGATTTGATGCTCTGCCCTCCAGGCCCATTGGGGTGGCAGCATCATCTCCAAGTTTCAGGAAGGTGGCCCTGCCTATGGAGTCTCTGCAAAGGTGGCAGTCCTTACCTTTGAAATTGAGGTTGAGACAGCCTTGCTCCTTGCGTCCCTGGTGGGAGTGGCAGCTGTGATAATCTCTGAGTACTTCTTCCCTTTGCTCAAAGATAGCGCACATTTGCAGCTGAATAGCTCTATGGTCCCATTCTGTGAACTCCAAGAAGTCCAGCAACCTTCTTTCACTGTCCCACGTTTTCTGCCCCCTTTAGTTCAAACTGGCAGTGTCTCTGCTGATATAATCTCTTCTCTACTCTTGGCTTCTGTTGAGGTGGCAAATTAAGTTTATAAGTAGAATTCAGGATCTCCTATCAAATGGTTGTTCAGCCATACCCTTAGTGTTTTCTTCAAAACAAGCTTTCTCATTTTTTCACCATGGTTGAGAAGTTCCAAATTTTCAAATTCTGGCTTCTTGTTGCTTAAGAATTGTTTTTTCAGGGTGCCTAGGTAGCTCAGCCAGTTAAGCTTCCAGCTTCGGCTCTGGTCAAGATCTCATGGTTCGTGGGTTTGAGCCCCTTGTCAGGCTGAATTTGGAGACTGATTCAGATTCTGTGTCTTCTTCTCTCTCTGTCCCTCCCCCACTCTGTCTCTATCAAAAAAATGAATAAACGTTTAAAAATTAAAAAAAAAAAAAGAATTGTTTCTTCAATTTACTCTCTCTCTTTTTACTTTATGAGTTCAGAAGGAACCAAACCACTCCAATGCTTTGTGTAGAAACCTCCTCAGCTGGGGTGCTTGGTGGCTCAGTTGGTTAAGCATCTGACTCCTGGTTTGGCTGTAGTCACAATCTCACGGTTTCTTGGGTTCAAGTCCTGCATTAGGTTCTATGATGATAGTGGGAGCCTGCATGGGATTCTCTGTCTCCCTCTCACTCTCTGCTCCTCCCCCACTTGTGCTGTATCTGTCTCTAAATAAATAAATAAATAAATAAATAGAAATCTCCTCAGCTAAATAACCAATTTAATCACTTACAAGTTCTACCTTCCACAAAACACTAAAATACAAACAGAATTCAGTCAAATTCTTTGCCACTGTGTAATAGGATCACTTTTCCTGCCAGTTTCCAAAAACATGTTCCTTTCTGTTTGTGACCTTCCCAGAATGGCCCTTAATACCCACATGTCTAGCTGTACCTCAAAGCTCTTCCAGCCTCTACCCATCATTTGATTCCAAAGCCACTTCCTCGTAGTTAGGTAGTTATTATAGCAGTACTCAGTTCTCAGTACCAAAATTTGTCTTACTTAGACTACTTAAGTTGCCATAACAAAATGCCATAGACTGGGTGGCTTCAACAACAGAAATTAAACTTTCTCACAGTTCTAGATGCCAGAGGTACCAAGATCTGCAGTTCAGTCTGGCTCCAAAGGCCTATGAACCAGGAAAGCCAATGGTGCAAGTCCAAGGCCAGGAAAAGTCATCTTAGCTCAAGCAATCTGGCAAGCAAAGTTCCCTCTTACCAGCCTTCTTGTTTTATTCAGGTCAGTTGATTGCATGAGGCCCACCCACATTAAAAAATGTAATCTACTTTACTCAATCTACCAGTTTTAATCTCATCCAGAAACACCTTCACAAACATACCCAGAATAACCTTTGACTAAATGTCTGGATGCCTTATGGCCTAGTCAAGTTGACACAAAAATAGCCATCACAATATATGATACCCAAGATTCTCATCCTTTCTATCATTTCTTATCTATAAAATGGGGATGGAAATAAAGCCATCGTCCCAGAGTTACTTTGAAGAGTGAACTGAAAAGCAATATCTGGCCTACAGTGAGGGTTCAATACATGATGGCTATTATTATCACTGGGGTGTACATATCACCAGATAACAAGTCTACCCAGAAAATTAGAATTTTCATAAATGAGTTTAATTCACTCCTGATTATTCCTAATGTTGTAATGTCAAATGTCTTAGTCTCAAGCATATCCTTCTAGGACAATACAACCTGGTGTTGTACCTATAAAAACTAGAAGAAACCTTACTGGACGCTGCTGTAGTATATTGAATAATGCCACGTGCGTTAGAAGCACCTTCAAACCAGTTGAGAATGATGGGGTTTTGGGGGACTGGTAGGGGTTTGGAGTCGACGGCCAGGCCAAGAAAGAATTCTTGAAGATGTCTTTGGTGCAAAAAAGGTAATTTTATTAAAACACGGGGACAGGACCCATGGGCAGGAAGAGCTGCAAGGGATTGCGCAGAGTGACTGCTTATATACTGTAGAGTTGGGGGAGGTAAAGTCAAGAGAAAGTTTCTTAAAGGGATTTCCATATGCTAAAGAGGATCCACAGATTGGTGGAGGCCTAGCTATTGTCAAGCTAAGGTTGTTTTTCCCTCTAGCAAAGCATTATCATTAAGACAGTAGGGAATTCCTAGAGATTAGGCTATTGATGAGATATTTGTAAACTGATGGGGATCATCAGTTCAACCATTTGTTTTCTGCCCTTTCCTTTGTTCTTGGGCAGCCAGGAGTGTCTGAAGAATATCACACACATATCTCACCTGGGGTGGGGGGTGGCTGGGGGGTGTGAGCTTGCCTTATGCTCCCTCATCAGAAAATACACATCTCTGGCTGCACACAAAAAGCATTATAGCAGCACCTATTGAGTGGAGGTCCAGGGATCTGTGCTTTTAACAAGAGTCACAGGTAACGTACACAAAATGTTGAGAATTACTACCACGATGGATTTCTGCACAGGCTACTGATTCACTATTTCCTTGTCTTTCTTTTATCAAATTCACGTGAATGTGCTTTAATGTTATTGCCCCGTTTGAGTTTCTGTTACCATTTTATCCCTCTTGTGCTCTTCTAGTTGTATATTGTATTCTGTCAGGGTCCGGTTCAGGGCAGTTCTCTGCTTTGGTTGATGTTTGTAGTCCCAGGCCTCCTCACCTTCACCTGGCTTACTGCTACTGAGCACATCATTCCCTTACTACCCTCAACCATAACAGACAGTCCTGCCCACTCCCTCTTCATTTAATTCTGTGTTGTATTACCTTCTCCCTCCCCCACCCCACCTTGATTTAAGGAGCTGTTTTTATCATTGCTGAAGCCAACATATCTGTCATATATTTCCCTCCAACTTAAAAACATCAGAAAATCACTGGTTACTGAACACTAAGTCACGTCTGCCCTAGCTGACCATTTCTTTTGTAAGTGGCATTAATTTGGTGAGACTGGATTTTCTGGGCTTCTACTCACCAACACTCCTTTGCTGGCATTTAGGTCTGGTCCCAACTCAGAATAGACAGAGATGCCTCTCGAGCCTAGGTTTGTGTGTATAATTGCTTAATCTTGTGAATTAAAGTAAACTTTGTGGTTCATCTGCAATTTCCCATCTTTATACACTACTCTTTCTCCATAAACACAGGAAATTAAGCTGTGGTAATAATTGAGAAAGTGTTGTAGCTCAAAGTGTGTTAACAATGGACTGTGAGTAGATTGGAAAGGATTTCTCTGCCTCCATTACAATTATATCTATAATGAGCATCATACTATTTCTGACAAATGGTAGAAATCAAGTTTATTTAACCTAAATACATAAGGAATTTGCTGGGGGATATCAGAGAGCTCCCCAAAACGCCAAGCTCAGAGCACACGTAGGAACCAAGGGAGACTCTGAACTTGATCCTCTGGCAGAATGCAAGCAGGGCAGGGGCCTGGTAAGGGTGCTGGGTTGTGCCCCACCAGCCTGCCACTTTCAGATTCAGAGCTCCAGGCGAAGAGTTCTGATTGGCTGAGCTGACCATGTATTCACTCTTTCACTAACAGCTTCTATAGTGGAAGGTAAGCTTTACTCCTCTCCCCCAGGGTTCTTCAAAATACTAAGATTTGGATGTTGTAGCCTCAAATGACAAAAGTTTACCCCAAACATGACTCACATCCCCCTATTCCCACTACAATAATAACACCCATCAGTTTTTGAGGGCTTCTGTTATTTTTTCAGGCACTGGGTTAGATGCTCCATATGTCAAATCACTAATCCTTACCACAACCCCTCAAAAAGATAGCAATAGATGTATTTCTTACAGTTGAAGAACTAGTTGAAAAGGTTAAGTAACTTCCCCATGGCCATAGAGGCGATAAGTGATAAACCTAGACTTACGTGATCCAGGATTGATGGCCTGTCCACTCTATCATACTGCCACCTCAATGCATTATCTTCACCTGAATTTTTTCCCTTGTATCCCAAGTAAGTTACACAAATAGAACTTGTTGTTTAGCCATTGCATCTATATCCGAATAAGAAAGGGTATTAACAAGATAACCTCTAAGGCTCCTTCCATCTATGTCATTCTGTGTTTCCATAACTATATTTTGATGGCTATCATCTTAAAATGGCATCAAGTGTATAACTAAAGAGCAGATTTGGAAGATGTTGGTGGAATCATTAATGCTATCAAGTGCAAGTCTGTTTTCTTTGGTCTCGTGCAGCTTTCTCTGAAAGATTGTACTTCCCCCGCCAAGTCAGGTCCCTGAAATCTGTTTGGAAACTAAATGCAGGCCTGTATCCCTGTGGAAGTGGCTGTCAAACATACAATTCCTGCTGTCTGGCTGGTGACATGCTAATCACCCTTTGTTCTTCCAAGTAAATACATCTCAGCAGAAACTCAAAGAAACTTTCAAAGAAGAAAGCATATGTGTTCACCATTTTTACCGGGACTAAGTGACGGGTGGTTGTGCAAGTAATCACTCTTGATATTCTCTTGGGTATATGTGGTTTTAACTAGAAACTAAAAGCTAGTTGGACACTTTTGCAGAACCGTATTGCTGCAAACTTCAGTCTACAACTTCTGTCTTAAACTGCCACTAGCATCAAGGCATTAAAAGGCAGGAGTTCTGGGTGTGTTCCTTCTTCAGGAGAAACTGTGATTCCTTTATTCAATTGTGTTGCAAACGGACATTTATGGAGCAGCCTGTTGGGGTTAAGATTGTATCAGTGTTGAGATGTGACTTTAAAAAAAGGACAAAATTCTCAGCACAGGAGAAAACAGACATTAAGACACATAATGAAAATGTAGGGGGATAGAAATGTCCTGTTATGAATGCCCGGAGAACGTACTGTAGGATCACAGAAAAGGGAATTACTGGGAATTACTAGATGTTAGGGAGTAAATTGGTGGTGGGGGGGGGGGATCTCAGAAGAAGTTTTATCTGGGTGGAGTCATAATGAAAACAATTCTACCCAGAAGATAAGGGGGAAGGTATTTGAAGACTGAAAGACAAAAGTCTGCAAGTGTCAGGACATAGGGAGTTTGGGGTGATTGTGAGTAGTACAGAAGGAAGTAATAGCTGAGTGAAAGGAGGAGTTGAAAAGGAGCTAACATAGGCCAAGATGCAAATAGTTGTATGTATATCAAACAAAAGTGTTTGGATCTTATTAATAGGGAATCACTGAAGGTTCTTACATGGGAGGGTGATATGAGCAGACTGTGTTTTAGAAAGATCACTGTTGACAGAAGGATGAATTAGAGCAAGAAGGGGAAATGAGCCCCTACAGATAGTCAAATGACAGGAACAATTTCATTCTTTTGATACGAATTTACAGAAGTGTGAGAAGACTCATTGTTTTTCATAGTCTCTTCAAAACTATGAAAGCCATGAAGATCCGATATGAAAATATGTGATATTTTCATTAGGAAATAATTACAGTGCTTACTTTCTTTTACTGGCCTGAAACCTGAAAAAAACATACAGTAGGCAGTAGAGTGTACCTCGACTTTTTATAACATAAGTTTTATATAGCATGAGTCAAATTTTGGTCTCTAATCCATAAAATAATTACTAACAAAATCTTCAATTACAGTGAGTTAATAGGTTATTAAAGAATACTGTTTCTTATTTGAAAGTTTTCACACTAGCTGTCCAGCCACTAAAAGTGATTATTTAACATCCAATGCTATTATTTAAGAATGACCTTCAAACAACTATCTTGTACCATTGAACTAAATCAGAAGATATGAATGTGGACTGCTTTAAGACATGTCAAAATGAATAAGTGTTTTAGTAAGCTGTTCTATTTCTAATACAAGGCAGTGAAAACAACAATGAGCAAGTCTCCAGTGTTGAGATGGGAAAATATGAAAACCATCCCAGCTTACTCCACTCATCACCATGGTTTCATCATCTATTACACAGTAAAACAAACACAGCCACTGACTATAACCCTTAATGAGCATATGTGACTCTGATAATATTTATCAGGTTTATTTGTTTGAGGCCGACTGAAATGAAAAGAAAACAGTACAGCATTGGGTCATTAGTCTCTTCTGACGTGTGCTGTAATTCTAAGGAAAACATTAGGAGCTTATTTTTAGCAAGCACCTTCATCCACTGAAGTGATAATGGCCCAAGGAATAATCCCTAGGATGGAAAACAGAAATTCCCAGAATTAAACTTTCTTGCTCATCTCTTCTATGGTCATAGGAAATCCATCAGCATTGTTATTTCTCATCAGCATCAAGGAATGTTTTACTTCAGACCATTATGTAATTCTCCCAAACTAGACTGCCTTTCACCTTCACCTCAGCTTAATCAAGGTCCTCACAGCCAAAAGAAATTAAAAATGTCACCTCCTCCAGGAAACCTCTCTTTACATAAATACATTATCACTTGTATCTTATATTATTTTCACTTACATAATCTGTTTATTCTGTATTCTTTATTTAAAAATGCTATTTAAAAACTCATACGATTGAAACAAGACACTGTTCTAGGACCCACTCTGATGGTATATAGGGGAGACAGCAGATAGATAAAGAAAATACAGTTTCTTCCTCATAAGGATGAAAACCCAGTAGGAGACAAGGCAGATCAACAGGATAAAAGAGTGATCCTCAATATTATTTCACCTCAGCATCTGAGAAGGACATGGCCCTTGCCACCAATCCCAAGGACTCACCATTAATTGACAAAAGTATGCAGACACAGTGAAGTGGCCACAATCTAGGCTGGTAGAATGGGAGGAGAGGAGGATATGGGAAATAGTTTGAAAATCATCAAAAGGCACTGGTGATTCAAAGTAGGGCCTTTGAAATAAAACATACGTGGGCTAAAATGTGGGGCCTTCTACTACCTCTGTGATTTTGATGAGTTACATAATAATTTTGAAACTCATTATCACTAAATGAGTGACTGTGAAAGGATGTATTACAATGTTAAGCTTGTAAGTTCTTAATAAAGAAGGATATTTATTGTTTTGTGGCTATTATTTTATGCTTCTTCAAAGGAAGCATAACCTGGTGAAGAATTATTTAACCCAGTGAAGAATCATTGTATTAAATTGCAAAATTCCTCCCAAAGGAAGAACAGAGTATGCTGGGAGTTCAGAAGAAGAGGAATTCTATGACTTGGGAGAGGGGATCAGAGGAGGCTTTCTGGAAGAGATGCCCATTACAGCTGGTTTATAAGGGTCACTTATGATTTGAGGAAGCAGTGGGGAAGGAGGTAGACCATCCAACCATGAACTAAATGATAAATGGAGAGCTTTTATACATTTCTTTTTTGGTTTTACAACATGAATTCCAGGCATTTGTTGGGTATTCCCACCAGAAATGGCAAACTTCTTAGAGCAGGAACCATGATTTTACTTTTTATTTATTATCCCCAAAGAGAATCCAGTATAAATAAAATAAATACTTTTGTTGACAATCTGGGGTCTTTGCAAAAGCCATTCTTATAACCAAGAGATTGATTAATACACTGCAAAAACTCTCTCTTCATCTATCTCTATTTAAAAAAGAGAATAGGAAGGAGGTGGTTCAAGAAGGCAGTGTAGGGAGATTGTGAACTCACCTTCTCCCACAGACACAACAAATCTACCAATACATATGAAATAATTTCCTCTAAAAAGTCCTAAAAATTAAATGACCAACAACCTCACAACAAAGGATAAAAGGGTCACATTGAGACAGGAGAGTCACAGAAACACTGCCACCAAAAACCCTACCCCAGATTCTGGAAACCCATAATCAGGAGAAATGTCAAAAATATGGAACTGTTTCATGAGGAGTGAGGCTTTTTACACCACATCAGGACCCCAACCCTTAAGTCCTGCATCAGAGAGAAACAGAACTGTAGGTAACGGAGAACCTACCCATAAGGTGTTCACACAGACTCACTCACCCTGAAACCCTGTGCTAAAGCAGCAATGTGAAAAGTGCCTAGACTATATGTGAAGTAGACTCACTTACAAATCTTAAAATAATGGCTAGAGAGTCAGGGACCTGTTGGGACTCTCTCCATGGATGGACACACTGGTGGGCACTGTTTTTGTTTGTTTGTTTGATTGATTGATTTTTTTGTTTTTGTTTTTTGTTTGTTTTTTTGTTTTTTGTTTTTTGGGGTTTTTTTGTTTTGTTTTTTGCAATTTCACTCCACTTTGTTAATTCCAGTGCTGGTGGAGCATTTTGACATTCTTCCTCTAACCTGTTAGCACAAGGAGGTTAGCCTCAACCCTCTACAGCCCAGCCTCACAACCACTGACTAGGCAAGGAGCCCACCCTTCTTTGTTGGTGGACAAATGCCCCACCCCCTGCACCATAGCCACAGCTTGGCCACAGTTACCTGGCACACACAGCCCACACAGCCCACACAGGACATACCCCTGGAGCACTTGGCTATGGTGGCTAGAGTGATTGCGATCCTGGGCTCCATGTGTCATCTCTTACACAAGGTCATTCCTTCAATATTGGAGGAGATGGCTTTTTCACCTATTACATAGAAGCAGACACAGAGAATCAGGCAAAGTGAGAAGACAGAGGAATATGTTCCAAACAAAAGACCAACAAAGCCTCAGAAAAAGACCTTAATGAAATGGAGATAAGTAATCTACCCAAAAGAGTTCAAAGTAATGGTCATAAAAATGCTTACCAAACTAAGGAGAAGAATGAATGAACACAGTAAGAATTTCAACAAAGAGAAAATATAGGAAAGTATAAAACCGAAGTAACAGAGCTGAAGAATACAATGTCTGCAATAAAAAATTTACTAGAGGGGTTCCACAGCAAATTGGAAGAAACAGAAGAACAAATCTGTGAGCCGGAAGATGAAGCAGTAAAAATCACCAGACAAAGAAGCAAAAAGAAAATATCATAAGGAACCTATAGAACAACCCCAAGTGGAATAACATTCCCATTATTAGGGTCCCAGAAGGAGAAGAGAGAGAAATGGACAGGAAGCTTACTTGAAAAAATATTGGCTGAAAACTTCCCTAATCAGGGGAAGGAAACAGAACTCCACGTCAGGAAACCCAAAAAGACCCACACCAAGGCACATTATAATTAGAATTAAAATGCGACAAGTTAATGGTAAAGAAAACACTCTTGAAAGCAATGAGAGAGAGAGAGAGAGAAAAACTTACTACATTCAAGGGCAACACCATAATGCTATTAGCAGATTTTTCAGAAGGAATTTTGTAGGCCAGAAGGAAGTGGTATGACATATTCAAAGTACTAAAAGAAAAAAAAAAATTCCATCCAAGAATACTCTGCCCAGCAAGGTGATCATTCAGGATAAAAAGAGAGATAGAGATTCCCAGACAAACAAAAGTTAAAGGAATTCATCACCACTAAATTAACCTTACAAAAATTTTTAAAGGGACTTCTTTTAATGGGCAAGGCCATAATTAGCAGCAAGAAATTACGAAGGGAACCAATTTAATGAGTAAACCAAGCATACAGTAAAGGTAGTAGAGCAAACACTTATAAAATTAGTAAAAATGTTAGAAGACAAAAATAGTAAAATCAATTATATCTAAACAATTAGTTTAAGGGACTCCAAGTTAAAAAGATATAAAATATGAAAACATACACAAAACATGGGGGGGGGGAGTACAAATGAAGAATGAAGTTCTTTCAAATGTGTTCAAATTTAAGTGACCATCAACTTAACACTTATATATATAATATTTATTTAGTATGTTATATATAAATCTCATGGTAACCACAAACCAAAAACCTATAACAGATAAACAAAAAATAAAAAGAAAGTAAAGCACAACACTAAAGAAAGTCATCAATCACAAGCAAAGAGAGCAAGAGAAGAAGAAAGGAACAGAGAAGAAATACAAAAATAACCAGAAAACAATTAACAAAATTGCAATAAGTACATACTTATCAATATTTAAATGTAAATAGCTTACATGTCCCAATCAAAAAGATATATGGTGACAGAATGGAAACAAAAACAAGACCCATCTATATATTGTTTGAAGACACTCATTTCAGACCTTAAACAAATGCAGACTGAAAGTGAAGGAATGGAAAAAGATATTGCAGGAAAAAGCAAGTGAAAATAAATTTGGGGTAGTAATACATACCAGAGAAAATAGAGTTTAAATTTTTTTTTAATGTTTATTTATTTTTGACACAGAGAAAGAGACAGAGCATGGGCAGGGGAGGGGCAGAGAGAGAGGGAGAAACAGAATCAGAAGCAAGGTCCAGGCTCTGAGCTGTCAGCACAGAGCCTGATGCAGGGTTCGAACTCACAGACTGCCAGACCATGACCTGAGCTGAAGTCAGATGCTCAACCGACTAAGCCACCTAGGTGCCCTGAGAAAACAGAGTTTAAAACAAAGACAGAAACAAAGAAGGGCATTACATAATGGTAAAGCTATCAATCCAACTAGAGGGTATAACAGTTGTAAAAAAAAAAAAAAAAAAAAAAAAAAAAAAAGAACAAGAAAAAGAAACAATTTTAAATATCTATGCACCCAACATTAAAGTACCAAAATACATAAAGCAAATATTAATAGACATAAAGGGAGAAATTGACATTAATATAATCATAGTAGGATATTTAACACCCTACTTACATCAATGGATAGATCATCCAGGCAGAAGTTCAGTAGGGAAACAGTGTCTTTGAACAACACATTAGACCATATGGACTTAGACACATACAGAACATTCCATCTGAAAATAACAGAATACACATTCCTTTCAAGTGCACATGGAATATTCTCCAGGATATATCACATGTCAGGCCACAAAACTTGTCTGAATAAATTTAAGAAGATTGAAATATCAGGCATCTTTTCCAACCACAATGGTATTAAACTAGAAGTCAATTACAAGAAAACCTGAAAACACATGCACACACACACACACGCACATACACACACACATGCACACACACACACACACACACACACACACATACACACAAACACGTGGAGGGCTAACAACATGCTACTAAACTACCAATGGGTCAGTGAAGAAATCAAAGAGTAAATAAAAAAATAAATGGAGACAAGTGAAAATAAAAACACTGCAGTCCAAAATTTTTGAGACCCAGCAAAAGCAGTTTTAAGGAAGGAAATTTATAACAATAGGGGTCTACCTCAAAAAATAATAATCTCAAACAAAGAACATAACCTTATACCTGAAGAACCCAGAAAAAGAAAAAACAAAACAAAACAAAAAACAAAAACAAAGCCCAAAGTTAGTAAAAGGAAGAAAATAATAAAGATCAGAGTGAAAATAAACAAAGTAGAGACTGAGAAAAACAATAGAAAAGACCAATGAAACAAAGAGTTGGTTTTTTGAAAAGATAAACAAAATTGATAAACTTTTATCCACTCATTATGAAAAAGAGAGAACCCCAATAAATAAAATCAAGATAGCAATTATATGATCATCTCAGTAGATGGAAAAAAACATTTGACAAAATTCTCCAACCATTCAGGATAAAAACTCTCACAAAGTGGGTTTAGAGGGAACATACCTCAACATAATTAAGACCATGTATGATAAACTCATAGTTAATCATATTCAATGGTGACGAACTGAGAGCTCTTCTTTTAAGACTGAGAACAAGATGAGGATGTCCACTATTCCTATTTTTACTCAACATAGCACTAGAGGTCTTATCTACAATACTCAGACAAGAAAAAGAAATAAAAGGCATCCAAATTGGTAAGGAAGATGTAAAACTGTCACTATTTGCCGAGGATATGCTACTATACATAGAAAACCCTAAAGAATCCCGGCGTGGGGGGGGGGGAGCTATTAGAAGTAATAAATGAATTCAGTAAAGTTGCAACATACAAAATCAATACACAGAAGTTGGTTGCATTTCTACACCCTAATAATGAAGTAGCAGAAAGATACAATTTCTTTTATCAGTGTTTTATAGTTTTCAGAGTGCAGGTCTTTAACCTCCTTGGTTAAGAAACTAAAGATGACACAAATGAATGGAAAGATGAACCAGGCTTATGGATTGGAAAAATTAATGTAAAATGTCCATACTGCCTAAAGCAATCTAGACATTTGATGTAATCCCTATCAAAATACCAACAGTATTTTTCTTTTCTTTTCTTTTTTTTTTATTATTTATTTTTGGGACAGAGAGAGACAGAGCATGAACGGGGGAGGGGCAGAGAGAGAGGGAGACACAGAATCGGAAACAGGCTCCAGGCTCTGAGCCATCAGCCCAGAGCCTGACGCGGGGTTCGAACTCACGGACCGCGAGATCGTGACCTGGCTGAAGTCGGACGCTTAACCGACTGCGCCACCCAGGCGCCCCCAAACAGTATTTTTCAAAGAACTAGGACCGATAATCCAAAAATCTGGAACCACAGGAGACCCCAAATGGCCAAAGCAATCTTGAAAAAGAATAAAGTTGGAGGTATGACAGTCACAGATTTTAAGATATACTACAAAGATGTATGGTATTGGTACAAAAATAGACACACAGATTAATGGAACACAATAGAGAGCCCAGAAATAAACCCATGTTTATATTATCAGTTAATATTTGACAAGGAGGCAAGAATATACAACGGGGAAAAGACTGTCTCCTCAACAAATGGTGTTTGAAGAACTTGGCAGCTACATGCAAAAGAATGAAATTAGACCATATATCATGTATGTAATAAAAATTACATCACATACAAAAATTAACTCAAAATGAATGAAAAACTTGAATGAAATACATGAAACCATAAAACTCCTGGAAGGCATAGGTGGTGAATTCCTTGACACCAGTATCAGAATTTTTTTTTTTTTTTTTTTTTTTTTTACCCGACTCCAAAGGCCAGGTCCACAAAACAAACGAAAGGGCAAAATAAGCATAGAACTAAAAAGCTTTTCCACAGTGAAGGAACCATCAACAAAACAAAAATGCAAGTTACTGAATGGAAGAAGCTATTTGCAAATCATATATCAGATTAAGGTTCAATATCCAAAATATATAAAGAACTCATACAACTCAATAAAAAAAAAAAAAAAAAAAACAAAACTTTTGATTTAAAAATGGACCCAAACAGGCAATTTCTCCAAGAAGACATACAGACAGCCAATAGGCATATGAAAAGATGTTCAACATCATTACCTGTGGAAACACAAATCAAACCACAATGGGCTATCTCCTCACACTCGTCAGAATGGCTATTCTCAAAAAGACAAGAAATATATGTTGGCGAGGATGTGGAGAAAAGGGAACCTCGTGCACTGTCTGTGGGAATGTAAAATGGTGCAACCCGTATGAAAAACATTATGGAGGCTTCTGAAAAAATTAAAAATAGAATTACTTTATGATCTAGCAATTCCACCTCTGGGTACCTAGCCACAGAAAATAAAACCACTAATTTGAAAAGATACATGGACACTTTTCTTCATTGCAGCATTATTTATAATAGCCAAGATACAGCAATTGGTAGATGAATAGATACAGAAGAGGTAGTATATATAATCAGTGGAATACCACTCAGCTGTAATTTAAAAAGAAAGATTTAGAAAAATGAAATCTTGCCATTTGTAACAACATGGCTTAAGCTTGAGGGTATTATGCTAAGTGAAAGAAGTCAGACAGAGAAAGACAAATATCACATGATTTCACTTACAAATGGAATATAAAAAAAAAAAAAAACCCAAAAAAACCCCAAAAAACCAAACCACAACCCAGACTCATATTTAGAGAGAACAGAGTGGTGATTTCCAGAAAGGAGGGAGTTTGGGGGTGCAAAATGGGTGAAGGGGATCAAGAAACACAAACTTCCATTTGTAAAATAAGTAAGTCATAGGGATATAATGTACATCATAGGGATTACAGTCAATAATATTGTACTAAGTTTGCATGATGACAGTTGGTTACTAGATTTATTGTGGTGACCAGTCTGCAATGCATACAGCTATTGAATCACTATGTAATACACATGAAACAAATATTATATGTCAATTATAGTTCAATTTAAAAAAGAGAAAATAAATCTTGGAGAAAGCTGGGATGCATCGAGGAGGCAGGATGCAGCCCTCTTGTTTCTAGATGGTTTCATTTGCGTGAGCTCCCATCAATATTCCTCAAAGAGCATGGCATATATAATAGAATCATTGTACTTTAAATTTATTAACTTTTTGTAATTCCTCATTCATTAGTAAATTCTTCTATTTTATTCATAAAAAATCCAACATGTTTTTCAACTTGGCAAAGAGGTAACAAGGTGAAGATGTTTATTTTATTTTATTTTATTTTATTTCATTCCATTTCATTTCATTTCATTTTTATTTTTTTTAATTCATTTAATAGGTCTTTAGTTTTGTGTTGCCTACATATATTATAATTAATTTACTAGTCTTCTGCTGATACACATCTAAAGCTGTTTGTACTATTTTTTATTTTTATTTATTTTTATTATTTTTATTTTTTTAATATGAAATTTATTGTCAGATTGGTTTCCATAAAACACCCAGTGCTCATCCCAACAGGTGCCCTCCTCAATACCCCTCACCCACCCTCCACTCCTTCCCACCCCCCCATCATTTTAAATGTGTGCAGAAGTGTTAAAGGCCACAGAATGGTGGGTGTGGGGAAAAGACCTTATGGTGAGGGCAACTTCCAGGGAAAAGAAGGCGGGCTTATTATCTCATGCCGCCCCCCCCCCCCCCCGCCATGAGAAGATTCTCTTTTTTTAGTGCTACCAGGTTCTGGATTAATTTTTCTTAGGGAAGATTTGCTTTTCTAGAAGGGATCTCTTATAGAATGCCATAGCTACAGAGATAATACCAACAGGAGATGTTTCAACAAAGTTCATCTTAAATAATGCTATAGAACTGTATAGGTCGTAAAATCTGAATATTGACATTGAGGATAATAATGATGCTAAAGAAAAGAAGTATATGCTTAAAAATGTTTTAAATATGTAGTCCAAGGGGTGCCTGGGTGGCTCAGTTGGTTAAGCATTCAACTCTTGATTTCAGCTCAGGTCATGATCTTACGGTTGTGAGACCGAGCCCCAAGTCCAGCTCCGTGCTGGGCAAGGAGCCTGCTTAACATTCTTTCTTCCTCTCCCACTTCCCCTCCTCCACTTGAGTGCACATGCACATGCCTTCTAAATAGATAAATAAATAAATAAATAAATAAATAAATAAATAAATAAATACAAATATGTAGTCCACAATATATGTTTGTTGTAGAGGAAAAAAAAACCCTAAAATATTGAGAAAAACATCAAGAATAAACATCTGCCATAGCTTATTCTTTTTAGCATTCTTTTATGTACCTATTTTAAAGAGAAATAGTTTTTTAAAAAGACATAGGAGATGCTAAAAGTTTTTCTTTGTGACTTGACTTTTTTCCAGTTAATGTATGATCTTGTCCATAAACATATTTTTAGAACAGCCTTAACTATTGTAGAGGTGTAAAGGTTTTTTGGTTTCCCCTTCACTGTATATTCTCATTTCACCTATTATATCCTGGCTGGTTTGGGGTGGGGTGCAGGGGGTGGGGGAAGATATTCACTTCCTCCTGTTTAGCCATGTGATTGTGTGGAAAGACCCCACTCACAGCTCCAGGAGTACACCCAAGTTGGTTTAACAGTCAGTGTTTCCACCTTCAGCCCCTGTGATCAGTACAAGAATGGGAGTGAAACAATATGAGCCAAGGACTGATAACAGATGCCAGGACAAGTAAATGTATCAGAAGAGACTTGCTCTCTTCTGGATGATGTTTGAATTTGTGAAGCCTGAAGTTCTCGCATCCATTTTGTGACCACACAGGGGAGCCCTGAACTGCCCAAGGAAGTGTCCCTTCTCTGAGCCTTTGAGATGGGTAAGCATTGCCGTTCCCTTGTTCTGAAAAGCCTTCATCTGGAAAAAGTGGGCCACAGAGGATTTGTATAGAATAGTTCTGGTTATAAAGGGAAGAAATTTGGCATTGCAATGAGCCAAACCTGACTTCAAATCCTAGGTTCACCTATACTTAGTGGCAGTCTTACCCTTGATGAATTACTCTCTAAACCTCAGTTTCAGTGCCAGAAAAGTGGGGGGAAACCTTATCTACAAGTTGTGAAAATTTAAGGAATGTATTCAAGAGCCTGAGTGTTGTGAGAATTGGTTGTTGTGACAAATACAGACAGAACAATACAGAGAAGCGGGGAGAGAGAGAGAGAGGAAGACAGAGGAGACGTGACTAGAAAGTAAGGGCATGGGGTCTTGTTAAAATGCAGATTCTTATTTGAGAGGTCTTGGATGAGGCCTGAGCCTCTATGATTCTAACTAGCTCCCACCTCCCAATGATACTGATCAGCTGGTTTGTGGACTACTTGGATAGCAAAGTTGTAGATCACAAATGAGGATGGACCTTACTTTCATTCCCTAGAAGCCCTCTCTACTCTCCATTGGATGTCATTTCTTGATGTATTCAGTGTTCTACATGCTGCCATTTCTCACTACCTAGAGGAAAAGGCTTAATTATGGCAGGTGAAGAGGATGCCCCATCACCTCTGCTTATCCTGTGTAGCTTAAATGGAAACTCCTTTACAAGTGGAGCTGAGCTCACAAGTCAGAAAGCACTGGTGGAATCATGGCCAAGTCCTGGGTGGAGGGTTCCTAGGGAGGGAAGGTAGGAAATGAAAGGTTCTCAATGTTACCATTCTCACCATTGTTGGATGTTCACATCTCATTGCACAGGAAACAGCTTCATCTGCAGTTTCCTTCGTGAGTCTGGGAAGATCAAATTACTTTTTGGGTAGAAGGTAGGTAAGAAGGGGACTTGTTTCCCATTGGCAAGAATTTTACATGTGGCCAGAATCCAATCCCAGGGTTCTGCACATTTGAGATGTAATTGAAGAGCAGTCTTCAGACTCCAAAGAACTTCATATCACTTAGAGCTCTGAAGTTACCAGCTCAGGTTCTTGGACAAGCTACCCAACCTCCGTGAGTCCCTGAGACTCATATTTTTCGTCTGTGGAGGTTATCAAATAGTACAAGCTTTCTAACAGCCTTCTCATGAGGAACAGGTGAGAAAAAGGATGGAAGAACTTTGAAAAACAAATGAAACATTATACACTTGTGAAGTATTATTGGGGCAAGAGTTCAAAGGCAGCTTAGCTACCCAATTGCCCAACTGTAAAATTATGTCTAAGACTTTAAAAACAAATTAGGTGGGACCTAAATACACCTAAGGAAAGGGAAAATCAGATAGAAAGCACAAGCCACTCAGGAAATCTGTCATGTACCATGCTGTTTCACATGGTTGGTCAGCCTTGCCCCCAAGGTCAGAATGCTGGTCAGAACAGAGCCAGCCAAAGCAAGGCTCCAAAGGGTGGACTAGATGGCCCCCCAGAGGTGCACAGGGTGTATTTAACGTGAAGCTAACGAGCTCTTATTGCTTTAATAAAGCACATTTGAGTAAGAGGATGGAGTCAGTTCCCTCCATATGGTTGCTACGAGAATGGCAATACCCCAAAAATCCAGTGTAAGAAGGGAAAAGAACAGAGAAAAGTATCCATACCTCTCCTCCAGCAAAGAGTTACTGGAGCCTGCCAGCTCCTTAATATTCTTTTCTAACTCCTTGATCTGAATTAACAAGTCTTAGGCCCTTATTCTGAAGAGATTGGAGCACATGCTTTGGATTGGTTTTTTGATGTTTTTGGAAGAATCAAGAATAACTCAGAAACCACCTGGCACACAGACCAAGAGAGCTGGACCCTGGCCAGAGGAAGGCACAGAAGACAGACTAATCATAAACTCTTCTTGTGTCTTAGTCCACATGGTCCAATAATCAGAAGATGATTCTGATAATCAACAGTACGATTCTGATAGGTAATGAGACTGAGGACACTCAAAGTGAAGGCTACACCAGTCCATTTAGCCACTGGATTCTGTTCTCTCTCTCTCTCTCTCTCTCTCTCTGTATATATATATATATATATATATATATATATATATATATATTTATTTATTTCAGTTTTCTCTCTTCCATCACTATAATGGAAGTTTCATGGAAGTGTCATTTCTTTGCTTACTATTATTATATGCTCAGCACCTAGCACGGTCTGAAAATAATAGGTGCTCAATAAATATCTCCGAAAGAGTGATGTCCTGGTGTATCAACGTCCCTGAACTCTTCCTTCACATTATAGTTTTAGATTACTCTTGTGCTTTTTTTCTCTCATTCTACTTACCTCCCTCACTATTTTTATTAGCCTATTCTAATCATCATCACTACAATCATCAGATAAATTTTTTTTTGTATTTCTATTTGTGGAGAATTTGAAAACCTATCGCTCTCCACGGCAACAGCCTCCTGGCAGTATACGCATTGGGTACAGGAGGGCCCAACAATTGCATTTCAAGTTAAACATTTCTTAACTTCCTTCAGTCAGGTTGATTCCTTTGTAAAATCCACTTCTCAGGGTATGTTTCTCTCCAAGGCGTTTAGGAAAAGTGACTAGGATAGTTAGATAAAAGGAAAGTCATAAAATCACTTTCCTGGTGGTATCACAAATCAGGGGCAAATGGTATGCCAATGTCGTAACTCCCTGAATCGCACAGTGATTTCCGAGTGGCAAGAAACATATTTCTCCAGTGTGTGCAATTTTGTCACAGGCAGGAAAGTATCATTGGAAAATATTTGACATATAGTAAGCACTCGAAAGTTTTGGGATGAATATGTGGATGAAATCCCCCTGGATGCTTCCTTTCTCTCTGCTATGTTGGTGGCTTCAATATGGGGATTTGTGGTAGAATTAACTACATGTCCATACTTTTTTCTCCAAAATCCAGCTGTCCCTGTGTAGCCTCTGTCTTCCTGTACATAAAACATTCCCTGTGCATCTGGAGACTCAGAGTAAGGACCCCGCAAGTCTGCACATGGAATTTGCAGCATTCAGCTTCTGCACCTGTGGGCTGAGCGATCTGGAATATATTTGGGTTTCCCGGTAACACTTGGAGCAGTGAGATTTGACCTTTAGAAAGCAGTGGTTTGCTGAGAGCCTGTTCTTAGTTCTTTTTAAATCATGTACACATTGCAAAAGCCGGACACCTCTGCCTACCAAAGGCTGAAAGAATGTGCCTCGAAGCCAAGTCTAGACAGAATTCCAAGGCAGGGGAGTCAGTGGGACAGGGAAATCACCACAGGGTCCATGCCAACTTTCTGTCCTGTTATTTTACCATTTTCATGTTTCTGGATTTTAGCCAGCACGAGAGGCCTTTTGTGCCAAGAATGACCATAACAAGTGGGTTGGGGTTTCCACTGAAGGTTAATTTAAATGTTCCACCTTCCTTCAGCTCCTCATTTAGAGTGTGTTACTGTTCCCGAGGCAGCCTCAAGACTTTCCAGGCCTCTGGTTTGCTGAGGGAAGGAGAGAAGGGAGGCCAAGCTACGCTGTCATTTCTCAGTTTATAGACACCTGTAATCAATCATCAGATGAACGGGGATTTACAAAAACAATTGAATTAGGAAAGTACTAATCCCAACTGTCAATGTGATGAGTAAACTACAGAATGAAAGTAAAGAAGACAGGCAAGATCTCTCTGCCCCCCTTTCCGCAGGCGTCCAATCCGATCTAACAGTTCAAGGCTGTGCCCTACCTGAACTACACAGCTGGCACCCTATTAAAAGCACCCTATTAAAAAGCACTCCAAATCCTCGTGTGGCTCATGGTCTTCATCTTAAGTTGCCTGTCCCCACCTATTTCAAACTCCACGTCCTGAGGGTAACATTCTCACGGTGTCTTACTTTCCTTATTGATAGTCTAGTCTCTCTCTTCCTCATCCCACACATCCCATCAGTCCTGAATTCCTGCTGATTTTACTCCCTGCCCATCCATATCCACCTCTACTGCCACTGCTCTGGTGCTGGTCCTACCATCTCTCACCTAGATCATCGCCATCATGCTCTGCTCACCCTCCTCCAGCCGTATTCTCTACCCCAGCTCTACTCTCAAACACATTCTCCACACTGCAGCCAGCACCACGAATCTACCATATGAATCTGACCTTGCTCTTTCCTGCCTAACATTCTAATCTTTGGTCATACCAGTTTATAATCCACCCGAGACCGCCCTCCACACACACCTCTACGGTACCATAACTTGTGCCGTTGCCCTTTCTTTGCCCACTTCCCAGGCATTCCTAACTTGCTTCACTAACATTTACATCTCAAGACTGGGATAAGGTGATACATTCTAGAAATCTTCTCAAATACGCCACTTTGGGACAAATGTCCTTTCTCACTCTGCTCATAACTTTCCATGTAATTTTGAAATTATGTGATGACATATCTTCCCTAAACTCTCAGATCTCAGAGAGTGGGATTGTACCTGCAATGCCTGGTCCAATACTTGGAACACAATAGGTACTCAAGAAGTCTTTGGTAAGTGGAAACGATTGGTTACATTTTCTCCTCAAGTGAGCATTCTTGACATTGATCTCTTGACTTGGCTCTATTTCCTATCTTGGCAATGGTTTAGACTGTTCCTCTAGTGATGCTGCCCCTGGTGTCTTGGTGAGCTACCCCTCCAGGAGAGCTAGGGCATCTCTCTGTGGTTCTGGGATCCAGTCTTGGACCTCAGTGGCCTCTTTACAGTTCTAAGAAGCTTTATAAATGAGGACTTAATTCCTGAATTACTTTGAAACTAGGTTTGGTGGGTTGTGTATATAATTACTATGAAATTAGAAAGTTGTCTCAGAATAAAGACAGCGAGGAATGTAGGGTTATATGGAAGGGGTAACAACTGTGTAGCATCCAATAGACACAAAGGGCTGGTCATCTTATTTGGAGATGTTAGTGGACCTCATACCCAGTTGGTAATAATGTTTGCTTTCTGAATTCTGGGTGTGTATCAGCATCAGCTGGGAACCTTTTAGAAAAGCTAATGGCCAGGTACAATCCCAGAGATTCTGATTTAACTGGTCCAAGTAGAGCCTGAGTATTGGTGTCTTCTAGAAAGTCCTCCAATGATTTTTTTGAGTATACAGGATTGGTCTATAAGGAGCTTCTCCCCATTAGCTTCTTCCCAGACTGAGTGAGTCTTGTCCATTGTGCCCCTAATGACAGTGGATTTTACAAAAGCTTAGGTGATCTCTCTTTAGTACAGCTTCAAATGATTCTTCAACTTGGAATTTCACTATGGGAGGCATTTGTTGAAGAAAAAAAAAACCTACAAGAGGATCACATTTATGTTTTTGTCACAGTTAATGTAAGCATTGATAGGCACTGGCACATGTAAATACATACCCGATGCAAATGTAACACATTTTGTGCATACTTCCACAGAATGTGGGAGGACAGGCATTGCTGTGTTGTGACCTGCTGAAATAACATACTTTAAACTTTATTTGGAGAAAGTCTGGAGATCTGCCTTCATAAACTTAGGTGGGAGGACATTAGAGGGGAGCAAAATTTGCCATTCCAAAATGTGTCTCTTTGGCATGTGGATTATTTCAGGCTGATTATTTTTAAGAAATGGAAGACTTAGAAGTTTTTGTGCTTGCCTGGCCCCTATTTACCTAAAAGAATTTAGATAGAGGACCTGGGGAAAGAGACATCACCACAGATGACTAGGTATAATATGAACAAGGTATGGGAGACAGGGAGGAACCTAGCAAAGCCTGTCTGATAAAAAGTCCTATGTTTCTGAATGGCTCAGCCAATATTTGTTTACTCTTTCCATTCTTCCCGTGAATTGCCTTCTCTGTCTTTGAAGCCTGGGATCCCTACCCTCTTCTCCTTAGTCTAAAATGACAAATATACCTTATTTTACCTATCTTTGAAATCTCCCGTGTTTATGTAGATTCCCTGTACCTGTGTAACTAAATGTGATTCTCTTCTATTCACCTGATGTCAGTTTAATTCTTAGACCAGCCAGAAGATTAGAGGGTGGAAAAAAGTTTTTTCCTTCCTAATAACATCTTTCAGGGTGAGGGGGCTGCCCAAGAGACAAACTCTCCTCTTGCTCACAGTTATTATTTATTTATTTTTCTTTGTAAATCATTCGTCATGTTTTCCTGAAGCAAGACCAACCATCACTGGGAAGATTAAATGGTATGTCAACCCTTGGCACTATAACTTAAGTTTCAATGATTTTTAACTTTTTCAGCTATTCCATACATGCCACACTGGAATTACAGGTTCAAAAATTCTGTGCTCACATTGATTTTGGTCTTTGAAGAACATCCGTCTTGTGGAGGTAGGCTAGCCAGGAGACTGTAGATTGTCTGACTTGGTGATTATGAAGCAAATAGAATAGCACCTTGCACCCAGTTAGCCATACTTACGTGTTTGTTAAACAAAAACAAATAAATACAATGGAAAACTGCTATTTTGGCTTCCTAAAGCCCCTTCCCAAACTTACCTGTAGAGATTAAAGCTTTCAGAAGCAGGGCCAAGTATGGCATTCGAGAGTGCCTTTCTAGCACTTTTGTCTTCATTGATTCCTTCATAATAGTCTCACAGCAAAGGCTTTTACTTTCCCGGTTCTTTTCCCTTCCAGGACCAGAGAGGAATGCTTTGCTTTGTCTCTGAGACTCTGGAGCAGGCAGATTTCATAGAGAAATTACAGGTGAAGGGGCACCTGGGTGGCTCAGTCAGTTAAGTGGCTGACATTGGCTCAGGTCCTGATCTCATGGTTCACAAGTTCAAGCCCCATGTCGGGCTCTGTGCTGACAGCTCAGAGCCTGGAGCCCACTTCGGATTCTGTGTCTCCCTCTCTCTCTGCCCCTCCCCTGCTTGTGTTCTGTCTCTCTCACTATCAAAAATAAATAAACATTAAAAAAAAAACACAAGGAATTATAAGTTAAATTTAAAGCAACTCCACAAGTTCTTACTAAGCACCACTATCACTAGTTCTGTGTGTGCATATGTATTTCTCATTACACTTCACACACACACACACACACAACCTATTGGTTTTGGAAGGAGTTTGCAATCTGGTTGATATGTCCATGATTTATCGATATCCCAAATGTCTTCCTACAAAGAGTCTGACATTAAATGGAATAATTTCCTTAGGCTATCTAATGACAGCCCTTCAACTGTAAGTGACTAGGTTAGACTCTGGCTAACTTAGGTTAAAAAAGCAAATTTGCTGGAAAGGTAATGGAGAATGCTCAGAATAAAAAAAAAGCTTCATGACCATTTTTCTCAAAGACACTATGCTATGTTGTGCTTTGTTAGACAGGGTGAGAAATTTGGATTTAATTACAATGAGAAAGGAAACTATGGATGGATTTAAGGGAGAGAAGTGGTACGATCTGATTTATATTTTTAAGTAATGTCTCTAGCTGCTGTGTGGCTAATGGATTGTAGACATGGGAGATGGGATCAGGATAATAAGTTAGGAGACATATTTCAGCCAGGTGAGAAATGATGGGGCTCTTGCTGGTGAGAAATATCCACACAGAGGGTAACAAACTGAGGTGAAACATATTTTTAAGGTTAGGGAAGGAAAAGAAGCATCAAAGTCTCCTTATCAGAGGCTCTAAGGCTTCTGACAGGACTAACTAGGTGAAAGTCATGCTACTTACTAAGAAAAAAAAATGGAAAAGAAACATGTTTGGGGGGTATCAAAATTACTGCTATGGCGGTTTGAGGTGCCTAACATATGATCCACATGGAAATGGTAAGTCAGGAGTAGGTTCTGAGTCTGGAGTTTCAGGGAAGACCAGGGCTGAGGCTATCTCTTTTCAAGTTTTATATAGGTGAATTTAATATGGTGGGTCTGGATAAATTTTTTAAGTTAAAAACACAGAGAACAGAAGACAGCTACGATGGTACTCTCGGGTGGGCACTTCTACATTTAAAGGTCAATCAGAGAAGGCAAGTGAGGGAGAAGTGAAAGCGGGAGAGTGTGGTGTCACAGCCACTCAGACAAGATGCATTAAATCTCATTGAGAAGTAAAGAGAGGAGAGAGGCCACCAATGGATTTGGTGGTGGCACGGAGGTGACCTTGACAAAGGCAGACTCAAGGGTAGAGTAGAAATAGAGGTCTTATTGGGATGAGATGTTTTTCCTCATTCTACTTAGACAGTAGGAAGCAGGGAATAGGATGTTAACTGGAGGGGGTGTAGCCTCAAGGTAGGAATATTTTAAGGTTGCCTGTTTGGATGCTAATGGCAGTGATCCAGTAGGAAGGGAGAATTTGATGATTTAGCAAAGACTGGAGCCAAGTCTTTGAAAAGACGAGAGGGCATGAGATCCAGGTGTATAATTGGAACAGCTACCATTTGGTGGGAATGGGAACTTCCTCCCTTAGCAAAAGGCAGAGAGCAGAAAACAGGTGGTCAGCAAGTATGGTGGAGGAGAGATGAAAAAAGCTCCTAGTTACTTGCTTGTTTCCTCAATAATGAGGCAAGGTCATCAGCTGAGGGTGAGAATAGCCTTGGTGTACAAGATATGAGGATAGGTAGAAAATAGTTGTTTGGGGGAGTCTAAAAGTGAACATGAAAGGGAAATACGATAGGCTTCCTGGGACTCTTAAGTGTCCACTTGAGACTTTCAACATGAAATTTATAAGACCAGTCAGTATAATGGGGTTTTTGTCCACCGATGTTTAGCTGCACTGGGGCAGGACCCATGGCTACATTATGAAAAATATTAGCTGGCATATATTGAATGCTTACTATGTGTCAGACACTTTTTTAAAGCACTTTACAAGTGCTTACTTTATGATGTATGTGCTATTATAGGTAAGGAAACCGAGGCACAGACAGATTAAGTAATTTGTTCAAGGTCACATGGTAAGTAAGGGCTAGAGCTCATTACAGACCCTAGCAATTAGACTCAAAGGACCACATAATTTGCACCTCATAGTGTTATTACTAGGAAAGACAAGCCAATGGCATATGAAGCAGCTAGCATGATGCTCTGCCCATAGGAAACATTCAGTGCATTTTAGCTAATAGGAATAGCAGCATTTAGAGAATGATATTATTTACTCAGCAGAAGTTTGGTAAAGTTTCAAAAAGCTGACATGTATGAATTCTGAGACTAGCACCTGGAACTTATGAAGGTTGGTGCACTTCTGCTCTGTCCCACCCCTACCAACCTTGGTAATCAGACATCTACATCCTTAGGCTTTTGATTGCTAAGAACTGTGTTGCCATGGGTGGCCACTAGGTGGCGCCACCAAAGAGCAAGCCTGTATGATTTACCTTCAGGTCTTGAATTCAGACACAAGTGGGCAAGCCAAAGCTGGACCTCAACAACCAAAAGAAAAGTTGTCATAAATAAGTAAATGGACAGAGAGAGGGATAGAGTTGCATTTAAAGCATATAGTTGGGCAAGCAAATAAAACAAAGGGTATGTATATCCTAAGAAACTGCTATTTGATAGGAGAGCAACAAAAGCCAATGCAAATTTCTTGTGCTTGCGAGCTAAATAAGACAGAAATAGTGCCTACTTTCTCAGAATCAAGCTCTGCTCCCCAAATGTTAAATCCAAGGGTGAGACAAAATTTCTAACAGAGGCACGGACATATCCATCTTTCCTTTTTGTGCCTCCAGCTCAGGTAACTGAGATGCGAGCTGTAACTAAGTAAGGTCTGTGTTCCCGCCCTCACGTTCAGCCCAGCCCAGCCTATAATTTGATAGCTATCTTTTTTGCTGGCTGTTCCATCCAAGGTCAACAAATGAAAACACCTAGTGTTCAAGGAACGTTGCCTCATAAGGAGACTATTCCAGGTATCCTCCATTGTGCAACACCTGCATTCCTATCGTTTCTTTCTGAATGGCAATAGTCAGCCACAGAAACAGCACAGCATACTTTTCTTATCTTTATTTCCCTCAGAGCAGTGATGTCATGCGATGGAAATCTCTGCCTGTTTATTGTATCATCACCAATAGCTCTATGATTACATTGTATTCTGAAAAAGGCATAGATGCAATCCATTGAAATGTAAGTCAAATGGAAACCCACCTTGCCACATTATCATGGCATTCGGGTACATTTTCCAAGTTCCACCCTCCCTATTCCTGGCCATCTTCAAGTCTTTGTATTGTTTCCTGGATTGTCCCACTAAGACCATATGTATCTGCTTGTAGCCAGTGCAACTAAGCTCCCTAAACACAGATTCCCATGAAAATGGAACAAAAGAGGAGGGAGAGGCAGAGCATGTTAAATGTCTCATTAGGCCTTCTGTCTGATTCTCATTAGATTCGCTGACTGCTTCTCATTAGGCCCCTGGCCTCGACTCCTTGCAGGCCCTGAATATGTAGGCCAGTGCTTATAGTCATGGTTGGTCCAGAAGATCCATTGCATTTACTCACAAATTGAATGTGGCTTCTGAAAAATCCCAGGCAATTTTGTTTTGGCAAAGTTAAGACAGGCTTGTTGTTGTTATTTGCCATTTTCCAAGCAATCCTAAGCAAGGGTGGGCAGGAGAAATAATTTAAAGACCCAGCACAAAAACTTCAAACTCTGCTGCAGGATTTGGATGCCGGGAGATAAAGAGTCCAGCCTGATGTGTAGATATCAGCAATGTGTGACACTGTGGGAGAAGTCACAAATACCACTGGGTCAGAAAGTAACCGTTGCTGATCTAAAAAGATGTCCAGAGGGAAGAGGACAGCTATCAGGGCCTACCAGTGAGCTGCAACTCCTATTCTCCCTGATCTCTGGGAACATTTGCCCAGTTGTTGAATTAAGAGCCAGATAATATTATGGAAAAGTCACCAGACAGCTGAATATTCTACAAATTATGTGTGCAGTGTGAAAGAAATCCTTTATATCTCAATATTCTTCTCACTAAAACAAGTGGCTGATTCTTCTTCTGGGAAGAAAGCTCCCAAGACATGGTATTGTTGATGACATCAGTGGACATGGCCCTGAATTACAACACAAAATGTATATCTCCTGTGGAAGAAACAGATACTGATGAGCCTTTGCTCAAAAAACGAATGCCTACTGTCTATCTTCTCTCTTTGTTCTTGTTTTCTGTCTTGATGTTTGAGTTTCTCACTTGATGAACATGAAGTTGATACAAGATGGTTTTGGGAGTCATCTGGTGCCAGAAATCAGAGAAGTGATACTCACAAGGAATTATTATTATTATTATTATTATTTTCTTCTTGGATAGTCAAGCTTGAAGGAGATTTGATAACTTTAGAAAATAAAGTTTCCCTCTTAATTGATATGTAGTCTGGGTTTGAAATAGCTCTATAGAGGAAAGTCAGATTGCCCAATAGAAACATTTGTAAAATGAGATGTCAATATAAGTTTTGATAACCTTCTTGCTGCCTTATGACCCCACACAGAGGGGAGAGGAAGGGTGCCTCCATATAAAACTTTCTCCTCCGTCAGGAAGTGAGGCTGGTATTCCCCAAGGAAGGAGGAGGGTGATGACTCACAGAGGAGGCGGCGGGTGTGGCCCCTTTTAGACATGATCCAGCTGCTCCATAAGCCGGAAAGACATGGTCACTTCTTTGTGGATTTTGCCTGAGTTTGCAATGTCCCACTTTTGTGATAGAGCTGGAATCATATTTTTATCCTGTGTTATATGAAGAATTTGTCTCTGTCCATGACCACATCAATGTAGGTATATATTTTTAAGGTTATTGCCTTTGTATCAGGCTAGGCAGTCAGTCTTAAGTGGATCTATGTGGATACTAGAGAATAGAACTTGCCCATATGAAAGGGTATATCCATTCCAAAGATATTTCTATGAAAGGTTTTTTTTTTTTTCTCTCCTCCAATATTGACTTCTAAGCAAGTTTCAGCATCCTTGGTGAGCTGCCCTCATCCCTTTTGTAAGTGTTTTCTCTTTGGAGAACTTGACTTCTGAGCATTCCAGGAAATATGTATCCCAGACTGCAATGTTCATTCACAACATTCCCAAACAAAAAATGTTTTCTCCCAATTTGCCCATGGAGTACACTGTTTTATGAAGATCTTCTAAGATGGCAGGTCTCTGTGCATTAATTTCTGAAAGCGACATTCTTATTGGTGCCTGTGGGCCATGATTGCGGAGATGACATAAAAATTTTGGCTCCAAAGCTCTTTAGCAAAAAGCTCCGTTCAGAGACAGGCTAGAACAATGGGCTGAAAATGATCTTGGCCTTTCAAGGGCTTTATCCTATCCAAAGTTCCAGCAGGAGAACCTGATCTCCCAGAAAGTATTTCTTTTATTGCCAACCATAGAGAATCACTGACAAAACTAATTAAAGAATTTGAACCTCATTCTGTCTTTCCTTAGCTGACCCTCAACCAGGGGCTGGACTCGAAACAAAGACACAAGATATAGAATATGAGGCTCTCACCAGGGTAAAGAGGCTGCGTGCTCTCATTCCCCTCTTTGAAAGAGCTACTTGAACGTAAAATACCTCACCTTTTTTTTTTCTTTTCTTTTTTACAATGGAAAAAGCTTTGGGTTGCCATCAGAAATAATGAAGTTTGAAGTTCCTGAATGTTATCCATTTATTAGATTCGACTTTCCACCCTTCCCTTGAATTCAAGGAGCCAGGTCAAAACAGTGAATTCTCATGGAAAATTAAGCGCTTTTGCAAAGGTGCTTAAAGAAATATAGTTGTTTCAGGTTTCGGACTCTCAAGGGGATGATGGTCATTGATTTCCAGGCTTAAGACAATGATAAAGACTTCCAGATATGAAGGGACTTATGTGGAACCCGGAGAGTCTACTTGAAAGGCCTCCTGCCATAAAATACTTGGTCTTGTCCTGGATAGTCACCCCTCTTGTCCTTTGTTTTTTCCCAACATTTTAAGATTGCATAGTTTGGCAGTCACAGTCATGATCACATGGAATGGCATTTATTGATTGAATATCTTGGCTGATTGAAGAAAACTATTTTAAGATTGTGAAGTGATTTCTGAAAGCTACATAATTATCCACTGAAGTGAAGGGATCTATTATAATATACATCTTTATTAATTATATAGCTTATATAAATTTAAAGAAGAGGGGTCTCAGGGAGGCTCCCGGAAGAATTCTTCATTTTATTGATATGGAAAAATATTAGGCTTAGAGATTCACAATTTATGTTTAAAATTAAAGAGCAGAAACACACATGCTATTTTATTTTAAAATGCATTTTCTTTCTGTTTTAACTTTGTTAACAATAAAACAAAGGTTTTGGCTCAAGACTCTTCATGTGAAAAGAAACGATGGATCTCCGTTCTTGACTTGTACACTAACTTGACTTACTGTTGCCCTACTCATCAGTCTGCCCAATCCTGTTTGACCAATTGAGACTGCCCTTGTTGAACAGGCTTTTCCAAAAGCATTTTACATCAAGTCAAGGCCTTCTTAATCCACAGTAAAGCTATGTATATACAAGAGTGGCTAAATATAAACAAGGGTAGACCCAAGCATGTGTTCCAAATGAGAACTCATGTGCTCTGCTCTGAGTCTGGCTGGAGTATTGTTCCTGTTGTGTACACGCCTTCGGATATCACCCAGGGAACCAGATGCAATGCTTTGGCGCATCATCTAATCCCTTCACTCTGGAGACCTAGTCTTCAATGCCAGAGAGATTCTCTTGCAAATGACCAAATACTTGACTTTGAACTTTTGATGAAAGATTTAATGTGGGGTGATCAATGAGTGAAACCACCTTATGCAATGCCAGAAATATGCAAAAAGTAAGAAAATGAAATGGGAAATTAACATTCTTGGATTATTTGACCAGGGAGAACAAAAATTGCTTAAAGTAAAGGCTTCTGTGACAATGGGACCTTGGAAGAATTGCAGCTCTAATCCAAAGAAAAAAGAAATAGTTGTATGTGTTTTTTAAAGTTTCTGTGTTCGATTGTGCTATGCAGAATCCACTATTTTCTCTTCCTTTAACAAAATCTTGGGTGTGTTCCATAACTTCCTGGTCACATTTGGTAATTAAAACTTAGTGTGGCTTAATTTAAACCCTTAATTGCATATCCAATTTACAGCTAGAGCTGTGACTCTGGCTGCTTACAAAGAGGGTGGGGGGCAAGATCTGGCTCTGAATCAATACTATCCCCTCCCTCCTCTAGACCCAGCTCCTCCGGAAGACGAAAGGAGGGCTAGGGACTCAGAGAAATCTTTCCTGAAATATCTACTTGCCCTTGAGAGGGAGGAATCTTTGGACACTGACGTGATTCTCCCTGGTTCTGTCAACTACTAGTGGGTTTCACAGAGGTGGCATATGTGTGCTTTTAAGCTTGCCCCACATTCCCCAAAGCAGCGTTGGCTGCCATCAACCCTGTGTGGACATTCCAGGTTTTCACTTGGTGGCTATGGAGGAAACCCATGGCTCCATTTCCTCCACTAATGTTTGAGCTCCTTTAGGTGAAGCCAATGAAAGGCTGGGGTCCTCTTTCACATCATCCAGGGATGGAAAACATCCTAGATGGGTTGGAGATCACCCTGCCCTCCCCAGGTATTTCTGCCACAGTCCTTCCAAGTTCTGATATTCATGCCTCCAGAAATGTATAGGCTGAAAGAGGGCCACAGAGTGCATAATTCTGTATACCTCTGCCATACCTCAGAGGTACACATCTGGCTCCCCCCACAAGTCTGGCACCTATTCTTCTATGGAGACATGTTGAAGGAGGGTCTGCCAACTTTGGAAGCTCAAGATGCCTCCATTTGGAGAATGAGATGCCAGTTTCCCTTCATTGCAGGTGCCCGAATCGTTATGAGTGACTCTCCAAGAGCCCTCTCAATTTGTTTCAGGAGGGGAAACACACCTTTCCCTGCCCCTCGATTAGGGGTGAGAACATGCACTGCAATTTACATAAGGACCTTGCTAAGCACATCTCCTGCCATCTTCCCTAGACTATGGAGGGCCTGGTGGGATGGCGCTTGGTAGAAGTGGGAACATCCTACTGCCTCTCAGTCACCATGAGGGGTGGTGTCTGGTCCTGAAGCATGGTGGCTTCTTGAGGGTCTTGTCAGAATATGGGGATATCTTTGTTCCCAGTGGTATTAAATATCTTGTTATAACAGCAAAATTAGTAGAAGTGACTTATTTGGGGAAAATGTGATTCAAAAAAATGTAATTATTTTGGTATATGGTGGGCAATTGAATGAAAGATTACATTTCACACAGTCTATTTTAATTATTCATTCTCAAAATGATTTTTATATCTAGGACTCAGAGAATAAGCTTTTGCTTCATGAAAAATTAGAGGAAGGAGATGGAACTGAGCTTACCTTCCCAAATCATAGGCTCAGTGCCACAGGACGAAGTTAGAGTCATGGAGCATATGTTGTATCATATGCCCACTTGCTCAGAAACCTTTTGTGAATTTGGCTACTAACTTACAGCCTAAAAATCTTTGGGTCCATTTATGTATTCAGCCTTCCTTCTGGCCACCCTTCCTTGCATCCATTCATTCATCCATCCATCGCAGTGTCCTGATCATCACGTAAAGTGTTACAGTGTTTTATCATAGAGTCCCAGGGTCAACTGCACTGGAACATCTGGATGTGCATTTTAAACAAGTGCCCCAGACGAATCCAATTAAGTTGGAGAAACTAACGAGACATTCAAGTTTCTGAAGCTCGGCTATACTGAAGACTACAGAAGGGCAACTTTTCACCAACGAAATTGATGCCTGGTCTCCTCAGTGCTATTTTCCCAGACATAAGTGGTCTCGAGGAGAACCTTCCCTTGAGACGTGTTCAACATGTTTTGTCCACATGCAAACTTTGATGTGCTTATCTATGAAGTCCGAGAGAGAGTTCAAACCAAAAGTGAGCTGACTTCATGCTCTGTAGCCCTCATAACATCCAGTAGGAAGTGCTTCTTCATCATCTGAAATTATTGTTCGTTTATTTGTTTACTGCTCATTCTCCACCTTCCCAAACCTGAATGCAAACTCTTTGATACTAAGAAGGTTGCCTTCCTGTTCACCGTGACTGGCAGCACCCGGATTATTACCTAACACAGAAGAAACATGTTGTAACTGTCTCTTAATGACTCAGAGAGTCACATATGTATACATGAGTAAAACATACTTTTTTTTTTTTTTTTTCTAAAATAACCGTAAGGCATTGAAGTAAACTAGGGACCACAAGGTATTGAAGAATGGATGGGGTTAACTTTGGAAACATCCCTAAAGGTATCGATCTTGAACTAAAATCTGAAAACCCTTCTGAAATGTGTAAAAAATGAAAAGCAGGGACTTACTTCTTCTCTGTAGACCAGTTCAGGCAGAAGCAGAAGCCTTGAGGCAAAATTGAGGAAAGCATTCTGCAAAATAACAAGGCCAGCCTAGTTGGAGCAGAGAGACCCTGGAGAAGAAAAGTAACAAATGAGAGGGGCATCAGGGTGGGGTAGGAAGAGGAGAATTGGAATCAATGGTCAGAAGTTTATATTTGGTCCAGATGGTAATAGGAAGCCACTGGAGGGCCATGTTTACACATTTTCAAAATCCAATTAGGATACCACATGTTTTTATGGTCTAATCACCCATTTTGGACCCATTAAATAAATTAGTTGAAAGAGAAAAACAAAGGGAAAAAAATAAAACGATGTCATTCGATAGCATTAGGAAATCATGGGATAAATGTGTGAAATTGGAAAGTTTGACCTGGAACCAAATTAATCTAAATAGGGTCTTGATGACTGAGTCTCGAACAGCACCAGGCCCACGCTGATGTTTGAAAATGTGAACAGTTAAAAAAGACAAAAGAAATGATGGTGGTTTGGGTGAGGAAAACAGGCATCTCTCTCCCTCTGAATGATTTAGACATTTACTTACTGAGAGTAGAAGGCTAGGCCAGCTGATTTCTCATGCTCGGTTCCAAGCTCTAGATTCTAACCGTTCTATAAGAACACTGGTTGATACACATGAGGAGGAAGCAGCTGTTTCACTGAATTCCCTCTGGAGAGGAAGGAAGGCCAGCCATCCAGATGGGAGCAGGCAAAGGGGGAGAACAGGGGAGAAACAGGCACTGGGAACAGGCCTGGGATTTGGTGTGGCACCTGCTGTCCATCCTGTCCTCAGCCTCAGCCGCAAGTAAGAACATACAGAGAATGGGGTGTAGCAACAAAAAAGAAGTGTATGCCTGGGAGAAAGATAAAATCCTCGTTCTCTTGTGCTGGGATGATTTCATTTTTTAGAATCCCATTACTCAAAGTGTGGTTCTCCAACGAGGGCATCCACAACTGCTGGGGGCTTGTTAGAAATACAGAAACTCAGGCCTCAACCCAGACTTACTAAAGAAGAATCTGCACTTTAACACGATTTCCCAAGTGACTCATAAGCACATTTCAGTTTGCAAAGCATTGTGTTTGAGGTCTTAAAGAAAACTAGATAAGATGAGGTGAGGAAAGAGAGAGAATTACAATCCCATGGGACAGAACACAGTGTAAGTAGTTCTCCCACCGTGCCCTTTGAACCTGGATGGGTCACAAGAATTGCAACGGTGAAGACAGACCCACAATGCACATCTCTGTGCACATAGGAGGCGCTAGGAATGCATTGGTGGGAACATGTCTGCTGTTCCAACCCCAAATCAGCTTGTCTCTGTCTCTCTACAATGTGACTTTGAAACCACTGTCTTCCCTCTGAATGACACCCAGTTCCTTTCATGAATTATATTTTATGTCCTCTCCTGGTTTCACTTCATCTTCCACTCTCGTAGCTTTCTTGAGTGCAGCCCCGGGTCAACCAATAACCGGGGAAGCCAAACTGAGACAGTTAGAATTGTAATCATTTGCCATTCAGCTGGAAAAATAATGATTCCCCAGTTTCTCAAGTGTGGAAATTTCCCGGAACCAGCTTCTTTCCAGGGCCCAGGGACCCTCCCTCATTAGTTCCAGTGAACTTTCTCTCACTCTGAAGTACTTACTTATACCCCTCGCGAGGTTCCAGATTTAATTAGCTCACACTCTACCGTGCTGCTTTCCATCGCCATTCAAACTCCTTATTGCCTTTTATTGCTCTTTCTTTTCTTTCTTTCTTCCTTCCTTTCTTTCTTTCTTTCTTTCTTTCTTTCTTTCTTTCTTTCTTTCTTTCTCTTTCTTTCTCTCTTTCTTTCTCTTTCTTTCTTTCTCTTTCTTTCTTTCTTTCTTTCGAGGTTTTTAGTCTCTATAAGGGGAGTACACTGTAATGGCTTAGGGCAGCAGTTCATGTCCGATGGATCAAGTTCAACCCAGCCCCACTACTCTGTGATCCTGCTTAAGTTACTCAGTCTCGAGGAGCTGTGGTCTCTTTACCTGTAAAATAGAAATAATAAGAGCAGCTGCATAGAAATTTGTCATTATCAAAAAGACAATGTTACCTAAAGTTGTCAGCACGCCACATGCATGTAAGCAAGCACTCAAAAAGTGATACGTGGAGGCTATCTGACGCCCTCAATGGTAAATTCATTAGGTAAGATTGATTTTTAAGAAATGATATATCAAGTGGCCTCATTTACATTGTGATTACTTGCACTCTCTCTGGATAGGGCAAGCCCTAAGATTCTTAGAGGTTTTAGGTGAGGAGAATGCCACCCATTCATTTAATTATACTAATCTTCTATCCAGGGAAACTAAAAGAAAAATTAAAAGAAAGCAGAAGGATGCCAAATCAGGAAATGTATCGTGATAGAGCTAGACTCTCAGGATCTATAATGAAAATTCTAAATGACAGGCAAAGGAGCTTGACCTTATTTAAGTATTTCCACATTCAGAACTCTTGTAAATTTCTGTGTGAGTTACGCGGCTGCCAGCACAATAACACCATCTGCAAGCCACCGTTCATAATCCAAGTAAAGAACCTCCGATAAAATCTGATATTGTTTTTTTTTTTTTTTTTCAAAATGTTACTTATGTGTTTGCAGAAAGTTTTGTCCCACGCAATCTACCGAGCTGTTTCGGAACAATGATAAATACAAATGGCATTTCACTTCGAACTGCGGAAATAATACATGATTTCTGCTCCTTTGGCTGACCAGTCATTTATCACAGGTCATTTACATAGAGCTAGATGGCTTGGTAAACTAATCACTAAGCTCTTTCATGTGGTACTGTGTTCTTCTTAGTACATCATGTGAAATTAGTCTGATGATTTCAGTTCCTTCTCTTGGGATCCATAACCCAGTTCACAGACGAACCAAAAACAATTTGGCTGAACCTACCAGCCTGCATCCACATTGGGGACTGTTGTGTCTTGATGTTGGATTCATTGATAGTCAGTGAGTCAGTTCTGACTTCTGAGAAGGAAGCTTTGGCTGAGGACATAGATAAAAAATATAATAATAAAAGTGGTGTATGAGCATGTGTGTATATATATGGGTATTATATATTTATATGCTGTATATGCGTGCGTGTGTGTGTGTGTGTGTGGCTGCAGCAATGAGCTGATTTAGGAAGGCAAAGATTCTGACAGAATTTCAAGTGGCTACCTAATACAATTGTGATCATGACATATTTAATTGCTTAAGAAAATGAAAACATCAACTTTAGATTTTTTTCACTGATGTATCTTCCTAACGGTATCTCATAACAGTATTTCTGGTTTCACATCCTCTTTCAAAACTTTGCTCTTCTTCCATCAAAAGGTAAAGTCTAAATCCTCTGTCCTTGAAACTGAGTAAACCTTTGTGACTGTCACAATGCACAAAAGATTGTGGATGTGAGGCTGCATGACTTCTGAGGCGAGGCCATAAAGCGTATATAGATTCTCTGTCTCAGTCTCGGTCTCTCTCCACAAGTACCTTGGGAGCCCTGAGCTGACAAGTAAGAAGTCCAGCTTCCCTAAAGCTGTCTTCCGGAGGCACCCTGGGGAGAGAGCATTACTCAAAGTGAGACAGACATACCTGAGAAGCCGAAGTAGCCCAACCCCCAGCTCTCTGAGTTTTCCCAGCAGAGCAGGTAAAGATGCTTGTGACTGAGGGAGCTTTCGGAAGATCCCAAGCCCCATGGCCACTCTGCCATAATCCTGCTAGCCAAGTAGAGCCAGAGAGAGCCTGCAGGCCTTTGAGCCTCCCCAGCTTATATGCAGTGATACAATAGAACAGAGACAAACTGTCTCCACTATGCTCTGCCCAAGTTGCAGATCTGTGAGCAAAATAAATGTGATTTTTTTAAGTTACTACATTTTGAGTTTATTTCATAGCACAGATAACTGAAACATACATCATGTAAAATCAGCATGATCATTTTTTTTCTTTTTCTTTTTCTTTTCATTTTGATCTTTTTGTTTGTTTGTTTGTTTAGGGAATTTTTTCTTTGGCGAACTATAGTCCAATTCAAAAACAAACCAAAACACTTGACTGAATCTACCAACTTGGGTTCACACAGCAAGGCAGTTGTGACTTGATGTTGATTCAGTGAAAGTCAGTGAGTCAATTTGGCTTTTGAGAAGGAAGCTTCGCCTGGATAACCAGGTCAGATTTTTTATTCCCTCCCTCCCTTCCTTCCTTCCTTCCTTCCTTCCTTCCTTCCTTCCTTCCATTCAGATTTTTTGAAGTGTGTATAACATATTATACCAGGGCTGATATCCTGGCTTTAACATTATACTATACTTAGAGAAGATAAAACCATTAGAGCAAACTGCATGAAGGGTACGTGAGACCTGTCTGTACTATCTTTGCAATTTCATGTGAATCTAATTATTGCAAAACAATTTTTTTAAAGTGGCCATATTTGAGTACGTGTGTGTATGTATGTGTGTGACTGTGGGAAATGAATTTACTTGGTATGGCAAATATTCTAATGAAACTTCCAGTGACTCCTTAATAAAAATTCGCTCTTGGGGCACCTGGGTGGCTCAGTCGGTTAAGCGGCCGACTTCAGCTCAGGTCATGATCTCGCGGTCCGTGAGTTCGAGCCCCGCGTTGGGCTCTGTGCTCACAGCTCAGAGCCTGGAGCCTGTTTCAGATTCTGTGTTCACAGCTCAGAGCCTGGAGCCTGTTTCAGATTCTGTGTCTCCCTCTCTCTGACCCTCCCCTGTTCATGCTCTGTCTCTCTCTGTCTCAAAAATAAATAAACGTAAAAAAAAAATTCGCTCATTACATATATTAATTGTTCTTTTTAAAAAAGAAACATCAAATTTAGATATTTTTCTGAATTCATTCATACCTCCCTTTCCCCATAGTCGCACATTAAATTTAAAAAATGAGAAGGAGTTTTACTTTCATCTTTTCAGTCAAATAGCACAATTTCCCTACTGGAAACCCCTAATAAATAATGATAAAAGGGGTCTGAAAAGTGTAAAACAATCCCAGCCTCTCCCAGTGAGTTCCGGTTTCTTCCTGAGAGAACTGAGAGGACCTGGGGGGTGTCTTTGCCAGGCTGGAGCTGATGATCACTGAAGGGGAAAGTACCAGACTTGACATTAATCCTAGCAATCAGTTTGAACTGATTACTATGAAGATGGTTTCTTAAACAAGGAAAAATGAAACTAGGGAGAACTGTCTAGCAACACAGGATCCCTGAAAAAAACTTTTACCAAACTTTCTGAATTCCAGACATAATACATTAGGGACACAGAATTCGCAGCCTCTGTATGAACAGGATGGAGAAACTGGTAGTGACCAAATGAAAGTGTATAGCATAGGATTACATGGCATATGCTGGCAATCCATTCATTTCTTGATAAAATACTTAGAATTGCGATCTTTTTTAAAAAATTTTTTTAAATATTTTATTTTATTTTTTGAGAGACAGAGAGACAGCATGAGTGGGGGAGGAACAGAGAGAGAGGGAGACACAGAATCCGAAGCAGGCTCCAGGTTCTGAGCTGTCAGCACAGAGCCCGACGGGGGGCTCAAACCCACAAACTGTGAGATCATGACCTGAGCCGAAGTCGGATGCCCGACTGACTGAGCCACCCAGGCGCCCCAGAATTGTGTTCTTTTTAAAACAAAGGGAGAAGTATTATTGCAGCTCAAACTTTTAAAAAAAATGTTTATTTATTTTTGAGAGACAGAGAGAGCACAAGCAGGGAGGAGCGGGGGGCGGGGGGGGGGGGTGGGCAGACACAGAATCTGAAGCAGGCTCCAGGCTCCAAGCTGTCAACACAGAGCCTGACATGGGGCTCGCATTCATGAACAGTGAGATCATGACCTGAGCCGAGGTCTGACACTTAACCAACTGAGCCACCCAGGTGCCCCGCAGCTTAAACTTTTTTAATTAAAGGAGAGATACAATTGTAGGCAGGAGAAATTGATGAGTCATTGACAATGGGAAGACTTTTTCCCCTCACCAGTCTGATGGTCATTGAAGGAGTCACGGGTGAGAAAAGGGCAATAGAACAAAGGTGGAGCTCAGACAAGAGGCTCTCATCTCCAGGGGGGGAAAAAGACTGATGAATTAATAGTGGAGTGAATAGAGACTTTTTACTTTTCATTGGTTTGATGGTGTGTGTGTGTGTGTGTGTGTGTGTGTGCACATGCTAATTTAAAGCAATTGATTCAGTGAAATAAATTAGTGTATTACTGATTAGTGTGTCAGACTGTTACTGAAAATGGTTGTGAGCAAGGTTTTGAAATTTGGCTGATCATTACTTCCTGTAACCTTTTAAAAATAAAGATTCTTAAGCCTCCCTCTCCACCTGTGAGTCAGAATTTTCAAGCGTAGAGCCCTAAATTCTATATTTTTAAGTGTTCCCTGGGTGATTCTTAATATCACCCAGGTTTGGACTAGGTAGAAATAAATGGATGTTTCAGTTTCCCATCCTTCAGGTGATACTGGAATCAGGTCATTTCTGCTCAACTGCATTGAGGCAACAAGACTGTCCAGGGGTGGTTCCTGGCAGGGCCCTTCAAACAATGAACTCCCTGAGACATGGCAGACTCAGTGTGAACTCTCCTGTGTGGGAAAACACATTCGGTGCAACTTCATTTCTAGATATGTCTGTTTTAACCCAAGAATCAGGTAACATATATTCTCCCCAAATACCTTTCCTGATTCCTCCCTCGAATGCCAACATCCCACACAAAAGCCCCTGGACTAGGCACTGCGCGCGTGTGTGTGTGTGTGTGTGTGTGTGTGTGTGTGTGTGTAGGTAGGAGTGGGGGTGCACCAGGAGGGACCAGCTCAGGAAAGACCCCTTCCTGGTATGGTTTCTACTTTCAGTTAGAACAGCACATCACAAGTGGTTTTGAAGGTCTCGTGTTTCAGGGAGGTCTCTGGCTTAAAAGGACTTGCTACAAGGAAAGCATGCTCATAAGATTGGCTTTCTTTTTGAAAACGACCTCATTGGCCAGATTCACAAAAGGGTAGGAGGTCTTCCTCAAAGATGGATTCTTTATGATTTGTGACTAGCAGAGATTTTCACCCTGATCACCTCTGTGTTATGCAGGGAAGGTCCACTTGTGTTCCTTCCAATACACAAACCTCAGTGGCTTAACATAGCCAAGTTTAATTTCTCATTCACATCACAGTGCACTGTAGACCACTTGGGGGTTGTGCTCCACAGGGTCATTCATGGACCCAGGGTCCTTCCTTCTCTCTACTCTACTATTTCCTAGGGCCTTCAATTCTCCACTGGAGTCTTTGCCTTAGACCAAAGCATGAGGAATGAGTAAATAACGTGGAAAACCCATGGCGGGTTCACTATGGGCAAAGCTTGAGAATTTTGTTAGCCAGAACCCAGCTTCGTGGTCTCACTAACTTTAAGGCAGGCTAAGAAATGCAGTCTAATCATGTGCTTAGGCAAAAAATAGAAACATATTTTGGTGAACACACCACAGTTTCCATAGTTTGCCATTATCTTTGGTGGCCTTAGAAATGTGATGAGAATGGCACTTTATTTTTTCTAATGGTTATTTATTTTGGGGAGAGAGAGAGACAAAGTGTGAACAGGGGAGGGGCAGAGAGAGGGAGACACAGAATCCAAAGCAGTCTCCAGGCTCTGAGCTGTCAGCAAGAGCCTGACACAGGACTCGAACTCACGAACCGTGAGATCATGACCTGAGCCAAAGTCAAACGCTTAACCAAATGGGCCACCCGCGTGCCCTGAGAATGGCATTTTTATCTCTGTGGTTTACCTCCCCCAAACCCGTAACTCCTATCTAACCATGACGAAAACTTCACACAAACCCCACTTGAAGAATATGCTACAAAATGCCTAATGAGTACTCCTCAAAGCTGTCAAAGTCATCAGAAACGAGAAAAGTCTGAGGAACTATCATAGCCAAGCGGAGTCCAAGGAGATATGACAAGTAAATGCAATATGCTAATCCTGGACGGGATTCTGAAACAGAAGAAGGACAGTAAGTAAAAACCAAGGGAATCTGAATATAGTATGGACCCTCAATAATAATAGTGTATGGGTATTTGTTCATCAGTTGTGACAAATGTACCATATTAATGTACAATGCTAATAATAGTGGAAACTGGGCCTGGGGCACAGGGAAATGCTTTTTTTCTTTCAAAACTTCTCTATAAATCTAAAATTGTTTTAAAATAAAAGCTTTTAAGATTTTTTTAAAAAGTGAGTAACAAACTCTACTACTCCTGTTTTCCCACAATAGCCGTGGCAGGAAAAACAAAGCCAAAACACATTGTCTACTGAGAAACTGCTACTCTGGTCTTCTTACACTCATTTTTCCTCTTATACCAGTTCCTTCTACCTGCCTCATTCCATAGGGACTGTTCCTCCACAACTAACTGTGACACCTTTTTACTAACATGCCTCATGCTCCTCTAAGAACATGAATCAAAACATGATGATAAACAATTAAAAAACTAAAAGCTATTACATTTCTGTGTTAAAGCATACATGTACATCCTTAGACGCACAAGTGCACACATGCACACACGTATGCACACACACACGTGCACACACATATGCACACACAAGCTTCACTGGATCACCACTTTCAGACCTCTCCTATCACAAACTTTGTTATCGATGTCAACAGTTTATACAGAAGCTTATTTTCATTATAGTTTGCCCCCTTTCCCTGTCCATCCAAAATGTGGTCGGTCAAGTATATTTGAAAGTTTCACCAAATGGGAATAGAGGAGAACGTAAGAGGAATATTGATTGAGAAAAAAATTTCCCATTCACAGAAATAAAAGTAAATAAATAAATAAATAAATAAATAAATAAATAAATAAAAAGATTTCCCATTCAAAACCTCTCTCAGATTACTTTGGGACATACACAGTGTTCCATAATACAACTCTGGAGACCCACCTCAGCATGTAAAAGAATCTGATAACTCCCACAATAAAGAAATTTATCTCCTTTGGTTTAATCCAACATTACCAAAACTTCTTTGACGTGAAACTTTATTTTGTTCTGTCTTCATTTTCTTTTTCCCTGTCTTACCTGTTTATCCATTAACCTCGTGTGGAACTAGCAAGTCTTCAAACACACTTCAGATATTGTAACATTCAAATGCACTAAGTTAGGTGCCCCTGGATGGCTCAGTCCCTTGAGCGTCCAACTTCGGCTTAGGTCATGATCTCACGGTTTATGGGTTCAAGCCCCATGCTGGGCTTTGCATTGGCAGCACAGAGTCCACATCAGATTCTTGGTCCTTTCCATATCTCTCGGCCCCGCCCTCAAAAAGAAATAAACATTTAAAAAACTTAAAAATAGGGGTGCCTGGGTGGTGCAGTCGGTTAAGCGTCCGACTTCAGCCAGGTCACGATCTCGCGGTCCGTGAGTTCGAGCCCCGCGTCGGGCTCTGGGCTGATGGCTCAGAGCCTGGGGCCTGTTTCCGATTCTGTGTCTCCCTCTCTCTCTGCCCCTCCCCCATTCATGCTCTGTCTCTCTCTGTCCCAAAAATAAATAAACGTTGAAAAAAAAAACTTAAAAATAAGAGCTAAGTTAAATAATGTTTGGTTTCTTCTGCCCATTCACAGAGAAGAGGTGAGAAAGAAGAACCTATCTTTTTCTGGTCTTATTTTCCAAATTAAGCAATTGTCTTGAAATTAGAGAAAATAATCTGGTCCTTTTTCCTACCTGTGTCTTTGGGTAAATTATCTTACCTGAGCCTGGGCCAATAATAATTGCCATTTGGGGAATTTGTTGGGTGGATTAGATGACAACTTTAGCCTACATATAATTATTCCTCTTCCTCACTGGGCTGGGAAATTTTGTTTGCTTGATTTTGACTTTGGACTTTATTCTTTAAACAAATGGAGACAAAATGGGTTATTGCAGAAAACAATATCTACATATGCACTCAGAGGTACATGTTTGGGGACAGAAGAGACTTAAGCATAGGCTGACATCTCAGAAGTGGTTCCCAAAGAACTAAGCTTTATTTTCTTGGATTTTAAAAATGCCTATGATCCTCCTTCATCCCTGATCTTCAGAGCCAAATAGTATATTAAATGTCCCTTATCAGCAATTCTATCGTCTACAACAAAGGATACATCTGTAGACACATTGCAAAAGAGTACAAAATATCTGGGTGACATGGCAGCTCAGTATTGACTCAAAAGGCTAAACCTGACGACTTTCATTAAATCAAGAACTCCCATCTAGAAGGGGTGGGATTGGTTCCTGGTGGTCAACAAGTGAGGTCCCAGGAAGGAAACAAGTTAGGAGGGGGGTGGTGGCAGATGGGGCTTTATATGACAGCACAGCCACGTGCCTTAGTACCAATCCTTAGAGCTGACGTTCAGTGATCATTACTACCAGCCAAGCACTGTGGCAAGCACTTTACACATATTAGCTTATCTAACGTTCACAGTAACCCATGAGACAGGACTTCTGATAATCCTCATTTTTACAGATGAGAGTGTTTGGCTAGGAAACATGGTCTTGGTTAGTAAATGGCAATTCCATGATTCAAATTCAGGCAGGCAGACTCCAGCCCCACCTCTTACAACTATATTATCTGGGCATCATCTTTGTTGATCAAAGTTTTTGTTTTGTTTTGTTTTGTTGTTGTTGTTGTTGTTGTTGTTGTTGTTGTTTTTGGTTTTCTTAACAGATTGAAAAGGTGACGACTCTCCATTGTTCTCCCCCTATCCCACTCTCGTTTTTTCTTTCCATCTGTTAGGCTGCCCCGGTAAAGGAAAGTCTGCTTTCCTGACCCAAGTCCCTTTCCCAGAAGGAGATAGGGCACTAGCATATTCCCTCCAAGGCTTCCATTTCTGATCAAGGTGGAGGGTTTGAAATTTATTAATTATTTTTATTTTTATTGTTTGGTAAACACATTCAGAGTGGACACATGTTAACTAATCTTAAAGACGGATGCATGTGTTAAACAAAATAGAAATCTATTGTTTTGCATTTTAAAATGTAACAGCCAACAGGATAGCAGATAGAACATTACATTTATGTAATGTAGAGCCCATGGATATCTGTCCTCTTAACTCACCTGATTCTGAGTCATATTTTTCCTTATGTTTTTCCTTTAAACTCAAATTTGCTTTTTTTTTTTTCTAATTACAAAAACATGGTAGAAAATCTAAGAAACATCTATTAGTAAAAAAAAAAAATGAAAAAGAAGATAATGATTTCTTGTAATCCTACCATCTAGCAATAACCACAGTTAACATCTTCCAGACATTTTAATATGTATACTTATATGTATAAGCCAGATGTCAAATGGGTCTCTCTGCTCCTTATTATTAGATAAGATGCCTTGGTCCTTCATTTCATTGTTCTTCTCAGGATTCTGGCAACTTCCCAGAATCTCACATTCTAATGATCACCTGTGACTCTGACTTCCTGTTTCTTCTGAATTCCATTCTCTACTGTTCAGCCTACAGCTGTTGCTTTATTTTGCTCTGGCTATAGACCCAAATGTGGAAATCGGGTTCTTTCTTTGATTCGACAGTAACAACAAATCACCCAAATGAGGATTTTTCGATGTGTAGCCCTCTTCACTTCAGGATGTAAAGACTATTACATTTAAATAGTAGACATCCTTTCCCCTGGAATTTTCTGTTTTGTTCTAAAGCCATGTTACCCAGTCATGTACTCTCTCCCCCTTCCAACTGATTTTTTTTTTCCTTCTCAGGAGAAGAAATCATATTCTTCCCTTTTTTTTTTCTTGCAAAGCAATTCAGATATATGAGACCTTGCCTCCAAATTTAACTTCAGGAATTCCCTTTGTATACACAAAGTCTCCCCCAAAGCTCTGACACTGTCATGATCAAAAAGTCTGGAGTTATTGGATAAGGGCCATTCATGTCCCCATTTGCGGCATGTAGTTTCCACTAAGATCCAGAGATGTGATACATGGCAAAGACAAAGGGGGTTGAAAACCATGTATTCCACATGGTAGGAGTTTCAAAGGAGATGTTAAAAGTTTAGTTTCATAGTTCCTAGGGACTTCCCTCACATCGAGGATATAAAAGCAAGACTAGGGATTAGGAAAGGAAATCTTTAGAAAGATTTCACTGAATGGAGCAGTTAGTGGGATGTAAGAACCCCCATCCAAACCAGAAAGAGATGGGGAGTGGGATGCTCTCCAGATCACATCAGGTTGTTGGTTAAAAGAGAGAGGCTTCAAGGAGCACTCAGAATTGATTTGATATGTGTTCTCCTTAGTTGGGGAGACACAGTAGACTGATAACCAACTTCTGCTTGGAAAACTTAAAAGCTGACATGGGCTACATGCACTAGGCTGAGTCTGCCTGCCCTCGGAGAAGAGGAAGGTGGGTGTTTCCTATGGACCACATGTGGCTTCACAGTCAGGGAGAACTGGTGGGACTATTCTCAGTGCAGCCCAAGAGCATTTCCTGGGGGCCTTGGGACTTACATAGTCTCTGCTGAGTGGGCTGCTGCGAGGATAGTGACTAAATTTAGGGAACACATGCAAAGTCATGGAAAATGCAATCAAATGAGTCCATTGGGAGCCTCCAAAAGTCCAGCAAAGGGCCTAGCAGAGAAAGAAAGCTTTGGCCTCCAACCAGACCCATGACCTCTCATTACAGAACCAAGTCAGAAAACTTTCTTACTCCCTTACTACTCTCCTCCTTCACCAGAACCCTGTGAAGGGGGTAAGAGCCCCAGTCGGCAAAATAGAAAAATGGGGGAAAGGTGAGGAAATAGAGTGGGGCATGAGGGGTCATGAGGAACCACCAGCCCTTCTAGACGACCTACCTCCAGAGGGCCCAAGTTAGATAAAGAGAGAAGTTTTCTCTTAAAACCAAGCTCTAGGTTTGGAGAATTGCACACTAAGAATGATTTAAAAAATGAAATCAAATATGGAGATCTTTAAGTTTCCATCTAGAGGAACCCTCTCTACCTGATAGGTCTGGAGAAGTAGTGGAAGACAAAAGTACAGAGGCTAACTGATGCATTTCCCTGTGTTGTATGAACTATTCTATAATATTGCTTTGTAATTATTAACAGTTATAAAATGATTACTAACAATTACTAATAATTCTTTAACCAACCTCTTTGAGCTTAGGTTATTTCTTTATTTTTCCCTATGAACAACACTGATACAATTACTTCATGTATCCTTAGGTATTTCTTTTGGCTGGATCAAGGTTTAGATTCATGCTTCAAACTTTAGCGATGAACTGCCAAATTCATATCGATTTCCCTGTCATCCATGCACGCCCTTGCCATACATCTATTAGAACCATCAGTTCTACCATATTAAAGTGACTTTGTTCTCCTGACTCTGATTCCTTGTAGGTCGATTTCTAATGTAACTCTAAAGGGACAAAATTATTTCCCAGTTCTTGAGGTGGTGCCTCACTTCACTCTTGTTCCTACACTTATGAGTGTATTTCAGAACTCAAACTATTCATGGATTAGCAGCTGCCTTTATATTGTTTTGTCAGTTGTTAGGATTTCGAGATAGAAGACGCACTAAAAAGGCACAATTATTTATATACCGTGGATAGACTACCTGCCTATATTTGGGTTGGGAAAACAAATTCAGCAGATAAAATTTTCCAACCTCATGTTTTCCTTCTGAGAAAGATGTGACTGCTTCTCCCGACCTCACAACCTCAGCAAAAGCTGTAATTAGAGCTGATTCAGTAAATACAACTTGCGCCTGGGTGGGTGGGGGCGGTGTTCTCCACAACAGCTCTGGTCTTGAACAGGGCAGGGAGGAGGGCTACTATAGGTTTTCTGGGGCTTTGGCTACGGGGAAAACAAACACAGTTAAAAAAAAAAAAATCTTAAGAAATATTCCAAAACAGGATTTCAAGAGCAGTAATCCCCTCTGTCTATATTTGGCTATGAAGTCCCTTCCCATGAAATATAATTCCTAGCTGGCTGTCACTCGTCATTTTCCCTGTGTTCAATATTCACCAACATAAAGGTCCTATTTTGCCAACTCCCAGCACTTAATTTTCATTCTCATTCATTTTACCATTTCTCTTCAAGTGAAAATAACACTCAATTGTCAAGGGGATTGAACGAATTGTAAATAACAAATGTTATCTTACTCCCTGGAACTTATCTCATGCTATGTTATGGATTTACCAGGTCTTACAAAATAGCTGATATATGAGCCTTAAAGGGGAAAAGTCTCCATACTAGTAGATGAAAAAATTCCTAAATTCCAGAAGGGTGAATGAACAGATGGATACTTTTGGGACATGTGTGTGTGTCATTTTTGTTTTACATTTCCTTGGCTCTGCAAGAGAACGCATTTTCTACAAAGTATGGTAGCTGGAGTGAAGGATAATATTAAATTAAACCTGGAAACAAGAAATGAGAAGTAAATAGTTTAACAAAAATGCAGTTCCATATGTTAATTTTGAAAAGTTTCATTACTAAAACAGAGTTAAAACAACGTGGCCACGAACTGAGACACAAAAGGTAAATAGTGACTGATGTCATGGAGAACATTTTTCTTACTTGGAGGTGTAGATACCATTCTAACACATTCATATATGTATTTCCAAGTTTTATTCATTGAGGAAATTCAATATTTTAATAAATTTCCATCAAAGTAATTACTGATTGGTGATGTCTTTCCCTGAGTGGTGATTTCTTACACAGAAAGTAAAGCTCTGGGTGGTTCCAGCAACGTGGAGCACTGAACTATTACGCCTCTTGCCACAACATATAAATTCTGGATATTTTATAATAACACAGCAGCTTATAAAATGTATCTGAGAGGAAAAGTAAACACAAGGAATCTCTAGTTGTCAGAAATGAAGAGTGAACTCTTGGCCAGTGCACAGCTAAATTAGCAGCAACCCGAAATGATAGTGGGGTCATTCAGATTTAGATAAGTGTCCTACAACTGATGGGCTGAAGTACTAACACTCACCCATGGACTTTGACCCCCTAAGGCATAGTGCTTGAACTGACACTGGCATTGAACCCTAGAAGGATACTCACTCCATTAAAAACCCTTCATAGGAAAACCACCAGGAGCAATGTGGCAAGATGGGGCACAGTGAAAAGTAGAAAACGAAGCAAGACTCCAGCCTGTCACATGCACAGAGTGACAATCAGATTTTTAGCACCAGCTAGTGCAGAATTCGAACTCAGTAAATAACATGAAATCTGGTCTCAGACAGGTGAAATCCTTGGCTTCCTTGAAAATAACAAAAACAAAAACAAAACAACAACAACAACAAAAACAAAACCACTAGGGATTCAGAGCTGGTTACTTAACGATAAAAAAGAGATTCCCTTTACTTTTTCTCCCTCACACATGTTTTACGTACTGTTCTGTTGTTATAGTTCATCTGACACTTGAGTATGTTTGCAGTTTGTAGTGGAGCTGAGTCCTAGATAGTTTGGTTCTCTGTGTTGCTAGAATCAGACCATGGGTTACTTTCTTTGAGAAATCACCATTCAGGAAAAAAATGCCAGTCTGAAAAATTTCAAGATGAACTTGCAGGAAAAATGCTGCAAATGATATTAGCAATTAATTATTCACCATAAGAGACAGTTGATATACACAATCAATAGGAAGATGATGCCCCTCCCAAGAACTAGAATAGAACAATCTGGAACCAGGAAATGAGACTATCTAAAATTATTATTCTATTTAAAAGGAATAGAAAATGTGCTGAAAGGTATGATACTGTGCATGAAGAACAATCCAATTAATCAAAATGACTAAATCAAGGCTTTCTGCAAAGAGAAAAAATTATAATTAAAAATTCAAAGGATAGGCTAAAAGTTACATTAAACAGACTACAAGAAAAAAAATCAATAAACAAAAACATAAAATCTGGGAAATTACCTGGAATGCAGAATGCAGTGCTGTATAAATTGAAATGTGAAGGAGAAGATAAGCAATATGCACAATAGAGTTAGGCAGAGTCTAAAATATGGCGCCAGGGTGGCTCAGTTGGTTAAGCATCAGACTTGGCTCAGGTCGTGATCTCATGGTTTGTGGGATGGTTTGACTTTGTGCTGACAGCTCACAGCCTAGAGCCTGCTTCAGATTCTGTATCCCCCTCTCTCTCTGCCCCTTTCCCCCTGTGCTTTGTCTCCCTCTCTCTCTCAAAAATTAATATTAAAAATAATTTTTAAAAATAATAAAATAAAATAAAATAAGACAGGGGTGCCTGGGTGGTTCAGTTAGGTAAACATCTGATTTAGGCTTAGGTTATGATCTCATGGTTTGTGGGTTCAACCCACACATCGGGCTCTGTGTTGACAGCTCAGAGCCTGCAGCCTGCTTCAGATTCTGTGTCTCCCTCTCTCTCTGCCCTTCTCCCACTCATGCTCTGTTTCTCTCTCTCTCATAAATAAAAAAATTTAAAAAAATTTTAATATGGCAAATTAAATTTTCAGAAAGAAAAGAGTGGAAAGAGAAGCAACATTCAAAAAGATAATGGCACAGAATTTTCTGGAATTGCTTTAAAGCATCAATTCTCAGATGTAGGAATCTCAGTGAATCCTAGGTAAGATAGATTAAAAATAAAATCCTCACCTAGACACATTGTAGTGGAGCTACAGAACACCAAAGACAAGAAGAAGGTCCTCATAGCAGCTGGGGTGGGGGGAGATATTTGAAATAAAAGAACGATAATTAGGCTGATAATGAACTTCTATCACCAAATGGAGACCTGAAGACAATGGGATAATATCTTCAAAATGCTCACTAACTGTATATTGAAAACAGTCGTCAGTGTAGGATTCTATAAGTAGCTAAACTTCCTTTCGAAAGAGAAGGCAAAATAAAGACGTTTTCATACAAACAATGAGTGGGAGTTAATTCTTTAAATGTGCTTGATAAAAGAACTACTTGCTGTAATCAACTTAGAAGAAAATAAACCCTGACATGAACAGGAGGGAAAAAGCAGTAGTGAGCAAATGATTGTTAAAATGGACAATAAGTCTACAGAGTTGAGGACTGTTAAAAATAGTTTTTAAAAAAGATTTCAAGAGAAATTTAAAAGTAAGGTGAGACGAAAGTGCTAGAAAAGCAAACACCACAGACAACAGAGGACACTCTGTAGAATAACTGTATTTTGAGTTCCTTGTAATACAAAAATGTTGGGTTTGCTTCATTAAATGCACTTATCAAAATTTAAAGGTAAGCATGTAAAACTAGAAATAGCAGATGTGTTCTTTATCCCAATAAATGAGAGTAAAGGAAGTGGACAAGAGAAATAAAAGCAAGGTAATAAAAGCACAAATTAGTCCATATATAAATATTCACAGTAAATATAATATAATATATAACATAATATAATATATAGTATAATCTTACCAATTAATGCAGCCTCTCACACTGAATTTTATTTTAACCATTTAAATATCTGCCATGGCAGTTATTAATGCTGTTCACTAAATATTTCTTATTCTCATTCTGGACTCTTGGGTTGAATTTCACTCACCTGCTCCTCAGGAGTGAGATGTGGCTCTGTAACTTGTCACGACAAATTTTGAAGAAGCTGAAGTGATGTGTGACACAGAGGGGTGGAAATGTTAACATTCAGTGAATGATATATCAAGTTTTTCTTCTCTTCTGCTATGCCCACTAGCGATGCTACAGAGAGTGGCTGCTGTGGACCCCAGGTAAGGACCAGGTGGAGCAAAGCCTTCTGTAAATCCTGGAGGGACCCGTAGCTCAAGAGGGAAATAAAATCTTTGCTGTTTTAAGCTGTAGAAATGTTAGAATTGTTTGTTATGAAGCATAGCATAGCCCATGCTTGCTGATACACACAAGAGGAATATGCACAACATAAAGAAATAGACCTTGAAAGTAGAGGGATGAGAAAAGAGATACAGGAAAGCATTGACAAAACGAAAACCAGGATATTAAAATTAATTTTAAGCAAAATAGTCTGTAAGACAACAAGGAATTAGTAAGGAAAAAATAGAAAATATATTCCTGTATAAGAATAAAAGGAAGAGTGCCAGGAAGATCACAATCCTGAATCTTTAAACGTCTAACACTAGAGTCCCCAAATATGTGAAGTCAAAGTGGATGACAGAATTATGAGGAGAGATGGACAAGTCACAATAATAAGCCAAGTCCTGAACCCCCATTTCCCTTTGCTAGGTGAAAATGGTGGATGGTTGGTTGTCAGTCTCACACATGACTGGGCAATGACACATGGACAGAAATGCCTAGAAGGGCTTCTGGAAAAGGATTTTTTTTTCTCTGATAAAAAGCAAGGGATAACTTTGAAGGTATCTTTTTGTCTTTGAATGGGATTTTGTGAGAAAGTGATGGTTGAAGTTGCAATGGCCATTTTCCTTCAGATTCCTTATTATATGGCATTTTATAAAACCCCACTTTTTTATGCTAGCATTATTTGCAGCCTAAAGCATCCTCACAAAGCATTAGGTATCAATGATCATGATCAAGTTATGGCAAATATAACAGCATGGTGTTATTGAAGGAACAAATTGACCAGTGGAAGATAACATAAAGATATATGAAGTTGATATATGACAGAAATGGCATTACAAGTAAGTAGAAATAGAATGTGCTATTAAATAAATCATCTTGAGAGAACTCCCATTTGGAAAAACATTAAGTTAGCATCTTACCTCAGAAATATTAGCATCTGGGGCACCTGGGTGGCTCAGTGTGTTAAGTGTCCAACTTTGGCTCAGGTCACGATCTCGTGGTTTGTGGGTTCGAGACCCAGCTTTGGGCTCTGTGCTGACAAATCAGAGCCTGGATCCTGATTCAGATTCTGTGTCTCTGTGTCTCTCTGCCTGTCTCTTGCTCACACTCTGTCTCTCTCTTTCTCTCAAAAATAAATAAACATTAAAAAGATTAACAAAATAAAAAGAAATATCAGCATCCTACCTAATAAAAATGTTCCCTATTTCTGTAATAGAGAAAATTACATTCCAAGAGGATTAAAGACATATATATGGAGACTACTACTTTAAAATATTTAGAAGAACATATTGGAGAGATGCTAAATTTTATGTGTATTTTTATATACATAACATTATACCACAATTTTAAAAAAGATACATGCTTACGGGCACCTGGGTGGCTCAGTGGGTTAAGTGTCTGACTTCAGCTCAGGTCATGATCTCATGGTTCATGGGTTCGGGCCCTGCATTGGACTCTGTGCTGAGAGTTCAAAGCCTGAAGCCTGCTTCTGATTCTGTGTCTCCCTCTCTCTCTGCCCCTCCCTTGCTTATGCTCTCTCTCTCAAAAATAAATAAACATAAAAAAATTTTTTAAAAAAGATACAGGCTTATGGACAAAGACTTAATTATCAATGCAAAATTACAAAATTATGTGAAAGAAATATATTGGAGAGCATTTTTATAAGGTTGGATTAAAGAAGGATTCCCTAAACAAGACATAGAAAGAACAAAACAAAAGATGTAAAAAACAAAGAATGATAAATTTCACATTAAAATTAAAATCTTCTGTGTAAGGAAAGACCATCCAAAGTGAGAAAGTGAACCACAGACCCGGAGAAGATACTTGCTACACTTTAACTGAAAATTAATCCACACCAGGATGTATAAAGGACATCCTCATAGCAATATAAGGAAGACAAACAATCTAAGATTTTTAAATGGCAAAGGATATAAATAAGTGCTTGGTAAAAGAGAAAACCCTAATGTCCTATAAACATAAGGAAAGACACCTGATCCCATCAGCGGCAAAAATTAAGATTAGATCAGCAATGACACATCTCTTCACACTCATCGGTATGGCCAAAAAAATAATGTCTCATAGTAAGTGTGGGAGAGGATATGGGATTTGGGGGCTCTCAGATACTGAGTGTGGGGTGTAAATTGGTACAGCCCCGAATGGATATTGTCAAGCTGCTCCCAACCTGTAAATGTTCAAATTCCACAACCCATAGCTTTGAGAAATGTATCCACATGCACAAGGACCCATATACCAAGATCTTCGCTGCACATTGTTTACAATAACAAGAAATCAGAAAGAAACAGAAAGACTCATGCATGAGGCATGAATAAATTATCCTATATGCATATAGGGACTTACTAAACAGCAGTTAAAATGAATATCCTAGATGTACTGCATCAACATAGATCTATTCTGAAAGTGTTGAGGGAATAAAAAAAAACAAGTTGAAAATGAATTATATAATTTGGGTATTATGCTGAGTGAAATAAGCCAGACAGAGAAAGACAAATACCATATGATTTCACTTACATGTGGAATCTAAAAAAAAAAGCCCAAACGAATGAACAAACAAACAAACAACAACAACAAAGAGAGAAAGTCTCATAAATATAGAGAACAAACGGGTCGTTGCCAAAGCAGAGGGGGTGGGGGGATGAACGAAATTGGGGAAGGAGGAGAGCAAAATAGGTGAAACTTCCAGTTATAAAATGAATGTCACAGGAATGGAAGGCACACACATGGGGGACATAGTCAATAATATTGTAATACAATTATCGTGGTGAGCGTTTCATGATGCATATAATTGTTGAATAACTATGCTGTACACCTGAAACTAACTTAACACTATATGTCGACTCTACTTCAATTAGAAATTTAAAAAAAGGAAAAAATGTATATATTTACTTAAGTATCAAAACCTAAAACATAAAACCATTGATGGGGAAGTTATAAAACCGTCAAGATTGTGGTTAATTCTGGAGTAAAAGGGAAAGGAATACATGGGGTATTTCACATATATATATGTAATATTTCTTTATTTTTCTTTTACTTTTTTAAGGATTTATTTTAAGTTGATTTATTTCAGCAGTCTCTACACCCAACATGGGGCTTGAACTTACAATCCCGAGATCAAGAGCCACGTGCTCTACTGACTGAGCCAGCCAGGCGCTCCTATAATATTTCTTTCTTAAAACAAAGAAAATAGAGCTGAAAGAAATATGTCAAAATGCCAACATTTATTAAATCGAAGATTAGATATGTTTGGATGTCTGTATATTATGTTTGAAATGTAATCAATTATTTTGCATGTTTGAAACATAATAAATATTTGAAATAAAACATGAATAACACATTATAAAATAAACAACGTTGAATAAAATGAGTTAGGAATAAAAGTGGAAAATAATGTAAATATCATGGGTGGAGGGAAGACATGAATTCTGTTTTAGAACGGGACCACATGAAAGGAAGACGTGTCAGGTCTTGACCTCGAATCCCACAGCTGTGTTCCCATGGCTTTCTGGAAAGCTCCTTGCCACGTTATCAAAGACTCAGGTGACTGAGCTCAGGAGCTCCAAACAGGCCCGGGAGCTGGTGGAAACAGTGGAGGGGCATACGCCAGGAGAGGCAGCACAGGGGGGCCGTGGAAAGCCGACCCCCTCAATACCCCAGGCCACCTCCTACAGCATCCACCTAGGGTCCTGCGCTGAGGTTAAAGGCCTCAAGGAGAGAGCAAGCTCTGGTCTCTGTGTGCTCCTGTCATCAACATGGCCCACCATTCTCTCCTGGCTGAGGCCACCTGCATGGGCCCCTGACCTGTGCAGTCACACATCGCACCCCCATGTTTGGTTCGATGCTCCACTGGCGCTGTCTTGACAAAGGACCCTGCACTTGCATGTTGCACTGGGTCCCTCATGCCAGTGGTACCGAGAGACTGGCCACGCCCTCTTGGCAAAGGGGTTTGTTCCTCTGTCCTCACCTGCTCATCCCTGCTCTCAACACTTAAATGGAATCTGCCATTCACATCCATTGCCACCCCCCTGCAGGCATCTGCATGGTTTCTGCTACTTTACAGCTTTGATCTTGGGGATCCATCTATGCCCCCGGAGGACAGCTGCCCTGCAGCCACAGAGCTCTGGGGAACTTGAGGTGTCCAGGGGCGGAAGGCCACATTCACCTCGAAACTGACATGTTGGTACCATTTATATTTATATTTATATTTATATTTATATTTATATTTATATTTATTTATATAACATCCTATTTATATTCATTGAAACCAACAGCAACCATGTAAAGTAAATGTGCAATACAAAATGCAGTTATGGTATTGCAGCAATGACTATTTAGGTTGTATTTAGGTAAACACAATATGATGGTATTTACACAGGATTAACATACACTCCTAGGCAGAAAGTCTTTTATAGTCTTTACCCATATCAAAGGCACTTGCCCAATGCAGGCTTTCATAGATGATTATCTGGTTCTTAGCATTTATACTTAAAAAAATTTTTTTAATATCAATATTATTTCTAGAACTGAGACAGAGGTGGCTAATTCATATATTTGCTTTTGGAAGCTGAAACAGTTCTGGAAAAAGAAGTTCAGTCATTCCACCTGGGACCTTTAGGGCTGGTCCTCTAAAATCCCTAGGTCTCATCCCATGTCATTATCCTCCACAGACTTCTCAGGGAATTCCAAGGTCAGAGTCTCAAAGAAAGGACTGCCCTGGGCACTGTGAGTGGTGGCACCAGCCCTTGGAAAGAAGACTTGCCCAGCGCAGGGCTAAGGATGGGCCAAGGGCTTTGGCTTCCCCTGTCCCCAGTGGCTCTGTGGTATCCAGGAGCAGAAAAACGGTAATTTTACCATGTCACTGATTAGGTTTGAGGCTTATATTATATTGGGATGAACAGGGGAATTCCCCTGTTAAAAAACCTATTCATTCCTAGATATACATAACATCCTGTGGTGTAAGCATGCCTGGAACAGAAGGGACAAATATGCAGGAAGTTTGTATGTCCATTTTATACATGCTACAATCTGTGGTTATGAGAGGATCAAAGGTATTCAGGGCAATGACATTGTCATTCGTGGCATTCCACTTGGCTCTTGGGGAATATAAACCGGTTGTCTCCAGTGGAAGAATCTCAAGCTCCCACTGAGAAAATATTAGGAGAAAATAGACATAACAGGGGCATATTTGATTTTTGAATGTCACGTGAAGACCACAAAAAGTCTGTGATTTGAAAGACCCACATTCCTGTCTGGTCTACTTCAGCTGAACAGTCACATTATCACGACAGGCTGGGGCTCAGAGAGTCCGAAACAATGCGGTTGTCATCTCAGGGCCGCCAGGCCTCCTGCCTCCGTGCGAGTCGGCTGACATCTTCGAGCCTCACTTTCCTCATCTGTAATGTGTGGGTGATATTGAGGGCTCTTCATAAGGTTTTGGGGTTTCGATGAGCTCAGGCATGAGAAAAGCGTGGCGTCGTATCCAGCACCGGGAAAGTCCTTGGTGGACGATAAGGATGGTGATTAGCATGGGCTGCCAGCGGTCAGGTGGGGCCTCTGTTGTCTGGACCCTGTCTCCTGTCCCTAAATTTAGTGCAGAGGGGGGGACCTGTGTGATGGCCATAGAACTAGGAGCCAAGAGGAAAAGGAGATATGTCCCTATTGTTCTAAGGCTGAGACTCGGGTACATGGGGAAAACTAGCATGGGATAAAGGGGGCAGAGAAGGTCTGAGAAAGGCCTCAAGAACTAAAAGCATTAGGATCTCCTGCTTGGGCTGAACACTAAATAGTTCCCTGACGTGACCGAAGCCTCAAGGGCCACGCCGAGTTACTAATGTGGAAAGCAGTGCACCAGAACCAGTCAGCCCTCCAGCATGCACTGGCCGGGCCCTTCAGGCCGTGCTCTGCACCTGTAAGCCCAGGTCTCCTCACCTGGGATATCAGTCGAGCCTCCCCTGCTGACTTGCCGGAGTGTTAAATATTCAGTTCTCAGGGGTGACCACCAGTATTCTTTTAATGTGTCTCCAGAGAGGAGCTGCTCTTGGAGGACAGAGTAGCTCCAGCAGTCACACCTTAGGCGTGTCTTTCAGATCAAGGGTTTAGCATTCGTGAACCTTCGAGGCCCTGTTCTGTTGGTCTTTCCTGGCACCCTCCTCCCGCGTTGTCCTCAGTGATGCGGGATCCCTCGTGAGGACTTCTCAGCCAGCCGGCCCCATGCCGTGGGGTGACCTGAAATCTCAGGCATCTGAAGAGTCTGATGTGAGCATGAGTCACCTCACTTGAAATGCTACAGTCTATGATGACAGGGCTACTTGTTTGTCCGATGGGCCTTAGCTATCAGGATCACATCTCCTTGAAAATTCCTAGTCACGCATTAGTCAACCCACCCCCAAATCTGAGGGGAGAGCCCACCTCCAGATTCTGCGTGTAACTCATAGACTGTCCCGAAGAAGCAGTGCTGGGCAGGGGTCAACTGAATCTACCACGGAATGGATGCATCTCCATGACACAGTCCCCTCTGTCCTGTGAATCCCCCACCTCTGCCAGGTCTACCACGAGCATCTAAAGCTTCTGTGTCTTCCTTCTGGGAAAAACTCATGCAAAAGACTCCTTTTAATAGGTTTCCTTATTCAGACCGGTTTTAGGTTTTCAGAAAAATTGTGTGGAAAGTACAGAGCTCCTTTACATGCCTGCTTCCACTCGAAGTTTCTTTTATTATTAAATGTTGCATTAGTGGGGTACATTCGTTACAACTGATGAACCACTACCGACATACTACACCAGGGTTCGCTCTCCATGTTGCGCGACCCATGGCTCTTGATGAGAGCATACGGCCTGGTGTCCACCATTACAGCATCATCCACCCAGCCTCAGCCCTAAAAACCTCCCAGGCCCCGTCTATTCGTCCCTCTCCCCAGCTCCTAACAACCACTGATCTTTTTACTGTCTTTATAGTTTCGCCTTTTCCAGTATGTCATATATGTCAAAATCATATAGAACGTAGCCTTTAGAGATCAGCTTCTTTCAGTTAGTAGTAGGCACTCAACGTGCTTCTGTGCCTTTTTGTGGCTTGACAGCTCATGTCTTTGGCGAATAGGACTCCACTGTGCAGATGTACCACGGTTTAGTCATTCACCCATTCAAGGACATCTTGGTTGCTACCAGTTTTTGATAATTATGAATAAAGCTACTATAAACACGTGTACGCAGGTATTTGTGTGGACTTCGGTTTTGTGTGAACTGCTTTTCCATTACAAAGACCTTCAGATTGACCCCAGGTCTTCCTCCTCCTTGTTCATAGAGACCACACATGCTGGGGTTTTCATTTTGATGTCTTTCTTACCAGGTGAGCTGGTGAAGTGGGGATTGTGGGATTTCGTCCTTTACAAGTTCATGGAAGCTTTCTGAACTCTGGCCTACTTGCCTACTGGAGAAGCGGTAACATAGAGGCCTGGAAATATGTGTAAAGATGATGGTTACATAATAAGAAGTGGCCAATAAATATCTTCTCTATGTCCTCGCACCCTTTCCTCCCTTTCCCCGTCTCTCCCTCCATCATTTCCTGCTAAGAAACTCAGAAAAGTAGATTTCCAGATGATCTTCTGCTTGAATTTTCACACATTTTAATTCAGTATCTGAGGATTTCCAATACCACCCTGATTTCCATCCTTGAGCCATCACACGTTATAAATCCTGAACGTACGCTGACATTTCTCTTTGGGGTCTGCACTTACGATGAAAAGAGAAATTGGGTTAATTCCAAGGTGAGTCTTCATTGGCTGGAAGCAGGATTGCCTGCTGAGTTGCGGGAGGGTCCGGTGGTGGCCCGCATGGGAGATGGGGGACAGGCTGAGGAAGGGCTCGCTTGCTGTCAAGGTTGAGGACTCATTAGTGCCTCACAGATCTGTGCCCAGTTTATGCCCCAAGTGGGTGGCTCGTGACATGGCTTTAGATGTCACAGGCCAGTGAACACACTAGCAGTGTGGTCTAGCCTCTCTGATTCATAGAATTTGGAAGCTGAGTCAACACAGTACTGCCATAAAAGACCAAAAAAAAAAATTGTCTGTTTTCCTCCCGGGTGTTTCACCAAATAAAAGGAAAACCACTTAGAATGGGGTTATCTGAGCTAAAGAATTGAGAGGGATTTCAACATGACCTTCTGTGACCATCTCTGACAGCTGCTTCAAGCCCTCCCTCGGCTCCCTGTGCTGTCCCAAGAAGGTCCTCCTGGTCTGACCCTGGATACCTCGGTCCTGATTGCTTTTCCTTGTTTTGCACCCTGGATTTCAGACATTCCGAACATTAAAAGTTTTCAAAAGGCCGGTATCCTTCCCCCACGTCCCTTCCTTTGGAACACGTGTGCAATAGTTTGCGTTCTGATCTCCACCTTTCTTCACTACTCTGAGAACAAGCCTCCTTAACCCCTCAATGGATTGGTGTGCCCTGCTGTGTCATCATTTACTTCCCTTATAACAGCACTCCTCTCTCTGTGTTGTACTCACCTGCTCTTGTTTTTCCCTCCCTCTGCTGGCATGTAAGTTCCATGAGAGCGGAAGTCAGCCTCACGCCATCACACCCATAGGGTGGGGCTTTGTGCCTGATACTGAGTGCAGTCTCAATGAATGGATGGATGGACTTAAAACAAGACACAAGAAGCTTGAGGTACACATTAAGAGCTGGGGAACCATGTGAAGAGAGAAGGTGCATAGCCTCACTGCTACTCACACCCCACTGCAAGGACAAGCAGGTACGTACAACAAAAGAATTGTCTTCCCCAGATAAGCCATCTCTAGGCCTGGTTACTCACTGCCGATTACCTACCCAGTATCCAAATGTCTCTTCTTCTTTACTAATAGTATCCCAATTTTGTCCAAGGAGACAATGCTCTAAATTTTTAAAATGCAAGTCACAATTATCATATCCTCTTGCGATTGGGGGTGGTCATCTCAGATGTTACCAGTGAGAAGCAGAGGGTTCTGGGTTTGCAGGGAACTTCTGGCTTTCCTGATAGAAGTGGTGCCTTCCCTTCTTGTTGCTTCCGTTTCCTTCCTTTTGCCCGGAATACAGAGGGAAGGTGAGGGTACAACTACCATCAGGACGAGGTTACACTCTATGCAAGGCAGATCAGAAAGATAGAAAGAGGCTTGGACTTTAACAATTTGGTGGAGCCTGCCTTAGATGTCTCAGTGATGTCCGGTGAAGCCACAATAGGCCGCTCTGTGCTCCATGGAGAGTCCACTTTCTAAATGACACAGCCTTCATCTCTAGGCTCCTGCAATGAGTGCATTTGAGTGCTGGGGGGGTCAGAGGAGAAGCCCCAGATTTAAGCTCCTGTTTTGTATGGCCATTATGTACAGGGAAAAGGAAACTAGTGGGACCCACACACTTGGTCATTCCACGCTCAAATTAGAGGTGGCTCAGGACCATTAGTCCTGCCACCCTGGGACATCAGGATAACATACATGCTCACAAGTTGTAGGCAATCAGATTGACAAGTATAAACTTGTTCCCCACTCATCATTCCTGAGGTTATCTCCCTTTCCAGTATCCCTTCCTCTTTTTACTCGCTTACCATACAAGCTTTCATTTCTGGCCTTTGCAGGATGGGATACGGCCATTTCAACTTCACTATTTCTCTGCTGACCATCTGCCAAAGGAGCCATCGATGCCTGGATCTGAGAAGCTCACATATTATCCAAACACCTTACATGTGTCCCAGCCTAGATCGATGCTAAGAGTGTCGTCCTAGAATCTGTAAGTCTCTGGGATTCACCAGCTTCTCTTTGAGCCCTTGGGACACTAACTACTTCATTTTAGTGATGTGTGTGTGTGTGCATGTGTGTGTGTGCGTGTGTACACACACACGCATAGGGGGTTACCTGGGACACTTATTGAAAATGCTTATTCTTATTTCCCACTCCAAGAAATTGTGATTCAGTTGGTGGAGCCCAGGAATGTGACTTGTTTACAGGCACCCACATGTTCCAGCTGCAGGTGGCCCCTGCATCAGACTTGGAAAAACCACACTGCCACGGGCCAGAGGCGGTGCTGCCTGAATGAGCTGATCCCCATCTGAGAACAAGGTTCTGGGGAAGAGAAAACTAGAAGGGGATCCGGGGGCGCCAAGTGAAAAGGGATACGGGAAAAGCAAACGGACATGAAATGATACCAGAACAGGAGGATGAAACTGGCAAAAGACAAAGTCTCCATCTTCACAGAGGTCTGGTCCTGTCAGTGCTGTCCTCGTACCTTACAGTGACAGAATTTTAGCACCAAATTGTCTGTTTAGCTTAACGACTGCATACTTATTATAATAGGTTGTTAAACCAATAAAACTCAAGAGGCATAAGCAATTTAATTACACTACTCATTCTGTTTAAAGCATTTAAATTAGGCTGTGTTGACATGGTCCAACTTCGTACTCAGAATCCGATCATTTGAATTCAGAAGAGTCTATGTGTGAGTGTGTGCAAGGGAGATGGGGTATGGTACGTCTTGATTCATGAAATATCTGTGTGGTCGAGAGAATTCTTATTTTGGAGAAAAACGAGACAGATTTAGAAGGAACACTTCACTACCTCGGGGCCACAGTCTCTTTTTTCTCGAGTCAAACGAACGAGCGTTTAGAGCTGAGTCTGAGCCTTGAGAAAACAAGGTTCACAATAGGGCTTTTGGACCCAGGAACACAACCCGAGCTGGAGCTGGAGCTGGAGGGGCCGGAGCCACTCACATATAACCCCACCGAAGCCGAGCTAATGAGGATTAATTGGGCCTTCCTGTGCACCAGGCTGAGGGTAATTGGGTCCCTGGACACGCTGACCTTTTCATTTACTCACCATTTAACACGAGCTCTTGGCTACTGTGTTTGGAGCTTAAACAGTGGTACATTTAAAGCAGCAGCCACATTCTTCTGCACGTTCATCCATCCCACCTTGCTTCATTTCTTTCTTCCTTCCTTCCGTCTGCCCTTCTTTTGGCCTTTGGAGGAAGGCGGAGGGGCCTCCGAGTGGAGCTGTTCTGCCAAGGGAAGACAAGCATTACTTGTTGTCTGGCCTTCTCTCTAGGGGTGAGGAGGGGTATCACTTAATGAGGCCCCAGCCTCAGCAACGGAGCTGAGGACTTGAATAGCGTGACTCTGCTCCCGGTCGGTGGCTCCAGCTGCCCCTCCAAACCCTCTCAGCACGGGCTGGCCAGACCCCCTACCTCCCCACCCCGCAGGCTGGCTGATGGGCCGTGAAGCGGGCACTTGTGCAACGGGGGCAGTGACCCTGCCTCTGCACCTCTGTGGCTTTCTCTTTTGCCACTAGCTGCCTGCTGGGCTAACTCAATCTGTTCCTTCAGCCAGTCAGTAGAGGGCTGAAGCACTCAATCAACACGGGCATAGGCTGATTTGCATTTAGCCTGGACCTCTTGTATGGCTGCTGTCATCCTATTGCTAAGATGACAAAGTTCCTAAAATTAGAGTTCTGGCTATTTAGTACTACCAGGTGGCCTCATGGAATCCAAATAAGATGAATAGCAGGTGGATTCATGCTCGCTCTTTTATGCTTTCACACAACCACTCACAACGCAACCTGCCTCGTTCTACAGTGGAGAGGACTTGACCTCTCCTCCAGGAACCTCCGGGCCCTCCCGTTCTGAAATGACATCCGAAACAGCACGTGTGAGTGCGCGTGCTTGTGCACACACTGGTGTACCTAGACAGGACCCATGCTTCTCACTTTTATGCTCTGGCCCAGGATATTCACACTTTGTGATGCAATGGCAGATGATTTATAAGAGACACAGATGAATATTTTTAATTTTAATGTCTTAGAAAAAATAATTAACTACTGAGCAAAACAGCAATTTTGTGGCTTCTTCAATTTGAAGCTAGGTTATTTTTAAATAGTTGATTTAAATAACTATATCACTCAAATAATTATGCAGATGGCATGCTGATATATCGAAAGTCAGGAAGAATGAGCCTGTCACCATTTGGGAACTCACTCTGGCCACTCAGGCTTCTTTGTGGTCCCACACATTACACTGTACAAGGCCCTGAGCTTTACTTCACAGGACTGCCCCTCCTCCCTCCCCCTCCTTCCTCCCCACCCAGTGCTCCAGGCCCCAGCCCCATGGAGAGCCCGCCTAACACCGACTCATCTCCTCAACTCAGAAGGGGCCACTTGCTCTCTGAATCTTTTCTGACCTTCAGGAAGAGCAACCCCTCGCCCCTGATGCCCCTTGGTGACCACACAGTCTTCTCTCACGCTGCCTTCAACAGACAAATGAATGTTTTTGTTGAGTGCCTGTTTCCTCTAAGGTACAATCGGGTCTCCTCCACACAGGAATCCTTGCTGACTTGCCTGTTGCTGGGTTCATTGTAGATGCTCAAAAAAAATGATAACTGAAATGAATGAATGGATGAATGAGTCAACATGAATGAATCAACAGGCTCATATATTCACTTCATCAGGAGAATAATCAAATTAAGGCTCCTTTAAAAAAAATGTTTGTAACTATCAAACCTCTTGTGACAATTTTTGTTAGAAAATTTTCTATGTTAGGAAACATAATATTTAAGAGCATATAATTACAAGATGGACAGACTTGGTTCCTAAATCTGGCTCTGACAAACCAGTTTGATGACCTCAGGCAAGTGGCTTAACTAACCCTGAGTTTTCTTACAGTGAACTGGAGGGAACAGCAATAACCGTTCATACTGGGAATTCTAATAGCCCACATACACACTAACTATAGTACTGGGCACATAGGGAGTGCTTGAAAAAATTATCCACTTGAGTTGGCTTTTCTCAGTATGGACATTCTTGTCTTCATCTCCAGAGGATATCGGATACCATGTAATATGTGCTTAATTATGTAGTGTTTTCAGTAGGAACATCATGTATATAACCTACTTCCCGGTTTGCATTTTGCTGTCTCCTCCACTGATAATCAGGCCACTAGATGTCATTTTTCCCACAACCACACCTGCCTCTGACACCTCCCCCCCCCCCCACATTTCTTCACTCCTGCGAATACCTTTCTGTTAGTTTATATTTTCCTCTGTAAACACAGACCCCTGACATGGTTTCACAGAGAAAATGAGGCCAAGGCTAAAGGTTTGGATTGTTCCCTGTGTCCCTAGTAATCTTCAAATTAGTCTGCATCATCTCTTATCTCTCCAAGGATGACTTCTTCACCACTCCCTCCGGGATTCTGTTCCTCCCCAAACTCTCTGCCTCTACCTTATCCTAGAACCTTTTCTTTTCCACTGACACCCTGCCTTCTGCAAGCAAACATTCTTAAAAATCGTCCATCCTGAAATGGACCAACAAATCAAGCAAAACAATCCTTATTTTGTCCCTTAAAAGCTCAGGACTTAACTCTTTCCTGAATTCATAGTCAGCTTTCCTGACCAGTTTTGCTTGCTTATCCTTACCTTCCTTCTTGCCAAGGTCTCTTCCGTCTTCCCACCTCAGGACTAAAAGTCCTGTCTCTAAGGTCTTTGAAAACCTTCCAACCATCAAATCGAATAACCGTTGCCCTGTGTAAGGTTTTGGAAGCATTTATGGCATTTGCCAACCCTGTTCATTCCTTAAAACTCTCCTTTCTCTTGGTTTCCATGGTTTTACCTCTCTTTCTGCTGCTTCAGCCACATTCTCCACTTCTCCTGTGCATCTTCTGACTCTTTCCATTATCCTAGGATCCTATCTGTAGGTGCTTTTCTCACCACACACCTGTCCAGGCCAATCTCACTAACTCTCACACATACCTCAACTCTCACCAACCTCCCTGTGCTCCCAAATCTTTCTCCAAACTCTCTTTGAATCCCAGACCCTTATTTCCAGCTAATCTACCCCTCATGTACTGCATGACATATGAAGAGCAAAACTCATTACCCTCCCCCCTGACCCAAACCTGCCTGTCTCAAGTTAGAGCACACCTTGATTATAACTCACAGACTGTGAGTTAGATGCCTGACCAAACCATGGTTCACTGAGGTAAAATCGTGGACAAGTAACTCTGTCTCTTGTTGCCTCAGTTTTCTTAAACTTGTAAAATGGGAAGACTAACTCTGGAAGACCTGAAACCCACTTGTATGTGAGTAGATGAACCAAGATAATGCGTGTAAAACCTGAAACACAAAAGAAGCCCCCTCTCTCTGGATTGCCTTATTCACCTTGTCAACCAGGAACTTTGTCATTCTCTAGTCTCTCCCAATACTCTGAGGCAGAACCACTTCCCCCTTGAATAGACACTCCTGTCCTTGAAGCACGGATTACGTACTTCCATAGATCTCTGTTTGCATGCTGTCTTTCTACTTTGTGAGCTCCTGAGTTCATACTGGGTCTCTGAATTCTTGCATCAGGCATTCAATGAACCAGGCACACTTAGGCATTCAACTTATTTGGTGAACTGCATTAAATTGAACAAAGCTTTTTAAATATCATAGAATAAACAATTTCCAATAAGATTCTAGAAAGAAGACAGCAAAGTCCATGACCTTTGACGCTTTTTGCTCCAAAGTGCTGAGTTCCAAAAAATTGAAGTTTACTGACCGAGGAACAATGCAAATTTCTTAAGTAACCTGGGTAAGTTCACTAATGAAAAGGGCTATTTCAACCTCAGCCCCAGGAAGTCTTCTGGAGTCAGCTTTGGTGCTCTTAGCAAATCTCTGTTCAGGCTTTCCCATCCAACACGCAAAGTGTGGAAATGCCTTAGTTATCAGTTCATTGCCGGGTATGCATTTTTTTTTTTTTTTTTTTTTGGAAAGGTAGGTCAGAGTTTCCCTCCAACTTTTCTTGAGAAAAGCTGAAAAAATGGAAACTTCTTAAGTAATTGATTTAGCTTTCCTGAAGCTCCTGATTCTTGGCAGGTCAGATATTGGAAACTGCAATAAGATTCCTTTTTCTGCTGTGTTTTCAACATTTCGTTCTTAATCCATATAAAAGTGCAGTTGCTATGAGAGAATGTTGTTGGGTCACTCAGAACACAGGAAAGGCAAAGAATGATCTTTTAACACATACACACCCTGCAAGTAGGGGAGGGGGCGGATGGCTCTTCTTATCTTTCTTGCATTTTTCTTCCCGAGGAAGCCTTGAATTGGGGATGGGGAAACGGTGTGAGAAGACCTTGTGAAGCAGACAGGTCAGGTCACCAGAATGTCTGCCCACTTGTCGCCAGGACAGGAAGAAGGGGGGCGCCCCTCCTCCCTTCTCCCACTTCTGTTGGTTCTGGGTACAAGCAGAGGGTTGCTGCAGGGCTGTGGGGGGGGGGGGGAACGACTCTTTTGAGACTTCCCACTGATGCCTTCTGCCTGAGGGCATTTCCCTTATTCCCTCCTCACCTCCGCCATTCTATGGGCAGCAAACTGAGGCCCTAAGAAGTGAATCCTCAAAAGTGGTGCCCTGGGTGAAAGCGTAAGTGAAGCGTCTCATCTCTGACCTTTCAGGGTACACCCCGCAGGCCTGTTCCTATCCGTATGTGGGATACACGCTGCTGTAAACAGACCAAGTAGCCATAGTTGACGCAGTAGCAATGCGCCCGACTCTTCTGTGACCAATGCAGGTTTCAGAAAGGGGAGGGAACGAATCGCCTCCTGGCAGCGGAGAAGCCGTGTGCCGGAAGACTGCTTTATGAGCCCAGACTGACATCCCCGCATGCTGGGTCTCTCCACAGAAGGAGAACAGATTAGTCAAAAAACGCCTGACCTCTGCCTCCGGCCCTCATAGCTCCCATAAAGGAGAGCACACGAGGCCCTCTCTTTCTTCTCTTTAGTCTCAGCGTGAGCAAACTGAAGACGGTCACGTTTGCCTCACCGCGTGGTTCTCAGAGTTAACCGAGATGGCCCATGTGGCACGCGTAAAGTGGAGCCTGCTGAAGAGGAAGTGCTCCGTCGCTCCTAATTATTGCTTACTTTCTTTTCTGTATGTTTTATTATTTTGTGTTTCCTCTACCATTTCACCAACTTCCCGGTTGGCCACGCTTGCGCCACTAGAGACCCCTTTTCTAATTCGCAGTCCCCTATAACCCCCCATTCTATCCAAGTGGAGGCTTCGTGAGGCTGCCTCTCTAACAAGTGTTGGCCACCGAAAGCCAGTCTCTCAGAATCCCTTGGCCCTGAGGAGCTGGCACTTGAGAAACAGTCTCAAGGCAGGAAGAGAAGGGAGTCCAGTGTGTGTGTGTGTGTGTGTGTGTGCACGCACGCGCGCGCGCGCACACACACACACACACACACACAAGCAGATCTGTGTGCATACATGTCTAGGGTTTGTTAAGGATTGAGGTGGGAGGCGTTGGGGGTTTGGATGGGGAGGGTTAATTTAAAACCCAAGGATTTCTTGGAAGGAGAGGCCACTGTGGTGACGATCAGGGAATATTTGAGAAGGAGAGAGCTCCAGGGCGTGGGTAGAGTCATGGAGAGGAGCAGGGGGAATGAAGACTCCCTCCCCTGCTCCCCACTGTTTGCTCAGACTACCCAAGGAAGGCTGCTGGGGCCTCAGGACAATCCAGAGTTAGCAATGGGGTGCTGAGAAAGTCTCTGCAGTCACTCACCACCTGGGTTTCTATTACTCTCATCACTTGTATTCTTGTCTTTTTGCTCACGTTTTCTTGGCTTTGGCATGATGACTGGTCTCTAGACTCCCATGGACCTCTCTCCACTCTCTTCCAATGTGCTAACAATATTGTCTTTTCTCATATTTCTTATTGGTTGTGTTTTTTTTTTCAAGAAAGGAAGAAAAAGAAAGTTTTCCATATCCACTCCACATATCCAGCCACAGAGCCTTGGATTAAAAGAGGTATTTCCTGCGGAATTTGGTGTTTCTGTTCTGCCAGGCTCTAATCCTCTGCCACTAAAATAAAAACTGGAGAGGAAGCTCCCTTTTCTGAGTGGTCTCAACCTCTGTGGTGCTTCTAGAAATCTCCCTCTGTTTACTGCCCCACTGCTCTCAGGCTCCTGATTTCAAGGCTGTGAATACCACACAACTTGCAATCAGAGCACCTCATCTAACCAAGAGATGTGGCCAGGGTCCTGGGTGGCTAGGGGAGTAGGAAGAAGACAGGAGACAAAGTAGGACTAATTCTAAGTCAGCTGACCCACCTTATGAAGGAGCAGGCAGACATTTTTAATTAAAAAAATTTTTTTTAATGTTTTTATTTATTTTTGAGAGAGAGAGAGAGAGAAAGAGAGAACTAGTGAGGGAGAGTCAGTCAGAGAGGGAGACACAGAATCTGAAGTAGGCTCTAGGCTCTGAGCAGTCAGCACAGAGACCGATGTGGGGCTCGAACTCATGAACTGCAAGATCATGACCTGAGCCGAAGTCGGATGCTTAACGATCTGGCTCCCTTTTACTGCCCTTTTAACCACCAGGCACCCCTCTAAATTCTTATAAAAAGTAGTGCTCTTAAACTGGAAGACTGTTCTGGCATCTATATAGATTATTCCTAGGCAAGCCAGGTTTGTGTGTTTAGGAACTCTATTCCATTTCTGGACTTCAACAGTGTTCTTTATTATTGTGATTTTGAAGCTTCCCTTCAAAATAGGCATTTTGATAGCTAAAGCAGTCTTGAAGACAAACAGAATTAGAGGTCTCATTCTTCCTGACTTCAAATTTTATTAAAAACCTACAGCAATCAAAATAGCATGGTACTGGCATAAAGACAGACATATAGGCCGATGGAAAAGAGCTTAGAAATAAACCCTTGCATAAATGGTTAAATGATTTTTGCCATGATCATCCAATAGTAAAGACAGTCTTTTCAACAGCTGGTGCTGGGAAAACTGGATAGGCACAAAGAAAAGAACTGAAGTGCCTACCCACTGTAGGCACCTACCCACCACTGTATACAAAAATTAACTGAAAATGGATTAAAGACCTAAACATAAGACCTAAAACCATGAAACTCTTGGGAGAAAACACGGGGAAAAGCTTTGTGACATTGGATTTGACCATTATTTCTTGGATATGACATGAAAAGCATAAGCAGTAAAGTAAAAAATTAAATATATCAGACTACATTAAAATTAAAAACTGTGCATTAAGGGACACAATCAACAGAGTGAAAAGGCAATCTATGGAATGGGAGGAAATATTTGCAAATCATATATCTGATAAGGGGTTAATAGCTGGAAGATATAAAGAACTCTTACAACTAAACAACAACAAAAATAAATTGATTTAAAAATAGGCAAAGGATTTGAACACACATTTCTCCAAAGAAGATATACAACAAGCCTATGACAAAGATGCTCAACACTGCTAATGATCAGGGAAATGCAAATCGAATCCACAATGAGATACCAGTTCATACCCATTAGAATGGCTACTACCACAAAACCAAGAAATAAGTATTGGCAAATAAATGAATGAATGAATGAATGAATGAATGAATGAATGAATAAATAAATAGTGGTGCTATTAGTGGCAAGGATGTGGAGAAATTGGAAGTTTGTGCACTGGTGGTGAGAATGTGAAATGGTACAGCCTCTATGGAAAATATCAATGCTAGTTGTTAAATTAAAACTAGAATTATCATGTGATCCAACTTTCCAGTTCTGTAGGTATAGATACAGATATAGACATGGATATAGATACAGACATAGACATAGACATAGACATAGACATAGACATAGACATAGACATAGACATAGATATATACCCAGGAGAATTTAGAGCAGGGTCTCAAAGAGATACCTGCACACTCATGTTCATAGCAGCATTATTCACAATAGCCAAAAGAGGGAAGTAATCCAAGTGTCCACTGATAGGTGAATGGATAAATCAAATATGATATATACATACAATGGAATATTATTTAGCCTTAAAAAGGAGGGAAACTGTGACAAATGCTACAGCATGGATGAAACTTTTGAGGACATTATGCTAAGTGAAATAAGCCAGTCACAAAAAGATAAATACTGTGTGATTCCACTTGTATGAATGATCTAGAGTAGTCAGATTCATAGAAATAGAGAGGTTACCAGGGGCTGGGGGAGGGAGAATGGGGAATTGTTGTTTAATGGGTATAGAGTTCTAGTTTGCAAGACGAACAGGTTCTGGAGGTAGGTTACCCAATAATGTGAATGCGCTTAACAATACTCAACTGTAAGCTTAAACATGGTTAAGATGGCAAATTCTATGTTATATGCATTTTATCATAAAAAAACCATTCAGCCAACAAACAAACCACAGGTATTTTGCTGAAATCAATGGTTGGGCCTCAAGCAGGCCCAGAACTGAATCCTGTCATATCACCAACGTTGGTTAAGCCTCTATGTCCTCATCTGTTAATGTACAGGGTACATTTACTCACAGGATTGCTATGAGTATTGAATGAGATATCATTATTTGTAAAGCCTATTATATAGGCTTTACACATAGCACAAAGCCTATTACATAGAAGGCACTCAAGAAGTGTTGGTTCCCTTTACCTAATATTCATGAGAGCACGTCAGTGAGGGCCCATGGATTGCAAAGGAAATGAGGTCTACACAGAAGGTCTCTTGTCAAGAAGCAGCTATGTGCATCTTGTGGCCTCTCTGTCTCTAGACAGAAGAGCTTGGTGTGCTGTTCACTGCAGATTTGACAGGCCAGTGATGTGTGGAAGCTGTGTTTCCCGTGCTTCCAGAGGGCTCTCCCAACTGATGTGGCTCCTTATCTGTGCTGCCAGGAACACAGAAATCCTCCCACACAGATTTACTTATTTACACTAGAAGTCCAAGTTGGGTAAGGGGCACAGAATTATTTACATGTACAGCCCACATACTGCCTTTTCTTTCCATAGCTTGTGTTTCCCCGTTCCCCACAGAAGTTCTTGGGCTTTTGCTGGAATCCTGGTGGTTTCTCAGAAAAGCTCAGCTTCTTTTCTAAACCTCCTCTTGGCAATCTCAGAATCTTTGGGTGACACGGTTGGGTTAGGGTTTTCTGTCCTTGAACTTTGATGTTAAGACATTTAAAAGGACACATTAAAGTTTGAGGAATGTATTTGCCCTGTCACCAGTGCCATCTTGTTCATATTGGTTGGATATCAAATTAAATGATGTCTCCTGCCAAAGGGTCAGTCAGAGCTGTCCTGGAGTGCTCAGGGTGGCACTCCTATGAAATGAGGTAGGCATGGTTGAGGGGAGAGAAGAAGAAGAAAAAGATGAAAAAGAACTTGAATTCTCTGGTATTCATGGGCCAGTGGCCTTTCAGCTATATATAAAAATATTGGCTATATTTCATTAGCCAAGAAATTCTCAGATTTCCACAGTCACCTCACCAATGAGAGAGGTATGATTTCAAAAGTATTATGAACCCTTCCTTCCTCTAAATCTCTTTACACTTCATGCTCTAACGTGTCTGCAATAATTTCTACCTTTGGATTTTTCTCATTTATATTAAGCAATAGGTAATAAATTAATGGGTTATCTAAAATTTTTCTCTGGATGGGTTTATCAGCTTCCCATCTCTGAGACCGAGCTGCTTGAGAGGTCTCTGGCAGGAAGAAGTAAAGGCTCAGAGTGGGTGTGTTAAGTGACATAGCAGACAAAGGCAGTATGGCCCAGCACCGGGGTCCCCACAGAGCATTCCTGGACCAGGAACATCACCTGAGGAGGCAAATGCTGGGGTTCTCCCAAGACCTTCTGAATCAGAAACTTGGGGGTGGGCCCAGGGCTCTAAGAAGCCTCCAGGTGATCCTAAGGCATCTGTAAGGTTAGAAACACTTCTTTACTATTCATAAATCCCCAATTTCTGTGTGCCAAATACACACTGTGCTCCCGGCTTTATGTTAGATGCTTGTATATTTTATCTACTAATTAAAGCAATCCTTCGAGGTTGCAAAACCTGGCCGTAACCTCTTCCTTCCCTGAGATGGAGGGATAGTCCCGTGCTGAACCGGGTTCGAACTTCTCTCACAGAGCCAAGTAGAAGTAACGAATGAGTTATTCTCACAACCTCTGTGCCCTAAAAATGTCACTTATTTTCCTCAAGGCCCCAAGGTATGAAAATATGAGCATATCATCTGCTCAACCCTTGTTCTACTGATGGGCACCACATTTGATTAAGAGAAGAGTTGGTTAATTAATACCTGGGATACACTTAGCATAGTGCATACTATGGACATACTAAACCCTTCCCTGTAATTCTTACTCCTCTTCCCCCAATTTTTATTCCTAGGCCTTTTTTCTCCAACCTACTTCTTCCTCACTAAAATGTTATTTCTCTGTACCACTTCCTTCATGTGTAAATATTACCCTTTTCTTTTTTTTCAAGTTCAGCTCCTCTAGAGCTTTCCTAAATGCTCTCTTTGGAAGGTTCTCATCCTTCCCTCTCTATTCCCACAGCCTTTTATCCTCATAGTTCCCCAAACCTCACGGTACCCTCAGAGAGTCCAGTACCTGACAGACAACCTAAATCACTTGTTAAAGGTGGAAACAAACACCACGCTGAAAAAAATCATAGGCATTCTAGAAATATGTTGCTCTTACTATTGTCACCATATGAGATGTGACCAATACGCAGATGTTCCTATCTCCTATTCTTTCTCCAAGTATATTCACAGACATTTTATGGAGAAAATATCCCCGCCGCTGACACATTATAGGTATTTATCTATTTTTCTCTTCACTGTCAAGTTTCTCTTCAAATGAGTCTACAAATGCAGATGATAAATGGGTTCCATCTTGTGCTCCAGTCAAGCAGTCCGGTTTGGAGGCTATAAGTCCCGTGTCATCTCAACTCTACTAGACAGAATTCTGTGGTCATGTCTGATGTCTGCCATTGACAAGGGCTCTAGGAGCCCAACTCCATATGCTGTGGGTCTGCCTCATCCTTGTCTGCAGCTGCCTCAACTTGATTTAATGTTTCTTTACCTCTTTCCTCTCTTTAATTACTCATTATCATTAATTTATTCATAATATCCCCAGCGGGAATACAGTGGGTGCCTATCCTATGTGCCAGAAGTTTTCTTACTGCTGGGGTAAGAAATTAGCGGCAGAACAAACCCCGTGAATAAAGGCAGGGCAAAGGGCTCCCATTGCCTGCTGTGCTTTGCCCACTTCTGTGCCTGGAAATACCTGCTCATCCAGTCTCAGAAGCCTTCCTGATGCCTGCAGGTGGCACTGACCACCTACACTATGTCACTGCACCATGCCTCATGAGCTCAGATCACGGTGCCACATAATTGCATATATTTGCTCACCAGTCTCTCTGTTACCACTCAGCCAGCCCATCAGTGAGAAGTATCATGTCTGATCCATGGGCCTCCCTGTGTCCAGCAGATTGTGCACTTGAGTATTTTAGGATGAATAGATGGATGGTTGGATATATGAGATATGAGAAAGTGAATCTAATAAGTTTGGGCCAATGAGGGATACTGTATCACCTCTATACATTTCTGACGTAATCCCACCATTTTACTTGAAAACAATAGAGCTGAAGAATTGTGACTCGGGGACAATGTGTGATTCTCATTTACCAAAGATTTGCTAAACCTACCTGATTTCAACAATTGACATTCCAGGGGTTATCACAGGAAGGTGAGAGGATAGGAAAGTCATTTCAGCCAAATTTTTAGCCAACTCAGGAGTGGCTCGGTGCATAGACACACATCATGAGTGCATGGCCTTCTTCTGGAAGTTGGAGGGAAATGGTACTGTTGGAAGTAGGATTTGATTTCAAGTAGCAGCTGAGCCTCAGTGATGGCCCCTGGCTCTCGGTGCTGGGAGAGAGTTTAATGGCTTACAAGAGAGCAATGGGCCCAGAGAGTGAGTCATTTCCTCCTTCTGGCTCTCTGTGGGGTTGGCCTGCAAGATTCTGATTTGGAATGGATTTGGAGTGACCCCTGATGTGTTCTTACCCCCCACCAAGTCGCCTTAGAAAATATCTTTGTGCCTAACCGGACATGAGTTAAACTAAAAAATGAGTCTGTGTTAGCCAGTAACGTAGGTCATCAAGCTAAGGGGCGGGGGTGCAGCTGGTGAATGATGTTTGTGTTGTCTCACCAAAAGTGCCTCTTGGGGAGGGGAGAAATGTTAGGAAGGACATCCTACTAAGAGGGGCAATCTCAGTCCTCGGCCAAAGTTTCTTAGAACAGCTACTGAATGAGACTGCATCACTGATGAATTCACTACTGGGACTCATGGGAAACATGGAACTTTGCAGGAGAGCAGGACACACACACACACACACACACACACACACCACACACACACACTCACATGCACGGACACCCCAGGGTGGGTGAATTTTGTAAAGGGATTCTTTCACTGTCAGCACCTGACAAGTGCTGAACCTGAAGATTAGCAGGGTCAGCATGGCGGGGGGTGGGGGGTGGGGGTGTGGGTGAGGGGAGGGGAATGGATTAAAAGCACCTGCCCGCAAACACACTTCCTTGGTGACAACAGGCCTCGGTGACAATGCACAGGCTTCCTAATCAGCTGAGCGTATCTGTGGGCTAGGCACGGAGTACACTGGGGAGAAAGAGCCAGAGGAAGAGAGGGAGCCAGCTCGAGTTTGCTAAAAGAGAGATTAAATTTCAACCCCTGGAGGAAAACAAAAAGTGAAAACGAAAAATGGAAAATGCTAAACCCCAGGTTTATTTTTGGTGCTAATTTTGTTTTCTTAAGAATGCGTCCTGGTCTTTTGAACACTTGCAGAATGGCAAGCACACACGTTTCAGTCAGGACTGCCGGACGCTGCCTGGGGCAGCGGGCATCTCCCTGACTTTTCTTTCTGGACAGAGTGGTGACGGGGAGAAGCAAGCCTGCCCCTCCACATTCTGTCTGACCCGGCACACAGCTGCGTGTTCTCATCCCTGAGAACCGGACGGGTTTCCTGAGCCCTGGGCTGATGTTCTGTAGCATCCCTGGTGCAGCTGTAATGTTAACAGGGGGAGCCGACTTGAACCTCTCTAATCCTTACTCCAGACACCCTGAACTCCCGAGACTGGTGTGCATGTGTGCATGTGTGCATGCGTGTTTAAGGGTTTTTCAGCTGTGCTTCTGAGAAAGTGGCTGCATCCAAAGTTTAAAAAAAGAAAAGGGTGGCGGGGCGGGGGGGGGGGGGGGAAGCAGGGAGGAGGTTAGTGACACAATTGCCTGATTCTGACCATGAGGTATTTCTGTAGCTTTAACATTTGCAACAGCAAAAATAATGTTATTATCCTGTGCTCACCTACTTGTGTCTTTCAATTCCTGTTTCTTTTCTGCGGCTGAGTGACAGGTTCCATGCCCCCTTTTCTGCTCTGAACCATGTTAGAATTAACCCAGAATTGAAAGTATGAGAAGCATCGGCGGGCGGAGAAGTGGGGAGAGGGTCTTGGAAAACAATTGCAGCTAGTCGTAGAATTGCACAACCAACTTCAGATTTTTTTTTTTCCTAGAGACTTATATTTTGGGAAGGAGCTGTTTTATGAATGGATATAGGCCTGACACACAAAACGCGTGGGATCCGTCTGAGGGCCTCGTCTGGGTCAGCTGCGACATCTGGCTCTTATGAATCTGGTGCGTTGTGACTCACGGATACACAAATAGTAATCCTTGATAGCGACCACTTGTGACTGCTGACAAACAGTATCAAACGCCAGGGGACTGCTGTGGCCACCTCGGCTGAGCTGCTCAGGCCACCGCTATCCCTGCTGCCGTCAGAGAGGAGTCAGCGGACTCTAGGGATTCTGGTGCCCCCCCCACCCCCCCGCTAGGGCCCCAGGTGACCTCTGCCACCATCTGCAACCTGGCAGATCCCAAGCTCCCCTCTCAGAAGAGACTGGTTCAGGGTATGTGGCGCCGATGGCAGATGGCCTAGATTTGAAGTCACACCTCAGCTGAGAATGTGACAAATTTTTTAACTTCTCTCAGTTTCTTCATCTATCAAGCAAACAAAAAAAATAAAACCTAGTTAAAATAGCTAACATTTATGCAAACTTCCTATGGGCCAGGCACTGTTCTAAGCACAATATAGGCATTATTTCAGGTGAAAATTTCTAAAATAGGATGTGGTTGGTACATTTCCCATGGAAGGGGCTAGACATAGGTGCATTGGTGTAAGTGTGGCAGCTAGAAATCCCAGCATGCTTTCCTCAGACTGCACAGCAGTGACTCTCAACGGGACCGATACTGCTTCCCAGGGGATGTTTGGCAATGTCTGGAAACCTTTTTGGTTGTCATGGCTCGGGTAGGTAGGGGAGGGATACTACTGGTATTTACAGGGCTAAGGGAGATAGGAATGCTGTTTAACATCCTACAGTGCACAGGACAGTTCCCATCCAGTCCCTAGGAGTTACCCAGCCTCAAAATACCAATAGTGTTCAGGTTGAGAAACTGTGCCCAGTTACCGCACCAACTCACCAGATCATACCTACCGGCAGAGGTTTAGGGAAGATAAAATGGGATGATGCCTATTAAGCACTAAGCACATTGTCTGGCACATAGTAAGGGCTCAATAAATTCAAGGTGCCATCACTGTAGTTTTTCATCCACAACCTCTTTTCTGTTATGATCAATGTCTTCAAGGACATGTGGACCTTGGAGTCATGTCCCTCTGCTTGAAGGGTCTGTGAGGTATAGTTTTGTTTTTTTTTTTTAAAGACAGATTTCCTTTTACTTCCTAGTGCTCACTGATGTTGTTCTTCCACCAAATGCTTTCAGTTGTCAGATCTTCAAGGGGACATCTGCCGGGCCTCACCTGGGACCCACAGCCTGAAGCTTTGTTGGAGACATGGCGCTCATCAACGCTTCAGAAAATCATGTAGGTGGACTGGGTTGATCCTCCCTAGCAATGGAGAATTAGCAGGTTCATCTAAGAGTGGGCAACGCCAACTGTCCAAGGGATGAGGAAGCTGTTTTCATAAATGAAGGATGCCTATGTCTACCTGTTGCATGTCTGTTTATTTCTGGAATATCTTTAAAGTTCTCTTCTTCCCTGGAAGTTAGGAAGTGGAGCATATCAGGAGACAGTGAAGGATCAGCAAGTGCTATATAGTAAAAGGTAACCTGGGAGGAAACAACAACTTGACTTTTCTTTTTACCTCCTCCCGGTCCTCCAGGAGAGCAATGTCAAGCCCCAAGTGCATGTTGCTCATTGCTGAAAGCTGCCTGAGAACCTGTGGCGGAAATCCTCACTGCTCTGTAGGCAGCCATCAGTGAGGCCAGCTGATGCTAGTCGCAGATTCCTCTGGGCCACCCCATCAGCTGCTCCACTGTGTCAGAGTTTGGACAGCTGCAGGCCAACATACAGGGACAAGCAGGTAACAACAACCACAAGTCCACAACTACCATACATTTCGTGAATGTTTCCCATGTGCTTGGCGCTGTTCTAGCCACAGAACATGTAATAACCAATTTAATTTTCATAACCACCCAACAGGAGAGGTTCCAGTATTATTACCATTTTAGATATAGGGAAACCAAGGCACAGAGAGGCTAAGCAATCTGCCCCCAGCACAAAGATAGAAGGTGGCAGAGCTAAGAAGTTAACCCACAGGCCACATTCTTGACCATTATGATGAGCTGCCTCTACCTAAAAGAAGTCAGATGTCATCTAGTTGAGGCGGGCAAAGGTTCCAAAGCCCAGCAAATCAAGGAGGTCAAGGACAACATTAACAACTGAGGCACAAACTCACCTGTATTCTTTATGAGCTTTTATATATTTTGCAGAAATGGCAGAAATTGGTGAGGGGGTACACATGGTTATGGGGGAAAGAGCCTTACACACGTGTAATATCAGATGTGAGGAGGACCAACCAGAGAGCTGTCACCCTGATCAGGATATAGGGATGGAATCTGGAGTTACAGAGATCAACAGAGAAGTGTTGATCTATAGCTGTGAATGACATCTAACCTTAGCGAGGTACTTGCAAATGCACACCTTCCATGAAACACTCAACACCTATTTTCTAAGTGCCTGCTGTGTGCCACACAAAACATGTCAATGCACATGGGTACATCAAAGGAGGAACTCACCATATAATCTGAATATAAAAGTTAGCTTGTTCAGAGAGATGTTCTTAAATACAGAATTGCTCACAAATTTGGTCCACTTTTTAGTCTACGTTTTAGAGGATCAAGCATTGGACACACTGTAGAGACTGAGTTAGAGAAACTGAAAGTTGAATCAGTATCCCTGAAAATCCCTGCAACACAGGTAAAGTCCTGGAATTCTGGCCATCTCGGCATATAACGTGCAATTAAACTTCTAATGTCCGCTGAACTGTAATTAAGGGAAATTCAATCATTTGATTGCATCATCTGTCAAGTGAAAATGCTGGTATTGGTCATTGACCAACCTGCTGCCCACTGGACAGGAAAGGTTGGTGAGGGAGCTTTATAAATGCATTGATGTTCTTAGGATTACCATGTTTATACATCCATCAATGTGTATTGATCCTTAAAATTCCTCCCTTTTTTTTTTTAATTTTTTTTTAACGTTTATTTATTTTTGAGACAGAGAGAGACAGAGCATGAATGGGGGAGGGTCAGAGAGAGGGAGACACAGAATCCGAAACAGGCTCCAGGCTCCAAGCTGTCAGCACAGAGCCCGACGCGGGGCTCAAACTCATGGACCGCGAGATCGTGACCTGAGCCAAAGTCGGCTGCTCAACTGACTGAGCCATCCAGGCGCCCCAAAATTCCTTCCTTTTTATGTTGAAAAGATTCTGAGTCCCTTCACGTTCTTGGGGCACACACACCAGGCCATGTGCATTATGCTTCAGAGGATAATGAGACTAGACTAGGGTCCTGCTCTGTACTCTGTGCATTTCCTAGGAGTGCTCATGGATTTGCCCTGCACAACCTCACAAGCTTTTCTCACCCCTTTTGTAACCAAAGGCAATGCGGTTGCAGAACAAATACCTGGATTAATGTGATGATCTGGTTGGTTCACTTACCGCCACTTCTGCCTCACAGCCTTCCGTCAACTCCCAAAGCCTCCATGGCTGCCTCCCCGCCCCCTCCCAGTGCAGCCCTTCAGCTATGTGACATGGGTGCCCGCTCCCCTCTTAATCTTCTCTCTTTGGCTTATGTGATTTCACCCTCCTCTCTGACTCTTCATTCTGTTGCTCTCCCTTATGCCTTCTAGCAATGAAGGTGAAGTTCAAGTTCTCAGCTTCATAGTGATCTCCACAGATGACCACCGGCTGGATCATGGGCATCCCCACAGTAATCCCAACTTAATTTGCCCCTAGCTTAATTGTGTTTCCACCCCATCCCTGCTCCCATCTGTGAATCCTGTATCTCAGTAAACATCAATGCCATCTTCCTTCCTAACAACCTGGTCAGATGCCAGAGAGGTGAACCGAGACTCCAAACTTTTCTTATTCTCCCCAATCCTGGGAACTACCGAGTCTGACATCTTTCCCTCTGAATATATACCTGGACTCCATTCCCTTCCCACAGTGCCTGCCTTGAATAGTGCACTGTCTTCTCACTCTTGCACAGCTGCAACAGTGTCCTTTGCTATTCTCCTTGCCTCCACGTCTCTCCTTTTGAAACCATCCTTACCATGGTCAGTCACATTTGGTTAAAGGACCTTTCATTCTAGATTCCAAGATATATCATGTCGTTTAAAAAAAAGCAGGGTCACAACATAAAATCTGACATACTTATTTTCGATGTCTGTGTGTGTGTGTGTGTGTGTGTGTGTGTGTGTGTGTCCCCGAATCCTCCACCTCAACTACTCAGGATTTAAAGTGTCAGTTTGCAAGTTTCTAAAAGCATGTATTTTTTTTCAGAGTGGTACTCTACAGTAGAAATTGAGGAAATCAGACAGGCAGTTATATGGAAATTAAATTAAAATTAAATTACATTAAATTAAAATGTAAGCTCCTTTAAGACAGCTGCCCGTGGTCCCTTGTTATGCCTCACAACTCTTAGCGAAGTACCTTGTTTAATGTGATTGGGTTCAGACCCAGGAAAGAGAGAACTTGCATTAATCAAAAGCAGATGAGGGCAGCCGATCCTCTACAGGTTAAAATATGTCAGTCTTTGAGGGGAAGATGGAGTGGATTTCAGAAGCAAAATATTTGTGTGTGATGAGTTGGAGTTTGGGTAGTTTTTATTTTCTGTGTGTTTTTTGTTTTGCTTTGCTTTGCTTTGCTTTATTTGTTTCTTTCCTTCCTTCTTTCTTTCTTTTACTTTTCTTTTTTCTTTTTTTTTTTTTAATGGAAAAAAAGGAGCCCAAAGGAGCCAGGGAGACGCTAATGGATGAAATGCTTTGCACATATGGGATGGAAAATTGTGCTCAGTTAAGTCAAAAAGCAGCTTCTGAAGAACGTATTGTGGCTGCGGCTTCACAGGTGTCTGACCCTCTGGCCCTGCTACATCACTGCGCCATGTGTTTGGCGCTGGTCCTCCACTCCAGCCGCCATGCGGGAAGATCATATTCAGTGAGGCAGAAACTTCTAGAACTGCTTGGAACCGCTGCTCGTGCCAAAGAAGATCCCCTCCTTCTCACCCTTTTATCCACACACAGGAGCATTAAAGAACTAAACAGCTCTCATCTCAACTTCCTCCCAGCCTCACTCTTGGCTCATTCTCCTTTGAGGAGCAGCTGTTTTTCAGCTGATGTTTAAGCACACACTCTAACTTAAATTACTCAATTTCTTCATAAAGGAAAGAGCTCCTTTTCTCTGGTTTGTTTTAATTTCTCCTAAATATCATTCCTATAGGAGTACCTCACTTTACACATTTTTAACTCTTCTCGGGAACATATGGTTTATGCACTGCAGTATAAACCCATTATTTGCAAATTGACTCAGAGTTGAAATTCACCAAGAAAGGATGCCATTTAAAGAGACCATGTGGGGAATCCTTTAAAAATTTTTTTAAATTTTCTTTTCTTTTCTTTCTCCCCTCACCCCCGCCACAGCAAAGAACCTTTCGATAATGCAAATGATTGATTCTCTTCCCTCTTTTTCCAGAAAACTACACTCTATTTTTACAAGCCTAGCAGATTTTGATTGACATGCATTGGGACTTTTCAAAATGGGATACCCACTTGTGCCCAGATAAGCAGTTACTCCTAGGCCAGGGCTAGCTTCACATATTTCTCCTCATTTTCCCATCTTGTTCTTCCTCTGAAGAAAATGGTGATTGTGTAGAAATGTAACAACGATATTAGAATTCATTCATACATCTAAACAGCTCCCATCCCCTCCAAGTCATCATGATGGGACAGCCTAGAACGTTTTGGCACTGTACTGTGGAGTTGTTTCAAGTTCCAGTTTGGAAATGTCACCAGTCGGATGGTCTACCAAGCCTATCATCATAGCACGCCGATTCCAGGGACAGCTGTGGTCCTGCTGAGTGCTCAGGGCCTGGTCATCAGAAAAGTTGGTCTTCAAGACCCCCAGCCTTCTATACGTTGGCTGTTAACTTCTTAGTGGTCTCCCCCTGCCGCACAAGTTCTCTTGTCTCTTTCTTCTCCTTTAGAAGCATCAGCAGCTAAATTTAAACACTGCCCATGGTACACAAGGCACCATGCCCACCAGTTTACAGATACCAACTCTTCTTATCTGTATAGTAACTTGACGCAGGAGCTGCACGGTCAGCCTCTCCATCTTGCACAAAAGGAAGCTCAGTGCAGAAAGGTGTAGGTCACACAGCGGGCAGAGTTGCGACTCCAAGGTCACATGCTATGGCCATGTGTGACCCCTCCTCCGGGACCCCTCCCCTGTGACTAGTGCTGGCATGTCAGTGTCCTTCCGCAGCAATAACAACTGCTTACTTTGTGCTTAGCAGATATAAGGTTTTTATTTAACGCTTATAATATCTCTTACGACCCTTGCAAATATCGCTGTTGTAAGTGAGGAAGCTGTGTTATGGAACTCTTCTAATGGCACAGAACTCCCAAGCTGGGGGAGAGGACATTCACTCACTAACTTTACCCACTGTGGTGTGTACAGTTAAGCTGAACAGAAGGAAAGCAACGGGCCTCCTTTAAAGGAATTTTAATGTAGTAGAATGGGTAAGAGGGGTTTGAGGACAGGGTTTAGAAGCACCTAAAATTTTATCATTCAAATCTGACTCTTCTTACTGGATTCGCCTCCTCTTCTAACACACACACACACACACACACACACACACACATTTAGACACATGGACATGTACACCAAGTACATGCACATTAATGTGCATGCACACTCACTCATGCATGCACACATTCCATACCCATGCACACACTCCCCCCCAAAAGCTGCTTCATAAAATAAGACTCTCCATTATAAAATGCAGAACTCTTACAGCAAGTTAGAATAAGCTAAACAGAACTCCATGCCCTTGAAGAGCCCGTTAGAATCCCCTCACCCCATGAAGCAGTGCTTGGCTGGCATGGGTGCAAGGCAGGTGGAATTTGAGGGCTCGCACCTGTTGCCAGAGGGAGAAGAAGCTTGTTCAAGTACAGATGAAGGAAATGCTACCTGGAGGGCATGGCTCCTGCTCCTCGCCTTTGAGCACCTCTGGAAAATCACACAGGGACCAAGAACCCTTGGGGACACTCCTCCACATGCTTCTGTGTTCTCTATGCCAGCAAAGGGGGTCTCCCTCCTCCCAAACACCTAGAACCTGAGCCCCAACATGGTCTTTGCTTTGAACTTCTTGCTTATCCACACAGCCCTCAGGTCTCTCCCTCAGTCTCCTTGTTGGTATTCTGATGCCACGGGTCAGACCCTTGCCTTGACTTCCTGGCAGGAGTCTTCCCTTGCTTTAGTCACTTTGATCTTCCAAACTATCTGCTCTTAGAATTTTTTTTTGAAATTTGAGTTTAGGTTATTTATTACTTAGAAACTTACCAAGGCTTCCTATTCCATATGAGAACATATCCTGATTCCTTCCTTTGTCTCTGAGGGTCTTTTCTAATCTGTTTCAAACTTAACTCCCTGGCTCACTCTATTACCCTTTTCTGTACCACGCACCCTGCACTCTTACTCCCGGATGACCTAATTACCTTCGAACATGTCAAAAACTTTTATTTATTCCTTCATCACTTTGTACTTGCTATTCCTCTGACCTCCAGTTTCTCTCTGGCTACTGCGTTCTTTTGTCTAAGGTTTGACTTACATGTGCTGCTTCTGTGAGGACCTCCCCAGGGCTGCGCCCAGATAAGACACTGAATGACATTACAGTTCACTGAGGATGTGCCAGGCCTCTTCGAAACACCCATTAACTCTTTTAATCCTCTCAGCAATCCCGTCTTCATTTTATAAATGGGGAAGTAGAGGCACAGACAGGTAATGGACCTTGCTCAAGACCACATGCATGGGAAGAGGTAGCACAAAGAACTAAAGCCAGGAAGACTGATTCTGTCTCATCCTCTTTTTTTTTTTAATATTTTTTTTTCAACGTTTATTTATTTTGGGACAGAGAGAGACAGAGCATGAACGGGGGAGGGGCAGAGAGAGAGGGAGACACAGAATCGGAAACAGGCTCCAGGCTCTGAGCCATCAGCCCAGAGCCTGACGCGGGGCTTGAACTCACGGACCACGAGATCGTGACCTGGCTGAAGTCGGACGCTTAACCGACTGCGCCACCCAGGCGCCCCATCATCCTCTTTTTTTTAAGTGCTTACCCCAGTATCAGTTGGCATGAAGACGGGAGGGTAGGAAATAACTCCGTATTGAGTCTGGCACCTGGTAGCCCCTTAGGCAAGGTGCCCTGGGGCATGCTTATGACTGCAGGAATATGTACAGAGGCTCAGTACAAGTCCATGAAATAACTGAGGAAGGATTTCTTGACAAGTCAGATCATTCCAGTTCCTGCTGCCTCAGGATGGGAGAGAAAAACCAAAGAGGGAAATGATGTTCTCGAGGCTAGCTTACGTCTGACGTTTACTTTAAATCAAAGAATGCTGACAGAAGAAATTATTACGACTTTTTGAGTCTCTACCAAAACAGATCTAAAAGTCAGTCAGTCTGAGCTACATGAGGACTTCTCAAACCTCATTCGTTAATTTCAACGTACACTTCACTCTCAAAGCCCTGCAGGACCCAAGCGAGCTGTCAGTTTTCCTGGACACACCACATTCACCTTGGCATTTCCAGGTGGCCCGGGTCGTAGCAGAGCCTCCAAGGTTCACCCGGGTCTTCCTGCAAGGTTATCGTCTGCACTGTGTGTGCTTGGTGTGTGTGTACTGTGTGGGGCTGAGGTGATAGTAGGCCCAGAGGGCACTTCATCAGCCTTCAATTCACTGCATAGAAATAATCAAGCCAGAATATTAATACTGTGGCAACTGCGTCCTCCCTTCGTGTTTACACAGGGAGAGAAACAGCTGGGGTGGCTGACATCTGAAACAGGAGCAGCGGATGGTTACTAGTGTAGCAGATGGGCTTGGGTCATGAATAAGCAGCAAATGTGAAAGAGATTCACAGAGCTGAGCCAGGCTTGCTTCGTGCACAACCGGGTTAACCCTTGCTGCTTGCTGCTGGTCCAAGGTTTGGATTGCTGGGCTTCTGCTTTTTATGGTCGGAGACCTGGTGCCACTGGAAGGGGCAAAACTGGACTGGGAAAGTGCAAGAGAAGAGCTGAACAAATGGGAAGTCAAAACCCAACACAGACCTTGCTATGAATCGATGGAAAAGAAGCCCCTAGGTCTGCATTCAAGCTCCTGGCAGTTGTGTAAATCAACACCTCAGAGATGGGGCAGGCCCACAAGGCACAGTGAGTTCATCAGATGGGATCCTGGACATGATGTGACTTAAGAGGTGCCAGAACATTCCCATTTCCCACCAATCCCTCCCTAACTTCTCACTAATGTCTACATTTAGGAAAATTTTAGGAAAGCATTTCGGGAAGCATTTAGGAAAGCATCCCTTGCATATTACATAACCGAATGAGGCTCGCTGAAATGCAACGTCCTTGAGAGGGGTGATATGTTGAAACTTACCAGTGTTTAACATTACCCTATGCAAGTTGGTTTGTCATATCCTTTCCAGATTTCCTCATTCCCAGCTCTCAGAGAGCAGCTTCCTATGGAGTTGGACAAGTGACGGGGGAGAGCTGGTACTGAGGGGGAACTCTGAGCATTGCGAATGCCTTCAGCATCTAGTTTTCTCTGGGTCTACCACTTAACAGCCACGTGTTCTTGGGCCTAGAGTTGACCCTGGGGCATGTAACCTTGCTGAGCTTCAAGAGCAGAGAAATAACAGGTACTGCGAATAGGTGATAGGATGTTGTGCAGGTCAAACATCATTTTCCTTACCAAAGCACGTGTTTTGGTGACTCCTCTTGCACCTGCTAGTTTAGGGCTCCAGCCTTTTCCAAAAGGCCTCACAATCAAGTCTTTGTATCATCGAGGGTTTCCATGCATTCTTAGAGTCAATTCTCTTCAACCACAGAGTATCCTCCCTTTCCTGCTGTGGCCCCTCCACCATCACCTCTTTCATCCCCTCGATCCTTCACATGAGCCACACTCACCCTTGAGGTGCTGACGTCCTTGGAGTGCTGACACTTAGCTCTGTGGTGTGTTGACCATATACAAAAGCTGCACAGGGTCCCTTCCAAGAATGAGGAAACTCCTCACCTTGCTTTTGAGTTACGCTTAGAGGAGAACCAAAGTGCCTCAAATGTTTCATAGTATTTTGCAACCACACACCCTTCTCCCGAAGTGGGAAAAACATGGAGTCAAGTACTTGCCATATCCATGACCTCATCTGAGGTCATGAGCCACGGCAGCCTGTCATGTACAAATCAAAATGCATCATCCATGTGATCCCACTAGCTGGTCACACCTGTGGGCCAGGGATGGGCCTCGGGGCCAAAGGCAGCCACCCAGACAGAAGTGAGCCAGCTGGCAGACTGGGGTAAAGCTCTGGTCCACTGGGCACTCTGCACTAGGCAGTGACTACCCACACCATTCCTTGGGGAGCTTAAACCCGAGCTACGTGGTGACTTGACTTGACTGCAGAGACGGGGAGGCTGCACCACGATGACAGAGCTCTGGAATGGAGAAAATCACAGGCCGGTAGCTCAGGGAACACCAATCACACCAGGCAGCAAGGTCTGTGCTTTGTCCCATTACGATATTTCAGTTTGGGTAAAGAATGGTCCCTTCCCTTTGCATCAGCAGCTGCCAGCTAAGTAACTGGAGTATGTCTGTTCTCATCTGAAAGATACCAAAGACCTGACTCTTCTTCCATTATCAATGAAGGAAAGCCAGTGTCTTCTCCCCCACCCTCCTGCTTGAACAACATAGGATTAATATGTCCTCAAGTGGGCTGCTTCTGGAAGAGAGAACTCCTTGTTTCCTTAATCCCTTTGATACTAGAAATTAGAGCCCATAGAGGAAAATAAAAGCCTCAAACACACCTAATGCAAAGCTAGTCCCAGCTAAGGTACTCTCCCTATCCTCTCTATGTTGGCAAACTCTCCACAAAGCCAGGGAACCAGGAAATATGGGCTTAAGTAATGACAGCAGAATTGGGCCCAAGCTGAGTCAGCCACAGCCCTTGGCATATCCCCAAGTGAAAGGAACGGAGGGTTGAGGGTTACTTAAGATAGGAACTTTAAATAGTTTCCCGTTGGGGATGCTTTGACAAGCCAGCCAGCCAAAGTGCCTCCTTTCCCTTGCCCCTCCTCATCCCAACAAATGACAAAGTGCAGGCTGTTGCCTCCAGGTGAGCAGAGCTCTGGGGAAACAAGGAAAGCAAACAAATACTCGATGTGGTTGAAGGGTTCCCAGGCTCCATTTCAAAGGCAGTCCCTTATGGCTTTGTTTGCTCCTGTTTTTCCCAGCATAGGTGTTTGATATCACACAGACCTATTCTGAGATTTCCAAGGACAGGAGTATTTAGTTTACAGTGGGTAGCCAAGAGTTTCCTAGTTTGAAAAGGGGAATAAGTTACCTGTCCACTGGGTATATTTAAGAGCCCCCAATTATGCTGCTATCAAGGTACTGATGGGACATGAGAAAGTTCAAACCAGGTATCTACAAAAAGCACCTATGGCAATAACCATCTCTGAGACACCTCAGCACTATCTGTCCTTGGTTGAGGGGCAGCCTCCTCACTGGGACGTCACTCCGCTTTCCTAGCTTCGGGTGTGGCAGGAGAAGGGCAGGCCATGAGGTGATTGCCTACGCAGGTAAGTTTGGAAAAGACCAAGTAAATTCTAGAGAAAAGAGGAAGTGTGAAGATACTATAACACGCCATGTTATCATTGGGGCTTGCCAAAATTTGGAACTCCCAAAACCCTTCCCCACTTTGCCTCTGACACAGACATGATTAAAGCATCAGGGAAACTTTTATTTTGCTCCCTTAACTCTAGCCTAGGCAGGTACCCAAACATGCCAGCACCAGGCGTTATGAAGGAAACAAGAAAATCCATTTTTAACCAGGAAGAATAACATTCGGCAAAGTTCTGAACATACAGAAACGTCCCTAGGGCCTGCTATGGGTCACAAAGGGACAGAGATGAAAGGGCGGAGGCCACAGAGAGGGGATGCAGGCAGAAGGATCTAGCAGCTATCTGGAATGGGGGCAAGGTCTTAAGTCATCCTTCTGCCTCCGTCCTCAGTAGTGGGCTGTATCTTCACCATTTCCTCTTGTCCAGAGACCAGTGCCACTCTCTCCAATCAGCCTGCTCTCAGAAATCCCCGGGAGAGGTAGAAACAATGGACAGGGTATCGTATATCATTCGACCATCTCTTGGGTATTTATCTTTTGACAGAGCAAATGGTTTTAACCTCCAACTGAAAACAGTGCCTCAGTTTGAGGTCTTAAAAAGGGACATCTAGGAAAATAAACACAACATGGGCAACGGTACCAGCCTAAAGATTAGCTTTAAAAAGGTACTTTGTTCCTGGAATATGAGCAAAAACTTTCTTTAAATCAGAAAACATTCAAGTCCTTCCTTTTGTCTACCAGCCGCCTCCCCATTAAAGCCCAACAGCAAGGCCACATGCAGGAAAGGGCCGGAGGCAGGATCCCTAGTCTAGGCAGTATCCTATCAGTTTAATTCAGCACATTCTGAACTTTGGCCTATTCCAAACTTTAGGCCATCATGAAACATAACTGACAATGGCAACCAGGGTGTGAACTGTGTTCACATTCATTGGCCTTGTGTTTGAGTGACAGACAATACCTGTGCAACAAGCGTGGGAATCCCTTCCCTATTTTGCTATCAGTCAATGATTCACAAGGCCTACGAAGAAATACATTTCAAACCATGTAGCACACCATTAGAACCACTTGGATGGATGCCTCTGCCCTGGGCATGTCCAGGTAATGCTCTCCTGAAGTAAAACACAGCCCAGGCAGAGGGAGGAGACCATCTGGGAAGTGGGCCCAGCCACAGAGTTGGCGCCATGCCCTTCGACTTGTGTGACTTGCAGTGTGGCTCTGCCATCAGCCAGGGATGCCCATAAGAGTCAACAGAGCTAATGTCCATAGTGCTTAGTGTGTGTGGGCACTCGTTTAGCAGCTTTATCTTGATTGTGTCACATAGTCCTCATCTTACAGATGATGAAAGGGTAAAGTATTTGCTTGGCTTTACCCCTACACATACTGATGGAACGAATGCCTAATACGGTGCCAGGTATACAGAGACTTGAAAAGCATGAGAGACACTTAAAAGCATAAGAACAGCACCTGATTTGAAAGTTATAAATCTTGAATTTGTTCCCCCTAGGTGTTGCCTAAGCATGTTTACCAAGAGACTTGTGGAAAAAGAATGATTCCCCTGCCCCCCTCCCCACATTAGAGGTAAGGTGATGAGAGTAACCCACATAAATAACTCATGCACAACTAGATTTGGTGGTCCTATTTTAAACTATATCTCTGAAAATAAAACCTTTTAAACGTTGACGTTAACTTTATTTTTTTATTTTTAATTTTTTTTTATATTTATTTATTTTTGAGAGACAGAGTGAGACAAAGTGAGAGTGGGGGAGGGGCAGAGAGAGAGGGAGACACAGAATCTGAAGCAGGCTCCAGGCTCTGAGCTGTCAGCACAGAGCCTGATGTGGGGCTTGAACCCATGAACCGTGAGATCATGACCTGAGCCGAAGTCGGACACTCAACCAACCGAGCCACCCAGGTGCCCCCGTTGACGTTGACTTTAAATAAAATACATAAAAGAACAACTATCAGTAAGTTTAATACATTCCATTTATTAAAAGTAAAAATGTATGCAATAAAAATTCACATGTTTAGGTATATTCAATATAAAATTTGATTAAAGAAATAAAACTCCTGATGCTTTCAGGTTGTTATATTAGTAGGAGCTAATATAAAGTGACTAACTGCAATTTTGCCTTTCATTTTCCTTTCTGACCTTCCTTTAATAAAAAAAAAATCAAACTAAAAAAAAACTTTTTATCAGTAATAAAAATAATCCATAACTGCATCACCTACATTAAATAAATAACATTCTTTATAATGTTCAAAAACTCATAATTTTCAAAAGTTGTTAGAAAATATCTTTGGGGCACCTGGGTGTCTCAGTTGGTTAAGCGTTCAACTTCGGCTCAGGTCATGATCTTATGGTTTGTGAATTCGAGCCCTGCATCAGGCTCTGTGCTGAACAGCTCAGAGCCTGGAACCTGCTTTGGATTCTGTGCCTCCCCCTCTCTCTGCCATCCCTCTCTCACGCTCTGTCTCTCTTTCAGAAATAAACATTTAAAAAATTAAAGAAAAAATAAAGTATCTTTGTGATTTAAAAAAAAATTAAAATGGTTGTATTCAAATTTGCTGATTCAGTTGGGTCAATTTTTGCTGCCTTTCATAAAGCTGCTCTGAACAATCTTGTTCTTACTGGTGTGTTTAATAGCTCTGATTGCATCCTCGAGACACATCCTAGAGCAGAATCACTGAGTCAAAAAGTCTGAGCTCTTTAAGGTTCTTGACACTTAGGATCTGACTGTTCTCGGGAAAGGTTTAAATAGTTTGCCTTCCCATCAGCAGACTGCAGGAGTGCGTGTTTCCTGGGGCAGCCATTTGCCCCTTATTTCTCGCCATGAGAATGATCAAACTATCTCCTCTAGTTAGGATTCTGTTAGTAAATAAGCATTTTCCTTATTGAATGGAAAAAAAGGTAGCACATAAAGAATATTAGGCCTCAGATATTTGTTGTATTTTCCCCCCAGTTTGATGTTTGTCTTTATGTTTTCCTGGGATGTGTTATGTAGAGTCTAGGTAACCAACAATCCTGTGTAATATCCTTCTATGTTTTCTTTTTTTTTCTATTGCTTTTAATGTTAAAAACTTAGTAGCCATTCCAAGATCAGCTAAATATTAAATATTTAATAAATAAAAATTCACTTCGTTTCCTGCCAAATCATCAATTTCATAAACTACGTTCATTGAACAATTCCATTGATTCATCAATTTTTACACCACTAATATACCACTTGTACTTTTGTTGTATTAAAATCTATCTTATTATTTTTCAGCTGTTCTCATCTGCTTTTGGAACTTTAGAACCATTTGGTCAAGTTCCAAGAACAAATGAAGAAATATAATCGTTTCAGGAATCTGTGCAAGTATCAAATCTATAAATTATTGGTCTACCTATCTATCTGCCTGCCTACCCAGTTTTGTGGCTAATTTTAATTAGAATGCCTTTACTATTTCATCACTAAGTATGATGTTTAAAATAGATGTTCCTGATTATGATAAGGAAGTAGCCATCCATTTCTACTTAAATCTTTTATTTAAAAACATCACATATGGTGTTGGAGTCTGTCCAATGCATTTCAACATCTACTGAAATGATCATATGGTTTTCTCATTACTCTCCTATATGGACTCTTATTCTAGTTAAATTAACCTGCTTGCTCATTTTTTTTTAAGTTTTACACTTTTTGGTGTAAGTCCCTCCCCCACCTTTTAAAAAACTTGATGCTCTTCTGTATTAGTCAAGGTCTCTAGCTGCAAGTGATGGCAAACCAACTGCAACCAGCTGGAACAGAAAGGGAAATATATCTGATCACTTAACTGAAAAGTCCAGGAGCAGTGTTGATGCAGGAACCCATGGGGTATCACCGGAATGCAGCTTTGCCTCTCCTAGTCCCTGAAACTTCAGACTTTCATCATCACACGTGCAAGTCCAGGGGGAACAGAGGATTTCTTTGCCAACAGCTCTGACACAGTCTTAAGCAATTTTCTCTTTTATTCCAAAGTGCTCACATGCTCAAGCCTGTACCAATCACTGTGGCCAAGCAAAGCTGATTGACTGAGGCATAGGAAACTTGTTTACACTGAGGCTGGGAGTGGGGTGGGCTGAGAGTAGGAGAGGGTTTCCAAGGGGAACATTAAGGTGCTATTACCAAAAGAACAAGGATGGATTCCAGATGGACATATACATGAACTGTCTGCTCTCCACCTTTCATAGATTGAAACCTCCCAGGATGGAATTTAAGAAGGAAGTAGCTATCTTCTGACCATGTTGTTTCTCTGTTCTCCCCAATATACTGGGCTTTCACCTCCTTTTAGTGTGGTAGCAACTCTCCTCCAGTCATGTTATGAAACTAAGAGTCCTAACCCCCAACAGCTCAGCCTTATTTTAGCCTGACTGGCTTCTCTAGCTCAGGGCTTGCTTGACTTTCCCAAGATATACACTGTGAGTAGGTCCTTGGGTGCTGTTGCTCACAACACAGGCTGTGCAGTGGGGTGTGGTCTCCTTGCCTTCTCTACTCAGCGTTGCTCCCATAGACAAATGCTGGTGTCTCCTTCAGGGCAAGAATTCAATTGCTGATCCCAATACAGGCACAAGGGGCATAAAACCAGGACGAGGTTACACCAGTTTCCATGAAATCCTTCCCATCATGGTTCCTGATTCATGGTGTTGATGTCCCTGTTGAGATAGCAGGCTGTAGCTTTCCTATTTTTTCTGAGCAAAGTACTCCCCAGTCATTTTTCCTTCTTCTAATTCTTTCTCTGCCTCCATCATGAAAGCCCCACTTTTTTGGTAAGTCTCAAAAGGGAGAGAGAACTGACACTAAGTAGAGCACCTCACAGCTTAGACTGTACTATATTGCAATTAATAAGAGCTTCTCTCTGGGGACATCCCCTTCAAGAGGTTCTCACCCACTCAATCATCTAGGGCATTTCTGAGGATTCAAAGGGGAAGCCTACCCAAGGCTGAATGGAAACCACTTCCAGCCACATTTAAAACATGAAAAAGTAAGTTAGAGGTCAATATGTTATCTACCTTGCAGAAATGTTGCAAAATTTAGAAATTAAGATGGAGAAGCCAAACAGGCTTTCTTGGTAAACCAATCACTCACTCACTCACTCACTCACTCTAGCAGACAGAGGAGTATATTAAAGTTAAAACTACCCTTTGAAAGAAACAGGAGTGTAATTGCCAGAGATGATGACACCCACACCAGTGAAGTGAAATGGCGAGGGAGAGAATGCTGCTTTGTGTGGCTGAGGGTAGGGCTGAGGTCAGCTGCTCAGAAGCAGTTTGATGCCTGGAGGCTGTGGGTGGGGAAGGAGGTAGAGAGGGCTGGTGGAGTAACCAAGTAAGTTTGCCAAGGTTCTGAGCAGGGCTGGCTGCTTAACCCAAGACTGCCTCAGTCCAGTGCTAAGAAGTACAATTCCTTCCTTGTGAATCTATTTGTCTTGCACTGAAACCAGGAGAGGGATTTGGTGATTGTCAACTGCTTGGAAACCAGTAAATATTCTTTACTTACTTGGTTTCTCCTTCCCCTTTCATCTTTTGTCTCTGCTTTTCTTTTTCTGAAAGCTTGTTATTCCTCAACAAATCACCACATTCACCAGGATGAATTTAGGGTTGTAGGCAAAGTGCAGTTACCATGTTGGCCCCACAGAAATTCACTATTGCCATTTCCTACTGTAAAAGTGCACAGTGGAGGAAAATGAGCATCCCTTGACACCCTGTTCCACCTGCAGAAAAGAAGAACAATCTGAGTCAATTCCATGCCTTTTTGAACCTGCTTGTCTTGCTCTATCTGGCAAATAGAAAATGTATAGTCCTCTCCCACGAAGGGATAATAATGCATTATTGTTCTTTTGCATAAGTCAAAAAAATTTTTGGACACTGGGTCTAAGATGCTGTGTGGTTTAAGAGGTAATTATGTAATATTTTATGTTATCACCCAGCCTGATCATTATTCATCTTTTTCATCACACTTTCAATCCAACAGACATCATGGTTGTTACTGTGCTCTCTTAGGTAAGAAATGCTAAGGGAATATGGCCTATTGATAACATTAGTTCAAGCCATCTTAACCTGACATGGCTGGGCTTGGTCCAAGGTGGCACTGCTGTCCATCCTCACTGAAATCTGAGCGTGAATCCCGGAATCCCATCTGACACATCACCCTGCACAACTCTCTCCCCTCTCACTTTCTATAATATGAGACTGTGCAGATAGCAACCATGCCAGAGGCTTCTCTCTAATACCTTAAATGTATTTGGTTATTAGATGCCCTCAGATCCTTTCAGATATTAGGTGCCATTGGCACAAGAAATTTGAACTGATTTGGAAATGGGCCATGAATTCCCTGTTCTTTCCCCTGAAAACCCCTCAACACAGATGTTATGACAGAGAATATTAAAATCACACACTGCCCTGAAAGATAACACTTGTTTAACAGTGTATAGAAGCTGCTAATTTTGAATTTAAAACACGAGCAAAAACAAATTCATAAATGATGGGGAGGGACTATAATACTATTTTCATTGAGCCACTGTCCTTTGCATTATTCCAAACAATGAATACACAGGCACCCTTAACCTGTAGGCCACAGGCTCCTAGGAAGGCATAAAATAATCTCAGAGGGAGGGAGATTTCATTTGGAAAAAAAGCCCATTCGGTAACGTAACATCATTTTATATTGGGAAACTGTTGTTTTACAGATACAAACTTAAGAAAGTAAAGTTGGTCAAAATTGTCTAGCCAATTAGAGACACACAGAAGGTAAAGGGATTCTTAGGCTATGACCTGACAGAGTCCCAGTAGTGGTCTTGTGTGTGTGACAGAGACAAAGAGATAGAGAACAAGAGACAGAAAGTGAGAGACAGAGAGAGAGGAGTCTACATGGATTTTAAAAGCTGCTGGAATAGGTAGAAACCTCTGTTTCCTTCTTAGAGTTGTTAACTTTTCCGGAACTGCTGACAAGAAAGACCATGTGTTGTGATATTTCTCTGGGAAAGGACATACATCTATTGTGCATGCATTTGTATGCACCCCACACAGTCATAAGTGGCTTATTTTACCATGACAGTGGTGCAGGGTAAATTACTGCTCTAAGATAATTTATAGACAGTGGTTTGAACCTGAGGGTTTCTTTCCCTTGTTTGGGTGATGGACTCTTGGATATCAAATTTCCTCTGTCTGCACTATTGTCCCATGAAACTACTTGATTCTAGTGAATGCAAAGCTTGGCAGTCCTTGATGAAGCATATTTATGAGTTAAGTCCAAATGAATCCAAAACATATGGATTAAATTTCCCTTGAAATATCTAAATTAAAGGTGGAAAGCACTTCGAAGAATGCATTGGGGATCTGCTGTTCCTCAGGCCAATTTTAAAGGTTGAGCTATTTTTTCCCAATCAAGGGAGTTTGCCCATGTGGCCCGGTACTCGAAGGTCTCCATCTTGGCTGTTCTGTGGCTACTGCTATTCCAGGGCTGATGGACCTTGCTATTCTAAGAGAGACTCCACCAAGATTCAGAAGGTCATGCATCAAGCTGAACAGGGAATGCTTTATTGAGTGATATAGCTTAATGGCTCTTCCGGGTTCCTGCCTCCTTCAAACCCTTAAGCACAAATAATGCCAAATGTATAAGAATAAAAACAGAGTGAGGAAGGTGTCCCTAAAGCATTTCCAGGCAGAACCACGGATCACCTTGGTTCTCCTTCCCATAAGCCAAAGTTATAGTGAACGTAGCTCAATAATTTTTTAAGTGAAAAACAAAACAAGAAAAGCTATCCAGTCATCATGGTTTCTTCATTTACAGATAAGCCAGTCTCTCTTAATTTTTGGAACAATTATATGATAGCTGAGTACTGATCCCATCATGGTACATTTGCTTTGCATTTAACAACTCAAATTGTAACAGCAATAACTTCAACTAAAGGGACTTCAACTAGTTCCTGAAGTTTTTATTCTTCCCCCGCTTTTCTTCTTTGTATAGACTACGGATCATTCAAGGGTCTCAAACAATTATGAATCTGAATAAGGTTACTTTTACAAAGGCCACATCTTTTCTACATATGTTTGCTTAGGCTTGACAGAAAATGCTTCTTCTATATTTTGTCATCACAATGACTGTGTTTGTTTGTTTCTTTGTTTGTTTTCAAGAGACTGAAATAATTTTCCTTCTGGTCTTTGACCTCAACAGAATATTCCAGTGAAGTTCAGGTCTGTCTACAAATGACTTGAAATTTGAAAACTAATATCTGGAAATTTACTCTGTCGATGGCCAAAGAGATTATCTTTTCATTGCAAAGAGTCTAACTTTCCTCAGGCTAATGCCCTCTTCATCTAGGCTGGTGGATCATCAGAATTCAATGTTCTCAAAATCTGACCACGTGCACATTTATCAGAGTCCAAGGTTGTAACAGTGTCCATGGAATCAAGTAGAACCAAGGATTTTGGGCACCAAAAGTGTTCCTTTTCATCAGTGCTTGGCCCATAAAACTGCAACTTGCTCAAGGCAACCAGCTGTAATTTTAATATACTTATAGGAGAATAGTTTTCTCCCTCTCACCTAAAGGAAAGGGGAGAAAACGTCTGCACCTAATGACATTTTTTTTAACATCTAATCTTAACACTCGGAGTCCTTATGGATCTACATATAAATTTGGAGAAGTGGATTTTTAATACACTGACATTGCAGGGAAAATAAATATAGAAAAAATCAAGAAGACGTTTTGTGGCCATAAATATCTGATACTGTGGTTTGTAACCATCAAACGAGCAAGGTAATAATAGCTATCTGTTTTCATCTCTATGTAGTCATTACCCTTCTGTCTAGGTTTTATCCTGGTCAGCATTGAATAGGGGGAAAATTATGAAAACACTGGAACAGATGATGCCCTTGTAATGTATTCCCAATGACCCTCAAGTAACAGTTCAGACTTTGGTCTAGAACAAAGCAATACCTCTCCCGAGTCTATGAGCTTCCCCAGAGAGCCTGAGTGTTTTAATAAGAAGAGGTCGTCCCAAATAGAGATGCTAAATGTATGATGACTGTTTAGGGTGTATCTGTTCTGTTCAGATATTTCCTCCATCCTGTCATCATCATCCAGGCTCTCCGGGCCAGACCTCCCTGTGCCTTGACCCCCTGGCTCTCTCCCACGGGTTTTAAATCTGGCTCAATCTTGCTCTCTGACTGGAGGGAGCAATGGGATTCTCCATTATGTATTCAAGACTCAACATCTGGCTTTTCTTCCATGTTTCTCTAATCAAGTTATTGAAAGCCAGCTTTTAGTGGCAAACTACTCTCAGAGAGAGTACTGATATTTCTCTATGTCTTTTTGTCATGCACTGAGCATTATCCTTTAAGAAAGAGGAGTTAAGATGAAAATCATTTCTCTTAAAACAAAAGATTCTGTACTTTTACATACAGATGTGAGCCTGAAGTATAGCAAAGCTTCATTTTCACCTCATGCCCTGTTCCAAGAACATGGTGTGTGTACACGTGTTCATTATGGACACAACTTCCTTTCTTCTTTGTACCAATAGACCCAAATTACTTTAATTTGGTCAACATCTGAATAACCCATTTTATTTAAAGCAGTAAATGTCGTGAACAAAATTGGCTATATCAGACAGAGAGGTGTAACAGGTAAAACAATAAACTAAAGGGTTTGTTTTATTTCTTTCTTTTTCGTACCTCCTTCTTAAGATTGGTACTTGATCCAAATAGTCATGTGTGATTCTAGTGTGCACTTTAATGACACTATGAGCATAGCAGAGAAAGTACCCATGCTTCAGACATTGACAAAAGACATAGAGTTTCTGCCTTGGCCAGTTTTTCTGCCTATGTAGAGATTCAGTGAGTTTATAAAACAGGTTGATAAAATCAGTTGTCCTTGTGCCTTGTTAAAATTATTTTTGACTGCTTTTTATTCCTCTTATAGCCTCCATACAGCACCTAAAAAACAGGTCCAAACAATTACAGTGGCCTTTAGTCTGACTCATGGGCCACACAGACAAGTACTAAGGAATTTATATCTCCAGAGTAACTGTAGTTTCCCAGGACGGAGGATTCCTATTCCTTAGGGAAATATTATAGAATAACCAAAAGTGTTCAGAGAGACGTGGATTAAAAGTGTGCCTCCACCCCTTACTAGCCCTGTGATCTGCAGCAACTTCTAGCCACTTCTCTGAGCCTCCATTTTCATCCTTGACAAATACTGATCAGAATATCTGCATCTTGAAGTCCTAATGATGATTCAGCGAGACAAGGTGTATAAAGAGCTTGACCAACACATGTAGACCAAACTTCTCAGCATTGGAGGACTAATTTTGAATCCCTTTGCTTAGTACTTTCTTCTCTTCCCATATGAAGCAGAGAGTTTGTGGAAGGTATAAAGTTTCTATTCTTGCAGAATTGGTTTGATCTGCCTAATTTCACAGGTACCAAAGACTGTTTAGGGCAATGTTTGTAGGTCTTGTTTGCCTTGATAGTGAAAGAAACTAGCATCTTGGGTTTCTACTTCCTTACAGAATTTGAAAACTTGCTCAAGAGACAGGAATGGGCAAAACAGTCACAAATGTTCAGTTCCATCTTGCAAATACATAACTGTACTCTCGATGGATAAAAAAAAATTACTTGATCTAAATATGTGCACTTCAAGGTATGATAGCAATAGAACTACCATACCTTGAAGTACATATAACCAGACTGGTAGCTTGTCATAGTGTCTAAAATAGGGAAATGCAATTCCCGATACATTACACAGTCAGTGAATTATTGTTTCCCCATAAAATCATTCCGATCCAAATCGAAAGGCTTTTGGGAACTTAAATGAGTCAGAATGCATTGAACCCAAAGCCACGTTTCTCCTTCCACTTCAATCAGCCCTATTTGAGTAAATGGAGAAGGGTAACAAAAACACTCATCCAATTCTATATTATTGACATTATTGATACCACATCTTCATTTTTCTTTGACCAGTATTATCAAAAAATGGGGCCAGAAATAGGAGATTTCAGGAAATAAGGTAAACAAAAAGATCATATGGTATTTATTTGCTAAAATCTCATAAAGCAAACTCAAAGCAAGAACACAGCATCAAACACACACCACCCTGCAAGAAAAAAAAAAAAGGACAATTTTCAATCATAATCTTTGAAAAGTTATGAATGAGGAAAGAAAAGACAGATAACCAGTTTGGGAAATTTGGGGTACCTCCTAACTCTGATCCTCAGAATCAGTCCAGGGAAAAGAAGTGGAGACTCCAGGATAAAATTTCACAAATATCCCTCAACCAAGGGAGATTTAGACAAAAAGGAGTATGTAGGTCTTGGGCAGGAGGTGAAGAGGAACAAGGAAGACTCTGAAATCAGAAGCACCTCTTCAACAACTAGTAAACAACATGCTGGGTGAGACTTCTCCCTAGAGAATTAGAGTCACCTTGAGCTGTAATCTCCAAGGATAAAGAGGCTCTTAACTAGATGGAAGACAGAAGAGAAGAAACAAAAACTCTGGGAGTGAGTCCTGAGGGAGCAACTAGTCCCAAGTAGAAAGGCAAACAGAGCAGCTCAGCTAAAGAATTGTTTCTTCTACTTCTCAACTAGAAGCTGTGGCCCACAGCTATGGATTTTACTCATTTGCCCCTGATTTGCTGGGAGGAGAAGGGGACAGTTGCTGGGAGCTGTGGGTGGAGCTGGGGAAGGTAACACTGGGAGCAGGTTATAGAACACTCTGGGGATCTGTTCTGAATAGGCATGGGGGGAAGAATTTCTATACCTGGAGGTACCTGAAATAGGATGGAGAGATGCCCTGGGCCAGGTGAGGTGAACGCAAGCACACTCTAGCACACACGCCTTACCCAGATTGTTGAAGGCAGCAATCAGGCCCTCTAAGCACATTGGTTTATTAAGGTAGAAATGTGCAGCCTCCCTTACTCCCCAACTCTTGGGGAAGAAAGAAAAGGACAAGAAAACACACACTATCCTGACTCCAAACTGAAGTTCTAAGGAGAAAGGCAAGTTGACAGCATCTAGGAGAATTTATCTGAACATGATCAGAATAAAGATCTAATATCCTTTATAAACTTGTTCAAAACAAATGTGATAAAGAGAAATATCATGGTAACTAGTTACATGGTATCAATATTATGGTAACTAGGATTGTGCCGGTAAATATATAACAAGTTGGGGAGGGAGGCAACAATTTATTACATGTGCTAATTGCCAGAAGGGAAATACTCCCACCACAGCCAATTTCAACCTATCAAAGTGACATCAGTGAATGTGAAGTCAGAAGAGATGTAAACATTTGTCACTCATGAGTCTGCTCCAGCACACCACTGGATGGCAACTATGCAAACACTCCACTGCAGTAAGTATGCAAGGAAGGAAGAACATGCATAAGACAGATAATGCTTACATTCTGTAAGATGATATAAACCAGGAAATGGAAGGAAATTCCTTGCAATATGTTTTTCTTTCTAGAACTTAAACTGATCAAAAAAGTTTAAATGAAAGACATCCAGAACAGCACATTAAAACAATAGAACACATTTGCAAAGCTAAGGAAACAATTGAGGATCCAAATAAAACAATTACAGAATTAAACTAAATAAATTAGAAATATCAAGAACTAAACTGACACCACTGAAAATTAGTAACCAAGAAAAGTCTTTATATCAATGAAAGAATACAGAAAAAAATAAGATTAAAACAATTTTAGAAATCAATGAGTATATAAAGATGATTGATATATTTGAAACGAAGAGTCAACAAATGGTAGAAAAAATATACTCAATGGATCGATCTCATAACTATGAGTTCAAGGATCTTAAAAACAGTAGCAAATGAAATTCAGCAGCACCTTCAGAGAAATATACAATGTAATCTAATAGGTTTTTCTCAAGAATGCGAAGATGGTCCATTATTAATAAAGCATATAATTCATCATATAAATAGATTAAAAGGTAAAGGCATACATACTTCAAATATACCAAAACATAATTTAATAAAATTCAACATCCATTGTTCATTTATGTATTTTTTCTTCCATTGCTAATTAAAAAAAAAAAAAAGAAGCACTAACAGACTTCAGTGGGATACTTCTATGACATTTTGTGTTATGTATACATGTATGTGTATATGTATATGTGTAAATATATGCAATGAAAAGCCCTTACCATGTTAATGATGAAACACTAGAAGCATTCTCATTAAGGATCAAGAGAGAGATGCCCTCTGTAACTGCTAAATTATTCTTGCTCTGTAAAAACTAGACAATGCAATTAAGGAACGCCTATAAAGCAGGTATAATTGTAACAGAGGCAAAAATTATCATTATTTGCATACTATATTACCAAATACCTAGACAACTCAAGAGAGTCAATTAAAATTATTAGAATGATGGCATTTAATAAGAAGCTACTTACAAAATTAAAATAAAAAAATCAATAGCTTTCCTATGTGCAAACACTATCCAATTAAAAAATAGATTGGAAGATCATGTTTCCTTAAAAATAGGAATTCTATGTACTTTAATGTAAATTATGTATATATAAAGGGCTTGAAAGAAAACTTAAATGTTAAACTATATCATGTCTTAGATGGAGACACTGAATTTTGAAAAAAAATCCATTCATTTATTCATTCACTTACTCCAAAAATATTGATTGAAGGCCTATTATATATCAAGCTCTGTTCTATGCTTTGGGAAGACATTAGTGAACAAAATAGACAAAAGTCCCTGATCATGAAGGGGATCTAGGGAGGGAGACAGACAATTTACCATGTGATATGATGAGCTAAAAAGTTGGATAAATGTGTGCTCTTTCAAACAGCAAAGCTGGAGGGGGCGCCTGGGAGGCTCAGTTGGTTGAGCATCCAACTTTAGCTCAGGTCATGATCTTGCAGTTGATGAGTTCGAGCCCTACATTGGGCTCTGTGCTGACAGCTCAGAGCCTGGTGCCTGCTTTGTATTCTGGGTGTGTGTGTGTGTGTGTGTGTGTGTGTGTGTGTGTGTCTGCCCCTCCCTTGCTCATGCTCTGTCTCTGTCTCAAAAATAAATAAAAAACAAACAGCAGAGCTGGAGAAAGTGGTCAGAGAAAACTTCATTGTCAGGTGACATTTAGAGCTGTGTGACCTTAGGAAGTGTGGATGCAAGCCATGTGCAAAGTCCTCCAAGTGGGAGACGATTCAGGTATTTAAGAATAGCAGGCGGACCATGTGGTTGGTGTGAAGGAAGAGATATAGTAACAGGAGATGGGTGTAGATAGAATGCCAGAACATTGGGTCCATTGGTCATTGAAGGACTTTGGATTGCGTTATGAATGAATAAGATGGGAGCCCTTGAAGGTTTTGAGAAAGAGACAGGCTCTGACTAGATATTTTGTTAATCAATAAGTTTATTCATAAGTCTACAAATATGGGCATTACTGGAAACCCAAAGCAGCATCAGAAATAGAAAACATTGCAATCAAGGGGTAGTTGTATACAAAGGAAAAATAACAGAGCAGGCTATGAAATATTCATAGGTCATAAACATAGCAAGTTTCTTATGCTATTCAATCACTGAGAAGACTTTGTTCTGGTTTATTTTATAGGATTAACTTATAATAATCTTAATACTCAAACTATCCAATTTGATTTATTTAAATGAGTCAACTGTTTGATGTATTTTTTTTTCCTAAGGAAAATTAAAAAAAAAAAGATATTAAATTTCATCTGGAAAAAACCGATGTGCAAGAGTGGTCACCAAAATTTTGCAGGAAAAGAGAAAAAAGGTAATTCAGTCAAAACACACATTAACCATATCACGAAGCTATCATAATTAATACATTTTGAAACTGGAGTAGATTATGTAAAAATGTGGGTTTCATAGTTTGATAATTCTGGAATTCTCAGTATTCAAAAGATAAAATGCTCAATAAATAATGTTGAGAACAGGATGGACATTTAAAATATTAACAAAATATTTGTGAAGAAGACTTGTGAGATCTTATGTAAAAGTAAATTTCAGTTCTTTAAAAATATGTACACATAAAAATAAATTCACAAAAGAGCTAGAAGACAGTATAAGAGAGATGTGTCTATGTGTGTATGTGTGTATATTAGGATGCAAATAATCTTTGCAAATAGGAATCTAAATCATGATCCTATCCAAGAAACAAAAAAAAACTATTATATAATAAAGATATAAAAAAATAATTTAAAAGATAAAATTTTAAAAATATTGGGGCACTTGTGTGGCTCAGTTGGTTGAACGTCCGACTTCGGTTCAGGTCACGATCTCATGGTTCATGGGTTCAAGCCCGCGTCGGGCTCTGTGCTGACAGTTCAGAGCTTTGAGCCTGCTTTGGAAATTGTGTCTCCCTCTCTCTCTCTATCCCTCCCCTTCTCATTATCTGTCTCTCTCTCTCAAAAATAAATAAACATTTAAAAAATATTAAAATACACATTATTGACTAGAAATTTACTTGCAATAGAACATTTTAAACTAAATATAAAAAATACTAACAATATGATAGAAATCAAGACACAAATGGTAAAGGAATATGTGAATATTAGTTCAACTCTACTTTTGAATTAAAATATTAAAATAAAAAAGCCAAGATAATATTTTAAAACTAGTAGACTGACAAAAATAGTTTAAAATAATCGATAATAACCAGCTGGGTGTGTGTGGGAAAATGAGAGTTACACATCAATCCATCATTTCCATAAGATACACTGGCATAATCTATAAAAATTATCACTATGTTTACCATTTGATTAAAATGGCATACAAGAATACCAGTATAGATCATTGAAACAGAATAAAGATTAAAAAAGATCCAGAATATACTATATAACAAATAGGCTTTCAATTCAGTGAGGAAAGGAAGGTTTTATTTAATAAATAGAATTTGAAAACTGGTCATCAATCTGGAAGAAAACAAGATTGGATCCCTACCTCACAGCTTATCAAAAATGAATTCCAAATAGATGAAAATTTCAAATACTAAAAATGAAAAGTGACTTAAAAATGTATTTATTCTTTGACCCAATGATCCCACTGCTAGAGATTTACACTGAGATGAGATACATTAAGAAAAATTTTCCCAGCATTGTAATAAAAAAAAAAAAACTGGAACCCCCCCAAATGCCAGTCAATAGAAGTCTAGTTAAGTTTGTAAAAGGTGGGTTCATACAATAGTATGCTAATAATACATAATTATTAAAAAAAGAATTAGACCTGTGTTTACATGGAAGGATCTTATAGTTATTTCATTTGATGAAAAAATAAAGCAAAAGTTAAAAATACCATCTTTAGTATGTGTAGATTTTTTAAAACGAGTTCCATATAAATGATAATTATATTAATAATAATAATAAAACCTATCATTTATTTAATTATGACTCTGTTCCAGGTACTATTTTAAGCACTTTATACACTTAAACAACTGTGTAAGATAGACATTATTAGGCCTCTGTGAGTCAGAAAGCCAAGGGGAATTGCCCGTGGTCCTATTAAATGGTGGAGCCAGGATTCAAAACCAGGCAGGGTGGCTCCAAATCTTGCACTGTGAACTGTTAATCACTGTGCTGTGGAGACATACACACCATTAGTATTTACAGCCAAAGTATTAGTTGTAGTTACCAGGAATAGATAAATAAAAGGTGGTTGCTGGAATATGAGAAACCAACAATCATTTGGTAACTTTCTGTACCTGTTTGAGATAAAAAAATATATATATATATAGACACACATATATAGACACACACATATGTATTGAAACACATATATATACACACATATATACACATATGTGTCTATATAGGTGTGTGTCTATATATGTGTGTGTGTGTCTACATATGTGTGTGTCTATATACGTGTGTCTATATATGTATATGTGTGTGTGTGTGTGTGTATTTTTTCTTTTTAATTTTTCCGGACTAAACTACTAAGAAAACTTAACAAAGGGGGGAAAAAAGAGGCAGGGATGCCGAGCATCCTCAGGAACTCTAGAGAAAAACGAGCCCAGCTGGCACAGAGCGGTGAAACTTGAAGTCACCGAACTTGAGAGCAGCTGGCTTTGCTTTTGCGCGCCCTTTGCTGAGCTGCTGTATGGGACTGACTTGCTGGAGCAGAACGTGGGCGCCACTGTGTTGCATTCCCTATCAGCAAAGAGATCAGAGAAGGATGCTGCTCTATCATGTCTCTCCTATCAATTGATCGAATTCTCTCCTTTTCTGTGTGCCTGACACTGTGATACCCAGGAGCTCGGAGAGCGCTGCTTTGACCCCAAACAAACAACAATGCCAGGGGGTGCTCACTTATCATCCCATGGGAAGGGGGGCCTGAGAGCCAGCACCGGTTGGCTAAGTCCCTGGCACACGGGCTTGGTTTCTTTGGCAGGGAAGAAGTCACCATATGTCTCCAGGCACCAGCTAGTTGGCCATCTCCAAAAGAAGAGTTACTGTATCCATCACTGGAGGACTCGGGTGTCAAGTATGCTGGCAAGCTCCTGGCTGCTACCTGAAACCTCCAGAACGCCGCATTGTTCTTTTCCAGGTTCTGGGAGGGAGGGGATGAGAGGCAACTGGGCTATTATTGTTGGGCCACAGAGAAATAAAATCAGCCTTTCTGCAAGTCCACAGTTGGTGTGAACTGATAAAGTGTCTGGTGCAAATGGCAAACATAAAAGGACTTTGTGGTGTTCCAAATATCTCCTCCTCTGTGTGTTGCTCAGTTGAGGTTTCCCTGAATCTTGCCTTATTTTCTCCAGTGATACAAGGAGTGAATGCAAAACTAAGTGAGCAGAAAAGTTACAAGCAGAGAATACAAATTATGTCTATAAGTGTGTGTATGTGACCCTGGATATGAATAGAAGAAAATTTACCACACTTTCTTCTGATAGTAACAGAGTGAAGGTATATTGTTTGGGGGTTGCTGCAGGAGGACAGGAGGAGTTTTTCAGATATCATTGTTCTGGCTGCTGCACGAACAGGATTTCTTTTAAAAAACAAAGCTAATTAGACTCATATCAGGTTTCCTTTACAAGAAATTATTTACATTGGTCTAGATCAGTGGTGCTCAAATTCTTTGGTCTCAGTACCACTTTGCACTCTTAAAAATTAGTAAAGACCCCAAAGAGCTTTTGTTTATGTGAATTGTATCTGTCTATATTTGTCATATTAAAAATTAAAACTGAGAATTAAAAAACATGTTTAATAATTTATTAAAATAACAAGCATTATCACATGCTAACATACATAATATAAACTTATGAAAATATCTACACTTTCTAAAACAGCAATAAAATTATTGAGGAATGGCATTGTTTTACATTTTTCCAAATCTCTTTCATGTCTGCCTTAATAGAACATAGCTGGATTCTCATATGTGCTTCTACATTCAATCTATTGCTCCACTGGTGTTATTGTAGCTTCTAGAAAACTCCACTGTATACTATATGCTTAAGAAAATGATGATTTAAAAGGACAAATAATGCCTTATTATTATCGTGAAAAATAGTTTTGACTGCAAAGACCTTCTAAAGAGTTGCAGAGACCCATGGGTATCTCCAGGCCAGACTCAGAGAACCACCAGTCCGATTAACAAGCAGGTAATTAAATAATAGAGGTGATGCATGGGAAAGTCACTGGGCTGGTTGGACTGTGTTGCTAGCACTATTATTTCCACTGCTAAAAAGCTATACACTGGACGATGAGCGCTCTGGGTTTGAAGAAGACCAATTATGATTTTGAAAATCAAGCCATGTGAGGTTGCATTTTGAGAAAAGCATATAGGAGAAACGCATATCTACTTACACAACAAGAATAACAATCCAGCTACCCTCATGCCAAGGCCATGGTTTCACGACTGTGCAGTTTGACACTTTCGATGACTTCCATAATTGAGAGTTTGGGAACTGTGAGAAATTAGAAACCCAGTGGCTTTTTTTTTTTTTTCTTAAAGTAAGTGTTGCATTTTAAGTTCTGTGCCAAGGTCATTTTGCATAAATGGCACCACAGCTGTAATTCAACCACAGGTTAAAATGCACAGGGCAGGTCTTTGTCTTTTGGTTGGAAGTTCCTATTTATCTCTCAGATTTGTGGGGGAGATGATGAGGAAATAGATGGAAAAACCTACTGAGAAGTTAGCACAATAAACTATAAGACTTACTTGTTTGTGTCTATGTTTGTTTGATTTTTGGAAGGGTCTACATGGGATAGCTGCCATGTTAATGTCTAAAACCTGGCCTTCGGGGAATATATGGACCACACAGAAATCTGACCGTCAGGGAATATATGCACCACACAGATAGTTAAAAATGGAAATACACAGTAAGAAGTTTAATACATTCAAATTCAACAATAATTACTCACAAGGTCATGAATCCTGAAAAACACAAACTGGTTTATGGCAAATAGACCCAAATAAGCTTTCTGACATATTGGATGATTTGCAAAAGCAATTTCTTTCCTCAATAACTAGAGAGATTAATATAGATGAGGGGATCTGTGGGTTTGCAGCACAGGGATCCAAAGAACAAGAATGCACATGTGCACATCAGTACACATCCACATTAAAGGATCCTAGGTTTAGGTGTCCCTTTTTTGTGGGTTTGTGAAACTCCAACCTTGCTTCTAGATTCAGAATCCTGAGATAACATCATAGAGATTTCTGATCTTTGCTAATAGGCCAGCTGTAAAACCTTTGGCAAATTACTTAAACTATTAATAGATCCATTTTATCATAACATAGGTATAGTAATATATTATCTATAGAATTGTAAGGATTCCATGAGATATAATATGCATAGAGCCCAGCTCATTGCCTGGTAGTTAGAAAATACTCAGAAAACTCACTCTACCCCGCTCCACCCCCGTGTAGTTCAAAAGGGCAATCCACAATTTTAAGGACCTCGGAAGCTGGTATTTTAGCCTGCTAAAAAAATAACTTGTTAGAACTATGAAGCTGTCATGTAGTTTAGGGATGGGAAGAGTGCTGCGACTGTACACAGGCATTTGTAACTGGTGTGAAAATTTAAGGTTAACTGTGTGAAAGCAAATCAGACTAAATTATTGTGTGTCCAGTTAAGCAAAAATCTACTTTTCTGGGTCTTAATAACCTGCAAAGAGGAGTAAGCTTGGAAAACACAAACACACAAATGAATCAGGTGAATAGAGTCTTTGTCCACAGATGAGAGACCAGATCCAGTCGCTCTGCCCACAGTAGGATGGAATCCTAGGGCTGAGCAGGCCCTGTTTGAGGGGTAGGCCAGGCAGCATGGAGTCTGACAGGGGACTTGAACCTAATGACTGTGAGATCATGACCTGAGCTGAAGTCGGAACTGACTGAGCCACCCAGGCTCTCCCTGCCTTGTCTTTCTCACTGTCTAGTTTTTCTTTTTCTCTAGTGTTTTTCTTTTCCTATTAATATATAGGTCTTTTCTCCATTTTTTCATCTTTTTGTGTTTTTCCTTTGTTCTCCTCCCTTCCCCTTATCTTCTTTATTTTTTGTATAAACTCATCATAGCATGAACAGGTATTTGAAATAGTTCCATCATAATGTCTCAAATCTGGCATTCTCCCTCAGTTTACTTTTATATCAGTATGTTTGAATACACCCCTGTATAGCCTGCGTACTTCCCAGATTGCATAGGTTTCTCTTCTTCGAACATTCAGTGCCTCTTCACATATTTGAATATTTTGCTAGAAATTTCCTTTTTGACATCTTTGACTACTGACATATTACCAATATTTCAAGCCTCAGTTCACTGTCATTTTCTACATGAAGCCTTTTACAGTCCTCTTAGGTACTCTTTTTTAGATGGTCTTCATATTTTCTCATTTGGTGATCTAATCCAATCTCATAACTCCATTTACTACTTTTGATGTGAACAGCACTCTAATCTACCATTTTAGATCTAACTTTAATTCTGATAAGTTTATCAACTAAATATTAAATTTCTCCTTGTGGGTGACCAGTTTATCCTAGAGGACAATACGTTTCTAATAATGTATCAGTAGTTTCTAAATTCACATTCATGCATGCATATGTACACACATACATGTGCATGTGTGCACGCGCATGCACACACACACACCAGGATGTTCATGGACACATTTTCTCATCCCATCTTCCAAAGCAGTTTGGGTGATCTAGTGTGTCAATTATTTCAAAAAAATTCTGTTTTTTTTCAAAAAAAAAACTGCTGTTTTCTGAGCTTTTCCTCATTCATTGTTTTACCCTCTTACTAAGACACATTTGATTCTTGGTGTTATTGTGTGACTAATCTCTGAGGTCCCTGCCTGTTCCAGGCTCTAAGGAACCTCTCGTGGATGTTCATGAGAGCCCAGAGCCTTACATCTGTTGAAGGATATGGGCTTTGGTAAGAGAGCATGAAGTATGGGATGGTCTGGGATTCTTCTGACACTCTAATATTGTCTGGAATGTTTAAAAACATTCTTTACAAGCCAAACTTATAAGTACTACAGCCACAACACAGATGGGTATGTGCTCTAAGCCCAACTATGTAGGAGGCTACAGGAAGAGGTCAGATTGACACATATTGCTAGCACCTTCCAGATACAGCAGAGAAAATGGGTCTGTTTGCTGGAAATTTCCATGGTCATTTCCACAAAGAGGGTTTGTGCCTTCATATATTGTCTATCAACATGGGTACTTATGTTTTAAGAGTAGGACTTGCAAGCCAAAGGAAGCTAAGACAGTCTACTATGTCATTTCTTCTTTCTCAAAAAGATTAAACTATAAATGGATTACTTATTGACTCTTTAAAAAAGGCATTACTTATGTAATTAAACCTGAAGCATTAATAGACAATTTAAATTTTCTCTATTGTGTCTATGCCCTGTAAATTTAAAGTTAACTATGTGAATGTATTTCCTTCAGTTATGTTAAAATCAAACAAACACACACATCCTGGGTGCACAGATTTAAAAAAAAAAGCAAAAAAAAAAAAGCAATTATTTATAGATTTTGCAATTTGACCAGTGGGTCTCAACCTTGTAACACAACAACTTTGGAAGGGAGATATTAAAAAAAATAGCCCGTGATAGATTTGTATTATTAAAATAGGTGGGGGAAACAACATCAGGAAAGTTCAGGATGAGAAGTTTGTTTCATCAATGCACATCACATCTCCTCAAGCTACTTCTTGTATTTCTGAAAGATTCATCTCTTTCTTTCACAAACTCCCCCCATATACTGGACCCTGACTGAGACACACTAGGTATAACAGATTGTTCATCCAAATGAAAAGCTTAAAGTCTTTGGTTTATGTAAAAATTTATAGTTGCATAAGAAAATAATGATTTTGTTCTCAGTTTCTTTTCTGCTATAGAGTAGGGAAGCCAATTTTATGAATAACTCCTAGTAATGCCCAAGTTAAAATCTTTTGGTGTGTTGGAAGCTAAAACCACTGATGAATCATCATATTGATGAATGGCCACACAAATTCAGACCACACAAGACTTCAAACCAGGCCTAGAGTAAGTCAAAAAATTGTCAAGCATTTCAATTTCCTTTTGAAAAACCTGATTGTTGAATTAATATCATAAATTTATAACCTGGAAGAATTGACATGACTTAAATGTCACTTCATGGTCTTTTTCTGCTCTTTGACTCAATTAATAGTTGGATTCAGTTAATTGACAGATAATAATTATTACAGAGATTTTTTAAAAGTAAATTGTAATTTAAATTAATTCAACTTTTTCCTTTCCTCAAAGTTTGTTTAAAAATGTTGTTTGAGGGGCACCTGGGTGGCTCAGTCAGTTAAGCATCTGACTTCAGCTCAGGTCACGATCTTATAGTTCGTGGGTTCGAGCCCCGTGTCAGGCTCTGTGTTGACAGCTCAGAACCTGGAGCCTGCTTCGGATTCTGTGTCTCCCTCCCTCTCTTCCCCTCCCCTGCTCACACACACACACTCCCTTTCTCAAAAATAAATAAGCATAAAAAGATTAAAAAATACAAATGTTGTTTGACTTTTATATTTCTTATATTTCATGTTTCACTAAAATGATTTACAGACTTTTAAAATCCCAAAAGTAAGCTGTACACTAAAAGTATACATAATATTGTAACATATAAGAAGGATTTTAAAAATGAGTGACCAAGCTACTGAGACCCAAATTGTCATTTCTGGAGTTATGTAAGGGCTATTATTATTACTCTACCAACTGTAGTTTGGATCATACTATTTGTAAACTGGAAAACAATTTTTAAACTGTATTCTAAAATGTTTGACTATAATTTTTGTTTTAGTGATGTGTTCATGAGTCAGATTATTGATTCCAATAAATCACAGTTAGACCTCCTTTGTCATTTATAGTTAGTTGTACACGGCCCGATCACTATTTGTTAACTGCTGTCGGTTATTGCTTTTATCCCGTGGCACCTTTCTCTAGTAAGCTTGATCCTAAAATTCACCATAGGGCAAGTGAGCACTTCCTAGGCTTCAAGGAACGTGTTGGGGTGGGGGGCACTGAATCTTGTTTCTCCTTTCAATGTAAATCACATATAACTTTTCAAACAGATTTTAATTTTTAGAGAAATTTTAGTTTCCAGCAAAACTGAACAGAAGTTACAGATTTCCCATATACTTCCTGCCCTGACATATGCACCGCTTTCCCCACTAACAACACCCCACACCAGAGTGATACACTGTAGGGTGTATGGGTACATCTAGACCAGAGTGGTACATCTGTACAATTGATAAGCCTATATTGATACATCATCATTACCCAAAATCCATAATTTACATCAGGATTCCCACGTAGTGGCATACATACTGTGGGTTTCAACGAATGTATAAGGACATCGATACATCATTACAGTGTCCTACAGAATAGTTTTACCACACTAGATGGCCTTATGCTCTATTTATTCCTCCCTCCTCCCTAACCCCTGAAAACCACTGATCCTTTTACTGTTCCCATAGTTTTGCCTTTTACAGAATGTTATATGGCTGTCATATAGAAATGTCGTATCAGAATCATGCGGTATGTAGTTTTTCATATTAGCTTTCTTCTGCAAGCAATATACATTTAAAGTTCTTCCAGGTCTTTTCATGGCTTGATAGCTAATTTCTTTTTAGTGCTGAATAATATTCCATTATCTGGATGTACCTTACTAACGCATTGACCTGCGAAAGGACATCTCGGTTGCTTCCAAGTTTTGGCAATTACGAATAAAGCTGCTATAAACATTCATGTGCAGGGTTTTGTGTGGATATAAATTTTCACCTTGTTTACATAAATACCAATGAGCATGATTGCTAAATCATATGGTAAGAGTATGTTTACTTTTGTAAGAAAGTGCCAAACTATCTTCAGAAGCGGCTGTGCCATTTTGAATTCCTAATAGCAGTGAATTAGAGTTCCTGTTCCTCTATATCCTTGCCAGCCTTTGGCATTTCTAGGGTTTAAAATTGTGCCATTCTAACAAGTGTGTAGTAGGATCTCACTGTTTTAATTTGTAATACCCTAATGAGATGAATTTTAATATCTTACCATACATTTATATTCCATCTGTATGTTCTTCGATGAAGTGTCTATTCTTATCTTTTGCCCAATTTAATTTGGTTGCTCATTTTCTTTTCTTTTCTTTTTGTTTATTTATTTATTTTTGAGAGAGACAGAGACAGTGTGAGCAGGGGAGGGGCAGAAAGAGAGGGAGAGAGAGAATCCCAAGCAAATTCTGCACTGTCAGCACAGAGCCTGATGCAAGGCTCAAACTCACAAAACCATGAGATTATGGCCTGAGCCAAAATCAAGAGTCAGATGCTTTACTGACTGAGCTACCCAGGTGCCCCTTTGTTCATTTTCTTATTGTTGAATTATAAGAGGTTTTTAAAATTTTTGGATATTAGCCCTTTATCAGATATGTCTTTTGCAAATATTTCTCCCAGTCTGTGGCATGTCTTCTTATTCTTTTCACAGTATATTTCACAAAGCATGTTTTTAATTTAAATGAATTACACCTCATCAGTTATTTCTTGTATGGATTGTGCCTTTGATGTTGTATTTAAAAGTTATCACCATACTCATGGTTATCTAAATTTTCTCCTAGGTTATCTTCTATGAGTTTTATAATTTTGTGTTTTACATTTAGGTCTATGATTCACTTTGAGTAAATTTTGGGGAGGGGTATAATATCTATGTCTAGATTAACTGTGTGTGGGGGGGTTCTGTTTTTTTCTCTCCACATGTGGATGTCCAGTTGTTCCAGCATGATTTGCTGAGAAGACTCTTTTCTCTATTGTATTGCCTTTGATTCTTTGTCAAAAGTAAGTTAACTATATTTATTTGTGTATATTTATGAACTATTTACTCTGTTCTATTAATCTACTTGTCTATTCTTTTGTGAATACCACACTGTCTTAATGATAGTAGTTTTACAATAAATCTTAAAGTCAGGAGTACAGTCCTCCAATTTTATTCTTTTTCTTTCATACTGTGTTGGCTATTCTGGGTCTTCTGCTTCTTATAAACTTTATAATCAGTTTGTCAAGGTCAATGCTGGGATTTTGACTGGGATTCAATCAAATTTGTAGATTTAAGATTCTTAATTTACAGGTTAAAAAGAACTGGCATCTTGAAAATGTTGAGTTTTCCTATCTATGAATATAAAATATCTCTCCATTTATTTAGTTCTTTGATTTCTTTCATCAGAGTTTTGTCGTTTTCTTCATATAGATCTTATACTTATTTCATTAGATTTATACCTAAGTATTTCATTCCGGGGCATGTTAATATAAATGGCATTGCATTTTAATTCCAAATTCTACCTGTTAGTTACTGACATACTGGAAAGCAACTGAATTTTATATATTAACTTTGTATTCTATAACCTTGATATAATGTCTTACTAGTTCTAGAAGTTTTCTTCAATTCTTTCAGATTTTCTATACAGAGGATCATGTCATCTGTGAACAGAGTTTTATTTCTTTTTTCCCAATTTCTATACTTTTTATTTCTTTTTCTTATTGCGTTAGCTAGATCTTCTAGTACCATGTTGAAAAGGAGCATGAGAGAGGAAATCCTTGCTTTGTTCTTTATCTTAATGGGAAAGTTTCCAGTTTCTCAACCATTAAGTATGACATTAGTCCTAAGTTTTTTTGTAGATTTTTTATCAAGTTGAAGAAGTCCTCCACTATTCCTAGTTTACTGAGAGTTTTTTCAAGGAATGGGTGTTGGGTTTTCTCAAATGCTTTTTCTGCATCTATTATCATGTTGTTTTTCTTGTGTAGCCTGTTTTGATATATTGGATTATAGCAACTGATTTTTGAATGTTGAACCAGGGATAAGTATCATTTGGTTTTGTTGTATAATTATATTTATACATTGTTGGATTTGATTCACTAATATTCTGTTGAGGATTTTTGCATCTATGTTCACGAGAGATATTGGCCTCTAAATTTCTTGTAATTTCTTTGTCTGATTTTGGTATTAGGGTAATGGCGTCCTCATTGAGTTATGAATCATTCCTTCTGTTTCTATCTTCTGGAAGAGATTGTAGAGAATCGGTATAATATCTTCCTTAATTGTTTGGTAGAATTCACCAGTAAACCTACCTGGGCCTGGTACTTTCTGTTTTTGAAGGTAATTAAATTCAATTATTATTTCAATTTCTTTAATAGATATAGACCTATTCAAATTTTCTATTTCTTCTTGTGTGAGTTTTAGCAGTTTGTATCTTTCATGGAATTTGTGCATTTCGTCTAAATTATCATATTTGTGGGAAACGATTTGTTCATACTATTCATTTATTATTTTACTGTGTAAGGGATCTGTAGTGATGTCTCTTTTTTTTATTTCTGATGTTAGCAATTTAAGTCTTCCCTCTCTCCCCGTCCCCGCCCCAGTTAGCCTGGCTAGATGCTTATCAATTATTGATCTTCTCAAAGAACCAGATTTTGGTTTTGTTGATTTTCTCTACTGATTTCCTATTTCCAATTTCATTGATGTTTGCTCTATTTTTATTTATTTTCTTCTGTTCACTTTGGATTTAATTTGCTCTTCTTTTTCTATTTCCCTAAGGTAGATGCTTAGATTATTGATTTTAAATTTTTCTTCTTTTGTAATATATGTATTCAGCTTTTTAAATTTCTCTCTAAACACTTTTGCTACATCCCACAATATTTGATAGGTTATATTTTCATATATTTCAAAATATTTTAAAATTACTCTCGGAGTGCCTGGGTGGCTCAGTCAGTGAAGCTGCCGACCTTGGCTCAGGTCATGATCTTGTGATTCATGAGTTTGAGCCCCATGTCAGGCTCTGTGCTGATAGTTCAGAGCCTGGAGCCTGCTTTGGATTCTGTGTCTCCCTGTCTCTCTGCCCCTCCCCCTTCCACCCACTCATGCTCTGTCTCTCTCTCTTTCTCTCAAAAATAAAAAAAAAGACACATTAAAAAATAGTAAAATTACTCTTGAGATTTATTTTTGGCTCATGTGTTATTTAGAAGTACATTGTTTAATCTCCATGTATTTGCGGGTTTCCCAGTTATCTTTCTGTTACTGATTTCTAGTTTAATTCTACTATGATACGAGAGCAGACATTATATTATTTCTATTCTTTTAAATTTATTAAGGTGTATTTTAGGGACAGAATGCTGTCTATCTTAGTGAATGTTCCATGTGAGCTGGAAAAGAGTATCTATCCTGCTGTTGTTGAATGAAGTAGTTAACAGACACCGATTATAGTCAGTTGATTGATGTTACTGTTGAATTAAACTATGTCCTTACTGATTTTCTGCCTTCTGTATCTATTTCTGATAGAAAGGTCTTGAGGCTTCCAGTCATAACAGTGGATTTATCTACTTCTCCTTGCAATTCTATCAGTTTTCGCCTTATGTATTTTGATCTTCTGTTGCTAGGTGTGTTCATATTAAGGATTATAAAATCGTCCTGGAGAATTATCGTTATGTGAAACCAACATTTATCCCTGATAACCTTCCCTCCTCTAAAGTCTGCTCTGTCTGAAATTAATATAACTATGGCACCATTCTTTTCTTTTGATTAGTTTAGCATGGTGTATCTTTCTTTATTTACTTTTTATCTATGGGTACCTTTATATTTAAAGTGGTTTTCTTGTAGACAACCTATAGTTGGGTCTTGTTTTTTGATCTACCCTCTAACCATCTCTGTCTTTTAATCAGTATGTTTATACCACTAAGTTTAAAATGATTGTTGATATAGTTGGATTCATAGCTACCATATTTGGTACTGTTTTCTATTTGTTGCCCTTGTTCTTTGTTCCTAATTTTATCTTTGACTTCTTTTCTGCCTTTTGTTGTTTTAATTAAGCATTTATTTTTTTACTTTATTAAGTTTTGAATTTTAACTCCAGTATAGTTAACATACAGTGTTATATTAGTTTCAGGTGTACAATATAGTAATTTAACTATATACATGCATGATGCATAGATTTAATAATATAACTAATTCCTCCTAAATCAAATCAATAATCTGTGTCTCTCATATGTGTCTAGAGATTTAACTTGTATTAAATAGCTCTGCTTTGGTTTGCCCAAGTATCTCATGTTCAAAATATCATAAACTGTATCATAAGTAATATCACACTTCCTTTTCCCAAACTTCTCCTGTGTTCTCTTTGATTAGTTTTACTACCTTGTCATCTAAGTTAGAAAATTTTTTTCTTTCATTCCTCTAGCCTCCTAATACCATCTACCTAATTAGTAAAGAAGTCCTGTTAATTTTACCTTGTGAGCATCTCTCGATTCCTGATATCCATATCTGTTCTCTGCCACAGCCATAATCTAAGCTCTCAACATCATTTTCTTTGAGTATCTCAATAGCTATTTTGAGACCTCATTCTCTCTATTCTGCTTCTAGATTATGTGTCTGCGTTAAATTCTTAATAGGTCTCTGTAGCCTATTCAAATGTTTTTCCAAGTGCTACATTAGTGAATCTTAAAGTCCATTTAGTGGGTGCATGCACAAACACATTCATAAATACTGAAAGAAAATTTTGTGAAATAACACTAGCCATACTATATGCACTGCACTCTGAATATTACATAATTTTGCATTCTATTTCATTTTTTGAGTGGTAGTAATGACCCACTGATAGGTAATCTAAAATGTGGGATCTGGGCAAAATGTCTGAATAATACTATACTATAACAACAGCAACAACACACATCACATTCCATCCTCTGTCCATATTGCATCCTCTGTCCATCAGCTTCATTGCACTTCTGATCCTTTTGTTTATGATTTTCATTTTTCTGTGATGTTTTGCCTAATGCTCCCTATTTCCTTTATCTTCTCTCTGAAAATCTCTCAATTCATTTTTTAAGATCCCATGCAAATGTTTCTTGCTCTAGATACTCTTAAAGTAAAACTAATCATTCCTTATTTTGTGTCTTTTTATGACTTAAAAAAAGTAACTTCATGTAATGTGTATATCTGTACATCTATATTCCTCAACATAAAATTTCTTGAGACCAAGACTTTAATTTACTTTTATATCCTCAGTATTTAGCACACTGCCAGACAATTAGTAAGTGATTAATAAATTATTGTTAGTTGATTACTGATTGAATAACTGAAATGGTATTCAATAACCCACAGCAGCAAGGATTTTGAAGGAATGGTTGCAGCACTTACTACCCAGAGGAAGGCTTGTGCCTGGCAAAAACCACCTCAAGGAGTTAACTTTCCAAATTATTAGTCTAATTCTTTCGTGCTCATTAACACCAATAGGTAGGTGGAGGTTTAACTTTTTAAGAAATTACTGAATGTTTTTTCTAAAGTGTTTGTACCATTTTATACTCCCACCAGCAATGTATTGTTGTTCTATTGCTTCACATCCTCAGAAGAACTTGGTAGGATCAGGCTTTTTAATTTTAACCATTCCAGTAGGTGTATAGTAGAATTTCATTGTGGTTTCAATTTACATTTCTATAATGACTAATGATGTTAAACATCTTTTCATGTGTTTATTTGCCATCTACATATATTCTCTAGAGAAGTGTCTGTTTAAATCTTTTGCCCATATTTTACTGGGTTATCTTTTTATTATTGAGTTGTTAGAGTTCTTTACATATTCTAGACACAAACCTTTGTGGGATGTATGTTTTGAAAATATTTTCTCCTACTCTGTGGCTTATCTTTTCATTTTTTGTGTCTTTTGAAGAAAAGTTTTTAATTCTGATGAAGTTTTATATACTAATTTTTAAAAAATAATTTGTACTTCTTGTGTTATATTCAATAAATCTTTGCCAAAGCCAAGGTCAATAAGGCTTCTGCTGCCATTCTTCCAGAAATTTCATAGTTTTAGGACTTATATTTAGGCATACAATCTATCTTGAGTTAATTTTATTATTATTTTTTTAATGTTTTTATTTATTTTTGAGACAGAGAGAGACAGAGCATGAGCAAGGGAGGGGCAGAGAGAGAGGGAGACACAGAATCCGAAGCAGGCTCCAGGCTCTGAGCTGTCAGCGCAGAGCCTGACGCCGGGCTCAAACTCATGGACTGTAAGATCATGACCTGAGGCTGAAGTCAGGCGCTTAACTGACTGAGCCACCCAGGCGCCCCTATCTTGAGTTAATTTTTATACATGATAAGGCATATAAGTTAAATTTTTTTTTTTTTTTTTGGCAAATATCAGTCAATTGTTACAGTATCATTTATTCTTTCATGGTTAAATTGCCTTGTACTTTTACTGAAAGGCAACTGAAAATATATGATTGGGTCTACTTCTGATCTCTGTATTTTGTTTTATTAATCTACTTGTCTATCTTTATGCCTATACCCTGCTATCTTGATTCCTGTAGCTTTCAGTAAGACTTTAAATCAGGAGTGTACTCTTCTAACTTTGTTCTTTTTTGCCAATTTTGTTTTATCTCTTTTTGGTCCTTAGCTTATCCATATGAACTTTAAATTGGTTTGTCAATTTGTACAAACGCCTGCTTGGATTTTGATTGGGACTGTGTTGTATTCATGGATCATTTTGATAGGAACTGACACCTTGATAATTTTGGAGTCTCCTATTCTGTGATATATACTTATTTCTCCATTTGATGATTTTTTTTTTTAATCAAAAAGTTTCTCTCATGAGTGTTTTAAATTTAGTGTCTATATCTTTTAGGCAGAAAATAGTTGGGCCTTGCTTTGTTTTTAGTCCAATCTGATCATCTTTGTTAGTAGAATGTAAGATGATTAATGAGGTGGTTTAGTTTAAATAGACAATCTTGCAATTCCTATGTTTATATTTGCCATATTTCTTTTTTTGTGCTTTCTCTTGTACTCATGGAGGAATTTTCTGATTCTATTATATCCTCTCTATTAGTTATAATTAATAAACTAATTACTAAAAGTAATTAGTGGTTACTTTAGTGGTTATAATATATATCTTTAACTTAGCACAGTATACAAGTAATTTTATGGCACTTTACAAATAACATAAGAAACTTACTTAATAATATACTTCCATTTCTTCACTTCTGGCCTTTGTGCTATTGTTATTATATATTTTATTTCTACACATGTCATAAACATCATAATTCATTGTTATTACTTTTGTTTTAAATAATTACCTTCTAAATAGATTTTTACAATAGAAAAAAAAAGCTTTTACATTACATCAAAAGGAATACATTATCTAGGGATAATTTAATGAAAAACGGTAAAAAATCTGTACACTCAAGCTTACAAGACACTGATTGAAGAAACTGAAGAAGATACAAATAAACTGAGAGATATCCCATGCTCATGAATCAGAAGAATTAGTACTGTTAAAATGTCCATACTACCCAAAGCAATCTTTAGATTCCATGAAATCTTTATCAAAATTCCAATGGTATTTATCACAGAAAAATGAAACAGAAAAAACAATCCTACAATTTGTGTAGAACCATAAAAGACCTCAAATAATCAAAGCAATTTTGAGAAAGAATAACAAAGATAGAGGCATCACACTTCATGATTTCAAACTATGTTACAAAGTAATAGTAATCAAAACAGTATGTTATTGGCATAGAAACAGACACACAGATCAATGGAACAACATAGTAAGCTCAGAAATAAACCCATGTGTATACAGTGGACTAGTTTATGACAAAAGGCTCCAAGAATATGGCGAAAGGAAAGTCTCTTCAATAAATGGCATTGGGAAAACTGGACAGGCACATGCAGAAGAAAGAAACTGGACCACGATCTTCCACCACACGTAAAAATCAAGTCAAAGTAGATTAAACACTCAAATGAAACCACAGAACTCCTAGAAGAAAACATGGAGGGTTAGCTCCTTGATATTGCTTAGCAGTATCATCTTAGCAATGATTTTTTTTTTGCTTTGAAACCAAAAGCAAAGGCAACAAAAGCAAAAAAAATAAAATAAAATAAAATAAATGACTGGGACTATATGAAACCAAAAAGCTTCTGCACAGCAAAGGAAACCATCAACAAAATGAAAAGACAATGTATGAAGTGGGAAAGAATATTTGTGACTTACATTATCTAATGAGGGATTGATATCTAAAATATATAAGGAATTCACACAATTCAATAGCAACAAACAAAAAGCAAGCAAGCAAACAAACAAAAAACTAACAATCTGATTTAAAAAATTTTTTTTTTCAACGTTTATTTATTTTTGGGACAGAGAGAGACAAAGCATGAACGGGGGAGGGGCAGAGAGAGAGAGACACAGAATCGGAAACAGGCTCCAGGCTCTGAGCCATCAGCCCAGAGCCTGACGCGGGGCTCGAACTCACAGACCGCGAGATCGTGACCTGGCTGAAGTCGGACGCTTAACCGACTGCGCCACCCAGGCGCCCCTAACAATCTGATTTTAAAATGGTCAGAGGACATGAAAAGACATTTTTTTTTTTTTCAAAGAAGACACACAAATGGCCAACAGGTACATGAAAGGTGCTTGATATCACCAATCACCAGGGAAATAGAAATCAAAACCAATTTGGTCATTTTAAGACTGGATTTTAAGATTTAGAGGTGGGACTAGTACAGTCTAGTGCTATTTTTTTCCTTGGGCTAAGGAATCACATTGTAATTATCTAGTGTCATTTCAGTTTTCCCATACGAGTTTTCTACTCTAGATGTATGATTTCCAGGGATAGTTTTCTCTGCTTCTTTCATCCGCTTCTTCCCTTGGCCTTGTTAATTTTTTTCACATGTGTGCTCTGAGCAGTACTCAATTGAAAAGTTGAGAGGGGAACTTGGCAGATCTCTGGAGCTTTCTCTCTATGAGCTCTCTCCTTTTTGGTATGGTGTTCTATAAATTCTAGCTGCCTTAGTTTCCTCTGACTCCAAGTTCAGAGATGACAAGGCTCTTCCTGGGTGTCCTCTTCCCAAGCTGTTGCCTAAAAATTCTCCAGGTGACAAGCTATGACAATCACACAATTTGTTTGGATCCCTTCTCTCAGGGACCACTGTCCTGTGCATCCAGATACCTAACATATGAAAACCACTATTCATATAGTTGTCTGTTTTGTTTTAGCTGTTTCAGGTGAGAAATAACTGTTACTGTATCCTGGACAAGAGTAGAATTGTTTTACTTTTTAAAGAAACTTATGGGGCACATGGGTGGCTCAGTCAGTTAAGCATCCAACTTCAGGTCAGGTCATGATCTCACAGTTTGTGAGCTCGAGCCCTGTGTCAAGCTCTGTGCTGACAGCTCACAGCCTGGTGCCTGCTTTGTATTCTGTGGCTCCCTCTTTCTCTGCTCCTACCCCACTCTTGCTCTGTCTGTCAGTCTCTCTCTCTCAAAAATGAATAAACATTAAAAAATTAAAAAAAAATAAAGAAACATATTATGACCTCAAATAATAGATTATGATTATGTAAGAAAAAGTTATTTCAGGGGTGCCTGGGTGGCTCAGTCGGTTGGGCGTCCGACTTTAGCTCAGGTCAGGATCTCACGGTCTGTGAGTTCGAGCCCCGCGTCGGGCTCTGGGCTGACGGCTCAGAGCCTGGAGCCTGCTTCCGATTCTGTGTCTCCCTCTCTCTCTGCCCCTCCCCCGTTCATGCTCTGTCTCTCTCTGTCTTAAAAATAAATAAACGCTAAAAAAATTAAAAAAAAAAAGAAAAAAAAGAAAAAAGTTATTTCATAATTATTTTTAAATGTTATACGTAAAACTTTGCAAAACTACTATTTAGTTCTGCCAAAAATAAGAAAGATCATTGTATAATGTATTTCAAAATTAAGGAGTGAAACAGAGATATACTTAGTGATTAATGGATTGACTGATTGATTTGTTCATTCATTTATTCTTCCAATAAGTACTTACTGAGTTCCAGGCACTGGAGACACAGGGAAAACAAGTTGGACAGGGTGTTTAGATTCTAATTGGTGAGACAGACACTAAAATAAATAAACAAATTCAAGATTATAATAAGTGCTAAGAGGAAGAATAGAAGAATAGGATATCACTGAACATCCTCTGAGAAGATAATGAGTTAAGACCCAAAATACAAAAATAACCCATTCATAGGAAGAACTATGGGAAACAGTATTCTTAGGCAGGGGGGATTACACTTCTAAAGACCCCAAGGTATAATAAGCTTCTTGTTGTGCTTCAGGAATGGGAAGAAAACCAATAGGTTGAAATGAATGTTAAGGATGGTGGTAGAAAACCAAACTAGAAAGTCAAATCCAGGTTAGCCTTATGGGTCATGATAAGAATTTGGATTTATTTGGATTTGGATTTATTTGGATTTATTCTGAGCATACTGAAAAGTTACCGGCATGGTCACAGGGGGATGATATGATCTGATTAAAATTTAATAAAGAAAAAAAACCAGGATTATCCAGTATCTATGTGGAGAATGGACATAGGCAAGAACGAAAGGCAAGAATAGAAGTAGAAGGGAAAATTAAGATGTTGTTGCAGGAGGCCAGGTGAGAAATTACAGGGGTTTGAACAGGGGTGGCAGTAGAAGTATAGAAAATTGGATATTTTTGAAACAGATTTTAAAAGTAGAATTTATAAGATGTTTTGATGTATAGAAGAATCATGCAAGACTCTTCAAGTTTGGGCTAGGTCAACTGGGCATTTCATAGTACTTTTATTGAAAGGTGGAAAAGACTGAATAGAGGAAAATGGATAATGGATAGATGAGAAACAAAAAGTCCATTTAAGTTTAAAATGCTTCTTAGATGTATAAGCTAAGAAGACAAATATTTAAATATGCAAGTCTAAAACTCAGATATTAATTCAGATATTCAGATATTAATTCAGATATTAATTCAGATATTAATTTGATAGACATTAAATTCAGATATTAATTTGAGAAATTCAGATATTAATTTGATAGACATCAGCACATAGATGTAAGCTATGACTTAAGATGAAAACAGTAAAGGAGAAAATGTGGATTAGAAAATATGGTCCAAAGCCCTAAGACCTAAGGACTCCATTATTAAAATCAAATAGAGAAGAAGGAACCAGCAAGAGGTTAAGAAGGAATGGTCAGAAGGGTGCAGGACAAATAAGGGAGTGTGGTGTGAAAGAACCTAAGGCCAGTGGTCAACTATGTTGAATGATGCTAAGAGGTTAGAGAAGATACCAAAGCTTTACTAAATGAGAAAAAGGACAGAAAGTATCAGAGCCTTATTGAATCAAAAAGAGATAATACTGATGCAGATTAGGGTCACCTCTGAAGCATGAACCAATCACTGAAAAATGGTCATAATAAAATATTCAAGAAAGGAGACATATGGATTTTGATGAACCTTCTAAAAATGGTATCCCACATAGATACTCCTTTAAATTTTGCAGTCTGGAAGGATGATGCCTGGGGATATCAGGTACATTTCAGGAGAGATCTTAACATTTGCACATGAATATATAGGGCATGCTGTTTCCTTTGGAGAAGGTTAATTTTCTGTTGACTTGTTCTAAGTAACAGAGAAAGATGGAAGGCAATTGCTAGGAGGAATAAGGGCATGCTTAAATGTGTTATCTCAGATACTTTTGTCAAACAAAAGTTATTTGTAATAAGGTGATGAAATTAAAGAATTAGGTCCCTACAGAGGAGAAGACCAGTGATAAAATTCAGAGTGATGTGAAAAGACTAATGGAAATATACTCTGGTAACTGGCTGATGAAATTCCATGTGAAGAAATGTCAAATAATGAAGACAGGGTCAAAGTTCCAGAAAAGGAACTATACAAAGCCCAGCAGCATTAGGAGGGAGAGAGTTTTGAGGGACTGGAAAAATAAATTCCCAAGTCTCCAGCACAGACTGAGAATAAAAAGTATAAAGAGAACACTGGAAACCAGAAGGAGAGAGTCTGAATGAGTGTAAATGGAAGGAAATTACTTCAGGCCCCTATAAGGGATTAATGAGGCTACATATAAATTATGGTTAGCATTTCTTGTCACTCTATGATTAACAGTGTGTGGAGATGGCGAGGGATGAAAAGGGGGCCTGAGGACTGTGAAGTATTCAGTTAGGTCAGAGAAAGTACAGCATCCTCCTGACAGGGCTGGATCACATTCCAGCCCTTGAGTTCCTTGTCTGGAGTAGCCTGTAAATGCAGTGAGTAATGCCAAATGATGACATCGTCCATTGTGGAGCATTTCCATGGTCTTTTGGAAATTTCTAGCAGGGGAGGGGAGCAAAGGACCCTATAATTATAAAGCCTGAGGTGGACAACAGAAGTGACTGGTTTGGATAATAATTGCCTGACCCTTTTAAAAATTTTGTGGTACTTTCTTTCCTGTCTTCTTTGTCCCCCTACCCCACCTAGGATTTTAGTGTAGAATATTCTTCTCTGTTCCTGCGTTCACCTAGGCTGTGTTTACCCAACTCTATTGTTAAGTTCCTTGAGGATCGGAGAGTTTGTATGAGTCATGTTAATGTCCACACAGTTAAAGCTCAGGATCTTAAATGTACAAGAAAATCAGCAAAATTTGTAGGCTCATCCTTCACCAAAATATGAGTGGTTTTTCACTGACAAGGGTTTCAACAGCCTGAAAGAAGTCATTTGAGGTTTTGGATGTGCTGAATCTACATTTTTTAGACACTAAAAAAGCACAAGGTCAGTCTATTTTAGGCACTACTCAAGATGTAGTCATTATTATGAGACATGTGTTTAAAAAGATATTTTCTGACATTTCTTTCTGAAGATCTATTTCAGAGGTGTGTGTCATTGTGGCTAACCAGTATTAGTATGACTTACTATTACTGTTCTTCTGTGTACGTGTGTCCTTATATGACTGTGGACAAGAGTCCGCAGACTACCTAATTAATGTATTTGAAAAGTAATTTCTCCAAAGACAAGAAAGAGCTTGTTCAAAATTACAAAGAAATAACCTAATATGAATACCAGCATTCCGTATTTAATGGAATGACTCTTTAGAGTGCATATAAAGGACAACGTGCTAGAGAGCAACCATTTATTACACTATTTCCAAGTGGTCTTTGCTGGTCTTTCCACTATTCCATTCAATCCTCAAAATTAAGCTCAATTTTGAGCTTGGTCAACAGATGAGGAAACTGAGGCTCAAAGATGTCAAGTTCCATAGGATAGTACTGTGGGTTACATGAAGATCTGGCACGCAAAGTCAGATTTTTTTCATCCCAAACTACAAATGCTTTTTACTTAAAAATACCAATTCTTCTTGTAGTAAGGATTTTATAAATACTCAATGAATTGAATTCAACAATCCAAGAATAAATCAATATGTGAAAAGTCGTGACCAAATGCAACCCAAAATGTAACCATATGCGAATTTGCTTTGTCTCCCTTTGTTCCTTTAAATGTATATGGGGGTGCAGAGTTGTTTTTCCCACCTCCAAGACTATTCCAGTCAACCTTAGGTCACAGGTAGACATAAGACACTTTAAATTACAAAACAGTCAACTGAGAAATCAGCGTGTCCAGGTTAATATAACAATTATAATTTCAATTTTCATTCTAACATTAGAGACCCCCATCCCTTTCTTCTGTTAAGCCTATATTAGACAACCACCACCATCTGGGAAGGGGTATGTTTCGATTTTTCTCTTGTACTCCTCAAATTTTTCTTGGGCTACTGACTGGTACTACAGTTGGTCTGCCTCTCCTCACTCAGATGCTGGTCCTTTCCATACCCATTCTCCTCTGATAAATCTCTTTCCTTCCCAGTAGGCTCTTAGGTAGGACTTAAATAGCTCTGTGATTTCTCTTTTGTATGTGGTCCAGGAGAAAAACACACATTCTTTGCCTTGTCATGCACGTGAGATGAATTACTTCCCCAATTCAGCCCTCTATTCTCTCTCTGTCCTGCCACAGACCACTTTAAACCTTCTCAGGCATGAATAAGGCTGCAGTTCAAGATGGACCTGAGGCACAGTAGGTAGCAATAACTCAGTCCCAGACCTACTCCCCAAGAAATCCTCTGACAACTGGAAGTGGCTCATGCACATAGCAATTCCCTTGAAAGATAACACCTCATAACAACTTCCCTGCATACCCTGATAATGCTTTTCTGGCTTTAGTTTGATGAAAGTTTTGTGGGGTTGGTTCTCCACTCTTCCTTTGTTAATTCTGCATTTGGTACAGTCTCATTCATTTCTAGATTGAAAATTGCATTTGACACTTCTACTAATTTTGGTTTTAACATCCTGTTCTGCAAAGGATGTTTATATTTTATTCTGGAATCAAATACATTAATAGGAAAGGGCTGTCAACCTGTTGACATTGAAGTAGAATTTAACTTAAAAGAAGTTACTAATTATTTTTATGGGATAATTAGCTGTAAGTATTGAGGGAGAAATCAGTCGGACAACTGATATGAAAGGAGCTTTGAATGCACACTTCATTTGGTCACACAAGTCTACACAATAACTCGTTGACTCATGTCCAGAATCTGCAGATACAAATGGGTAATTTGGTTGAATTGAAAAATTATACCACTGTGTTTTTGGAAGTTCTGGCAATCTTCTAAAGAGAAGAGTCCTATACTTTTGTATTTTCTGAATACATGCCATTTACTGGCATGGCAAGGTAGGCTTGAAAGAGGGCAAGAAATACAATTTCCGAAAAAGGTACAGAATTTTCTTTCCTACTTACAAAGTAAATTGCAAGGGCATTTCTAAAGGTCTAAAATTGGGAAATAAGTTCACTATCCTCCTTTTGCCTGCTCAATTCTAAGGAATTGAAGGTTTGGGCCCTTTTTTTTTTTTTTTTTTGGTGAAAAGTATTCTGTGGTAAAAACAAGATAGTTTCTTTTTTAATGTGGAATAAAGCAAACCTCAATTTCTACTAATAGAAATTTCTACTAATAGAAATTTTACTAATTTCTACTAATAGAATGTCTGTTGTCATAGGGGGGGAAAAAGAAGCATGTCTGATTGTTATCTGCACATGGGGCTAATCTGAAAGAACTTGGAAGTATTCTTATTCCTCACATAGAACCAGATATCAAATGTCTGCCTAGGTGAAGGAAGACGCATCAACTTTGATTTGGGGGTTTTGAGTGGTGCCATAGGCCCTCAACCCAATAAACTCAAGCTCATTAAATTCAAATAATCATGAATCTGTTATTAATACATTTTGGAGAAAGGGTACAAAGTTAATTTTGGTAAGAATTGTATATATAATATTTCCTCTATAAGAAATGTGGACATAGAGTATCTCTATTATAACTTCTTTCAAATTATAATTTCTCAGAATGCCAGAATTCTCTGAAGATCATAGTGGAACTTACCTGGAGAATTCTAGCCAGTTTTAAGCAAAAACAATTCTAATCTTCCTTGTTTTATATTTGATGTCAAGTAACATTAAAAAAAGGACTCCACTACTAAAAAAAGAAAGGCCCTATCAAAAACCACTTTTCTATGTTAGGCATGCAAAGTTTTTCTGTATGTCTACTTGGAATCAAACTCATAGATCCTGAAATCTCAATACAAGTATTATATATTGTCTCCAACTAGAAAGACCAAGTGGGCTAACATGGATACCAAGTTCACAGATAAGAGACCACAGAAGTGCTGTGACTCCCTTCCAACTTGATATGCTATAGAGTTTCAAGAGCCAAGTTATTTCATTAGAGGGAATGATCCACCTGACTCCTCCCATATGACCCTCTGACTCTTTCTGCTTCAGGTACTAGAAAAAGGGGAAAAATAATAGTATACTTTCGGTTTGAGATTTTGGTTTAGGTATCCTTTTGGTTTGATTACCTCTGATGGAGCTGATGCAGTTGAAAATTTCCCACTTAGAAAGGTCTCCAAATACCTCTGGAACTCTTTTAAGAGGTAGGAAACATTCTGTGCCATCAATATTTCTCCTGCTCTGGGATACAATGTAAAGAAGATGTGAAAAGGATATCCCTGACTTTCATATATGGGTACTACTACTATTGCATGGGAAATGCTGGAAGTCCCCTGATGTCCCTTTCAAGTTTCTACTCAGGCAAACAAGATCTGGCATGCATCAGGATGGCAAGTAGGGGCATAGTTCTACAGAACTACAGTTTGTTTGTTTGGTAATACAGTACAGGGAACATTGGCAGAGTAATAGGGCAAAGTAAAGATCAGTGATATGCCCAGCACTGACTGGTATGAATATCAAAATTAAATTGAGTATAGAGGTCAAGTTCAGAAACTGCAAAAGGTCAGAGGAGCAGGAAGACCTTGCTAAATTTGAAGACACAGTAACTTAGTGGCATCTGACTACCTGAAAGGACAAAATGCTTGACTTCCTAGAAGTGTTAGGGTTTATATTAAAAATACCACTCAGTGGCCAACAAAATTAGGAATTATCAAAGTTATGAGACAAAGAAGAGAGACATTGTGAATTTAAAATTGGCAATACTTAGCAATTGACTGCTTTGGGAATGGTGAGGGGGGAAGAATGAATGAAAATGGACGGTAACCTGAATGTTGGTAGAGTGATTAATTTGAGTGAGGAATTGCAGGATCTTGGCTATTCGAGGAGGGATTACAGTTTGGGATATGAAAAATGACAGGAAATATACAGATTGAAATTAAATCCTGGAAATCAGAAGAAAGGGTAAATTTGAGAGTCCCAGTGTAAAGGTGAGACCTGAAGCCATTGATTTGGGTCACTGATAGAGTATAAACAAAAGAAACCACAGGAAAGGACCTTGGATTTGGATGGATGAAGCAAAGCAAGAAAAGGAAATTGAGAAGAAGCCAAGAGGGAGGCAAATCCCTTACTTTTTATAGCATGACAAAATACAACATAGTACCTCTGTGTCATTATGAACTATAAAATACAATTAAATATGAAGCAAACATAAAACACAATTAAAGTTTTACATAACCAAATAATGACATACTTTTTGGAAAATTTTGATTGAGTTTATAACTCAAAGAAGCTGGTTTTCTGGGCAGATAGGTTGACAGATTTTTATTGTTTCTATATGTATAGAAGGATATAATTCAGTTGTTGACTCAGTTTTGTGTGTTATGTTTACATTTTTTTTCCATTAAGAGTTCTTGTTATAGGGTGACTAACAATCATTGCTCTCAGAACTGTCCTGGTGTTAGCAATGAAATATCCACATTCTGAGAAATCCCTTAGTTCTGGGCAAACCAAGATGGTTGGTAAGGTTAGTTCTGGATACTAATAGTACCTACTAGAAATCTGGAAGCAAAGGGAAACAGACTAGTATTAGCACTTAGTTTTTAGATATAAACTTTTCTTATTCGTAAAGTAAATAAATGATGAAACATACATAAAAGCTTAGAGTCACCCACATTCCCACTATTTAGACATAACTTTCTTAACTCTTTGGTAACTTCTCACTCTATGCATATTTTCTGACTATATTTTATATTGTTTTCTTTATTTTTATTATAACATAAGCATTTGTTTTTGATGTTAACATTTCTTTATAAACATAATGATTGATGATTGCATGATATTCCACTGGAATTTCTTGGGGGGGGGTTCTTAATTAATTGACCATTGAAAATATAGCCTAGTGACAGTTTTTCAAAATGACTAGATGAGCGAACATGTTCATTGCTTAAATTTTATGTGTCCTTTTTATTCTTTCTGAAGATCTATTTTCAAAACAGAAATTATTACATGAAAAGGCTTATTACTGTGCATAAAACTGAAAGATTATTCTCTTTGAAATAACTATTCTCTGAGTAATCTGGCTAATCAAAATATAACTATAGGGATATTGATAACTTTGTTAGGTATTCCCAACAAAGTGAAGCTCAAAGTCAACATGATCCTGCACACATTCTGAAAATATAACCAGCATATTAGTTTTCCACCTTTCTCATGAGCAAAATCCCAAATACTATCAAACAACTGAAGACAGAACAAAATGCAACTTGGAAGAAACAGAGACTATGCAGGGAGAAGGAAAATAAGTTTATATTAATATACACACACACATGCACAAACACACACACACACACACACACACATATACATATACATATATATTTTTTGCATACTGTAAATTCTCATTATTCATGGTAGTTATATTCTATAAAGTCACTACAAGACTGAGTTAGAGAATACTGAACCATTGATCCTAGGGGAAAATGTAAGGTTAGGTTCCTGTGACCTTCTGGTAACACTTTCATCAACTATTTAATACATAATGAAGAAAACCATGGAAAATGTAGCACTAAATATACTGTAATAAGGTCACTTGCTTACAGTGTAAAAGCTGAAACAGAAAGGCAGAGCATCACCTTGCATGACATATTTTTCACAGTTCTACATGTCTATGAATGATCATGAAAGTGCCACTACAAAATCTGTGAATGTGTGTTTTTCAAAATTGAATGACATGGATTTTCAGATTGAAAAGCCTACAGAGTTTCCAACACAATAAATGAAAATTCCAAGAAGCATCATGTGAGATTTCAGAATGCTAGAGGCAAAGAAACAATTTTAGAAGGCTCCAAGAGAAAAAAAGAACATAAATAAAGGAACAAGAATCAAAATGGAATCTGACTTCTGTAGATCAGACTGAAAGCAGGAAAGTGATGGAGTCATTCCTTTAAAGTTTTGAAGGAAAGGAGCATTTATGTGGCTCAGTATGTTAAGCATGCAACTCTTGGTTTTGGCTCAGGTCATGATCTCATGGTTTGTGAATTTGAGCTCCTCACTGGGCTCTGTGCTGTCAGTGTGGAATCTGCTTGGGATTTTCTCTCTAAACAAACAAACAAACACAAAAAAACACAAACAAAATAAGCTTTAACATTTTTTGAAGGAAAAAAAATTTCCTGCTAGGATTCAATACCTAGCCAAACTATCAATCAACTGTAAGGATAAAAATGAAGACATTTTCAATGTTTATTTATTTTTGGGAAAGAGAGAGACAGAGCATGAACGGGGGAGGGGCAGAGAGAGGGAGACACAGAATCGGAAACAGGCTCCAGGCTCCGAGCCATCAGCCCAGAGCCTGACGCGGGGCTCTAACTCACGGACCGCGAGATCGTGACCTGGCTGAAATCGGACGCTTAACCGACTGCGCCACCCAGGCGCCCCAAAAATGAAGACATTTTCAAACACGCATGGTTTCAAATATTTTGTCTCCCTTGTACCTCTTTTCATGAAGCTAATGGCAGATGTTCTCCACCAGAGGAGGTAGTAATCTGGAAAGAAGACACAGGATTCAGAAAACAGGACAGTCAACACAGAAGAGAAGCAATGGATGAAGAAGGGAAATTCCAGAATGACAATAATGTCTCAGGGGTTGAGAGAAATTGGTACAAAATGGAACACTGTGACTCAAAAGACAAATATGTCAAAGGCTGTTATCATGATTTCTGCTCTAACACTACATTTTTAATTTGACAGAATGGCTAAAGGAATTGCTCCTTCAAAAAAAGAAATATGTCATTACAAAGGGAGTCATGACACACATAGAATAGAGAACTCAAATAAGGATAAAGGCAAGGGGAATTCTAAGAATGATAGACAAAATGAAGTCCCAGGACGATAGTTATGAAACAGGCCTAGAAATGTCTCAAAACAAAACAAAACAAAACAAAAGCAAGGAATTAAAGGATTACTGATGTGATTTATGTTGTGAAAAACTGACAAGTTTTTATAAGTTGTTTAAACAGTTAACAATACATACAAAGAAAATTAAATAAAAAATAACGCATGTATTAACTCCAGGAAAAACAAAAGTAAGGAAGGATGCAGAATCACAATATATCATAATGCTCAGTTGTAAATAATATTTTTATAGGCATAATAATGCTAATTCTAAGTAGTGATTCAACCTCAAAATAAAGTACTATATAAGTGTGGGAGAGTGGACACAGGGAGAATGTTGATATTAGAGAGTTAAAGCCAAATTTATGAATACAGAAAATCAATACATAAAGTCTAAAACTGATGAATCAAAAGAGAATAGTATAATATTCTTTAAGAAATTTGCAAATGTGTCAATATAAGAAGGAATAAGCGAAAGAGTCAAAAGTGGTTGCTTTGGGGCAAAAGGACTATAGCAAATGAAAAGGAGTAGGGGAAGGAACTTTAATGTTTTTCAACAAGTCTCTCAGTAGGATTTAACTATAAAATTCATATATTTATTATTAGTTTGATTAATAATTCAATTGAAAATATTTTACCAATTCATATGTCTTCCAGAAGAGAAATCACCTTAAAATTAACTGCTGATACCAGTAATCATGGAGGTCTGGATTGGTAGGGTCATCTGGTCCAGCAATTTTGACTAAACTTACTGTTTCCTCTCCAGGTACTGCCGTTGTGCCTATACCAAGAGTGTAACAAAGGAAACTTTCTGGATCCGGATCCCAGCTACCCAGACCTCCCAGTATTTTGGCTAAGAAGGCCTTGCACTTAACAAAGAATTATGACCAGAATTGGACTGCAATAAGCTAACCTTTCATTTAATTTAATTTCTAATATTAGATTGGTACTAAAATCTATTTATGGGTTTTTCCCTTTTCTACTTTCTTCCAGGAACATTATCTGGCATTCTAAATTTGAGGAAAGTCTGTATAAGGAACCTCTAAATCTTGGCAGAAAATATAAGTTGTTAGAGGTCTCATGAGTAAAACCAAGCTGTGGGATGTTTCAGAACTGACCTTCAAGATCATCTTTTCCAAACCCCTCATGGTACATGTTACAATAAACTACAGCCAAAAAGAGCAAAGTTGATTTATCCAAGGCCATACAGCTATTAATGGCACAGAAAGAATGATAACTCAGGTTTCTTGACTTCTAGCTACACTATACTAAACTACACCACACAACAAAACACTGCTTTATACTACACTGTGCTACTCTACCCTACTCTACATTATACCACATGACTCTGTGTTATACCACAATATACCACACTACAACAAACTACATCACACACTACTATACTATACTACATCATACTGCACATTACTAAGCTACTGTGTACTATTTTGCACTATAATATACCACAGTAAAGTACACTACACTAAACTACACAACAGTATATTATTTTTTTAATATGAAATTTATTGTCAAATTGGTTTCCATACAACACCCAGTGCTCATCCCAACAGGTGCCCTCCTCAATGCCCATCGCCCACCCTCCCCTCCCTCCCACCCCCCATCAATCATCAGTTTATTCTCAGTTTTTAACAGTCTCTTATGGTTTGCCTCCTTCCCTCTTTGTAACTTTTTTTTTCCCCTTCCCCTCCCCCATGGTCTTCTGTTAAGTTTCTCAGGATCCACATAAAAGTGAAAACATATGGTATCTGTCTTTCTCGGTATGACTTATTTCACTTAGCATAACACTCTCCAGTTCCATCCACATTGCTACAAAAGGCCATATTTCATTCTTTCTCATTGCCAAGTAGTATTCCATTGTATATATAAACCACAACTTCTTTATCCATTTGTCAGTTGATGGACATTTAGGCTCTTTCCATAATTTGGCTATCGTTGAAAGTGCTGCTATACACATTGGGGTACAAATGCCCCTATGCATCAGCACTCCTGTATCCCTTGGGTAAATTCCCAGCACTGCTATTGCTGGGTCATAGGGTAGATCTATTTTAAATTTTTTGAGGAACCTCCACACTGTTTTCCAGAGTGGCTGTACCAGTTTGCATTCCCACCAACAGTGCAAGAGGGTTCCCGTTTCTCCACATCCTTGCCAGCACCTATAGTCTCCTGATTTGTTCATTTTAGCCACTCTGACGGGCATGAGGTGATATCTCAGTGTGTTAAAGAAATACCTGAATGAATTTTAACCTCTGGTCTTATAGATTTAATCCACAAGAATCCCCTGAGATTTCCAACCTGCAAGTTCAGTCCAGCTCCAATTCTTGAGCTGATACTGGCTCTATCCTTGTCACTCCCGCGGTGAGCTATGGGATTCAATTACATTTTATGTAGCAGATTTCCCTGCTGTTTCCTCACTTTCTGGATTGTGCTGGATGAGAATCCAGGGTTACTGCCTCAGGGCTGATCCCTGGTGTCTCCTCTTGTTATCTGCCCACCTGCATTGTGCCCCACTTTGAAGACTAGGTTCTGTAAGTTACAAAATATAATGGAAATAAAAAGTACAGCATAGGGAATATAGTCAAAAGAACAGCATAGGGAATATAGTCAATAGTACTGTAATAATTTTGTATGGTGACAAATGGTAACTACATTCATCGAGGTGAGCATTTCTTAATGCATGTAATTGCTGACTCACTATGTTGTACACCTGAAACTAATATAATAGTGTATGTCAACAATACTATAATTAAAAAGAATTTTAATTAATAAATTTTAGAAATGACTTCCTTTGCTCAAGTCCCTTCTGTGTGCTGTATATAAGGTGTGGCTTAATTTTTAGTGCCCTTTCTAACAACTGAGTAGGTCTCCAGCACACTCTCTGGACTAAGAAGACCACACCCTTGCTATCATCTTGCCCTCTCTCCTGCCCCAAAGATTGGAGTTATGCGCTAGGAACTTGGGCCTAGAACATCATCCTAATCCTCTGTAGCAGTAGCAGCGGTGGTGGGAAGGTGGTATCATCATCAGGGAAGACCTAGGCTTTTGAGAGAGAATTTAGATTTGGCTAAAATCATGGTCCTTGAGTCAGGGACCTGACTCAGGTGACCTGAGTATTAGTTTCCTCACATATGAAATGGGAGAAAGTAATGACATTGATCCCATAGAATTATCTGGAGAATTAAATATAATTATGCATAGTAGGCTCTTTGCACAGTACCTACCATATAGTTAGTGCCAAATAGATGTTAGATATTATTTTTTCATTTCATCCTTAAAAAATAAAAGCTCTGATAACATTATCTGAAACTGAATTTCAGAAATAACTGAGTAACTTGTCTATGATCGTACAGTTACAAGTGGGGGGAATAAGACCAGGAGCCTGTGTTCTAACTCCTTCCACATCCTGCCCTTTTGATAATCAAGCCCCCGGCCAGTCTGAATTTCTGAGCAATGCTCTGCCCACCTGTTGGGTGGCTCCAGCTTGGATCCCCCCCTGGTGCCAGGCGTCTGCCGGAATCGTGACGGGAACATGTTGATCCCTGTTGGACCTGTGCCTAGCCCACCCAGCAGTAACTTCCCCGCCAGCCTCTGCAGCAAGGACAGCTCTCTCAGCTCCCGTTCCAACCTACAGAGCAGGGCTGGTGCCAACTCTGCTCCTGCCCCAGGCCTGTCTGGCTGCAGGTAGGCTGTTCTGAGTCACTGGAGAATCCTGGGTTCTGACTAATCCTTTGTCTAATGTCTTTTGCAGGGTCAACATGAGAGCCAGAAATGGAAGGGAAGCAGGGAAGAAAGGAAAGAGGAAAAAGGAAGAAAATTTGTGTTCCCTATCCACCCCATGAAGTAAACAGGAAATGGCTCAGTGTGGATCAACCATCTTACTGTCCTGAGTAAAAGGGAAGGATGATCTCTTCCTGAGTGACTGAAGAGTTAATCACAACCTGGGGCAAGAGTTTATCATCCAGAGTTCCATGTTTGAATTTTGGAGAGTTCCCTTTGTTTCATCTCAGCACATTCACTTCAGTGCCTGTGTCTATTTTAATAGCCTGGAATGCAATTCTCTGCGCCCATTATTCTCTTTCACTATGGGTTTTTCCGACCCTCAGGGTAGATTTATGCTTCTAGCTGAATGATTACTCAGTGAATCTTCACGAAGGGATGTTCTGTTCCAAGAATGACACATCTCTTCGGGGATGACTCTCTACCTAACAGGGGTGGGTGGGAGGTCAGGGGAAGCCCCTACCCAAGAGAAAATAGTTTCTTTGTGTGCTTGAAGAAAAACAGTCAGATGATGAACAGCCTGATTTGGGGGCTGTGAGTGGGTGAGCCACTCCAGTGAAGTCGTCCTCAAAGCTCCCTCATGAGAAGAGATTATGAATTTAATGAGAAGAATTCTGACAAGCCTTAAAGCCAAAGGCAATTAGCAAAGGCTGAATTACTTGAATTCCTTGCAGTTATGAAATCACCCCATCCTAATGAAATTATATGTGTATACATCTTCATGATATATTTTATCTATAGATCTATATCACACATAAGACTACACTGCATTCTTTCATTAGCTTTTATGAGTATTTCCTACTGTGTTTTCAGTGGCCCACTAGTCCTAGGAAATGCTACATGAAAGATAAGTGCCATGTTCAAATCAGATTGGAAATGCCACATGCTAGAACCCCCCCCCACCCCCAATGCTATGCGCAAAGGACATTAACGTTTTACAGGTTCTGAGAAATCCCACAGTGAGAATTTCATTTAATTTTCTTGACTCCTGCATTCCAAATATGTTCTTCATCCTAACACCTACGACCTTCCCATGGAATCACTGCTCCATGCAATAATACACTTCAAGAAATGCCGATATACTGTGATATGACCATTAAGTCATGGAGCAGGCCAAAATGCTCACCTTTTTGATGACGTCAATGCTTAAAACATTTTTGACACTCATATTTTACTTTACTCCTGTTACTTTAAGATACTATGTGATACTCTTTAGAGCATTCTAAGTGATGGTGAAACTTTATTTTTTGAAGTGTTTTGTTTTTTGTTTTTGTTTTTTTACTCAAATCCATGTGTATTGAATGAGGTGATTAATTCAGCCAAGCTATTGTAAGTCAACAACAAAGTATCCTCATGTGACTGAAAAAAATTTACCTTTTGAGATATTTGTCATTTCACAACTGAATTATTAGACTATCTTCTGGCTTGCATCCTCCAACTCTGCCCTTTCTCTGCTTCAGTCTACATCCTCACCAGACCAACTTTTCTAAATTCAATAAGTGGCCCCTCTCCATGATCAACACCTTGGGTGGCTCCCCAATTAAGAGTTTCCTGCACTGCCTGGTTTTAAAGATCTCTCAGAATCCCCATTCATCCAACTTATCTTCCTCCACTCCCCCAATCCCTGACATTGCGAACCAGTGTTCTTACCATCTCACAATTTCCTAGGTGCTTCCTGGACTGTTTTGATTGGCTGAAATATTTAACTTTTCCCCTTGAGCTGATCCCTAAATCTTTAAGACCAAATTTTTTCTTACCTGTTTTGAAGTATTTTTTGAATATGCCTATATTCATTGATGTAATTGTTCTTCAGATGCCTTCAACATTTCTGAGATATATCATTGGTGACTGTATTTTCTTTTTTTATTAAGTTTAGTTATTTTGAGAGAGAGAGAGAGAGAGAGAGAGAGAGAGAGTGCATATATGAGAGCATGCTCATGGGGGGAGGGGCAAAGAGAGAGGGGGAGAGAGAGAGACTCTCAAGTAGGCTCCATGCTCTCAGAGCAGGGCCCAGTGTGGGGCTTAAACCCATGAACCATAAGATCATGACCTGAGCCCAAATCAAGAGTATGACACTTAACCAACTGAGCCCCCAGGCAACCCTGTATTTTCTATCCCCAAAATTGAAATGTTCAGTGGGATGAAATGGGACCTAGGAAAGAATGACATAAAATATTAGGAATCATTCTAATTCTGGAATGTATGAGATAATCTGAGATATCTGAGATAGTCCCAAATATGTGTGACATGTTCTCATGTGACACAATTTAGGAAAGAATCATTTATTCCCATATAAATTCATATTCCTGATTTTCAACAGCATTGCAAGTTATTAGATACCTAAAATTCAGTTTTTAGTCCTTCTCCTTCCTCCTGCACTTAACGCATGTGCAAGCTTCTCAAATATTTTCTAGTATAAAGAAGGATACAAAATTAATTAAATTGTAAATACTTTCTAAAAATGTATTGATCATTTTGTATTTCATAGCTGCAGTGGGAACGACAGAGGGTAGACAGTTTCTACTTAGGTTAATGTTTTGTCAGTTTCCCCATTTCCATACCCTATTGTACAAACAAACCCTTTCATCATTCATAGATCCCATGCATAAGGGAGAGGCGCAAGTGTCTTGTGCAATTCAGGAATCCACTTAAATGGTACTTTCCCCCAAAATGATAAATCAGGGTGATGTAAAGAAATAAGAATGCATAAGCTCAATCCCTGTCTGTTTCCATACCTGGTTATATCCTTCTATACATTCAACATATTGCTATAAGGGTGTGAGCCGTGACTCCTCTCTGGAAAACTCAGCATTATGTAATGCATGATTGAGCCCCTGGCAAACACTCTTAGACACAGGGTAGTATTTTATGTGGGGAAGTTGAAATATCAGTAGTTTATCATTAATTGTTACACTCTGGATCGGGATGTGACTTTCTTTTTTTTTTTTTTTTTTTTTTTAGTCCACATTCTGTTGATATTTCCATTGTTATCTTTTTAGTAAATTAACTCAATTATTATTACAAAATTCTAGTGAACTGTCACACCATAATGGCAGATCCTAGGCTTTGCCCAATTGCCTTACACATTTAGAAACATTTCAAAATTGGAACAGACTTGTCTAATCATTCCTCTCCATGAATCCCACATTTCCCATTGAAGACCAGAAGTTATAGAATTAGAGTAAACTTTTCCAGGACAAAAACCTACATTAAAAATGAACAAAGCACACTCTAGTCCTACTGCATGCAGTCTAACACTGAAGAACACTTTGTTATTGCTGTTGTTGGAATGTCCATATATTCCTACAATGTCACAGTGACCTATAAGATCTTTATTCTGGAAAATGTGTTCTTCCACTGATCTCTCAGGTTTCAGAGGCATGCACACTGAGCTGGAAGTGAGGGAAGGAGAGGAAAGACACTGGACTAGTCACAGCAACCATCTGTAAGATGACAATAGGCAGAATATTACAGGACAAAGCCAGATTGATCTCTTACCATGGATAGCCAGTCTTCCAACTTCGCGGAAACTTGGAAAAGTCATTATGATTTAAAGTGTCATCTATTTTTATCCATCTATCACTAAATCACTAGCATAGAAATGTAACAAGAAAAAAATGAACACTTTTTTCCTGAGCAGAAAATCTTCATATGTTGGGTTACTATACAATTTATCTTCCAAATCAGGCCAATTTTAAAGGGGAAAGGGACTATTGTTAATACTTATTTTGAGTTAACATCCATACGTTGGGATATTATACTAAATCGGGATTTAGAATGTACCCTGAAAGGTTACAATTCAGACAGTACTTAAAGGAAAGCATGGGATATAATAAAAGATGCAAAATGAAATAACAAATAGATTACCCCGAGCATAGTGGTCTCGGATATTATACTAAATCGGGATTTAGAATGTACCCTGAAAGGTTACAATTCAGATAGTACTTAAAGCATGGAATATAATAAAAGATGCAAAATGAAATAACAAATAGATTACCCCGAGCATACTGGTCTCAGGTATTAAAAAATCACCCCCTTTCGTTGAACTCAAGATAGCCAATTTTTCAAAATGCTTCTTGTTCAAAAGCAATCTTGAGCAGGATGGCCCCCTGGTAAGTGTTAGGTGTGTGTACAGATCATAAGCTATGGTGTTTCTCTCAAATGGGGTAGAACAAGACCCTAGCCTCAACTCGGCCAGGACCTTCTTTTCCTCTTCATTGGCGATTAGTCATGCCGTGGTGTTTAAAACTGAAACGTTCATTTTAAATACTACAAAAATGTGGCACAGAGCGCAGGCAAGGCATCTGTTCCAGCAAAATGTTATGTTTTGATCATTTTCAAAAATGATTTTTCTGTTTTTAAAGAAAGTGTGTGGACATGAAGATGAGTCAGTCAATCTGAGGGGTACTGTATGCCGGGTTATTTTGAAAGCTGTAAAATTTAAAAATACATGGAAAGAAAATAATTTTCCTTAAATATTATTTCAATTTTATTCTTTGACTTAGTATTTTTTTCTTTTTTAATCTTTCCATAGCATCAGAATCGTTGCCAGAGGAAAAAAATGTCATCTTGAAGGCAGCTATAGATTCACCATCATGTGGAAACCTAGATGCAGGCCTACAAAAATGGTTACACTCATTGGCAGGCCTCGGTTTATTTGAAAAGAATGGCATATATGATGCAAAGGTGATTTGCTTATGTATGTGATTATATTTATATTTAAAACAGTTCCTGGTTATGTAAATAGCACCAAAAATCAACCTATTCCCTGACTAGGGCTTTTGCCACTTGGATATTAGATCTACTCCTTAAGCATAATTATACAGAAACTGTATCATAACCTCAATGTTTCTATCCCTGTCTACATACCCCTTGATTTTCTAAATGAAATGCATTTAGTGTATTAACATTGATTGATAGCCTGAAAAAACAGGCTATTCTCCAGGATTGGAATAACTGGAAACTTTAATGTAGTACGTGGTAAAACAGGATTTCAATAAGATTTCTCTTACTTTTGTCTTTTCTTTTTCAGTCTTGCAGTGTTTGTATTCCGTAGAGCCTCAAAAGTCAATTGTAGTTTGCTATCTGTGACTACTTATGTGTAGTTTGGTCTCATTTTGAAGGTTTGAAGCTTTGCTGAGAAAGTAACCCACAAGATCTAGCAGAGAATGAACACTGACTTGCTGTGTTTTTCCCGAAGCAAACCGCGACTTTCAACGCCATTTCTTTATCTGAAGAACTGGAGAGACATAACAATTACCTACCTCCTGAATAGATGACAGAATTCTGAGATGCCAGATATTATTTGCATTTGTAAAGCACTTATCAGTTAGAGTTCACAATACCACCATATCGGTTGGAACATATCAGAACAGCTACCTAGCCAACTATTTTTATCTTGATCTGTTCATTTGGGCCATGGAAAGCAGCACAATCAATTGGACCAACCATTCTGAGATACAAATTGGCTGTTAAGAAAGCCAAAACACCAGATTGGCTGCTTTTTTTAATTGGTGTTTTTCACGTTATGAAAATATTGGGTGAAAATGGAAAAACTGAGTCAAAGATCCAGATGTTTGATGCTCCCGTTGCCAAATAGCCACACATTTTGTAGCATTCAGATTTGCAACTGAATTTCTCAGCTTTCACCAGAAAGCCTGTCATCATATAGATATAGCCTTGGAGGAGCTGTAAACATGAAAGTGATATGGTCCCAAGAAAAGCATCTCTTTTACCCGAGATAACAGTTGCTTGTGCATCTGCTGTTTTCTCTTCACTAGGCAGCTTCCTGGACAGGAAGGGCACAGGATCCATTGTTCAAAATCCTATAGTGTTCTCTTCTTTATTTAGGCCTGAGGCTGCGTAAAAAGGAGAATACCTGCATAAGCCAAATAATGGCCTTGACAAGAGCTTCTTTCCTGAACTGGTCCACTTAGTGATTTTGATTTAGATGCAAAAGGTACCATTGCAACATTGAGAGAGATCTGACCCAGACCCACGTTTCCTGGCTTGGTTTGTCTTATTATATACTGACTAGGGCATCAAAGTGGTGTTCATCAAGCTCTTCTACATATCCTAAATCCAGTCTGCTAACAACACTTACAGGCTTCAAATGAGCTTAGCAAAAGTAGATAATATTAGCCTTAAGTTTGTATGTCAAGGGCGGTGGAGTGGAGAATGTTGCAAGTTAAATGTATTGTCATTTTGCCTATTTTTGATGGCTGACATTTGTTTGCATTGCTTCTTCTGCACCCGGGCACATATTAATTCAAAGCCACAACCACAGTATGTATTATCTGTAATTTTTCTTTTTTCTTCCTTGGATTCACTCCTCTTGAAATATCACATTTTAATTATGTGCATAGCAATGACTTCATTGCTTCTTAACTCAGCAGCAGCCAACTCATTTTCCCCTGATGGTATGATGACCTGTCCTTGTGGGAGAAACCCATCTGTTTATATTCTTTAAGCTGTATCTACACAAGGAACAGGTTTTGTATGTTTTGAAACCATCTTTCCTCATTTCACTACTCATTCCTTGCCTAGAAAGGAGAAACCAAGGAACCAAAGAGGAAAGCAGTGCTTTCAATAAGCATTTCTAACAAAACCGATAAACAATGAGCACACTTGTTACAAAGAACATGGCCTGAAATTTTTCAAAGGCTATGAATTTCAACCCATTTAAGCATTTGCTCTCCATGTCAAATATGATCATGAACCATTCAGCACAGGGGTTGGCATACAGAATAATAAACGGTAGTTATACTTTTCATTGGGATGATATATGAAGGGACAAGGAGATAAAATATTTGTCTCTTGGTAATGGAAAACTGTTTTTGCAACCTGGTTATCTACCTGACGCTAATAACAGGTTTGTAAAGGAAAGTCATTCTATTTGTCTGGCATAAATTTCTGGCTTGACAGTAAACATTGTTTGAGATACATTTAATAGAGTGCCTTCAAAATAAATTGCATACTACCAACTTACTTCTCCAAGTAATTGGGGGAAGATCGTTATCACCTTATGAGAAATCTTTCCATGAAAAGGGTTTGTTCCAGGAAGAATGCACTGTTAATCAGCAGAGACTTTTGCCCCTCCATATAGTTTCTGGATTCAACTATGAGTATAATGGTCTTTGCTATTGATGGCCCATAGTTAACTGTGGGAATTCTATGTAATGAAATAATATCCCAGATTTGTATCTAGAGCAAAATTTAGGTCCAATCTTGGGACAGAGCAGGTGTAAGATTGGAAAAGTCTCCTTTTCAATCCAGAGGGAGGGCAGATCTTCAGAGGGAAGAATAGGTGTAATTCCTGTACATTCTAGCTTATCAAGAACCTAGGTAAGGAAAGACCTATGAGGATACAAATCATTGCTTAATTTAAGCAATGTCAAATTTTTATTTATTTATTTATTTTTTTTTCAACGTTCATTCATTTTTGGGACAGAGAGAGACAGAGCATGAACGGGGGAGGGGCAGAGAGAGAGGGAGACACAGAATCGGAAACAGGCTCCAGGCTCTGAGCCGTCAGCCCAGAGCCCGACGCGGGGCTCGAACTCACGGACCGCAAGATTGTGACCTGGCTGAAGTCGGACGCTTAACCGACTGCGCCACCCAGGCGCCCCAAGCAATGTCAAATTTAGCCTGACTCCAGAAGCCCATTCGGATACTCAAGCACAGCCTTAAACATGCCCAGTCCTGGAATCAAAGCAAACTGAGATGGCAGGATAGCCTTAGGTCCTTCTGCATGGGCAGGTAGGGACTGGAGATAGTTTATTAGTGTCTTCTCCCTGAGGTTCAAGAGTGTGGAGGTGAATACAGTACTTGGTCATAGTGGGAGCACACTGTTTTCATTTCACTTCCCAGTCCCACGATGGGATACAAACTTCGTGGCTAGCACTTCAGCTCGGGCTACAAGTTTCCCCCACCAATTCCTTTGTATTTCCTTCCAATTTCTTCTCCAGTTGAGAGAGATTTGAGCGTTGGTATGGACCCCAGCCACATTACAAGGCATATCACCATTATTTGGAAAAGAAGAACAAACACAGTAAATGGACTAGGGCAGAAAAATCGCTTTAGGCTGGAAATTTTCCCAGAGGGAAAAGAATATGTGTTGGGTTTTGAAGGTGGACAACAGCTGAAAAAGACATTCTATGAAGGCAAATGATGAAAGAGAAAGGAAAATCTGAATTGCAGGGAACAGACTGGAAATGACTAATTACAGCTAGAACTTGGGAAATTGATTTGAGGCCATCTAATACAGCATCACATTGACCCTAATGGAGACAAATGACTAGCGCTTCCCCAGGGGAGGAGCAAGACCTAGGCACCTCTACCGTTGCCTGCAGCAGTCCCGTGAGGCCCAATTTTCACTGTTGGAAGGGAAACAACTGTTAACTGAACAACTACTCCTTTTCAGGGAACATTCTTAGACTTATGCCAGTTATATTCCCCCAAGGCCTCGTGGAGCATATTTCTTTATCCTTTACAGATTGTGCCAGTCATTAAACCGCTGTCCCCCAGCTTCCAGCCCACCTCTGCCATCAGCTTTGTGCTCTGGGCCTGAGACGCGGAGAGCACGCTTCTGCCGGTCAGAGGCCTCCTTGTTATGCTCGGCCGACCGACAGACAGTGCCAGAGGGAGATGGCGGGGACTTGTTCTTCCCTGTCTGTGCCCAACACCGGAGCAACGCTTCTTCACCCCAGCCGTGACGGTGCCTTCCTGCAGCAGCAGCTGAATCTGTCTAGCTGGCTGATTTTCCTGCTTTGACGGAGTCGATCTCATGAAACTGCCTCAGAGGTACGCGCGTTCGAGGAGGGCGCCTTCTCCCGGGCCTGGCACCCCCCACCGCTGGCTCAGCGGCTCTGCCAAGCCTGCAAATTCATAATCGCAACCTCTTCCCTTACCTCCCCCAGCCCCGTGGGTAGTCGTTTCCAGCAATTGTTACTTCCATGATAGAATTCTGTTTTGCTCTTTCAGTTTTTCTGTCCATAAGTAACAATTCTTTTGCTGGATTTTCTTTGTTAAATTAACTGGGGTGGTTTCCACCTGCTGACAGAATCTAAAACTTAAATAGATTCACTCATCAGTTAACTTTTAAGTTCCCACAACTACCTTGTAATGTCTAGATAAACTATAGTTTATCTGACTAAATAAATCTTTTACTCTTTCAGCCCTCACTCTAATAACCTCCAGTTAGATACCTGCAGAGGCCACTGTTTTTTTCTTTTTTCAGCTGATTACAACTGGCTTGAATCACCCAAGACTTTCACAATTTTAGGTGATAGAAAACCAAGTAGAACTAGGCCAAAGAGAACTCCTTGACTTGTACCTGTATGTGGAGAAAGGCCTGCTGAATAGCCAGGCCCTAGAACTGTGTCTGGAATGAGGGGATCTCTCTTTCACCGCCTTTGGCCCTCAGCATGATATACACACGTGTCCACACTCTGCTTCCTACTTCATTTTCTCAGATTATAGGAAACCCACCTGCTGGCTTGTATGTTCCAATTCTACCACCAGAGAGAGTTCATACATGTTTTTTCTCTCTCTGATCCCAACCTCAAAATCCCAGGAAAGGGCTTTAGTGGTGTAATATGGATCAGGAGGCCATATCTGCATGGAACAGCTGGAGGGTGACAAGAACAATGTGCCAGCTTGAGTTATATGCCTTTCCTTGGAACAATAAGCAGTGGTCAGCCAGAAAGGACTCCTCAACCAACCAAAGAAGCTCCCATTTAAGCCCCAATGTTAAAGTGGAAGAAGGATGCCCCAGTAGAAGTGTGTACATTAGTGCAGGAAAGCAAAACAATAGCTCTCCACAGCTCTACTCTTACAGCAAACTTTACATTCATATTCTGCATTTCTACAGTACATGATAGCTTACTTTCCTATGCTTTGTAGACATATACAGTCAATCATTACTAATAAAATTTTCTGACTGTTCTGGTAAATGGGTAATCTACAAATACTAGATGTGGAACTGTTCCCCCTTTTTATAACATAGGTATAAAGTCATTTTGTTGAAATCTTAACAGTGAAATTTATAGTCATAAACCTCAAACTTTAAAGATCTTTCCGTCAATATTTCTGGGGCTAAGTATGGTACTTTTTTTAGGATGGAAAGACTTTATTTTAAGATAAATTGACAAATATTAAGCACCATGTCCCAGGCATTGGCTTAGGCATTTTGTAAACATTTTATTTAACCCCCACGATGACCCTGTGAAATGATCACTATTATTCCTTTTTCACAGGAGGAAAGTAAGATTTGGTAAGATTAAACAGCTTATCCAAATTTATGGAATCATTGAGTGGTAGATTCAACATTATACCATAGCTCTAAATGAATTAAAATCCCATCTTCTTTTCACCACATTGGCGGTTTCTCAGCTGAGCTCTGTAAGTGCACGTTTGGCAGGGCCCACTTGGGGCCACTTCCTGCCTTAGCTGGCCTGCCTCTGGCGTCTAACTCTACCTTGCTCCCTCCTCTGAATCAGAGAGCTCCGTCTCTCGACGACGTTCACTCCCGGCCTCTCGAAACTCTTCTTAAAATAAATTGAGCCATGGCAACTTACTGTTAGAGGCAAGCTTGCCCTCGACTCGCTAGATGCCAGAAGCATTCCCTTCCCCAGTTATAACAATCAAAAATGTCTCCAGACATTGCCAAATGTCTCCTGGATGGCAAAATTGCTCCCGGTTGAGAATTATTGCTTGACACCTAATACAAAGGCCAAGGATGCTGTCGATGGGTTCTAATAATGGCTTTTTTAAATTTGGTTTTAAAAAATGGAACCATGGTCTCATAACGTGCCATGTCACATAAATGTACAAGATGAGGCTAGATAAACACTGTTGTTTTTACTGCCAACTTTTATCTGGGTCATTACATTTTCAAAGCTTTAAAATGCTACAGACATACACTAAGAAATTATCTCAGGTGTTAAGACATTTGCTTTCAGTTTGTGTCATTTGATGTAGTCCTTCATTAATATCTAGGCTTGTTTAGAGGATCAAAACTTCTTGGTAGTGGGAGGAACCAGGAGAGAAGATGGGTGGTACCATGCTGCCCAAAATTTAAATCTGAGCCATTCATGGTTCATAGGTCAGTGCCAAAGGGCAGACAATTATGGGCAAGTGGTTTCACTAATTACTGCTAGAAAGAAAAGTTATAGATTATCTCTACTTAAAAAAAAGTTTTTTAATGTTTAACATACTAGCAATCCTATTCAGCAAGCCATATCATATATTTACCTTGGTGTAATTCTTGAGAGTGCCCCAAATTAGCCCCTGGTCAAAGCTAACCAGTCTTTTTTGCTGCTTTTAAGCTTTTTAAGACAAATTATTTTGATCATACAAAATGAAGAGGAGATTTGGGACCTCAGTGGTTAATATTTATAAGTGTTACTGAGGATTCAAAAATTATAAGGATGGTTTTTATCCTGCCAATAAATTCTTTTTGTGTCCCTTCTTGGTTAAGGTAGAATGGCCTTTTTGTTAGGTATGTGTCTTTGATCAGTGACTTGGTGTTTCATCAGATGACATCATTATCACTCGTAACTGGACTGCTAAATGGGTAGTGTGACACATGCTTCTGTTTTTCACTGGGACCACAATACCTACATTCTAATACATAAGAAAAACACATATATGAAGGGTTTCTTAAGGATAGTTAGCCCATTCCCCTATAGATTCTTTAACTGTGAGGTCCTTGTGTTTTAAAAGGTTTATGAGTGCCAATAAAAGGAAAATGTTAAATTTGGAGAGGTTGGGAAGCTGGAGAGTTTCGCAGGTGTCTTAGTTAAAAAATACTGCCTTTCGACATCAAATCAGAGGAAATGAGAATGATATAATCTGGACCAGTCTCCCCTATAGAATTGGACTTTGCTGATAGGCCATCAATCCTTTAGGCACAGTCTATGATACTAAGAGCTATTTCTCCTGTGGAGATGCTTATTGAAGATATTTTCTTTTGCAGTTTACTCTTCATAGGTGAATCCTCTGGAAAAATTCTCTTCTGGTTTGAGTGTGAGGAATAGTTGTACAATCCATTAACCAGTTGTCTGGTATTTATTTTATGGGCAGAAGACATTATGCAACCAACCAATTTCTCTCCTCATCTTGACTACTAGAAGGCTTAAAGCTAAATTTGTGGACTCATCATTAGGGTATACATTTAGGCCTACCCAATGGTATAGGGCCCTATAAAATGCATGTTTGGATCAGTATCATTACTGGTTTCATTTCTAGTCCCTACAGCTGAGTTTTGTTTTGTTTTTGTTTTTTTCTCTCTCTCTCTTTTTGGCAAAATCTCATGTTTATATTATTATTGTGTATATTATTATTATGTTATAAAACTGTTTATAAGCTCTGGTAATAGTTGTTAACAACAAAATGAAAAACAGTTTCTTCCCCAACCATGGGAAGAAACTGATGGTAGAATGAACTTTGCCATACGAATAGGAATTCATCTGATAGAGGAGGGAGAAGGTGTAGCAGTGGGAATGGCAGTAGCAATGGCATTAGACGAGCTTAATGAGTTAAGAGAGTATGGTCATATCTGCACGGTTAGGGAATGGGAGACAGTAGGATTGGCATGAATGTTTGAAAGCTAAGTTAGAGTTAGGGTTGTTAAATGGAAAATGATCAAGTGATATAGGCCACAAAAGTGGCATGATCAGAATGTGTGTGAGGAGGATAACCCCAGTGTCCCTGAAGAGGAGAGAATGGAACTAAAGGAGAGAGAATGAAGGCGTGAAGACCCGTATCAGTGGTGGCCAGCTCTAGCCCCAGTTTAGCATCTGTAATCAGGCTTTTCACCAACTCAGAGCCTGGTTGAATTTAAAAACAAACAAACAAACAAACAAAAAACAAAAAAAAAACCTATACCAGGTAATACACTACAAGTTTCCTTGCCTCCTGAAAGATCTGAAAATATCCTGCTGTCCTGATCCTGGAGTCCTGTGCCTACGGGAGCCTGGATGTATGATCTTCCTGTCTACCTTCCTCTCACATGACCCATCTGTTCCTGAAATCTCTGCTTCGGTTCTAGGTGTCCATTCATTCATTTCTTTCTACTTGTTAGTACTCATTTCATTGCTCCAACCCATCGGCTAAGAACAGTAACTCCATTTACTCCTGTCAGTTTCCTTTTATCCAGGGATAGACCATGCAGCCAGTATTCTTGTATCTTTAGTTTGAATGTCCTTTCCTGGCTTGCAAAACCATCACAAATTATTGAGAGTAGCTGCCACCTGGAAATCTGGATAACACCCCACATTTTCTTTACCCTCGTTATCTACTGATTATTGATCTTGGTAAGGGTTAGACCTAAATTTGATATGCCTCTTTGGACATGGTTTACGACTGTTGGTTTAATGGGGCTGGAAGATTACCCCTGCTATTCTGGTTTTTTTCTTCAGTCCTAACCTGTGGTCTTGGCCTATTTAATTCCCCTGAGGGGAACTCTTAAAAATGTGATGAGCCTGAGGCCAGTCTATTTACTGATGGTAAGGAATTTAATAAAATACTAGTGTTAAAATAGGAGCTGGGACTGTGACAATGGAAAGAGTAAGTGGAACTGAGAGGCCTTTCTAACAATTGAAATTGAATTGAATTGAGATTCAGGGTTTTATGATTGGCTAGTAGCTCAAGAATCAAAGAAAGTTCTTTGTTTTGGAGTGTGGCTAATTGTGTACTGATGATGACATTGATTTGGCTCAGCCTCAGCCCTCCCTTCTTGCTCAGTCACTGCCAAATTTCCTGGCTATGCATGCTGAGGTGTCCCCTTTATGCTCTCACATTCAATCTTCACTACCTCCAGTCTGTATCTCCCTTCTGTCTGTATTCTTCCTCTACCTTTTCATTGAAACTGTTCTTACTAAGATAAATGGAGACCTCCATGGTGTCAAATCCCATCTCAGGAGATGTCTCAACAGCCCTGGATGCCATTGATCACTCTCTTCTTTGTCGAACACTCTTCTCTTGGCTTTTGTAACACAATCCTCTCCTGGTTTTCTTTCTCCTTCTATGATCAAACTTTTTATTCACTGTTATTTTAAAAATATTGAGGGAGTTTATACTCGGCATCAGGCACAGTTCCAAGAGGTGGGATACAGCAGTAGTAAATAACACTGACAAAAACTCCAACCTCACAGAGCTTGCATTCCAGTGTGGGGAGACAAATAATAAAATAAACACATAAAATGTATAGTGTATTAGATAATGATAAATGTTAAGCAGAAAGTAAAACTATCAAGAGGTAAGAAGGATTCAATTTTGAGAGGAGAGATTAGGGCAGAGGAAGTCCTCACTGAAATGATATTTGAGCAAAAAGGATTGAGGGGCCATTTCAGTAAATGGTGAGAGATCTGTTCAAGCATAGGGAATAGCCAGAGGAGATGCTCAGTGTCAGGAGCATTCTTGGCTTAAGGATGAGTAAGAAGGAGGCTAAGAAGGCAACGTCAAGGGATGAGGTCTGGGTACTGAGAAGGAAGACTGTTTAGGAGTTTGACAGGTGTTTTAGGGCTTTGGCTTTGTATTCTAAGTGAGATAGCAATGTGCAAAATTTTGGGCATGCCAGTGACCAGATCCAGCATGTTTCATAGAATCACACTGGCTTTTGAATTGAGAACAGTACTTGGGGGCAGGACAGAAGCAAGGCGGTGGCTGCAGTTATCTAATCGCTGGACTAGGGTGGTTATGGTAAATGTGGCAAGAAGCATCTGTATTCTGGAAATACCTAGAGGTACAGATGCTGGTATTTCTTGATGAGTTGGATGTAGGTATGAAAATACAAGTGGGAAGTCAAGGATCATGTCAAGGTTTTTGGCCTGAACAAAAACAGGATAGAGTTGCATTAAGTGGGAAAAGATTACGAAACAGGTAGAGGAGGATGATCAAAGTTTTGGTTGTAGAAATGGGCTTACTTGTGTAGTTGCATTTTCAAACTAGAGAGATACATTTGAGAGAAGCTAATATATGGATGGATTTGGAATTGATGATATTGAGTGACATCACCAAGAAAATGGAGTTTGACAGAGAAGAAAAGAAGTCTGAGCCCCAGGGCACTCCAAAGTGAGGTGGTCTGATAGATAAGAGGAATATCACGGGAGACTGAGAACAATTGTCAGTGAGACGGGAAAAAACCGAGGAGATGTGATGCACTGAAAGACAAATAAGACAAGTGCATCAAGGAGACAGTGAAAACCCTTGCCTACTTCTGCTAATAGATAGGGAGACTGCATGTCTTGGTTTTCCTGAGACAGTCTTCTATTACACCTGTTCTCAGCATAGTTATAGCACTAGCTCTCAATCTCATAAGCGAGTGATCAACCAACTATAGGTCATGTAAGATCAACTGAGAGTTGATAATTAATATTTAGGAATATTAAAATTATTAATGACTTTGACATAATCAATTGTGATGGAGGGTATGTGGTGAACCTGCCTTGGGTAGAGGGCACTCAGGATAGCATGTGAGTAGAGGAATTAGTAATAGTAAAGACAACTGATTCAAGAAGTTCTGCTTAAAAAGGAACAGAAAAGTAGGTTGTGACTAGAGGGCAGTTTGCTGTCAATCAAGACTGGTAGGTTTTGTTTACTGTTTTGCTAAGATGGGCTTCCTCATCTTCTTTTTCATTCCTCCTCCTTTGTACTCTAAATGTTGAGCTTCGTAGGGTTAAGTCCTAGCCATCTTTTTATTCTAAATATTCTCTTCCTTGGTGACTTCATCAAATTTTCGTGGCTGTAGATACAACCTAAATGTTGACAACTTCCAAACTAAGAGCTCTAACTTCTGTTTTGAGCTTAAGATCTGTAAATTCATCTTCCTGATTTAATGGCTTCTTAAATATACATCTAATGGGCATCTTACACTTTACCACTCCCAGACTGAATTTTTTATGCTTTTCCTCACCAAATCTACTTCTGTCCCATGTCCTCATCATTCCGATATGGTACCAGTTGCTTAAGCCAAAAACCTAGTGATAATTCTTGACATTTCTTTCCTGCTCATCTCCCTACATCTTACTTATCACCAAGTCATGTCAATTCTACCTTAAAATACATATCATATTACACCAGTCCTGGGCCAATTTGCACTGAGATTCATTCTTCGCCTTTTATCTTCTCTGTTCTATGATATAGGAAACTTAGCCCTGAAATGTGTGTTTCCAGGCTACCATACCAGATGGCTTCTGGCTGTGTTCCACAAATGGAGGGCCCCGATAGGATAACAGAGAACAGGAAGAAAGCATAGTTAAGGGTATTTTTTCCTCCACTCCACTTTACGTGGTATCTTTGCAATGGCTCCAGCTTCCAACTGAGTGGCTCTAGCCCAGGAGCTCCCGTGGTGCCACCTTCCTTCTGGTCTCCCCAGCAGAGAAGGAAGAAAGTGTCCTGTTTAAAGTCAAGCTTGTCTCATCCTCCCCTATTAGCTTAGCTCTTCCATCACCTGACTAGCAACTCCATAAATTAAATTTCCTCTAGTTTCCTCTACTTTAAATACAGTGCTTTCTAGTTGCTTTCCATTCTGGATCCTCGGAAACACTCCTATTCATCTGCTTTTCTACTTTTCATGAATCCCAAGCTACCATGATCTCTTCCCTAGCCCACTACCCTCTAGCTGGGGTTCTCCATCCCTGATCCATTCACACAGTCTCCAGAGTGATCTTTAAAAGCCTCAAAGCATCTTCTTTAATTGTTTTCAACTCTATGCCGATTAAGAGACTAACCTCTTAAGCTGTCTGTAAGGCCATGCACACTCTGGCCTCTCAATATTTCTCCAACATCATCCCACACATTCTATCTCATACTCTTATGCCTCCACCTCCTACAACCTTACCCTTTTTAAGAATCTCCCACTCACCTGACATAAAGAATTGGTCCCATCCCTCTACCTTGTTATTATCGCTTTTGTTTTTCTGGACTTTTCTTTCATTTGATGTATCATGATTTATAATTATATATTTATTGACACGCTTACTGTTTTTCCATTTTTAGTCAAGGCCTCAAGAGGTCAGAAAACACGACTGACTAATTTAGCCAATGCCAGGCACAGTGTCTGACTTGTAGAACATGTTCCTAGAGATAGAGTTTGAATAAATGAATAGTAATTATTCACACTAGCATTGTTAGGTTGCAGCAGTCCTTCTCAGATGCATAACAAATAACCAAATTGGCTATGAGTTATATTTGGAGTCACTGAATGGATCAGGTCCCACTCTACTAGATAGTTACTGGCTTTAGGCTTGAAGGGAAACTAAGGAAGGCCTGGTTCAGGGAACTAGGATTTATTTATTTATTTATTTAAATATTTATCTATTTATCTATCTATCTATCTATCTATCTATTTATTTATTTAGATAGATAGAGAACACGAGCGGGGCAGGGAGAGGGAGGGAGAGAATGCCAGTAGGCTCTACGCTGTCAGCGCAGAACCTGACAGGGGGCTCGTGTGAGATCATGACCTCAGCTGAAATCCAGAGTCAGATGCTTAACCAACTGGGCCACCCTGGAGCCCCGGGACCTTGAATTTAAAGAGTCACTAAGCCTTTCCCTACCTACCTTCTTTTCCCCTCTACCAATCTCATTTCTTTCTCTCTCTCACTTTTTCAAATACACTCTATTTTCTGAAGGAAAATCCCAAGTTCTTAGCATGACATGGAAGGCTGGTGCCGGTCTCTTTCCATTTTCTTGGATGACCACTTCCTGCCCCAGCAGCCTGATCTGTCAGTACCACTGTCTCGGAAGTACCACTGTGACACACACAAGTGGGCTCTTCTACCTCTTCATCCATGCCATTGCCCTGCTGCCTCCATCCCTGAGGATGCCTCTCCCCCTAGTCATCTGAAAACCACTGATCAAGCTCATGATCCAACAAAAGTGACTCCTCCTCTGTGGAGCTTCCCCTAACCCTCACCCCCTTGGGTCTGGCTTCCCTCTGTGTCCCTATAGCACCCAGAATTTCTCCTTAGGAAGTGTATCACATCACATTTTAGTTCCTTTTTAAAGACTTCACCCATGTACCACACGATGCACAGGGACCATATCTTGTTCCCATTTGCATTCCAACACATAGTGCAGGGTCTGAAAGGTGCTTAATAAGCTTGTGTTAAGTGGATGACTGGGTGAGTTATAATTTGGCTTTTGTATACTTTCATCACTCAAGAAATAATTTTGCCACAGAAACGTCTATTTGTTTCCTTTTAGTTTCCAAATTGTACTTCTTGGTGGGCTGTTCCCCCTTCCTAAAACTCTTCATTGTGTAGCTTTGAGCTCAGCCACCACCTACCCATCTGCTCCCCCTGCCACCTGGCCTATTGACTCTGCCTCCTGTTCTCACTCTGCCTCCCTCCCTGCTCGGTGGCAAATCCGGCCCCAGTGCCTCTACTTCCCAGTGCCGGGACAGGAAGAAGCTGTGTTGGGGCATGATCCCGCTTCTGGGGGTGGGAAGGCACAGAGTGGCCCTGACACCTACTGCCCACCCACCCCCTACCTCATCTTCCTCATCCCTAGGAGCAGTCCTGGGGCTTCATGAGTGAAGCCATCCCACCTCAGCCAAGAGAGTATAGTGGGAAGAGACATTCTGCCAATCAAAGAAATTATAAAAAAAAAAAACCAAAAAACCCTCATTTGCATGCACTATTGATTTCGGTTCCAGAAAATGTTAATATCGGCAAAGAGTGAGACTTTCATACCTTTTTATACTGAAAAGCAACCCTTCTACCTTTTCAATTCCAGCAGTATTACTAGAGATGACTCTGGCATTTAATTAGTGAGAATTTGCAAGGCCAAATTCCTTTCTGTGGAGTAATCTTGATGAACTCTAACCTTTTCTAATGAGATAGCCCCTTAGCTTCTTCAAAATCATTTCTTACAAGGTGGACATACAGCAACAGTACTTTTTCTATGTGCATTGCTCTATTTCTATGACTGGTACCAGAAATTATCTGGTTTCTTTCCCCAGTGTTCTTCCTCGGATGAAAGGACTAAGAGAAAGCCCTGCAACCCCACGAGTCCGCCCGTTTGTTGAAATCAGTTCAAGATCATCCAGGTCTGCAAAACTCGGCTGAAGCAGCTTGTTGCATAATTTACCAGAGAAAAGAGGGCCATCTGGAGAGCCAATCTGGAGAACTAAGCAAAGGCAGAGTCTTTTTTTTTTCTTTTCTTTTTTTTTTTTTTTCCTCCCCTCTTAAGTTCTCCTGATTGACTCCCTGCCTATATTAGGCCTCAGCAAACCCTGGTCTGCAGCCTGAAAGATGGTGGTCCAGGTCAAAGGTCTTGGCCTTCTGGCTTTGAAGCCTGGCAAAGTATTACCTCGCCCACAGCTGCTGGCAGCCCCACCCACTATCACTGTTCAAGATTCTCAGTCAACTCCCGCCAGTCTTACCCTATGACATCGTGGGGGCCTGTGTCATTCCAAAGGACAGCTGGTTTATGCATATGCAGAGGAGGCAGCTACCCACAAAGAGATGTAGGAAAGCTCTACCAAATTAAAAAATAATCATAATAAAAAATAAAAGGGAAGAAAGAAAGCTGCCTTAATCTCTAGTTAAGGAGTAAGTCATTTCTTCCAGAGATTCAAACCTTGGAATTAAAGCAATGTATTTCTTTTGAATCCAGAGCCTACATATGATTCTAGGGGATGGTAACACAATAAACTGTGCTCTCAATTATTTAGGTGACTTTTTAAGGGATGTAAGAATTTCCTGGAGAATTGCCCCTCCAGAGGGCCCAGGGAAGAGGGCCCTGGGAGAGACCAGGAAGCTCCATCAACCAGCCCCTACCTGTCTCCTCTAGAGTTCCACCCTGCCATCTGATCCTGGCGCTAAGTGTCATCACCTATGTGCTAACTCCAGGTGGTCTCTAGTAACTTCCTTGAATGTTTCCTTGGGTAGGTTTCTGGGTCAGAAAGGAAAATAAAACAAAATAAAACAAACCCCAGTCATCAATTTATGAGGCCTGTCATAGGTATTGGGTTGAGAGGATGCTTCAGGAATTTCTTTTAACCATGTTTTCATCACTTTTCTTAGTCTGCATGTTCTAATATGATCTTATACAAACACAGTCAACGTCCATCCTAGAATTCCGCCAGTAAAATGAATATTTTTGGTTTTGACATTGGACAAGTTATGTAACATTTTAAGTTTACTTTTTTGTCTATATAGTAGAAATAACAATAATATTTATTTCATTAGATCCTTAAAAATCTAATATATACATAAGTCCTGCCATACAATGATATGGTTGATTAAAAAGTGCTTGTTTTCCTTTCTTTTCTTACGTGGTTTCAAATGTATAGATTTAAACAAGCCAATTTTCCTGGTCCAGCAGTATGGAATTTCTTCCATGTGCCCCTCAAGGGTACTAAAGTTCAGGCTCCAGGGCTCTGTTTCTTGAATGGCAGTGCACCTTCAGCTTCCTTTCCTGCCAAAACCTTGAACTTGGGCGTGTGGGGCAGGGGGAGGATTTGTGCAGTCTTGCGTGAACTTCTACAGTGCCTCAGCTGAACAATGTTTTAATTATGGCCTTTCAGTCTCAACTGCACCTGCCCATTTCACTATCAGAAGGAAAAATCTCTCTTTTCTTCCTTGCTTCACTGTTATACTTTAAAACCATGATTGTTTTGCCGAAATAGATATTGACTAGAGAAGAACAAACCTCAAAGGGTTTGGATTAAGTTCTTTCTGATAAACATGATGGAGTTTGAATGCTCCAGGGAATCCCATTCAAACTATCTTAACTTTTGGAGCCCATGAAAACTGGAAGAAAAATTTCTTTCTTGCCACTTTCTTTGGTTTGCTACCATCAGAGGAGATCAAACTGCACACGTCACTCGAAAGCTTTAGCAATTGTTTTATAATGTGTTCTGAGATCCTAGAAAGACAATGTTTTGTGCATGTAAAATATGAATAAGATACTATTCCTTGTGGCCTATCACAGGTCCTTAAGCTTTTTTTTTTTTTTTTTTTACCCCTTTGGACTGTCAACGTGACAGTCTGGTGAGGTCTCTGGAGCCCTTTTCTAAGTAATATTTTTCAATGCATAAATGAAAACATGGGATTTAAAGAATACCAATTGTATTAAAATACAGTTTCCCTGTGAGCAAATTAGTTTCTCTTGGGATACATAAAAATCTTTAAAAGTAACATTTGCCGACTTTTTTATTATAAAAAATACATGCTTTTTGTCCACTAAAGGTATAAAATTTGGAAATTATAATAAAAGTATAAAGGAAACTTTCAAAATCACCTACAGCTTCATTTCAAAAAGAATCTTTGAACATCGATTCATCTCTGATAGGTGGGGAGATTACAAAAGAGAATTGTTTGCTTGCTTTAAATGCTCAAAACATAGTAAAGGTACAAATGAATCCTGAGCACAACCTTTGAGAAGTTTTCAATCGACACCTAGTCCTAGAGTTTTCAAGCCAAATGGGACAAAGGAGCTCATCTATTCCTGGAGTACTGATCCTGGCAGGAGTATCAGATTCATCTGGGAAGATTTTTTAAAATTTAGATTTTCAGGCTTTATCCTAGGCCTCTCAACAGAGAATCTCTAGAGACAGGGCCAAGGAATCTGTATGTTTAAAGACTGCTTAGGAGTATCTGGTTATCACCATGTCCTGGGAACCACTGATAATCTAACCCCCCACTCAGTGCAGGATGCTCTCCAACATGGTCTCCAAACACTTCTTCCAAAGCACATTCAGGTTTGGAGACTCAGCTCACATGCCCCAGCATGTGACTGTCCGAAACCAGGAACAGCCTGTGCCAGTAACAGAAAAACAGGTAACACTTCAGGTTCTAAAACTGTGATTTCTGCTGAGCCGTGTTCTCCTCATATAGCTCCCTCCTATTCCCCATGCTGGAGTGCACAGAGGAGGGGGCGGGCTGGCCGGCCCCAGCATGTGCTGGACAGAGTGAAGCTACACTTGAGCGGGGACCGGCGTGGGGGACTGATACTTGGAGTGACTCTAGATCTGGATCGTAGGCTTTTTCATCCTCGTGAAGTCTCCGTGCTGCGTTTTATTCATTAGCACCTACAAGGGACTAATTGCCATCAGGCATGTAGGTGGAATTCCTGGCAGGGAGCAAGAAATGGAATAGGTTTGATGACAACCAATGATCTGCCAAAGCCCTGTCAGAAGGAGAACAGAGTCTTGCTGTCACTCATCCACCCCTTTAAATTCAAATGAAGATGCTTCTGGGGGGAGAGGGGGAGGGGGTTGGCACCCATCCAACTTTGCATTGAAGATACTGTACATTTTTACTGTATATGTGAAAGTCCCTGCTCCTGGTGGTGCTGTTTCTAAAATAAGAGAAAGAAAAAGAAAGAAAGAAAGAAAGAAAGAAAGAAAGAAAGAAAGAAAGAAAGAAGGAAAGAAAGAAAAAGAAAATGTGAGGTCTTCAGTCTGACCAGCTACACCTGCTATTTTCCATAATGTCAGTGGTGGAAGGTGACTCAGGCAATCATGGATGGGCATCAAGGGGTCCACGTAGTTTCCTGTGTACTGTGTCCATAGTGTCCCTTATTTTCTCAAGGATGCTATGTTCCAAAACAACTAAGAATCTTTGTCACAGAAAATCAAGGCTGTCATGGGACACTTGGAGGTCACAGTCACACAAACTGAACCAAGTTCCCCTGGCAGGAAGAATTTCAAGCTATCAGTAAAGTCCCACTGATCCAAATTGCAGTTTTGCATGTAGCAGTAATTTCACAAAATTATACACAAGAGGCACGAGCTGCCTGGGTGTGGAACCACATCCCCCAATGACAGTGGGTAGTAGTAACAGTGGGTGGCAGTGCTCATATATTTAAATCAGATCAAGTTATCCCTGATAAATGCCAAGCATGTTCTTCACTCTTCCAAGTTATAAACTTCAGCAACTCAAGTGAAAACTCAGCCTTTTCCACAGGGGGTAGCCGGACCTCTCCTTTTCCTTGGTGTAGCCTGTTGTCCTCCTCCGTACTATTTTCTGCAGCAAGGAGGGAGCAGACCAGTTCCAACCTCTGCAGTGCAGACCCACTGCTGAGACTCAGTAATCCCAAAGGAATGACTCAGCTCCCTCACACTGTTTTACTGAAGGAAGCTGCAAAATCTCTGGTCTCAAATATGTTTAGCAGAATGATAGAAATCTATCTATCTTGGGTACTTCTCGGTTGAAGAGAAGGAGTTTAATTTGAGGAACCCCTAAAAGTCTTTTCAAGTTAATAGGTCAGTGGTTGTTTAAAATTGTATCAAGTTATCACTAAATTTTATGTAACATTACGGGATTTTTCAGCAAATGTGTTTTCAAGAAATGTATCTTACTGAATTATTTTGCTATTTGATTCAGAGGTACTTTATGTTGTTTCCACATCCTTGGGACGACTACGTTTTCTTGAAATGACCACAAGTATTATACCAGTGACTTTGTAAGTGGAATCAACCAGCATTAATTAGTTTTATTGAAGAGTTTCCTGACTTTATCCTGCGTGTCAGTAACAGACACAGTATATTTTCTTTAGGTGTCAGGAAGGGGGTAACTAGTCGTTCACAGTTCAACATACTATCTTAGACCATCTTTGCCACAAACCAGTTGCAGAGATCCCAGAGAAAAGTTCACTAAAGGAATTAGTAGTTAATGAGCAAATTTATCCTTATTCTGTTGAATAATGTTCTTATCCAGTTCCAAAATGGTGTCTATGAGCATAATATTCATCAGTTGAAGTTTATACATTTTCAAGAAGGGGTATTTAAATATTAGACTTTAGTGAATCTTCTATTAAAATCATCACGGTTAGCGGAGTTGGGTAAAGGATAAAAGGGGTGTGAAGTTAGGAAAGGAAAAAGTTAGACAAGGGAAGTTATTTCTCTCCATACAATTTTGTGTCTTGATATGTGGAAAAGAACACAGCTTCATCTTGCTGTATTATCTATAGGTCAGTGTCAGAAGCAGGTAGAAGACAGAAAAAAAGAGAATGCAAAGGAAAGAGTAAAGCGAGAAGTGTCCATATAGGATTACAACAAATTGGCTACAATTTGGGTTTATCTGTGGGACCGGAGACAGGTAGGACAGGAATGTGTAGGAATGATCCTTCGAAAACTCTCTTCAAACTGTCTTTTAATCCATTCACACTCGGTGGATGAACTGCTCCTCTGATTTTCAACTACATTAATAGTGGATTGGGGTCCAAGCAATGCCTCCCAATCTCACAAGTATTATGAACTAAAAGGGCCTTGGAAAATGTGACTTTTCCAGTATCTGTTCAGCTGCCTAATCCTATATTCCTTTTCTTTCAATTCCTCCTGGTACTAACTACCTCAGAATTTACCTTTTCCCACCCACCACTTGATTAATATCCCAATCATTTTTAATTGCTCCCCAACTTCCTTTTCTAAGTTTTTTCTTCAAGTAAGCTTCACGCCCAGTGTGGAGTCCAACACGGGGCTTGAACTCACAACCTTGACAAGGCCTGAGCTGAGATCCAGAGTTAGATGCTTAACCAACTGAGCCACCCAGACACCCCACCCCAACTTCCTTTTCTTTGAAAATCTACCTCTTCTCTTTCTTATTCCAGCAGGTTCCTGCTTTCTGCTTGCTTCAAAGTAGTCAGTGTTGTCATCTCTTTAAATTTGATACAATCGTAATCAAATTCCAAGGTGTTCTTAAACCAGATTTTACTAATTCAGTGGGGGGAAATTACCCAAGGAGGAAATATGAAGGGCAGAGATTTAAAGTTTTGGTCATATATTTTTGGGTAAGTCTCTACATATCTCAAAAGCTTTAGCAGACCTCCTCCCCCTTCTCATGAAGTCAGTGAAAGGTGCTCCAAGGAAAGTTGACTCCTCTTCCCATACGGATGCACCAAAGGGAATGTGAAGATCTGCTCCCTCAGCCAATCGATTCTATTTTGTTTAAGATCTTTAGTCAGGATATTTAGCTAGAGATCTTTAGCTTAGGATTTGCTCTTATTTTTTGCCTCCCGTTGTAGACATGATGTTTCATTTACTTCATCCCTCTTTCTGAGTTGTTGATTCTTTGACCTAACTAGCCCACTCCCTCTCCTGACTCCTCTGGAGATTCAAGAGAGCCCACTCCCTCTCTTGAGATTCAAACTCATTGGGAAGGGGTGATTATACAACTAGGAGTTTATTCAACATTCCTCAAATTAGATCATACAGGGAAGGATTGATAGGGATGCAGAAGGAAACAATATTTAGTACCTACTAGGTACCAGATATTTTGCATGGATAATTTCAGAATTCGTACAACCATACTGTTAGGTAGCTGTCATGATCCCCATTTTGAACACTTAGTGAGGACACTAAGGCTTAGATAAATTAAGTAATTTCCCAAATTTATACAAATAGGAACTAGTGGATCTTGGATTCAAACTTAGATCTGATTTCAAAATATTTGCTATCTCTAATACAATAACCATAGTCTCACAAAAGGCACCAGGCTACCTTCTTACCTCCATCCATGTGTGGGGAACCTATATATATTATATATGTTACTAGATTTGGCAAATTCATTACTCATTCAAGAAACACCTGACATATACTATAGGCATAGATGTTATGCAAATATGAAGAACAAAAATGTAACAGTCCCTTATCTTAAAATTCTCTCAGTCTAGAGGAAAGAAAGTTAAGTAGTGATAATGTGGCATAATATAATAGTTATCCATTATATTAGAATATATTTGTTGGAAGTTGGGATGGGATGTGTTCAAGGAAAGGTAAAAAAAAAAAAAAAAAAAAAAAGAAAGAAAAGAAAAGAAAAGATGAACCAAGGGTTCCAAATGGAGGGAATTCATGAGCAAATGTACAGAGGCAAGTATCTGGAATGTTCTGAAACCTGTTAATAATCTGGCTTAGCTAATGAAATACTTCTCAGATATCTGTTCCTAAATATCCCTAAGGAGTAGAGTGAAGGTTTTTATGCAAGATTGGGGTGAAGATGGAAATAATCTTCACCAAATCAGAATTTCAAGTTTTGTCTTCTTTTAAAAAAATTAATATCTGGAATTCTACCCAAAGCATACCTGTATTTGTTGACAGATAATGTTTTCAAATAGTTTACCATGTGAATTCATGTTTTCCTGAGGAATATGTGCAACCCCAGGAAGATATATCAAGGGCATCTTGTGGCTTTGCGTGTGTCCCGGTTACCTCATGAAGTCTGTGTATGCCCTAGCTATGTCACAGACCCCAGAGTCATGCCTTTCTGTCTCATTTGAGAAGCATACTCAAGGGAATATGTATGGCTAAACTGTATCTTGAGATGAGGCTGAAAATGGAAACTGCTTAGTTTATGAAGAATTCAGATCAATGAAGTAATGGGATCAGATCTAGACTTTTATAAATTTGTCAGAATAATCCTTTCATGTCATATGTGTTTTGAAATACAATGTAGTTATAGAAGGCAATTGATTATATCTAGACAAAATAGGTTAGTTGATCAACAGTTTCCTAATGCTGATGTCATCTTTTTCTCCTTGGGCCATTAATTTTTTCCTCACTAATGTGTCTATTGCTTGCACACAGGCAGCCACAGCTGACTCAGAGATGTAAAAGCACTCCTTGACCCATGCCCTTAGTGCAGGTGCTTAGTCTAGTCATGGGCTTGTAGAAAGGATGATCAGTGTCACTTTGAAAACACAGAAATGCTGGGTGGTTTGCGATATAGTTTTCCTGGATGAAATTAATGTCTGTAACAGGAAAGACATAAATCAGAATGTGACTTCCAGCCTGCCAATTTCATTCAGCCTGCAATGAATTCTAGAAAAAAAAATTCAGTTCTGCCAAACTCATCTGTATTTGATAAGTTTGATTCAGATGTTTTTCTTTTTCATTTTTTTCCCCCTTGGACTCCTTTAGCTCCTGTCATCAAGGCTGACCTTACCCCTAGGTCACTGGGAAGGCCCTCTGCCCCCTCTCCCACCTTCAGTGATGCCTGAAATACTTTAAGTAGGAGACCAATCAATCAATCAATTTTGCCTCCACAATATGAGTAACACCTAGACCTAAATTCATACAAAGAGATGAAAACTAAAATCAGACATTTCCTAAGGCAGCAAGTATGGGTCGATAGAAGGAAAGAGAGCACACAGGGGTGCTCGAGGCCAGAAGGAATACCAGCTGTACCAAGTTTCAGAGAAAGCAAAAAAAAAAAAAAAAAAAAAAAAAAAAAGAGATGAGGTTATGAATAGCAAAGCCAAATGTTACCTATGCCAGTTTTACCCAAGGCTTGTGCTAATGAAACTCTACAATCTACTCCATGACCCCATGATGTAAAACATGCTTCTTATGTTGGCGGCTTGTGCTGTTAAAGGTTAAAGATGTTAAGATTATAATCAAATATACACTTCATAAAAATTCTAATAAGAAATTTTCATTCAGACTCCCTGCACTCAAATTTAAACCATCATCAACAAATCGGTTGTAAATGCCGAAAAACATCCTTCAGTTGGGCTCAAAACAATAAAAAGCCCCATAAACAAGAGACATTAACAAAGTAAGAACTCAAATCAAAATCATCTTTCAGAATGCAAGTGAATGAGACTACATGCCACAGGTCTTACAATTCAAATCATCTTTTGTGTTTTCTCCGAGTGCATTAAAAATGACAATGGAGAAAGGATGTGTGATTCCCATGCTCACAGAGTGTATATAAAGGGTTGGTTTGATGACTCCCGTAAAGGAGCAAGTAATTTGGATGGGGGATGAGATTAATAACTATAAATAAAATCAGGAGGAATCAAGTGCTTTGTACAAGATATTTTCATATCTTGACGTAAGGACAATTTTAAGTTTTAGAAAGCAAAATGAGTTTATTCTGTCTACTGATGTTCATTTGGATTCTAAAGGCCATAAGTGACTCTAGGGAGAAAAGTACTACCTATGTGTAATATGGACACTTACGAGGGGTGAAGAACAATGCATACCTGAAAGCATCACTAGTTTACATTGTCTTGCCCTTGAAGATTTTGGAGCACTATTTGCTACAATGCATACCACTGGAGGAAATATATACCACTTGTATTAGTCTGTGATAGGCTAGAAACGGAATTTCTGGAGTTTTCCTCAGCTATAAATTAGGTATCCCAGCACCTATTTATATCACTGAGGCATATCATCTTTGAAATTTGGCTTCAATTGGCAAAAGTCTCACACTGTCATCACTTCTTTCACATTTTTCTTTCTGGTACATCCCAGGAAGGATGGAAGTTGGCTTCCTTTTCAGTTCCCATGCTTCTAGCTGTCTCTCACTTAAGCTGTGCCTTTTCAAATTTTTCTGTTCTGTCAAACAAGGGTGGACTTAGAGAAAGAATACAGCACTACATGAAGCCTTTCAACTGTGTGTTAGTTGCACAATGAAGAAGGTGATAGAGGAAGAGAAGGAGAATCCTCTTCCATCTCCTTGCTGTCTTTTGTGACACTGAAAACAGATGAAATTCTAGCTAAGTGGAATCTTTCCAAAATAACTTTAAGAACTCTTAGACTAGAATACAGCTTGTTTTGTCAAAATATTCAATATGGTAGAGATATTTTCCTCAAATTTGCTGACCTAAAAATGGGGATTAATATCAGGAGATACTGGATAAATTTATTTTATGGTGTTTTTAGGTTAGAACGACAGATACAAGAAAGCCACAGAGAATGAGCATTTTAAAACGTTTTAATGTTTATTTATTTTTGAGAGAGAGAGAGAGACAGAGTGTGAGCGGGGGAGGGGCAGAGAGAGAGAGGGAGACACAGAATCCAGAGCAGGCTCCAGGCTCTGAGCTGTCAGCACAGAGCCTGACATGGGGCTCGAACTCACGAACCACGAGATCATGACCTGAGCCGAAGTCAGAAGCTTAACCAACTGACCCACCCAGGAGCCCTGAGAATGAGCTTTTGAATAGAAGTGGGTTTTTCACCTACAGAAGTTCACCACTTTAAGTCACCCTTTCCCCAAATATTTTTTATTGAAAACTTCCTAAAATGTGTTAAAATTATTCTAAGCATAACTTAACCTATTTTTAATGACTGAAAAAAGATATTTATTATGTATTTGATATTTTTAGGTGTTATTGAAGTATAAATGGCTACTTGCCCTTAAACTCAATGACCTCATGCTTTTGTTGTGTGAGATGCTGTGTCTGTTTTTTATGGTTGTCCTGCATTGTTAAGCTACTCAGGTGATGAGCTGACTGTACTTCTATTTTCTGGCCTTACCATCCTAAAGTACATAAACTCTAATCTACACAGGCTGAGAAACCAGGTCCTCAAACTTGTTGGCACTGAATTTAAAGTAAGACTAGATAGATTTCTAAGTGGGGACCTGAAAAAAGCATACAGACTTTGTGGTAGTTATTAACCACCTCTGTGTTTAATTTCAGAGTTTTGTTCATATTCCAAAGATCTGAACTGTTAAATAAGTGACCAGTAGACAAGTGAGATAATAGAAGTTTTTGCTGTAATTTAAATAAAGCATTCATATTTTACACAAATAACATGCCATTTATGTTTCAAGTGTGGAAGGTACTGTTTATTTTATAACAATGCTATGCTGAGAATAATTACCAAATGCAGCAATCTCCTGAGTTTCAAAGTCTCTGGTTTTCCTACAAAGGCTAACCTTGTCTAGGAATATAATAGTTCTTTTAGTCTTTCAGATGCCTGAAGCAATTAAAGGAACTACTGTGTTTGAATTTGCTAATGCTGTTTATGTCCTTGGTGTTGCCATTTCATCATGGTTACTGGGAGGGGTCAACAATGCATTTTTTTAATGAAAAATAATTTTTAATTTTAGTGAAAGGGGATGATCAAATGTCTGATAGACTCTTTGAGGTTAACAAAATGGGACAATGCCCAGTTTCAGGCCACAAAACAAGACAGAGAAATGAATGTGATACGTCACTTCTAATGGGGTAGGTCTCCGAAACAGTCCACTTTTCTATTTTGGTGTTTATTACAAACAGGAATTGCAACTTGCCAGACTTACACGCATCTGACTGCTTGTACACACAAGCCCAAAGACACAGCCTTATGTTAGGGTACCCAAACATCTGCATTTACATTTGTATAATCGGTTTAAAAGCCATTACTGGGGAAAATTGTTTCAATTGTAAGAGGATATTCAGCTATGGGTTTTTAAATAAAACGTTAGAACTATTATGTATTCTAATTTTTAAAATATTCATGCATACATACACAAGGAAACAAAATTAAAATGAAACTGTATTTTAGGAAAACAGTGTATTATTTTTTAGGTAACTAAAGTGTTAGATATTTTAATCCCTATAAAACAAACTGGTTCCTAAAGAGAGGACAGTTTGACCACTGCCATACTTACAGTTGCTATGCCATTGGCTTTCTGAGATTACATTTTATATAACAAACACATTTATATGTTATAAGTACACATAGCACTTACTATGTATATGAGATCATTCTAAGCACTTTACAAATATTAACTTATTAATCCCCATAACAATCCTAGGAAATATGTAATATTAGTATCTTTGTAGTATAGGTAGATCAACTGATGCATGGACAAGTAACTTGCCCAAAATGGGTTTTGAATTCAGCAATCTGGCTATAGACTCCTTGTGCTTAATCACTAATGTGTGTTACCTCATTAATTTATATTCCCATAGTACCTGGGGCTAAGCCACTGTTGTGAAACACGCCCACTATCCCACCCCAGCTGGATCACAGGAAAACTCAGGATTCAATCACATGCTGCATTCAGACCAACCTCTTTACACAACAGACAAGCTAGGCTCTGGCTTTCAGTTCAGTCTTCAGTCCACACTTCCATCCTAAGACCTCATTCTGTCATTGTTTTAGGTTGGGGAGTGGTGAGACACATGGGAAAGCATTCATTTCCTATCAGTGAATTTTATTTGCATACATTGAAATCATTCAGCAAATATCTAATAATATAGAAACCCGTAACAGAAGGAGTTGTTGTTTCAATCCATTTGTTTCCTGAAGGTCCTTTGGTCCCTATGCAAATTCATATTCACCACTCCCCAGCAACCAGCACTGCATAAAAAGAGTATTGAGAAAGATATCATTTGTCAAGCCACAACATGATCTATGTATTAAAGAAATGCATAACAACTTGCCTGTCATTATCTTAATTTAGAAAGGCCACTCATGATGCTCCCAACTTAGACCCAGCCTTAACTGGCATATATATGTCAGTTTCATCAATCAATCAATCAATCATAAAAATTTAAAATCTGCTTAACCAAGTCACTTTTCTCACCCAAAATATGCACGATATAACAAGAAATATTCTAGTTAATAATGTCAGAATTTCCTTCAATTCCCACAGCCATCCATGCCTAGGCCACCAGAAAGCAAACTCTATGTGTTGTTAGGTTACACCTTTCTTTTTACAACATGGATATCATTTCCTAATCCTTAGAGGGTTGTTTTAGGAGGATAAAAAAACTAAAATAATTAATTTGACTTGGGACATTTTCATTTTGAAGTGTTTGTAAGAGACATCCATGAGGAATAGCTCTAAGGCATTTGGAAATGTTGGTCTTGAACTCACAAAATGAAGAAACTTAGAGATATACTTGAAGAATTTCAAATCATTTTCACATATTTAAGTTGAAATGTTCATTGGAAAAAGTTAATCTGTGGCCAGATTGTGAGGGTCTTAGATAGTAGTAATGGCAAGAAACTTGTTATTTTATAAGCAAGGAATATGAGACATCTCCTCTCCCTGCAAAACCTCTGTGACTGTATCTATATTTTCGAGACAGCTAGTGGTATTAAAAGGATGCGAAGAAGGGGCTATAGGAAAAAATGATGAAGTCTAGAATCAGAACCATGGAAATGGAAATTGATGTTTACAAGTAAGAACAAAGAGAGGAATGTAATGCTATTTGTAAGAAAATGGAAACAATCTTCTGGTTTTTAAAAGGGAAGGTTTTGCTGGTTTATTTAGTTCATTCAAGATAGAGAGATGGAGAAAGAAATACAGGCAACATATCAGGATGTCAAACTGAATTTGAAAAACTAAGGATTTTTTATGAGCATGGAGATGTCTAACATTTACTTTTAAGTTGTTTGTGTTGCTGGAATATTAATGTGGTAGATTTAGGTCTGTGGTTGTTTATTTTGTTTGCTTCTCTGTGAAAATAAAGGAAATAGGCTGAGTTTGACAAAGGAAGCACATACAAGGTATAGCAATGATATCCCTAAATCAAATGAATCCACCAAATCCAAGCTTTGGCTGTATGTGGTTTAGGCTTTGAGTCAGTTTCTTCCTAGTATCTCAAAAGACAAGGCTTCCTTGGAATACCTAGGCTACTTGAGTTTTGGGGCAGCAGAACTATGTATGCTCTTGGCTTGGGCAAGAAGAGGGAGAAATATATACTATCCCACAGCCTAATGGAACTCTCCAGCTAAGCTTGCCAAACTGAGTACATAAACACCAGCTAGAGAGAATGTAAACCTGACACTAGACCTTAACCCTCTGACAAAACATAAATTTAAACGTCCAAACACTGGCTGCTGTCAATCCCATGACAAACCATTGTTTCCTTATAAAAAGAGAAAGAGTGTTTCCAACCTTCAGGCTGTAGGTATAACACTGCTAAGGTACCAAGTGACCTCTAGTCAGACACAGCATTCAGGAAGAGAGATACACAGGTGAATAACACATAGTCCCTACCCCTGTGAAGTACATGGTCTAGTGAGAGGAGAGGCTATTTCACCATAGAATTAAAAAGCAGGACAGTGGTGAAGAGATGAGTTGAATGATGCAGAACACACTGGAGGACTAACTGACCCTTTGTGGGGTCGCTGCTTATTTTTTACCCTCCCAAGACGTCCCCTCCCATGTAGGGCATTCAAGAGATGAAGTTTCGACTCCTAAAGGGTCAGACATCAGACCTCTTTGGGAGATATTTTTACAGAAGATTCACGTATGTTAAGGCCAGCATTGCCCCAGAGGGAAAATGAGTTGCAGCATTCTGCTAGCTGCGTTAGATATGTTATTTCATGTAATTCTCCCAACAACTGTAAGACACCGGTATTATTATTGTCATCTAACAAATGAGGAAACAGGAGCACAGAGGTCTACACTAGTCAGAATTCAAGCCATTATCTATCTGCCTGATTGCAAAAGTTCTCCACTTTCCCACTATATCAAACTCAATCCCCCAGAGTGAGATTACTAAACATGTCTTCATTGTATAAGACACTACATGCTTTGCAACACTCACCCTAAATATATATATATACATATATACATATATTTACATATACATATCATCATATATACTTATATATATATATATGTACATCATCATTATACATAGATGCACATACACACATATAAAGCATTGTTAGTCATTAGGCAAATTCTAACTGAAACCACAGTGTGATATCACTACACACACAGAATAGCAAAGAAAAACAAACAAAAAACAAAATATAAAAACCTGACAAAAATCCAAAAATCCAAGTGGTGATGAAGATTTGGAACAACCGTAATGCTCATACTTTGCTGGTGGGAATAAAATAATGGTTCAGCTACACTGAAAAAGTCTAACAGTCTATTATAATGTTAAATATACAGTGATACAATCTACCAACCCCACTTCTAGGTATTTAATATAAGGTAAATGAAAACATTTGTCTACACACGAACACGTATGTGAAGGCACATGGCAGCTTTCTTCATACTAACCCCAAACCAGAAATGACTAAAAAGTCCATCTACTAGTGAGGAAACAAAAAGATCGCAATACATCCATGTGATGGAATTGTACTCAAACATAATAAGAAATGAACTGCTGATACTTGGGAAAACATGGAGGAATCTCAAAAGCATCCTGCTAAATGAAAGAAGCTAGACACAAAAGGGGGCAAAAATCAGGTCAGTGGTTGCAAGGCAGTAGGGTGAGAGAACTGACAACAAAGGAGTCTAAGAAAACTTTTTGGAGTGATAAAAATGTTATATAGATTGATTTTAGTGGTGGCCACACGATTGTTCATGTTTGTAAACATTTGTACCGTTCACTAAAAAGGAGGGATTTTGCTTTATGCCATGTATATCTTATTTAAAAATGCCTAAAAAGGTGGATTTCTCTCTATGTAAATTAATCTCAGTAATCCTTATTTTAACAGAGTTAACTCCTTTCCCCCTCCAACATAACATGCATGAAGGTCTTTCTAGAAAAACATATTTAAATACAAAATCAAATGTATATGTTTTAATCTCTTTAAATTCCTGTTTTGCCCTTTTTACAAATCCCACCCACAAGGTACCATCTTTTATGGAATATTTTGTAATGAGTAGGGATACCAGAAAACAATAAGATAGTAATTTGTTCCATTCACCATCACCCTGTTACAGATGCGGACAAAGCATGTGAGTGTGAAAGGATCTGAGCCTGTTACTAAGATTAATGGAAATCCAGATGGGGGACTCCTGAGGAACTAACAGCTTCATCTGAAATCCAGTGGAAAACAATTGTCTTAGAGTCATGTGAAATGCTATAAAAGTTAAAACTTATAACTAAGTCCTACTGCCCTCCAGCACCACTTGACAGCCCTGTGGGGTCTGAGAGCAGAGGCCTGAGAACAGAGATTTATGCCACAAATTAAGCTCCTCAAACCCCAGTGGAATATTCTGTTAGCCCTTTGGCCATATGTAAGTGTACTGCTAACCATCACTACAAGAGAACATTCTAAAAATGAGGTGGAATGGGGTGCAGGACAGGGAGTATTTAATTGAAAAAAAAAACTTTGTAAAAATAAAAATAAAAATTTAAAAGCTATTTTGCAATTCCTTAAAACTTGCCTCATGTTCCAAAGTCTAAACATGCTTGGGGCCATGATTTAAATTATTTTTCTCAGCCAGTGGGGTGTACTTTTTAAATTACTGAAGATAGTCATGTTTTTAATCTGTGAAAAATGCAGGACTTTTTCTGAGAGTTTCTACTTGCTTTACCTATTACTCATTTCTAAGTCAGCTAAGACTTTTGAGGGTAATGGGTGTGTGCAAATAAATAAATAAATAGATAAATAAATAGATAAATAAATAAATAAATAAATAAATAAATAAATAAATAAGACACTGAGGAAACTTAAAATGAAGAATGGGACGGAACCAAAAATTTCGTCCCAAATGTGTCTTCACAGAACCACATATGGTATTAACAAATATTGATCAGTTCATGCATTTTTGATTCTCTGTAAGGTTTTCCTCTGTGTTCACAAGTTGTTCAACAAGGTCAAGTAAGCTAGCAAAAAGAAATACTTATTTAGAGCCTATTTGAAGAAGAATCATAAACAATGAATAAGCAGGTGGATGCAGGTATATTACCATCTTTTAGGCATTTGGAAGTATGTATCAGTATGAACAGGCTTTCTCTCTGCTCCTAAGGGCAGGACTTCAAAATACAGACTTTGCTGGAATGTTTATCTAATCTCTCAACACCTGACTAAAGCTAAATGCCAACCACAACAAATAATTGTTTCATTAAAAGATGTAGTTCTAGAAATTCTAGCAGATGAATCATTCAGATATATGTACACACATTTATGTCCCCCTTGGCTACACATATGCAAAACAACAATAACAACAACAAAAGCTAAACAAAACACAGAGAAAACAGAATGGATATGAAAAGAAATACCCACTATAATTGGTTCCTAACTCTCCACCATTAGTAAATACTATAGGCTAAATTCCTATAAATGGCTGTAATAAGAGTCAGATGTCTCATGAACACATATTGTAGAAAAACTAGTACAGTTTGACCCTTGAACAACAACATGGGTTTGATCCATGAGTGTCCACTTACATATGGAAATATTTTTGAAAAATACAGTACAGTACTGTAAATGCATTTTCTCTTATGACTTTCTTCTTTTATTTATACTTCGAGAGAGAGAGAGAGAGAGAGAGAGAGACACCATGATGAGGGGGGGGGGCAGAGAGACAGAGAGACAGAGACAGAGGATCCTAAGTGGGCTCCATGCTGACAGCAGCAAGCCCCATGCCAGGCCTCAACGTAGAAACTGAGATCATGACCTGAGCCAAAGTTTGATGGTCAACTGACTGAGCCACTCAGATGCCCCCCTTATGGTTTTCTTAATAACAGTTTTTTCTAGCTTACTTTTTTGTAAGCATATGGTATATAACACATATAAGCTAGAGAATACGTGTTAATTCAGAAAGTATTCTGGTCAACAGTAGACTATTAGTGATTATCAGGGATTTTCCACTACTGGCAGGGGAGGGGTGGGGGATGGCGAACCGTTACTTCCTTTGAGGGTGGAAGCAAAACGTTTCGGAGAAGACTGGAAGAGGTACTTTTCTTGGCGCAATTTGTTTCTCAGACTCACCTTGTTTACTTTTGCTTATCTGGTTCCTCAAAGTGTACCGTTTTCAATCATTTTTTCTTTTCCAACTTGATATCCGCAACTCATTGTATAGATTGGTGGGTTATGACCAAGAAGTACCAAGGGCTTTTCAATATAGTTAGTGTTTTCTAAAAGCATTTTTGAAGTGGACGAATGTATGTACAAAGGCAGGGGAGGCAGGGCTGAAGTATCCTCACGGTCAGGATGGTCCTTTTGTCACTGCTCCACAGTCTACACCACCCCTCAACTGTCGCCGTGTATCTGTCCCAAGATGTGAATTTGGTGCTACCTAGGAGCTTCCAGAAGAGACCAGAAATATAGAAAATGGTTCCTTCACAGCCCCATGGTTTGGAGCAGGATGTGGATCAGCATTGGTTTCCAGGTTCCAAAAGGTTTGCTTTCAGCACCAGTGATGACGGCTTCAAGATACCTGTACAGTCCCCTCTACCAGGGACTCAGAGGCACTGTGCCGCACTGGAGACCTCCTCCACGCCCCCCCCCCCCCAATATTTTCCATTGAGGCTTCAGTTAAATTTGTGGCCTAAATCTCTGTCCTCATGTCTCTGCTCTCAGACCCCACAAGTCCCAGTACTTCGAGGCTTCATCCAGCAGTAGTCCGCCAAGGTCATGATCTCAGTTTCTCGGTCCCCAACCAATGGAGGCCTGCTCCCAAGGCCAGTGGACTTGGCCTGGCGCTACAGCCTGGACACAAGGCCTCTGCTCACAGTCCGGGTGAAAAGCAGGGCGGGTCCAGCGGACTTGGAGCAAATCTGGACTCAGTCGGCGCCAAGTCACTGAGAAAGACACGATCCGGGGAGAGGGCCCCGTCCCGGCAGCGCCCCACCTCCACATCCCGACAAGCCCTGCGAGCCCAGCGGGCCCGGCAGGCATCGCGCGCCGCCCAGGCTTTCCCGCAAGGGCTGCCGGGTGCGGAGAGCCGCTGCTCGCCTCGGACCTTCCCTTGGGTCAGTGCTGCCGGCTCACGTGATGTCAGATACCCCGCGGGATGAGTCTGAACCCCTGGCACTGAAGGTGGGCACCACGGGCGCCGTGGAAGCCGCAGAGTAAAGGTTGGTCTTACTGGGCGCCGCCCAGCTCTGCCTGCTTGACTTACCCTCATGGTTTCTATAGGTTTTTTTTTTTTTTTCTCTTCTTTCTCTTTTTATTTATTTTTGAGAGACAGAGACAGAGACAGAGGCAGAGTGTGAGCGGGGGAGGGGCACAGAGAGAGGGAGACACAGACTCCAAATTAGGTTCCAGGTTCTGAGCTGTCAGCACAGAGCCCTAGGCGGGGCTTGAACTCGCGAACTGCCAGATCAGGATCATGACCTGAGCGGAAGTTGGTGGGCCAATGGATTGAGCCACCCAGGCGCCCCTACAGTTTTTTCTTGAACCCTAGATTATCCTGATCTGAACAGTGCCAGTAAGGATAACCGACCATTTCAAGGTGACACAGGTAGTTGTGAACCGAACTAGGGCACAGGTAAGACCTCGGTTTACTTCCAACAACCCACGTGGTAGAAACAAACCCCTTGTTCAGGACTGAATGCAGCACCAGTACATTCATTCTAATCCCATACTACCCCAACTCGAGAGAGCAGCTCCGATTGTGAGTTGAAGGCATAATAGTGTATTTTATTGGCAGTCTACTTTAAACATCACTTATAAATTGCTTGTGCTTTACTTGAAAATGAATGCAGAGTGAAGCTGAAAACCCCTGCTCAACGGTGTCCAGCCTCGGAAGAGCATTATGTCGTCAATAAAAATCCTAATAGGCTTGATTTTTTATCATTTGCCTGCATAATTGTTAATTCACAATGATTGCAGAAAGAACATGGTGTTACTTGGGTTAAAACAACTAAAAATGTAAAGATTTTCTCTTCAGGTATTCATCCAGAAGTAAGAAATTTGGCAGTAATTTTAATGTGTTCAATAAGAGAGTATGTCTTCACTTTGAAAGGAAACACGAATCTTAGGTGTTAAATTTCTTACTCGGCACAGGTTCGTTGGTATAATTTCTGATACCTAGTTTTCTTTTTTTCTGCATGAATACCAAAGGCCGATTGTAGGGGAGTGGTGACAGAGTTGATGGGTCAAACTTGGAGGAGCTTGAGGGATAAATAATCATTGTCAAGGAGAGAGAAAATTGCAGCTGGGAAGACAAACCGTCCCCCAAACTGCTTCAAATATGAAGAGCAGGGCAAGGACTAAGATGATAGTTAAGAGCAAAGGTAATAAGAAGAGGTAACTAGGAATCAGAATGTCTTATTTTAGTTCAGCACTAAATGCCTAAAGAAGAGGTCTAAAGAGTGATTGTTGAACTGAAGGCTAAAAAGGATGCTACTTCGAGGCATCAGTCTTTTTTGCATAGTTTTGACACCTGTATTGTCAATGTATAGATTTCAGATTCCCTTTCTTATATTTTTCTATTTTTCCTAGTTCTGCCACAAAATAAATCTATTAACATGGGAGTATTTAAATTTTTTTAATGTTTATTTATTCTTGAGAGAGAGGGAGAGACAGATAGAGCATAAGCAGGGGAGAGGCAGAGCGAGAGAGGGACACAGAATCCAAAGCAAGCTCCAGGCCCTGAGCTGTTGGCACAGAGCCCGTTGCGGGGCTTGAACTCATGAGCCGTGAGATCATGACCTGAGCTGAAGTCCCAGTGCCCAACCGACTGAGCCACCCAGGTGCCCCAACATGGGAGTATTTAAAATTTCAAAATCGTCTAGCAGTTCTCCTTTTAGTATGTTCAAAAAAAGAGTGAACCTGGTAGGTCCATCAAACATTTCAATTCCAAAATAATCTATAGAACTTTTGCTATTCTGGTTGTCCTTAAGTTTTTCGAAGATTCCATAAAATCAGAGCTCCAAATTTCACAAAGTACTTTAGATGAGATTTGAAAACCATAAGTTCCAGGAGTTCTGCTATCCGGACTGTAAATTTATGTTAATATTAAAAGTGTATGCAATTATGTTCACTTGCTTAACAACTGTACTGTATTATTAGCTCACATCAACTTGAGAGAAAAATATGTGTGGCAAACTGATCAAGCAGGTCTTAAATTGGAAATTTGTGGAGGAAGGTGAATTACGACCTAAGATGTAGAATGGGACATTGAACTGCATTTCTCAGAAGTGCTATAGATAGTTCCTGAGCAATACTCATAACTTCAGCTGGGCTTGTCGGGAGTCATGTGAGTACTCAGTCCCTGTGGAGTAAGAGTACACTTTAAAAACTGGACAGGGCAAAGTGACATTAAGGTGGCTACCTCAAAAGTATCTGATTTGTCTAAATACCTTGATTTCCTTCATTCCTCTGAACAATTCTGACTCGTGTGTTCCCTATTTCTTTTTGACTTCATAGCTCCCCTGGGCCGTCAACTTGTGATGACACTGTTTTCCCTGGTTCATCCCTGTAGCCTGGTGACCTAGTTCTTTGCTCTTCTATTCAGCTTCAATAATGCAACCCTTATTCTTTTATCTACCCCTCCCCACTTATTGTGGTATCTTGCCTTGTGCTACTGATACCATTAGATACATTAGATACATTTCTGCTTTCTTTATCACTATGTGGCTTTTACCTTATGTACCTGTATAACCCCACAGATTCTAAATTATCCTTTGGAGTTTGACATGAACTACTCAGAGTCTGGCATTTGATTAATATAGTCAATTTTATATAAGTAAAGTCCATACATGAGTAGCACTAAAGTTTGGTGGAATGTCTTAGAACAGCAGGGAAAAGGAGATGAGATCTGTCCTAAAAGAAAGAGCTCTAATGTACAAAGTGGATTGTGCATTAAAAGCACACTGATGTGTTAAAGAGTGTGTTAAAAAGGTTGTTGACAAATAAGAGGAGAAAAAAAAATAAATGATGTTGCTGAGAGATACTGAGTGCTCAGAGAAAGAGCGAATACAACTGATGCTTTCCTAATATAGATTGTAACTCCAGTATTCAGGCTATTAGTGTCAGAAACATTATCTTTCTTTCTCATCTTTGAATCCCCCTTAGATTCTAGCAAAATGCTTTTGAATTGAAATTAGTCTTTGTTGGCAGTGTCTTTCTTCTAAATGTTGAACAGTTGATATATTCTTGATGTACCCAGAAGAATCTTTTATGACTGAAAAGCTGGAAGAATCCATAGGGGAATGGTTACTCTAGTCTTGAATCCAGTCAGCAAAATAGGGATAAAAGAATTAACATTCATCAGACTCTTCCAAGCGTTCTGCAGCCATCATCTCGTTGAGTCTTCTTAAAATCCAATTGAAGGAGTATTTATTAGCCTGATTTTTCAGATGAAGAAATAATGACCCAGAGGTTAATAACTGTGATAGGCAGTAATTATTAATGTAAGGAGTTGCAGAAACTCAGAGTCCATACTCTGTTGGGTCCACCATGTTGTCCGTCAGTTGCTTGTGATTAGAAGATGAGGAGACCCTTGGGAAATAAATATCAGTCCAGTGAGAAGAAAGCAGGAAGATTATCTGGAGCATGTGCCTTCTGGGAAGAAAATTTTCTTATGAACTCAGATCTCAAAAGAAAATGTGTACTTAACCATAAAGGAGAGCTGAAGGGTGTCATGCCGCCCTAAGGAAGGTACCAGGAAAGGCTCAGAATAAAGGCACATTTATACAACTATTAACCACAATCAAATAAATATATAAATACAATTGTTGCACATATGCTTGGTATAAGAAAGTAGGCAAAGTACAAATAGCCCTGTTGTTCAGAGAACGTGTAACATCACACAATTTAAAGATAAATAACGTGGTTTGTTTTTATCTTTGTCACTGGGTTAAAAGGAAGTCATATTGCAAATTACATTGCAAGCATTATTAAGCTATTACTACTCAGGGTCAGAAAGTAGAATAAACAGCACCGAGAAAAGTCTTGGTAAGTTTTGCAATCAAGTGTGAATAAAACTTGTGGATGTGATTCTGAAATCCTTCTCACTGTGCGTGGAGATGACGTGGAGAGTTGAGAGGGGTGCCATAGGAGCAGAGAGGGCAAGTGTTGTCCTTAGGGAACAGAATCGAGGTAAGTGGCACAGAGTTGTAACTGTGTCTTTCCTTTTTCTTACAATTCCCAAACACTGGGCACACTGCCTAGCACCTACTGGTGTTTAGCAAATATCTTTTTTGTTCTAAATGGGAATAGTTTCCCAGTTCAAAACCATGTTGAACGAGTATAATATCATATAGTTGACAAGGTTTATAGAGTGCTTGCAGCTTATGAGAGAGATGACATTGTGAAACTAAGGTATCAGGGTAAACCCCAAGTGTAACTGTTGATATCACAATATATATTTTCAGTCCAGCCAGTACTTCCCATGGTTGTCCTTTTCCAGATGCCGCATGAGGCGCTGAGATGTAGAGGTAAATGAAGCACTCTGTGTTCTCAAGTTTCCCACTGTTTTAAGCTAATAACAACCAGGCTGTGACTTAACAGAGATCTTTGTCTTTACGAAAACATGTTCATGAAGAGGCAGGACAGGTGTCCTAGGCAGTAGCTGTTCTACTTATTGATGAAGGTGGATTATTAAGATATAAAGAGAGAGGCAAGTGAGGATTTCAACTGTCAGTCCATGACAACATCAGAATCCTGGGCCTTAGAGCTGCACATATTGCATGAGACAAGGCAGAGAAAAGCAAAGGAAGATAATGTTGTGTGTTTATTCTGTACTGCCCACTGTTCTAAGAATTTATATGCGCTACCTCATGTGATGCTCACAACAACAGTGGAAGTACAGTGTTTTCGTTCTACAAATGAGACAACCAAGGGATAGAAAAATGAAGTACTTTGCCCAATGTTAGTGGTAGTGCCTGATTTTTAACCTAGGTAATTTGGCTATATCCCCATTATCTTACTTTTTACACTAAACCAAAATATAGTTATGTGTCTAATTAGGAAAGCTGAAGAAAAAAATGGTGAGCTTCTCTCACTATGGGCTTTGTCTCTCTCTCTTTTTTTCACCATCCATTCTCTCTTCTAGGTACTTAGAACTCTGATAAGAGCTCTGGGCCAAAGGGAAGGGGCATAGTCTAATAATCTCATTCATACTAAAGTATTAAGGATCTAATGTTAGTTCTTTCCCAGAGACTTGTATTTTTAAAAGAGGGTATCAAAGAGTGGATAATGTATAATACACAAAAAGAGCAATGAAAAATTAAGGGGTGAGATGAGAGTCTGGTGGACTTTAGAGGATGTGGCTCACTCTCCTGGAAGTACTATAAACTTTCCTACTTGAGAATGGTCAATAGAGTAAGAAGTATATTTTCAGAATACTTAGAAGATTCTTCTTTAAAAGGCGAGCTTTGAAACAGGTCGTGAAAGAAGCAGTAGATGTGGGTCTCAGAGCAGGAGAGCTGGAAGCCATCATGATCATAGGAAGAGTAAGAGAGGAGGGTTTCTAAAATACAGACTTGTCTCTGATGAACCCGAACAATCCTGGAATCAGTGAGTACATTCTGAAATATAGTTCCTGAAGGTACAGCGGGTGAATACTTAGTTCTCTCTACTACCTTACTGTTTAAAATTGTTTTCTATATACAAAAAGCACATTGCTAACAGGTTAACACAGGGTCACAATTAGCTTTTCAATATTTTGCCCTGGAAACTTCATTTTTAAAACATAATCTTTTATGTGGAAGGCCTATACTGGACTCTGTCTAAGGGGACTTCTTTATTAAAATCCCCAAATTTCTATTATACAGTTTAATTTGCAAGAAAATTCTTTTATATTAACATGACCTATGGCATTTTAATATTCTTTATTTCTAGAAGAATTTCATAGCCTTACAAAGTAATTAGAGTGTATGCTTAATTTGAGAAATAAAATACTCCGTGATAATTGCATATGTAGAATAAGTTGAAGTGATTTTCCAAGTTCTTTATCCAATCTCCTTCTTAGTAAAATGATAAGACCCTCTTGTGACTCATTCTTTTCCCCTATTTTTCAATTCTCTAACTTCCTGGAAGCTCCTCTGTTCTGGTGGTCGGGTAGAGAAGCATTCACCCAGAAAATGAACTTGAAAGACTCTCCCATGAGTTCTTGGTTCACTGTTTTGTTTTGTTTTTCCCATGTCCTTTGCCTTGAAATAAAGGCCAGAATGAATAAGACGAGCAGTAGATGAAACTAATTTTGCTGTGTTTATCTAGAACATCATAGGCCAGAATATTAGTAAGTAAAAGGATAAGTTTTTATTTTTCTAGAATTTTTCTTCAAGTATACATCTGCGTATCATTCCAAATGTGTGTGGTAGGTTTGGGAGAGAAACTAAGAATGCTTTTCTACTTAATCAAAATAGTAATACCAGTATGTCAATGTTTATTCCTTGTGAAGTAAAAACTTGATTTGAACCTCTTTAAGGAGTGTTCTCCCTAATAGTCATTAGATAAAGCCATATGAAATGTCTATTTCTCTAGGCCAAAACGAATTCGATATTGGAAATTTCCTGTAGTCCAATCCATTGATACATTAATTGGTTAATTCCTTCAGCATTCAAGGGATAGATATAGGAGGCCATCTCTTATTCTTATAAGAAAATGTAACAATTTCTTAAAGAAAATAACGATCCATAAAAATAATTTGAGAATATAACTAGAAGTTCTGAATTGTGATGCCTCTAGCTTTGCTTTTCTTTTTCAAGGTTGCTTTGGCTATTCGAGGTCTTTCGTGGTTACATACAAATTTTAGGACTGTTTGTTCTAGCCCTGTGAAAAATGATACTGATTGCATTCAATGTGTAGATTGCTTTGAGTAGTATAGACATTTTAACAATGTTATTTCCAATCCACGAGTATGGAATGTCTTTCTATTTCTTTGTGTCCTCTTCAGTTCTTTCATCAGTGTTTCATAGTTTTCAAATTATATTACAAAGCTGTAGTGATAAAAACAGTATGGTACTGGCACAGCATAGACACATAGATCAATGGAACAGAATAGAAAACTCAGAAATAAACCACAACAATATGGTCAGTTAATCTTTGACAAAGCAGACAAGGGTATCCAATGGGAAAAAGGCACTCTCTTCAACAAGTGGTGTTGGGAAAACTGGATAGCAACATGCAAAAGAATGAAACTGCACCGCTTTCTCACACCATACACAAAAATAAATTCAAAATGGGTTAAAGACCTAAATGTGAGACATGAAACCATTAAAATCCTAAAACCATGAAACCATTAAAAAAGGAAAACACATGCAGTAACCTCTTTGACATTGACCATAGCAACTTCTTTTTTTTTTTTTTTTAATTTTTTTAACGTTTATTTATTTTTTGAGACAGAGAGAGACAGAGCACGAACGGGGGAGGGTCAGAGAGAGAGGGAGACACAGAATCTGAAACAGGCTCCAGGCTCTGAGCTGTCAGCACAGAGCCTGACGCGGGGCTCGAACCCACGAACTGCAAGATCATGACCTGAGCCGAAGTCGGACGCTTAACTGACTGAGCCACCCAGGCGCCCCGACCATAGCAACTTCTTATTAGATAAGTGTCCCAAGGAAAGGGAAACAAAAGCAAAAATAAACTATTGGGACTTCATCAAAATAAAAACCTTCTGCACAGTAAAGGAAATAGTCAATAAAACTAAAAGTCAACCTTTGGAATGGGAGATGATATTTGCAAATGACATATTTGATAAAGGGTTAGTATCCAAAATATATAAAGAACTTATAAAACTCGACACCCCCAAAAATGAATAATCCCGTTAAAAAATGGGCAGAAGACACGAATAGACACTTTTCCAAAGAAAACATACAGACGGCCAACAGATACATGAGAAGATGATCAACATCACTGATCATCAGTGAAATACAAATCCATACAGTGAGATACCACTTTACACCTGTCAGAATGTCTAAAATCAACAATACAATAAATAACAGTGAGGATGTAGAGAAAGGGGAACCTTCCTGCACTGTTGGTGGGAATGCAAACTGGTGCAGCCACACTGGAAAACAGTACAGAGTTTCCTCAAGAAGTTAAAAATACAACCACCCTATGATCCAGCAATTGCACTATTAGGTATTTACCCAAAGAATACAAAAATACTAATTCAGAGGGATACATGCACCCCAATGTTTATAGTAGCATTACCTGTAATAGCCAAACTATGGAAACAGCCTAAGTGTCATCAACTGATGAATGGATAGAGAAGATATGATATGCATATATCATGTACCTTTGTGTGTATGCATATAGAAACATACACACACACACACACACACAATGAAATATTACTCAGCCATAAAAAAGAAGAAAATCTTGCCATTTGCAACAATATAGATGGAGCTAGAGAGTATTATGCTAAGTGAAATAAGTCAGAGAAAGACAAATACCATATGATTTCACTCATATGTAGAATTTAAGAAACAAAATAAATGAGCAAAGGGGAAAAAGCAGAGGCAAATCAAGAAATGGACTCTTAGGGGCGCCTGGGTGGCGCAGTCGGTTAAGCGTCCGACTTCAGCCAGGTCACGATCTCGCGGTCCGTGAGTTCGAGCCCCGTGTCGGGCTCTGGGCTGATGGCTCAGAGCCTGGAGCCTGTTTCCGATTCTGTGTCTCCCTCTCTCTCTGCCCCTCCCCCATTCATGCTCTGTCTCTCTCTGTCCCAAAAAAATAAATAAACGTTGAAAAAAAAAATTAAAAAAAAAAAGAAATGGACTCTTAACTACAGAGAACAAACTGATGGTTATAAGAGGTTAGGTGGGTAGGAGGATGGGTTAAATAAGTGATGGGGATTAAGGAGTGCACATGTTGTGATGAGCACTGGGTTTTGTATGGAAGTGTTGAATCACTGTATTATATACCTGAAATTAATATTACACTGTATACTAAGTAACTGGAACTTAAATAAAAACTTCAATTTTTTTTTTGAGAAAATTGGGGTGCCTGAGTGTTTAAGCATCTGACTCTTGATTTTGGCTCAGTCATGATCTCACAGTTGTGAGATTGAGCCCCACATTGGGCTCAGCATGGAACATGGAGCCTGCTTGGGATTCTTTCTCTCTCCTCCTCTCTCTCTGCTCCTCCCTTCCTTGTGCTCTTTCTCTCTCTCAAAATAAATAAACTTAAAACCTTTTTCAAGACAGTAAAGATAAATTTCACTTATAAAAGTAGATAGGGACGCCTGGGTGGTTCAGTTGGTTGAGCGTCTGACTTTGGCTCAGGTCATGATCATGCAGTCCATGAGTTCGAGCCCCACATTGGGCTCTGTGCTGACAGCTCAGAGTCTGGAGCCTGCTTCGGATTCTGTGTCTCCCCCTCTCTGCCCCTCCCCCACTCATGCTCTGTCTCTCTCTCTCTCTCTCTCTCTTTCTGTCAAAAATAAATAAACTCTAAAAAAAAAAAAAAGTAGATGAGAAGCCTTAAATGAAACATGAAGAAATAAATAATATAATGAAAAATGATTCACCATTATCAAGTAAAATATATCCTGTAATAAAGGTGTTTAAATACAAGGGACCCTATCGATATAATCTGTATAAAGTTACTATAGATGCCTTGAAAAATTACATATACTTTCCTAGAAAACATTGATTTCAGGTAGTTATAAAAGCATTTTGATCTTATTTTTTAATAAAAGAAACGCTATCTTTTACAAACCAATGGCCAAATAATTGTCCAAATATGTCCAAATTGTGTACAAATATTAGATTAAAGGTTTTCAACGTGGAGGGAATTACATCTATCAGACATATCTGAGAACAGATTTTAGTCTCTGTCAAGATAGAGAACAAACATAATCCTCTGATTTCCTTCTCAACTCAACCCTTTAAATGCTGCATATGTACTGATGCCATGGAAACAAGAGTCCTATTGCTACATCCTGAGAAACCGCTGGGAAAGAGGGTAGGATTGAGTGAAGGGAGATGCAGCAACCCAGAGAGAAGGAAGTCTAGGGGTCAAGGGCAGGGTAAGACCTTCTTAGGGCATGCAGGCCCCTCTCTTGCACATATTAGTGGGTGAGCCATTGTCCTCTCCCGTTCCCTATGAGACAGAAGAGGCCACATTTGCCAAGAGCAGTTCAGGGATTGTTCCTTACATTGTCTGGGGTTAGTGAGTGGATTACAACAAGCAGCCCAGTCAACTCTGGTGTATTCCTTCCTTCATTCCCCTTTACACCCCAAAGTCCCCTTTACATCCTCCTTTACACTCCAAAGTCCAAGTGATCCAGCTAGGGACATAACTTTAGGGAAAAAGCAGTACCCGGTGGGGTTACAGAAAGATTTTCTGTGGGTGGGGCCATTTGTTGAGGGTTAACAAAGAATGATGGAACCCTGGCTGTCATGACAGTGGCTTTTTACAGTGAGCTTTGACCCAACACCTAAACTTATCAGAAGGGGCACGTTAATGTATGGGTGTATATTGCCGGGTAAGGAATATGAGATCCTAGGGAATAATAGAAAAACCTCTGAGGAATAGAACTCCTTTAAAAGAGAGACAAAAAAACTGAACAACCTATTCCCCGTGAAGTAGAACTGAGAAAATACCTTTTTAAATTGGCACAGAAAGTTTCTCGAAGAGGTAAGTAAAGATATTGATAAAAGGAAACAGAGGTTGTTTTTAAGACCTAATAGGAAAAATTAAGTATGAAATAGCATAGTAGATTAAAAACTCAATAAAATATACTGAATAGTAGAATGGATACAGCCACAGAAAGACTAAGTTTCTGTAAAATCAGATGGATAAATTACTATTGGAGCCAACAAGAAAGCAGAAAGGGACTTTTTTTTTTTTTAATTTAAGAGATATGAAGGTAGAAAGGTAGAATTGTCAGCATCCATATAGTAGGAATCTTGAAATGAGGGATAAAAATAAGTGGAAGGAATAAAATAATTGTCAAGATAATCATAGAGACTTTACCAAGTTTGAGAAAAATGAAATGCCTCAGGCTAAAATGACTTCAAGTGTGAAAGAATATCGCTAAGGGGGAAAATGCCAATGTCAAGATCTATTAACATGAAAGTTAGGAAAATTAAAACCAAAGATCAAAAATACAAAAAAAAAAAAAAAAAAGTAAGCAATGTGGAATAGGGCAACAACATAAAGTTTTTCACTGATAGATATATGGGGAAATTTACATCCTACAAAAAGAAGCTCCATATTATTTTTGAAGACATGTAACCCTACCCCATTTATACAAACTGTGTGTAAGAATTGGCATCATACAGATGCCAAGGCAATAAGATTAGATAATAATAATTATGAAATAATAGCTTAAAAACTAAAAATTGTAATCTTTAATAACATTTGTATTGATGAAACCATAAAAAATGACAAAATTCTTAGAACTGAATGAGAAAGAAAGCATGTCAAAATTTCATAAATATAGCTAAAGAAGCACATAGAGAAAAACTGAAAGCATTAAGTATGTTTATCAAAAAGAAGAAATATAGAAAGTAAATGAGCAAAGCTTTCCACTTAATATGAGGAAAAGTTTCAGAATAAACCCAAAGAGATAAAAACTATTAAAGATAATAACAGAAATTAATGATGTAGAGAATAAAAGCAATAGGGAAGATAAAAGAAAAATCTGTTTTTTGTTTGTTTTGGTTAAATGTCTATTTTTGAGAGAGAGAGAGGTAGAGTGCGAGTGGGGGAGGGGCAGAGAGAGAGCCAGAAGCAGGTTCCACGCAGTCATAGGGCACCTGAGTGGCTCAGTCTGTTGAGCATCTGACTCTTGGTTTCAGCTCAGGTCACGATCTCACAGTTCGCAGGTTCAAGCCCCACATCTGGCTCTGTGCTTACAACACAGAGCCTGCTTGGGATTGTTTCTCCCTTCCCCTCTACCCCCCCCCCACTCCCCCACCCACCACCACTTTCTTGTGCGCACTTATGTGCACATGCTGTCTCTCTCTCTCTCTCTGAAATAAACATAAAAATTATGTATAATATTGCAATATGTCACGTTCAGATTTATCCCAAGAGGACAAGTATGCCTTGTCATTAAAAATCAATCAACAGGGGCGCCTGGGTGGCGCAGTCGGTTAAGCGTCCGACTTCAGCCAGGTCACGATCTCGCGGTCCGTGAGTTCGAGCCCCGCGTCAGGCTCTGGGCTGATGGCTCAGAGCCTGGAGCCTGTTTCCGATTCTGTGTCTCCCTCTCTCTCTGACCCTCCCCTGTTCATGCTCTGTCTCTCTCTGTCCCAAAAATAAATAAACGTTGAAAAAAAAAAAAATAAAAAAAAAAAAAAAAATCAATCAACATAATTTGCCACGCTAATGGAACATGAAAGAACACATAATTATTTTAAAAATTGAGAAAAAGCTTTTGATGAAATTTGATTTCAAAACATATATTTATAGTAAATTTCAGAGACAAAATAAAGCCATATTTAAAGTTAATAAAGCCTTTTGTCAAAAACTTGGATCAAACATTCAACTTAGTAAGAAAATTTGCATGAGCCTATTTTGTGATGAGAGACCAGATGAAGATGCCCCCTATCATAACTATCATTCAAGACATTTTCAAAAATCCTGGGCAATGCAATAAGATAAGAAAAAGGAACAAGAAGAAATATCTGAGAGGATGATGCAAACTCTGGTTATAGATTATATGACCATTTGCTAAGGAAAACCCTTCAAAAGCAACAGACAGCCTTTAGAAATAACAGCAAAATCACCAGATACACAAGATTCACCTAGAAATATTGTTTTCCCCTATTCCAGTAATAGCACCATAAGAAATAGAATAAAACAAAATATATCATAATGCATCTATAAAGCAAGTAAGAAATAAACATAAAAATACATTAAACAGAAAAAAATAAGTGGAGACATACAGTATGTTCATTAATACTTATTCATTTATAAATTCACATCAGTCTAATAAAAAGTGGTAGGATGTTTTCAGAATTCTACAAATTCACTGTAAAAGTCCCAAGGAACATGACTGGCACCGTAACGTTTCAGACAAAGTATAAAATGTTGATGCAGGAACACACAGCTCAATGAGACAAATCTGTTACATGTGGAAACTTCATATATGAAATAGCACAAAACTCAGGAGAGAAGGGATGAATCGTTTGCTGACTAATGTTGGAGTAATTGGCTCACTTTATGAAAAATAAAGTTAAATTCTTAACTTAAGAAAAAAGGACAGGACACAGGCTCCTGGGTGGCTCAATTGGTTGAGCGTCCAGCTCTTGAATTTAGCTCAGGTCGTGATCCCAAGGTAGTGGGATCAAGCCCCAAGCTGGGTTACGTGCTGAGCATGGAAACTGCTTAAGACTCTCTACCCCACTCCGTCTCACAAATAAGTAAATAAATACATAAATAGATAAATAAATGGCAGGAGGATCAAATACATATAATTGATAAAAATATAGATCTAGAAAAATGTAAGCTAATGGTTTTGTATCTTGATGTAAAGAAGGATTTTTTAAATATCGAAATGAACCCAAATACACAAATAACAAGGGGAGAGAAGAATGTATGGGACATAATAATTTGAATTGTTTAATAAAATAATTGTAGGCAAAGCAAACAAATGACATACTGAGTGATATTTGCAACATTTAAAACTAATAAGATTCATGTGGTCAAAAAATTGTTTTTTTAAAATGTGGTATATACATACAATGGAATAATATTCAGCCTTAGAAAAGAAGGAGATCCTGTCATTTGCAACAACATGGATGAACATGGAGGGCATTATGCTAAGTGAATAAGTGAATAAACCAGACACTGAAGGACAAATACTACATGATACCACTAATTTGAGGAATCTAAAATAGTCACAGTCATAGAAGCAGACAATAGAATAATGGTTACCAGGAGGTGGGAGGGGAGGGGAAAATGGGGAGGTATTATTAGAGGTGCAGAGTTTCAGTTATTCAAGATTAAGAAGTCCTAGAGATTTCCCAGGCAGCATAGAGTCTATAGTTAATAATAGTGCATTGTATACTTAAAAATTTGCTAAGAGGGTAAATCATATAAATGTTCTTACCATCAAAACAAATGATAAAAGAAGGTGGGAGAAAACTTGTGGAGGTGATGGATATGTTTATGGGATAGATTGTAGTGATAGTTTCATGATATATATTTATCTCCAAACATATCAAGTTGTATACATTAAATATATACAGCTTTTTTTTTTTTATACAGCTTTTTTTTTTCCTTTTTTTCACATTGATCGTATCTCAGTGAATTGGTTTTAAAAGAAGAAAATCAAAAAGAAAAATATACAATTCAATAGAATAATAGTCCACATATATGAAGAGGTGACTCATAAGAGGGGAGTTTACTAACACTTGCTAGTAAATATGTAAGCTCAATGCAGTCAATTGAGGGGGCAATCTGGCAGGTCTAGGTGAAATTTTCATAACTCAGCAATCTCTCCCCTCAGCGTATTGTTCAGAGAAATACTTGGTTATAGTTATTAATTGTAGTGGGTAGTGGAGGCAACCTAGATGCCACTCCCCAGGGGAATAGATAAATGGATAAATGAAATTTTTGGATGTGTGGTTGCATGCTATGTAATACTACATAGCTCTTAGAAACAATAACTTAGCAAATGAATTCCTCTTGAACGTGCGTAACTGTTAAAATATTGAATGAAAAAAGTAAAAAAAAATTAAATCTATCATCTGATAAACTTGTGCAAATCAAAAGCCTGTAGATACACAAAACAACACTACATGTTTTGCAATAACTGTACATACCTAAGAATATGAAGTGGGAGTAGGACTACTGGCTTGAAGGGGAAAAATAAATGAAACCAAACAAAAAAGGGCCTCGCACATGTTGATAATGATGATGTGCCATGAACTGAAAAGTTTTGTTTACTTCAACTTCTGCCTCTGAATTGCATATTAAAAAAAAATCATTAGAAGGGCTTCTTCAAATAGTACCTTCATCTCTTCGTTATCACCATCAGATTTTGATTTTTAAGCTAGGGATCACCTTGAGTAGTTTGTAGAAGTTAGCCAGGTGACTGATTAGCTCCCTGGGGCTAGTGCCCCAGGGGCAACTGTATGTGGGCTCTGGGGACACCTGAGGTTGTATGTTAAAGTGCAGATTTGCAGATTTCTGGAGTCTATTGTATACCACTTAATGGGGGCCCAGGGATCTGTTTACTCAACAAGAGTCCCATGACATTTTCAATACAGGTGGTTTCTGCATCATACTGTGATAAGTACCATCTTAGTACCCCAAAAGTTAACCCCTTTTAAGGATGAATAAGGTTGCTCTTTATTATTTAAGGTTGCTCATTATTACCATTATTTTAAATATTATTTTGAATACTCCAATAAATACAGTAATATTTGAACTGTGAGTCTAAGCACCGATATCAGAAATAAATAGGTAATATCACTATTTCACTCTGGCATACAGAGGAAATTTTATAATAAACTCAGCTTCAGCCTGTAGAAATATCCTGCCTTCTGTGCTACATAAGGCAAAGAAAGGAGGCCTGGCAGGGACATTAGTTGGGGTCAGCACTGAGTTTCTAGAGTTGGTTAGTCCAATACAGTATTCCAAGGAATGTAACAGATTTGGTCTTCTAGAAGTCTTCTAGAAGTCTATCTCAGACCTAGCAGATGGAGCAGATGTGCCAAAGAGCAGGCCCATAGTATTTTAGTTGTGATTGATTGATGTCTCATTAAAGCTAAGCCCTAAGCAGCAGGCGGCGTATGATAAGCAGTATTCTCAAAATTATGAATCACAAGTATCTAGGGTGCTTGTTAAAACAGAGTCAGGGCCCCACTTCAGACCTACCAAGTCAGAATTGCTATGACTGGGAGCCAGGAATCTATTTGCTCATGAAATTCTTATGCTCTTAGAATAAACTCATTAATACTAGAGAAAGCAACTAGTTTGTACTCAATGTCTGGCATTCAGTGTAATGAGAGGACTACATAGATATTTAAAATCAATATTGGGACATAGGATTCTTTTCTGTTTATGTGTGTGTATACGTGTGTGTCTTGGTGGTTCCCCATAAAAACATACATGCAATGTCGATATCTATCTACAGAACAAAACAAATTTCTGGGGGAGAAGTGGAGAATGTTTTGTGAAGATTTACGGGATGGAGAACTATTGTTAATGTCGTTGATATGGGATTGTGAGTTTAGTTTGCACATGTGTTTGTTTGCTTGTGTGTGGTGGGAGGTGTCTCCTGGAGAAGTGCATGTAGCAGAGGACCCTGTACAGAGGAAGAAAAAATGGGAGCTATCTCATGGGAGGATTTGTGGAACTTTGAGCCTAAAGTCCTGTCACTTTGAGCACAGAGGGTGCTTTGGGACAGTGAGGACAGAGGGCAGAGGGTGATTTGGGACAGTGAGTAGAAGTACTCTTCCCATTTTCCCATAAAGCTGAGCTCCATGGGGCCTGTGCACTTTGGGAGGACCAGGAGATAGCCTCCTAGGCACCCATTCAGAACAATCCATCAGGAGACATAAGCAACAAGAAGTTGAGGAATTCAATGTGTGTGTGAGAGGAAGCCAAGAAATTTGGTACCTAATGTGTCAGTTACTGTTGAAGTGTCTAACCAGGGAGCCCCTGCTGGATGAGGGGCCTTATTGGCAGGGGTCATTCCTCTGCAGAAGAAGCAGAGAGCTGGTGAAAGCAAAAACCTATTTTTAAAAATGGAGTTAAAAAAAATGGAGTTAAAGGTCATGTGATCTATAATCAGCTCATGCTCAGAGAAACAAAAATATTTCAGACATTGGAGGTGTTGGGTCAAGATCCAGGATATGACTGTACTCATTAAAGGCTGATGGATGCTGGAGTCAAAGGTCAAAGAAAGTAAAGGACGGTGAACAGTAATGAGTCAGAATATCAACTGTAATGTTGAAGTCACGAATGTTGACAGAAGAGAAGGGGCAGAAAGGAAGATGATGAATCAGGCACAGATGTGGTTGAAGAAGGTACTGGTGAGTTGTGAAGGATGATAAATGGTGGTGAAAAGGCTGATAAAAATATATCCTATGGACTTTGAATGTAGAAAAATGAAACAGAGTTGATCAGTGATCAGAAAGTAACACTGGGGAGCAAGGCCCAGACTTTCAGTGTATTAAGCAGAGTAGGGGAATAGAAGTACCAGCAAGAGTGCTGAGGGGATTACTAGATCATTCTGGGAAAGACCAAGTTTCACAGTGCAGCTCATGATTTGAAGGGAGGCCGTGAAAAGACATTTATGGATAAAAATAAACTTGCTCAAAAGTAAGCAAGATTTCTAAGGAACTTCATAAATGGTACTAGAAGTTGGGTCAAAAAGAAAAGAGCTAAGGTAGAGAGTGAATGTGTAGGCTTGAATTAGGTTGGAATGAGAGTAGAATACAGTAGGTGTCTGGTTTTGGTTTAGGGACTAGGGGATCATTAGGCAAGAACCCTAGTTGGCCTTGAGGATGACATTTAGGAGAAGAGAGAGTTGAGCATTTGGAAAGATCTAGAAGATGTAGTGTATGGCTTCTTTCAAAGTGTGAAAGCATATATGCATATATGTCAGAAGGAGGTTTTAAAAAATAAATCAGTTGTCCAAATACCATGTAGTGTCTAATCACCAATTATTTTTCCTATTGTATAATGTGTCATATTTATTTATACACTAGACATTTCAGTTTTCCTAGTTTAAAAAATTCTAGTTTAAATGGAAAATTCTCAAAATGACCAGAAATCTAAATAGTAACTTGTTAGATTTTTGTATAGATGGTCACCATGGCAGAATTTGGCAAGACAGTGGTAATTTGTCCTGATTTAAAATGAAAATGGTTATAGAGAAGGGACTCATCAATGCCAATCTTTCATCCATTTATTCTTTCTGTTCTTTGTGGATTGATTCATTAAATAAGTGTCTACTAAGTACCCGTCATGCACCAGACACCGTGCTAGGGTTTGAGTATATACATTGGTAAATAAAATAGACTGAGCAGCAGCAGGGTATAGATACTGAACAAGACAACAAATTAATACTGTGTAGTTACAAATTATGAGCTGTGCAGTAAAAGAACTGAATATGGTGCAGTGACCCAGGATCCCCAGGCAGGAGTAACCTACTGAGAAAGGATAATCAGAGAAGGCCTCTTTGAGATGGTGACATCCAAAAGGAGAACTGATGGAGGAAGGAGCGGGTAGACGAAGAGTATTCCAGGCCCATGTGAAGTCCCCAGGGAGGGAAAGAGCTGGTGAATTTAAGGAAAGCATAGAAGGCAAAGCTGGCTTCAGCCCAAAGGAAGGGGGAGAGATAGTTGGAGCAAGACTACACAGAGCCTTGTTGACATGTGATTCCCAATTGGATCGTTGAACAAAAAGATGTTAAGAGTTTAGTATGTATATTTTGGCCCAGTGAAGGATGACCGCTTAACTACAAACTAATATGTGCTTTTTCTCTACTAATCTTAGGTTATTAACATAACCAAAACATGTTTTGTTGTTGTGTTGTGTTGTGTTTCTTCCCTTACACTTAAAGCACAGAGCTCTAAGTAACTTACTATCTCTAATAAAAACTCATGTAGGCTGGGGGATATAGTGCTGTTCCGGTTAGATTTTCTGTGGCTTAACACAGATGGGAAAAGTATTTTAAGAAGCTTAGCTATTTTGTTAAATGTTTATGACTTGTAAATTCCCAGCCTTTTAGGATTATCCAAAAGTGTTGACATTGATGGTGAATTTGAAGGGAAATTAGCCAAATATGTTTGTCTAATTAACCAGTGGGGTCTAATAATAGCTGTCAGAGTTGGCATGTAAAGCAGGGCTACTTATTTATTGCACAGAGATATGTTCACATTATTTTCCTTTGAAGTTTAGATTTTCAAATTCTTTCCCACCACTTTCTGGAGAGTCATTGAATGAGCTGTCAAGAGCATGAATCCCCAACCTCTCTTCTTTCTAAAAAGAAAAAAAAAAAAAAAAAAGTAGCCTACTAGTTTAATTTCGCCAGAAGTCTGACTGTTCCAAACTTCTATTTCTGTGCTCTTTATAAAATACAGAAGGGAAATCACTCACTCTACTTTTGGCTCAGTGGTCTTAAGAGATGAGAAGAATTTTGAGTTTCTTGTGATGTTTTTTAATCTCTTGGGCTAATGGTTTTATAATTCAGCAATTATATATCATCTTTGTTTAAGTAACTGTAGCAGTTAGGTATGTAAAGTTGTAATAATTCTGTCAGACCAAAATGTTAATATTTAGCAAATTACTACAGGACCTCCTACAGGGAGTAACAGACAGGAGAAAGAATACTGTCGTTGAGTGAATATGACTTCAGATACTCTACCAGGTATTTTACATAAAATTTGACTCATTTTCACAAACAGTACTATGCTATATTATGAATTTGTTTGCACTGAGTAAATAGGTTCACAAGCCCATAGGCTGTGTTGGGAAGCATTCATTTAGACCTATATATTTCAGTGTCTGAAGTTTGTGCCCTTTCTCCATTTTATTCACTGTTGACTTACCACACCTATCACCCAAGTGGAAAATAATTCTTATAGTGTTGATCATTGTGTGTCAGGTATGCTGTTGTGTAGCGAAGTATATTTTCTGTTTTTTTTTTTTTTTTTTTTTTTAATTTTTTTTTTTAATTTTTTTTTTCAACGTTTATTTATTTTTGGGACAGAGAGAGACAGAGCATGAACGGGGGAGGGGCAGAGAGAGAGGGAGACACAGAATCGGAAACAGGCTCCGGGCTCTGAGCCATCAGCCCAGAGCCCGACGCGGGGCTCGAACTCACGGACCGCGAGATCGTGACCTGGCTGAAGTTGGACGCTTAACCGACTGCGCCACCCAGGCGCCCCGTATATTTTCTGTTTTAAAATAATTTGAAAATGATGGTGATTAATGGTTGTCATCTGTTCATATTTCTTGACCTGCTAGGTGGATAAAATAGGATAATTCCACATGAGTGTGGTTTCTTATATTCTGGGCTTTAGGATGAAAAAATTAACATATTGATTATCTCAGCCTACAAGTAATATAAATAGCTGATGTACCGTAAGTGTGAGCTATTTTTTTTTTTTTATATCATGCTTACTCTTGACCCAAAAAGAGCCACCTGAAATCAAATCATTTTAACAGGACTTATTGACCATGTCAACCAGATAAGGAACTATTTTTGAAGCATTCCTATACTAATTCTACTGATGACAAACACCAATCCCATAGCTTTTCTAGCCTTTGTTTTTTATCTCTAAAATAAAGGGATTTTAAAATCACTTTGAGCTATGAAACTCTTATATTTGACTCATGAATATCATTTACAGAGTAATCAGGATGAGACAAAACATTAAGCATTTTTATTTAAAATAGAATGATGGTTTCTTTTCTTTTTATATAATGCCTAGGTGTTTGGAATTCATGGGAGATGAGAGAAGTTGCTTCTGTATTTTTCTTTTAATATTTTCTTTCTACTTCAGTATTTTTAGTCTTTTAGCAAATTTTGCTTAAGAAAAATGATGAATAATAAGTATACGTGAAATGGTTTATAAATTTTAACTTTGGTATATTTATTTTAAAATCTGTAGGTAACTTGTTTCGCATGTTTTCGTTTTGCTTTTTAGTATTGTTGACAATAATACATCAACTTGGCCCCAGGATAGTAATTAACAACCCAGTCAGAGGTTGCTAGTAATTTCCCATTTATTTGGGAAGGAAATTTTATTAAGTAAGTTGGAATCATGAGTATTAGGTAGAGAATAATTGTGAAGTTGCATTCAACATAATGGTATATGAAGAAAGGAAATGAGCAAAATAAAATTAAAATTCAAGTCTAGAAGTTACAAAAATAGTTTCCAAAAGAAGACAACCTTTATAGAAAGACTATTTTTGACCTCCCAATGTGTATGAGAATGTGTTTCAAGTCGTTAGAAAAATTAAAACAAAACAAAATTTAAAAATCTATGATAGTAGTTGAAGAAGAGTAGAATGCCCTTATTTAAAAAATTTGAGTGAATAAAATTTGTGTATTGACATTTGACTATCTTCTCTTACCTTGCCTATGTAGTAAATGAAATATGAAGAGAGGGTAGAGTGCCTGGGTGGCTCAGTGGGTTGAGTATCCAAGTCTTGATTTAGACTTAGGTCATGATCCTAGGTTTGTGGTATCCAGCCCTGTGTGAGGCTCTGTGCTGAGGGTGGAGCCTGCTTGGGATTCTCTCTCTTTCTCTCTCTCTCTCTCTCTGCCCCTCTCCCCTGCTTGTATGCATGCTCTCTCACTCTCAAATAAAAAAAAGAAAAAAATACTATAAAATGTAGGTGGAGGAAAAATAATAATGGTAGGCAAATAACCAAAGCATAGGTGTTGGGGAAATGGAAGAGTGTATGTCAGAGCCTTGCTGAGACTGATGCTCAGTCACAATGATATATTCTGACCTAGAAATGTGAATGACATGGGGGGGGGTAAGGTGGAGAGTGGGGGTTACTGGGTAATGGCAGTGGGAATCCTCACAAGGATCTGTCTCAGCACATCTATAAGTATCAACCTTAAAGACAGCCGGTTATATTTTACTAGCAAAATGAGTTTATTAGGAATAGCAGAGAAATTGCAATTCTGAACATGCAAGGTCAGTTTCTGTTAGGTTTCAGGAGGTTATTGGGAAGGGTTGTTTCAAACAAAAGTTCATTGGAGAAGGACAAGATATCAAAATTATGCAGTTTCTTGTTGGTTGCACGTGGTGGTTAGGGTGTTGTTGCTGGGGCAGGGAGGGATCCTCCTTCTCTCTCTTAAAAGCAGAAGATGAAATTCCTGCTTTTTGATGTGAAATATGTCCTCCTTTTGTCGAGGTAATTCTTATCTTCCTTTCTGTGGGGTGTGTAAGCTGCAAGGAGTGATGTGTGCATGAGAGCAGCCCCCTTCAGGGCTTCCCCAACTCCATTTTAAATGAAGTTTCCTTTATTTATTTTCACAGAAGCTTTTGCTTTCGTTGTTTCTTCATCCACTTTAATACGCATAGAAGGAAGTTAAATGTTAACTAAAATTAGTAGTAGAGTTGTGGGAATAAATATTGTTCTAACGTAGAACATAATTGCAATTTAGATATAAATAGAATCTTGGTTCTTTTGTAAAAATGGCATGGCTAGAATACTTTCAGATTAAAAGTTGTATTGATCTATTTTGTTGAAATGAAATTCAATAGAAATTTATTTGAAAGCCTTTAAAAATGTTTTAAGTGATTGAAAGACAAACAGGTTTTTGTAATTGGCTTTATACCTATATACACATGAACCACTCATGTTATACAGATTTTACCTCAGGAAAATTATCACTATTATGTCTGCACTTTACATGCTGAATTACTCAGATTCTGATATTATAAGGAGACATAAAGAGACAAAGCATATATTAATGTCCTACTCCAAGAAATGTAGAGCAAAAAGTCTTTGGCTCACAAAATATTAAAAATGGAAGAGACCTTAGTTGTCCTTTACATGGGGGTTGGCAAACTACCACCTGGGGCCAAATCTAGCCCAATACGTGTTTATTTATGCCCAAGACATAATAGTTTCTACATTTTTAAATGGTTGAAAAACTTTATATTATATAGAAAAAATTATATGAAATTCAAGTTTCAATGTCCACAAATAAAGTTTTATTAGAATACAGTGGCACCCATTCATTTGTGTATCGTCTATTACAGATTTCATGACCTGATGGGCAGACTGAGTAGTTGCATTGAAGAGCATATGAACCACAACACCTAAAAGGTTTACTATCTGGCCCTTTACAGATAAAGTTTGTTGACATTTGATGTAGATACAAATTGTTTCCTCTCTGGGATTGATCCTCAGGGATTACTAGGTCCCTGTTTGATAAAGATTCTGCTTTGAGGTTGGGTAGAAAAGTACACAGTGATTGACAGGGATGTCTGCCTCAGACAAGGGAGGGTGATGGTGGCATTGGTTCATCATTTTCCAGTCAGATTTCTTGCAATGTATAGGATACATGGTTACGTAGTTTGCATTAAAGCTCAGTAGAACACTAGGTCATTATGCATCACGGCCTTGTTTCCATTATTTCCTGGTACAAAACCAACCATTTAAGATCATCTTAGTGTACATTAAGAATCATGGAGACAGCTTTTTAAAAATGCAACCCCTTCCTCAATGCCAACACACATAGGACTATGATTTTATAAATTTAGGGTGAGGGGAGTAGGGACTTCCATTTTCAAAGATGTTGGAACTGACAAGATGTTTTTCTAAAACTATAATGTCCAATACCCTAACCACTAGGCACAGGTAACTATTTAAATTTAAATTAAATAAAATTTAATTTTTAGTTTTCCTGTTGTGTGAACCATATTTCGAGTCCTTAAAAACCACATGAGCCAAATGAATACCTCAGAAGAACATTTCTTTTATTGCAGAGAGTTCCACTGGACAGAGCTAATCTCGAGATTCCAGGATCTCAGTTTAATCTCAAAAGTTCACTAATCAGCTTTAAAAAACATCGTTAGTTTGTTTTCATACTGCCAGAAATGTGTAGAAAAGAAAGTTAAGAAAAAAAAATAAGAAACTAAGGTAAGGATGGTGATTTTCATCCACTATGTAAGTCATCCATTTCCCATTAAGGTGATGAAAAATATATATAAAATGAGATATGTATAAAGATATATAAAATATAAAATCATAAAGACCTAACAGTGACAGGAGGATAACATTTTTATGTCAGATGCTTGGAGGAATTTTATAAAACATGGTATGGGGAGACAGGATTGAGATCCGACTGATCAAGCTATATGAGTCAACAGATGCAATAGAAAAGTTTGCCTGAAGAATAAGAATTTGAGATAAGGGGATAACCCCACAGTTACAACAGGTGCCAGAAGCAAAGGTGGGCCATTGGAAAGCCAATGGGTAGCAGTACTGACACCCCCGAGAAAGTGTGATATTCTTGCTCAGAAACATGTGGCATTGACATCACGCTTTGTAACACATGCTGTTGCCTCTGCCTAATGAATTGTGGTCATACAACTTAGACGAAAGGGCTCGAGTGAGTCAGTGACTGAATCTTGTGGAATAGGGTCGATGGCCACTGTCGACCTGGCTTGACCTCTGTTATTGAGTCTTCCTTTCTCACACTGTCAAGAGAAAATCTGAGGTGACAACATACATCTACTACAAACCTAAATTTTTCTTCTCCTACTAATTCTGCGTAAAAGAGTAGCACAATGTATTTCACGATTAACATCTTATTCTCTCAGTACTGAAAAACAAAACAAAGTAGTAATATCTAAATATACCAATCACTCTGTAAAGGTGAACAGAGAAACATGACCAGATATGTGAAACACACAGTAGTTCAAAAGAAGAAAACCTGTGAAAAACAAATGCTTCTGAAAGTCCGTGCGACACATTTAACTGCAAGGAATGAGAGACAATGTTTAACAGTATCTGACTCAGGGAGCTATTTTGTGCGTGAACAAGACACCTATCAAAAAAAAAAATAGCTTTTAGATGAAAAGGGTGGTTAACAAAGGTTTGTAATGGCATGAAGGCAGAAAATTTATGTTGAATATTTTAGAAATCTGAACCAGTGAATTATGGACCAGATTGAGGAATTGTCCCAGAATTTAGAGTAGAAAATGACATAAATGTACAATCAGAAATATAAAGGGCATTGATAAAAACCCTAACATACAGCAGAAGACAGACTATTCACAGGAAAAGCAATTCCCAAAGGAATAATGGAAGAGTATTTTCTTGGTGGGGACTTAAATCCAGGAAAAATTGCTTATCTAAAAATATGATAAAAGTCCTGAATTAAAAACAAAACATTTAAAGCATTAAGATGACAGGGAAAAAGTTTGTTTATAAAAGGAAAAAAAAATCAAGTTGATATCAGACTCTCCACAATTTGAAAAATATGGAAGAGAAATGAACACAAGACTCTTGAGAGAAATATATTGAAACCCAAGAATGTTATAGTCAGACAGGCTATCATTCATATTTGGAGTAATAGATATTAATAGACACAAAAGGAGTCCAAATGTTTTTACCAACATTCCTTTTCTGGAAAAAAAAAAGATTAAGAAAATTTAAAAAGTATTCCAGCTGAATGAGGAATGAATCAAACTAAAAAAACAAATAATCAGGATTATTGTCCTAATGGGAAGTATGGTAATTAAAACTAAACAAAGAATCAATATTTAAATCACTGTTGTTAATACAGCGAGAGGTTAAAAACAATAGGAAAAAGTTTGAGTAATTCTTTCAAAAGAAACAAAAAATGTTTAAAAATGATAGTATTCTGGATAAGAAATCCAAAATTACACCAACAAAGTCTTAGAATAGGAGTGTGAATTACTGCTTACAAAATTATTCATGTTATGTGTGTGTGATGGGGGTTCTCAAATTTGTGTATTTTATTTTTGACGTGATATATATAGATAGAATTAAAGAAATAAAAAGGTATTTTACATGTAAATTAACCATTAGTTGGAAAAATGATTTCCAAAAAATAAGTAAAAGAAACAAAATTTGGATACATAAGAAACAAATCTGAAGGCATACAAATAAGAAAATGAAGAAGCAAAATTTTTTTCCATGACATCTTTAAAACTGAAAATCGTAAGTAAATAAATGTGTGCCTACAGTACAGTGAATTTTTACTCCTGGCCCTAACTCGCTCTCCTTACCCCTTTTGTCCCTATTAAAGGAATTATCCTTAGCAACCATTTGTCTTTATTTCAGATTTGATACCTTTTATATTTCCTTTTATTTGGAAAGCTTCCTGAAGGAAACAATATATCCCCATTCCATATTTCTCCATAATTCTAGTTACATTATCTTTAGTACTACCAGCAGCAGTCAAAAAGTCATTTTAGGAAGGATTTTGCTGACTTCGGTTTCTTTTTACTTTTGAAGTTCATGATGATCTTTTAGTCAGTGTTATAATCTCACCTGTGAACTTCTACTTGTCCATCATGTTTCCAAAGGGCACCTATGAGAAATGCTAACTATATGTTTGTTTAGACATTTATCTATCCATCATTCATTTGGTAGATATAAAAGGCTCACCTTTTGCCTAGGATTGGAGATAAAATCCAGACCTCATGGAATTTAGAGATGATCCAAAGTAATGTGCCAAGTTATTGTTTAAGCCCCTGTAGCAGCTGGGCTAGCCCACACAACCCAAATGTGTGTCTCATTCCTGTGTACTTACCAGTGTGAAACCTTTTCTCCAATTATCTTAAGCTCTTCTGCTCTCCCACTTTTTTATAATCTATTTATTCCATTTGAATGTCTCTTTACTTCTATCATGTTGGCCACTGTGTTTTTCTTAAAATTATTTCCCATGATTAACTGGAGTAGTAACTCCTCAAACCAGTATTCTTAATAATAATTCTTGCTTCCATGTCACCACCATGAATGATACCTAGCTGTCCCTGAATTTTAGCTTCATTCAATATAGGTCTGAAGTCCCTGGAATGAGCTTTTCATTGGGTTAGCATAGGCCACTTGCTCTCTCAGCTTACCTGCCATAGAGAGAGGGACTGTCTTTATGCTTTAAACTTTTGGTTGGCTTCCTCCCAAGTAGAGCTTGGGTGCTGAAAGCAGCAACTGCTGTCTACAGTGCATACACAAATGTCTTTGTGTGAATGTTTTAAATGTATGCGTATTAGGTATATGTGTATGGATATAGAATATTAAGAATTCATTTATTGATATTTAAACTCTCCTGAGTCCCTGTTTCCTTATGATTAAAAGAAGTTACTTATTATTATTATTATTTTTTAATGTTTTCATTTATTTTTCAGAGAGAGAGAGTGTAAGCGGTAGAGGGGCAGAGAGGGAGACACAGAATCCAAAGCAGGCTCCTGAGTCACCCAGGCACCCCTAAAAGGAGACTGTGTGTTTCATATCACGTTCCACAGATTCTAAAATTTTCTGTGGAAGGGTCTAGAAAATGATTCCACAGTCCCCCGGGACTGTGAGAAGATAGGTCTCTGGGCTCTCCACCATTGCTTCAATGTGCACAGATGTGCTTTTAGTTGTTTTAGAGGATTTTATTAAAAGAAAGTCATCGGTAACTCAAGCACTGACTAGCACTGTAATAGATCCTTCCTTCTCAAGGACCTACATACAGTATTAGCAATCTGGGGACTTGTGAGTACTGCAGTCTTGTCTCACAATGGACCTTCCAAATTAGAATCTGTATTTTAACAAGATCACTAGATGACCCATTTCAAGTTGAACTTTAAGGAGCATTGTACTAGTTGATCCCTAAAGTCACTTTCACGTTTATACAATATATATATTTTATCTTTCCTTATTTTGCTTTTTGTACTTCTTGGTACTTTGGTTCAGAGAAAAAGAAATCCATCAAAGATATACAACATAAAGAATTTTTTGGTTAAATGTAGTAGAGAGAGATATTGGACTTGAATAGGATTCCAAATTTATTGATAGTAACTATGGCAGATAAAAGTTATCTGGCTTTATTTGATTATAATTGCCAATTGCTCTTATAAGAAACATATACGAGATCAAATATCCTATAATTAATGAAAAAAAATCTTCCAGAGGTAGTTCAAAGGAGATTGGGAAAGTGAAAGAGAAGCGTATTAAATATTGATAATGATAAAATCAAGAGAAGATGATGAGTGCCTGTATTGGTAGAATGTTTTAGAGTTTACCAAGCATTTGAATATTGAACAATTCATTGAAGTCATTAACAATTCAGGGAGGAAGGCAAAATATGTATTTTCAACCCCAGTTTACACATTTAAATAAGGCCTGAACCAGTAGTGTGTCATAACCAAGACTAGTGCATTTTGTTTCTGTCCTGAAGTTGGTCTCTCCCTTTTCTCTAACTTCATGTCAAAATAATGTTAGTCCAAGCACAAATGGGCCATGGAGAAGGATGTTTTTACTATATTTACAATTTCTGAGGATGACATTTTTCCAGTTGCAGAAATGTCTCTTTTTGGTTTCCACTTTTTTTTAATGCTTTCTCTATAATGTTTTTTTCTAACCTTTTTATTTTCTCCTTCCTCTTTTCCTCACCAGTTTCTTCCTCCCTCTCTAACTTTAGCAGCATGTGAGGCCAGACCCTGCTGATTCACAATAACTGGTTCAGCCTCCACATCACCCCTGCCCTTGCAGGATCTTCCTCATTTCCTATGGCCACCTGCCTGCTGATCATTCTTGCTGGGACTCAGGATTCGAGACTCTGTGTGGCTCAGCTCTCTGTTCTACCTCCTCCTCTCCACCTGGCCCAACCACTGCTCCGCCAGGCCTTCCTCCTCTGCCCAATGTTGTTATGGCAACCGACAGTCAGTGGGCCTGGGAGACACCGAGCTGAGCCAAAACTGGCAGGAAGAGACACTGAGCAGCATCTGCGGGGGCTGATAAGGCCAAAGTGTTGGGTTGGTCCCCTCTGGTAAGAAAAGAGAGAGAGGGAAATATCGAGAGCATATTGGCTCTGGTAGATCTACCAGGAATGTTTTCTGACCTGATGGAATGGCTGCAAGGCCCTGCTTACAGGTCCTGGTTGAGTTACATAGGACTTTCTGCTTTGTGTGCCCGAATCCAGCCTTTTGGATCAACATCTCAACATCTCCATCTCTACAACCATTAGAAGAAAGAGAAAAATGAAAATGGTTTTAGGTTCTGGGAGGCAAAGTTTAGAAGAAAATACCGTTTGCTCTATTTAGTACAATATATTCCTCTATCCCGGCTTTATCCAAATTGTTAGCTCTGATTATTGTGGAGAGGGGTAAATGATCATTTTACATTTTAAAATCCACATGCTAGGATTTAAATAAGAGTGTTTTTCTTTGCTGCAAACAAAAGCAACCTATAAAGCCATCAATGATGGTTGCCTCATATTTTCAGAGTATTTACAAGTACCAAAAATGATGAAGGCATTAAGGACAATAAGCCTTACACAGTCATTCACGGTCATTTAGAAAAGTGGAGTTGGAGATAAGGATTGTTAGAATTCTGCTTCTTAGACGGCTGTGTTCTTATACCTGCAACACATGTCTGTGTAATAGCCAATAATTTAGGATATTAGGGGCGCCTGGGTGGCTCAGTCGAATAAGCATCTGACGCTTGATTTTGGCTCAGGTCATGATCTCACAGTTCGTGGATTCAAGCCTCACCCCTGCTTGGGATTCTCCCTCTCTCTCTGCCCCTCCCTCTCTCTCTGCCCCTCCCCTCCCCTGCTTGTGCATGCTCTCTCTCAAAATAAATAAATAAACTTAAAAAATAATAATAATTTAGAATATTAAAATGCTGAGGCGAGCAGAGACTGACTGGTTTATTTCTCAGTCTACAAATGAGAAGAGTGTGGGCCAGAAAATGGAAGGGCCTGGCTGTGGCCACATAGCTTCTGAGCTGCAGGGCTGGGCCTGTATTTCAGTGATAATACCTTGTTATTCTTCCATTAAACATGAATTCAGCTATAAAAGCTAAAACAAATTTAGAGAAGAATCCTTTGGGCCTCAGTATTTAGGGAAATTGTGTGCATATACCTATGACTGTGTTCTTAAAGGCTCATCACTCCATATGGCTCTGCAGCAAACAATCCAAACCCAATCAAAATACCAGGGACGCTGTCTTACTGTCTTTGGGATTTTAGAATCCCTTTACACACTAATCAGGGATCATTATATTTATCAAAACAGAATATAAATTTATAAAATTTAACAACATAAAAGATAATAAAAGGAAGGCAAAGGGGAAACAAGGCAAGAGGTAGTTGTAAATATGCTAAATTTTCCATTTTAATGAAAGAAAATTAACACTGTGTCAAGTAACACACATTTATTATTTAAATATTATAATCTTAACCATCAGAAGTCTTTAAAAATACAGAAACTGATTAAAACTGATTATCTTTTAGATAAGGAGGGCTTAACTTGTGTTTTAGACTATTCCTTGTGGTTTGAACTTTTAAATGTGTGCATGTTCTCCTTTAAAACCAAAATTGACACTCTCTTCAATAAGGGTTTGGTTTCATAAATTATGGTGCAGTTATAAAATGGAATAGTTGGCTTCCATTGAGAAGAATAGAACTGATCTGTTTATTCTCATATAGAAGTACATCCACATGAAAGGGTAAAAGAAGAAATAAAGAAATTAAGTTATGGAATCATATAGAGCATTACCTGTAAAAGTAAACACCCTTATCACTGTGTGTATGTGTATCTTATAAAAAGAGATATGGAAAGGCACATACCTAACTCTTAGATTTGCAGGGAGAAGAAATGAGGGACTGGAATCTTTTTAAAATGGATTCTTTGAGTGTTTAAATATTAATAATATATTAATTTTGTAAATTCAGTATTTTATTTTAAAATATGAAAACAAATTATAGAACTAAAAGGGAGTTGGAAAATGTGTACCTTGATGAAATATCTCACAAATATTATAATATTTATATAAATTTAGCAAAAACTCTTTTAAATATAATATTAGAAAGAGATAAAAAGCTTCCTACATCATTTATTTGAGTATATTTATGATTTTGGGGGGTGGGATATAAAGTCGAAAAATAAGAATATAAAGAAAAAATATACAGCAGTAGAATTCACTTTGAAAATAAACCATAAATGAAGATCCCTCTTTGGAAACAAATGGATTTTGAAATGTAATCATTTTGAATTTTTGCTTTAAATAGGTATATTTTCTCTAAATATGAAGTGAGATAATTATGAGATTTTCTTTTTTTCTCCTTCCCCATTAATCCATTTGTATTGTCTTGAAAAGTTTAGTGAATGAATATAAAGTCATGATGAAAGCTGTTATGATGACTATTGTCTTCCATATTTATTGCTAGTTGGGCCAAATCCCAACTGGCTATGCACCCTCTTTCTTTTCCCAAACCAGCTTTGAATATCAAGCTCTTTGTTTAATTAGCTCAGTGGGAGCACAAAGAAAAATAAACAGTAGGCTGAAATTTCAGCTTTAAAAAATTGAAGCTTTCGTGGTTTTATTTTGTTTTGGGTCCCCCTCTCCCCCGATTTTGATAAGAAATGTAAATGAGAAAAGCAACCTTTAGTTGTGTTAAGACCTTTAGCTGAAAATTGAATTTCAATTTTGAAGTAAATGAACGGATTATTTGGGTGATGAAAATCACTCTGTGGTACACTTAATGTTTCATAATATCCCTTCCATTTATTTCTCAAATTTGAAAAAAAATGAAAGCATACTAAGTTTTCTAACTTAGGCAGAATAGATGACAATTTCTTCAAGTGGCATGGATTTTAAGTGTGTAGGCTGTGCGTGATAGCAAGGGTTCTGTTTCATCCAAGTCCAAGCAGGATCCTTATTTTGTTTTGTTTTTAATTTTTTTAATGCTTATTTTTGAGAAAGAGAGAGAGAGAACAAGAGAGCAAGTGAGCACGCTAGTGGAGATGGGCAGAGAGAGAGGGAGAATCTGAAGCAGGCTCCAGGCTCTGAGCTGTCAGCACAGGGCCCTACGCAGGGCTTGAACTCACCAACAGTGAGATCATGACCTGAGCCGAAGTCAGATGCTTAACCGACTGAGCCACCCAGGTGCCCCAGGATCCTTGTTGTGTATGATGAGCCTTTGGCTAGAGTTTTCTTTTTTCTCTTTTCTCACAGGATTTTCTCTCATTTTGGCTGACCTCACATTAGGATGAAAATATTTTTGAGAAACTATTTGTCACTTGTGAATTAGGGAGTGTGAAATAAGTTATGTTGTGATATGTGAAGATTTGTAATTTCTGAAGACAATGCTGTAATTTTTATCCAGAGTATTTCGGGCACGCTGGTTTTTTTTTTTTTTTTTTTTTTTTTAATTTTTTTTAAAATTTTTTTTTTAACATTTATTTATTTTTGAGACAGAGAGAGACAGAGCATGAACGGGGGAGGGGCAGAGAGAGAGGGAGACGCAGAATCGGAAGTAGGCTCCAGGCTCTGAGCCATCAGCCCAGAGCCCGAAACGGGGCTCGAACTCACGGACCGCGAGATCGTGATCTGAGCCGAAGTCGGATGCTCAACCGACTGAGCCACCCAAGTGCCCCTTGGGCACACTGGTTTATTAGGAACATAGGGGTTTTCTGGTTTCTCCTCTGTCTTATGTAACCATTATTTTCTGATACAAAATTAATATATCACTAACGTGCAAGGTGTAAATATAGAGGTGTATTTTGAAATTAAATGAAAATAGCAATCACTCATTATGTCACCTAGAGGAGAGAATGCCTATTAATATTTTCCCATATTTTCATCGTCCCTTAACTCTACATTATTTAGTTAAATCATACTATGTAGAGAATTTTATAATGTGCAGTGATCTCCTTGACATTCCAAGTAATTAAGGATTAGATGTTCTTAAATTATTTAAAAATATAAATTACCTAAGAAAATGCATTTTATAGAAATTTGGAGACATTTAATTGAAAATATAAGCATGCATAATACTACCATCGTGAGGCAGCAACTATTCGGATTTTAATATTGTCTTTCACTCTTGTTTGAATGCCTTTTCCTTTTCTACAGTTGATATTATATCCTTCCCTGTATATTCTCTATTTTTGTTTTATGTTACAGAATTTTCCCGTATCACCATTTTACCTTAAAAAACTTTTCATAGGCAGTTTTGGTGGCGACATCACAGTATTTCGTAAACTATATGGAACTTAATTTTTTCATGCTGTTGTTTGCTTACAAGTAAACTGTGAGAATATTTATGTCGTTTGACTGTTTTAAGTGGGAATTCTTTAAGAGGCAAGTGACTAAAGGGTATTCCAGGTAACTGGGGATGCAGGCAGAGCTCTGGGGGCAGGGCCAGGTAGCCATGTGTGAAGGGAGGACGGCTGGAGCTAGTGTCGGGGAGCATTCAAGTCCAGCACAGGGAACTGCTGCAGGACACCAATCTGTCTTCCAAGAGTTCTCCTGCCAACAGGCCATGGAGCTGCGCAAGAGTGCCCGGAGTTGCTCAGTCTCTTTCTAACTGCAGCTTTGTAATCTAAAAGATTGCATTGTGAAGCTGGAGGGATTGATTTGGTCTGCAACACCTTAACAAGTTGTCATGGTGTGGAATGAGAAACCTTTAAATTAGAGCTACTCCAGTGTTTTCCACAAAGACCAAAGACGTCAACGTGAGGTTACTCAAAGGTCAGCGTTGACTTTGGTTTGTTGTAAATCCAGAGGATGAATTGGGCAGATTGAAGGGTTTATTTTGGGTAGTGAAACCAGACATGCGTTAGTACATTTCTTTTTACTGTAACTTCTCCTTCACACTGTTTTCATATTACGAGGTGTCCACCACTGCTTTTATTGGCTATCAGGCTGTTGTTGGTTGGAAAAGTTAATCATAAATGTGCCTGTTAACTGTGGTGTTTTGATAGGTTTGCTATCTAGGTATTTCTTCCTTCCTTTCTCCCTCCCTCCCTCCCCACCTTCCTACTTTCTCTCCCCCTTTCCTTCCTTCCTTTCCTCATCTTTTCTTTCTTCTCTTTTTCTTTATTTTCTTTAGATTATTAGAGTATAAAATTATACTCTTATTTAAAGCTCATGGGACTAGGATATTAAAACTAATACAGAAATGTAGACTTCAGTTCAAGATAGTAATTTGATCTCACACATTTAACATCCTCTTCTCTGACATCTCCATTGAAATGGCCAAAGAAATTAAAAAAAAAAAAAATTAGAAAGATTGGATTAGGCACTCAAGGAAACAAAAAGGAAAAAAAAAAAAACACTGTTCACAAAAGAGCAATTTGGACGGAATTCAGGAATGTGAAATCCACATGAGACCTAACATAGGTGAAAATGAACCAACTTGACTTATCCTTTGAAAAGGAAAAGCCTAGACTTATCGAAAGGAGAGAAAGTCATGGATAAGGAAGAAATTTCTAGCATTAGAGAGGAAGGAGCCAGAGGTGATCATAGACTAGGGAGGACAGAGGGAACTTCTGACTTTACGGTTGCTGTACCCAGAACTGTAGGCCGTGGTCATCAACCAGCCCTCTGCTTTGCCTGGACGGTGTTCTAACTACAGTGAGACCATTGAGACAGTGGGCTCCACTTGAGAGCTGTTGTTTACAGTTAGGGACAGGGAGCAATGCCCTGCTCTCTTTGGGCTGCCACAAGAGGCTTGACTACAAAAATACATACATCTATTAGGGTAACCTTCCTTTAGCCAGGACTTGAGGAAGTGGCAGTTCTGCCTCTCATTTGGTGAGGAAAGTCTGTTGAGTGATGCAGGAGCTTACTACGGGGTCTGTTCACTAAGACAGCCATATCAGTTAGAGAAATGGGAGGTGCCTGTGAACCCCGGTTCTGCACCATAAACAAGTTGCAGCTGTGGATCCTTCTGGTTATGGCTCCCTCACCACCAATCACAAATGGAAAATGGACTTTGAATAAAGTTAAGCTGTCAAAAGTAAATCCTCTGCTTTTGTTAGGGACTGTATGCTGTATACTGGGACGACTTCTGGTACAACTCATTTTAGCAGAACTAAACAAACATGGATTGTCATGTTAAGGAGGAGTAAAGTGCAAGAAAAATAGCATTCTTTTTTTACTCCCAGCTTTACAGAGATATAGTTAACAAAGTTGTAAGATATTTAAAGTGTACAACATGATTTGATATATATTCATTGTGAACAATTTGCCCACCATTGAATTAATTAACACATCCATCACCCCAGATATTTACTTTTTTTTCTTTTGGTGAGAACATTTAAATTCTACTTCCTTAGGAAATTTCAATTATACAAACAGTATTATCAACTATAGTCACCATGTTATGCATTAGATCCTCAGAGAGACAAATACTGCATGGTATCATTTAATGAACTCATAGAAAAAGAGTAGAACAGTGGTTGCCAGGGACTGAAGGGTGGGGGAAATACGCAGAGTTTGGTAAAAGGGTGCAAAGTTTCAGTTATAAAACATTGTTCTTATGAGACATTTATTAATTCCAAACACAGGCACCAATCTGAGGAATTTAGAGCAAATATCCCCTACAAAGTAAACCTACTAAAATATTGACAGGAAAGTGCATTTTTTTTTTAATGTATCTAGTTGTTTTCTTAATTGTTGCTTAACTGCATCAATTACATAAGATAAAACTTGCCTTCAGACTTTTTAAATTCCCCAAATTAAAATGCAACAGAGGCGCTGAAGAGTAGATTTAACACTTTAGGAAAATAAACTAGTGAAATAGAAGTCCAGAGCTCAAAATTTTTCTGTAATTTAGAGGAAACGTATAAGATAATTAAGATAGTGAAAAGATAAGGGATAAGGAGGAAATACCTAGGAAAGAAGCATATTTATAATAGAAAACTGTATTATTAACAAGGCATATGGAAAAGGGGCAAATTATTAAATAATTGAAAAAAAGTTCCTGAGTTGAAAATTTTATTTTAGGATATATCAGAAGAAAGAAAATCAATGAAGAGAATTGGACATAAACATATTTGGGTGAAATATTTTACTTTCTGGTAATGTAAAAATTCTATGAGCATTCAACAGAGAAAGAAAAAATAAGTTGCTAAACAAAAGGAAGAAAATGAAGGGTTACCACCAGACATCTCAGTAACGTTAAGGGCTGTCAGATAGTAGGAGTCACTCCCGCATTCCTCAGTGAAAAGAAATACTCTGAACCTAGAATTCTACCTTCATTGAAACTATCATGTATGAAAGCAACAGCAACACATCCCCAGTCATGAAGGTTTTACAGAGTAATGCATTTCTTCTAAGTAGTTGCAAGCCATACGCTCTAAAGTAAGTAATTAACCCTCTCGTTTACCAGCAGGTACCAGTTTAAAACCAGAATAACGAAAGATATTTTTATTAAGCAACAAAAGTATAAAATAAAATATCTAGGAATACATTTCATGCAAAGTATGCACAATATGCACAATATAATAATATCCACTCAGCAAATATTTATTTAATGCTGACCAAGTTTCCAACATTGGGAACATAATTGAAGGACACATAAGAACGTTTGTAAAAACAAACACCAGGCTTTTAAATGGGAAAATTAGCGTTGAAAATATATCAGTTCCCCAAATCTCTATCACTTCTGTCTGTCTATCTATCTATCTACCTACTAATTAAACTCTAATACAATTCTTAGAGTATTAGATTATCTTAGGGTGAGGTAGAGATTTGGAGAGTGATTTATGTAGAAGAATAAATGAAGGTAATGGGAAAGATTTTGAAACAATAAGACTAATTTTAGAGGGGGGCACAGATATTTTTAAAAAAAATTTTTAATGTTTATTTATTTTTGAGGGGGAGGAGATGCAGAGAGACAGTGAGACACAGAATCCAAAGCAGGCTTCAGGCTCTGAGCTGTCAGTGCAGAGCCTGACGTGGGGCTTGAACTCACAGACTGTGAGAGCTCACAGACCTGAGCTGAAGTCGGCTGCTTAACTGACTGAGCCACCCAGGCGCCCCTACAGATATATATAAAAAGAAAAAAAAAAAAAAATATATATATATATATATATATATTAATTTTAGAACTTTTATTTTTATATATATTTTTTAAATTAATGTTCATTTATTTTTGAGAGAGACAGAGACAGAGAGACACAGAGAGAGAGAGAGAGACCGAGTGTGAGTGGGGGAGGGGCAGAGAGAGAGGAAGACACAGAATCCCAAGCAGGCTCCAGGCTCTGAGCTGTCGGCACAGAGTGCATCACAGGGCTCGAACCCATGGACCATGAGATCATGACCTGAGCCAAAGTCGGACGGATGCTCAACTTACTGAGCCACCCAGGCACCCCTAAGTTTAGAACTGTTATAATGAAATTATTCTAGTGCTGATATGAGCCCAGGACAAAAGAGAAATAGAATAACAACAACGTTCAGAAAGTGTATTTGTATGTTAGTGTCCTTTTAGTATTTGATTAAAGCGGTCTCTCAAATTGGTGGGGAGAAATAATGTTTTATTCATACGGACAGTGTTAAGGTTTGTTTACCTGATTAAAAAATAATAACATCATGTACAAACAGTCCCTGACTTACAGTGGTTGAATTTAAAGATATTTTGACTTTACAATGGTGCGAAAACAATATGCACTCAATAGAAACCATACTTCGAATTTTAAATTTGAACCTTTTCCCAGGGCTAGCGATATTTGGGATGATCCTCTCGTGATGCTGGGTAGGGCAGTCCTAGTCTGCCATGCTACCATGGGAGTAAACAACTGATACACTTACAACCATTTTGTACCCATACAACCATTCTATTTTTCACTTTCAGCACAGTAGTACAGTACAGTATAATAGACAATAAATTACATGCACTATTCAACATATATATATATATTTTTTTATAAAATAGGCTTTTTGTAAGGTGATTTTACCCAACTGTTGCCTAATGTAAGTGTTCTGAGCATGTGTAAGGTAGGCTAGGCTAAGCTATAATGTTTGGTAGATTAGGTGTATTAAATACCTTTTCAACTTAGGATCTAACTCCATCATAAATTGAGAAGATTTGTAAATGTCAGAAAAATATTGGTGAATATTTCTCTAATCTCCAAGTTAAGAACTATTTTTTGAGTCTGACTCCAAGGCTACAGACTACAGAGGAAAATACTGATGGGTTAAACGATCATGACAGTGACCCCTAACTCAGTGACATCAATCTCAGCCACTTTTTGCATAATATAGAATGATCACTTTGAAACAGCTGCCTATCAAGGTGCATTTTCCAACATGCTTGCATCAAGGTGAGGCCACATGGAGTATGTGTCTGTGAAAGGGTTACTTCTAGACCAAGGTGACCACGGATCTCCATTCTCTTCACCTGCTTGCCAATTGTGTGGATAGGCATCACACCCTGGCACATTTTATGGAACTTCAAAATGAAAAGACTTGAGCCTCACTGGTTGCAAGAAAGCTGCCTACTGACCAAGAAATTGTGGCATATCCATACAATGGAATCTGATTCACTAATAAAATGGAATGAATATTTAATATGTTATTTTTTGTGTCAATAGATCATTCCCACTGTACATCAACAGGTGAATGAAAAACAAATTGTCGTATCTCTGTAGCTAAACAATAGCCTTTTATGTAGAAAGTCCCAAGTTTAAAGGAAAGATTAAGACAAAATCAAAAGCACTGCACACATCTATTTACTTCAATTGACTTTTTTTCCTGAAATATGCTGTTACTATAGATATAGATCAGTTGCTCAGACATAGGAAGGAGGCCAAAGTGAAGATCTGTGTTCTCTTTGTGGTCCACTTAATTTTGATCTCATGTTGCTCATCTAGCAAATGGAGATAATAAACCTGTAGGGTTTATGTAAAGTCCAGAAATAGTGTGCATGAAGTAACTAGCACATAGTAGACAATAAATAAAGGCAGATAAAATTATCATTATCATTATTAGTGTTGTTACGACACTACTCTCTTGCAAGTTGGTTAAAAAAATACTAACAAAATTAGTTTTGGTTGAGCCTTAATCTTTGTCTTAGGTCCCTTTCAATTTGATTATCTTAGAGTTTGACTATGTTTTATACTGGGGAGGGAAGTAGCCATCTCCATTCAAAAAGTCCTACCCTGTTTCATAACAGTTTGTTTCAGACCTAGCCTAGAGCTCAGAAAGGAAGGACAAGATTGAGATGGGTGGGATTGGGAATGGCTGTTGGTAATGGGAAGGACTAAAGTCAGGGTCAAGGTCACTTCTAGCTATAAAAATCTCTGAGTGCCTTCTCCCTTACAAATGTTTTTATTTTCCAAAACACTTTCCTCAAGTGACTATGCTCATTATTCTGGCAACACTCCGTTCTGTGTCACATACAATTGGACATGTCAGGTTGTTGTAACCTCTGGAATAACCCTACACACATCAGTTTCTCTTTCTGTATGTGACCGCACCGGCCTTTAACCCAGTCCTCATAACAGAAAACACAGGAGTCAACTTCACCTCTCTTTCATTTTTACTGTAAACACACATGCAAACATAGACAAACACACACACACACACACACACACACACACACACACAGGTAAATACCAAGGTGAGTTGGGCCAAGATCTCATCGTTCCCGCTGCCACTCTTCAACCTAGGGCCACTATCTTCTTCTTAGATTACTTTTCTTACTTCTGGCATTGTTCTCCCTAGAGTCTGTCCTCTATACTATAGCCAGGGTATTCTTTTGAAAATACAAATAATCATTTCCCTGCTTAAAATATTGACTGAATTTCCATTTACAGTGTTTGAACGTCTCTACACACTTAAAATCTTACTGGCTTACCTCTGACCCACTCCTTCACTATCACCCCCTTATACTTGGTCCCATCCTTATTTATGTACTTCCTGTCACATAAAGATGCTGGTGCCTCTTAGCCCTGGTTCTTTTCATGTGCTCTTCCCTCTGCCTTGCACACACTATTGTGATGGCCAAGGGTTGGCACTTGGGTCATTGTGATGGCTAATCTTATGTGTTAACTTGACTGGTCTAAGTGATGCCCAGATAGCTGGTAAGATGTTATCTCTGGGAGTGTCTGTGGGGCATTTCCTAAGAGATTAGCATTTACATCAGTAGACTGAATGAAGAAACATACCCTCCCTTATGTGGGTGGGCATCATCCAGTTGGTTAAGGGCCTGAACAGAACAAGAAAGCTAAGGAAGGGTATATTTGCTCTTTGGTGAGACATCCTTCTTCTCTGACCCTTGGACATAGGCATTTCTGGTTTTTAGGCCTTTGGATTTAGACTGAGACTTATACCACCAGCAGCCCTGGTTCTCATAACTTTAGTCTGGGACTGAATTATACTACTGGATTTCCTGGTTCTCCAGCTTACAGATGGCAGATCATAGAACTTCTCAGCTTTCATAACTTTGAGAACCAATTCCCATAATAAATCTATATCTATATATCCTATTAGTTCTCTTTCTCTGGAGAACCCTAATATAGTCACATATCTCAGCACAGAGTATCTATCATAGGTTTCTTTAGTTGTATACAACACCAAGAGATACTCACACACACATTTAGGTCCAGCTCATAAGCTTCTTTTATCGCCAGCTCCCTCACCCAGAAAAGGGAGTTCCTTAGAGCCAGAAGACATGGCCCAGAGAAGAAGCACTGCACTTCCTTTTCATGTGGATTTCTGGGCAGAACTATTGTCCCTATTGGTCCCTACTAAGTGTGCCCAACTGGCTTCTCTCTTTGATTCAGCTTCATCCATTATTTATGCATTCATAAATCCAAACCAACACAATATCATAATAAACACTTGATTGTTTTAGTTCTAGGAATTTTTACTAATTTAGCCAGTCCTATGCTGATCATCTAAAAGGAGCTCACGGTTAAGAAAAAGTGAGGAAGCCAGATCCAGGAGGAATTTCTCAAGGTTCCTACTGACTCAGCATTCTCCACTTCCCCACGCCTGCCTGGTTGTGTCTTACGGATCCCTGGATCCTCAGTTTTGATGTCTCTTCCCCCTGTATGATTTCGCTGACATCAACACAAAAGTGTTACAAAATACCTGTACTTCCCTGTGATATTCCTCCATGCTAATACTTTGTTTCTTGCCTGTACTCTGAGATTCCTGAAGGCAGAACATGTATTTGTCAAGGCTCTCACTGTATTCACAGATCCTGGCATATGGCAGCCACACAATAAATATAGCTGAACAAATAAATACAACAAATTGTGGCAAGAATGGAGATTACATTAAAAGTTTATCTCCCCTTTTCCCCTTTATCCCCAGGAGACCCCATTCTCCAGAATTCAAAGAAGAAAGTTGAACCCTTCTCACATTAAGCCTATCTTAAAAGCTGCTTTTAGAAACTCCAGTGCACACTCACACACCATTATATGTTATTTCAGGCTGGTGTAATAATAAAACTGTCAATCCTATGAATAAGAACTGTTTCTTTACTTGGATTCTTGCTCATGTTCGTGTATATTTATGTATTACTAGAAAAGCAGCATTCTTAAGATTTCTTAGATGGTTTGATAAGATATGACTCTACTTTTCCCAGCTTTTCTTGTTATAAGAATCTTTAACAAGCTCTTTAAACAGTTCACACATGCTACCTTACATTTTTATATGATGTATAGTGGAATAATTTTTTTATGTATTTAAAAAATATATAATATTTAAATAATGAAACTATTTCTTCTTGTTCTGGTGAGGAATCATTATCAACAATTACTGTTTATAGGCAGAATTTTTAAATTACATATATTTAATTTAAAATACCTCTTTATTTAAGGGTGTTAACTAGGAGAGCCTTTCATTGTTGTTAGCAAAAAGAAAGTTCCTGATGTTTACTAATCTAACAATTTAATGCCTAAATTCATGTGACCTGAACAGTTTAAATTTTAAAAACATTTTAAATCATTAAGTGAAGATGTTTGGCTCTACAAAGGGCAAAAGTTCTGTGTATGTGACCATGGGGAGAGCCAGCTCCTGGGTGCTCTGTCCTGGTGACCACTGGCTGCTTTATTGATCTTAGATAGAAAAGTAGGCAAAAGGTAGCCGTTTCTCCAGGCCATTGCAGGCTGTTTTTGAACAGAGAGGTTGAGGGAGTAAATAGAAACAGAGTGCTCTCTATCTCCACAAAAAAATGAAAAACAATAGGGGAAAAATAGAGACAAAGAAGAAAGAATAAATGGAATTTCAGACAGCTGACTTCATCTGGGTCCTCCCCCACCTCTCCACCTCTCCATCGTCTTCTTCAGGCTCTTCTCCCTCTTGCCATTGTTGACCATAATGAGCTTCTGTTTTGGAAGTCTAGTGGGACAGTAGAGCATGATGGTGAGTTCCTTTCCCACCCATTTTCTTGTAGCCTTCGGATGCCCCACAAGTATAGGATTCCAGTGAACCCACAATGTGCAGGAGTTTGATGAGTCTCATCGTAAGGACGAGGTAAGAGTTATGTTCACGACTAAGTGGAGGCACTGACAGCCCCAGAGGCCAAGCTTTCTGTTCAAACCAGAAAGAAAGCAATGATGCTTTAAGACAAAACCAACCAAGGAACCCTACTATATCCTTTCTTATTCCTGGTACTTTCCTGTAGTAACCAACCTCTGAGAATGGTGATAGGAGAGGGAGAACAGAACCCCCTATAGATCTTCCTTCCTGTCTTTCCTTCCTCATCAACAGGCCAGAGGCAGAAAGTGTTTGTAAAATGTGCACATATCAAGAAATAAAATGAACATAAGTGAATTTATTTAGTGCAGCATTTCCACTGTTCTGGTAAGAATGAAATACATATGCACGCATGAGGTATGGATTATGAATTGTGTAATTTTGGTGATTTCATGTAGGAGTTAAATGCTCTTACATTTGCTGCTGAAACCCTTATTGCCCCATAGTAAAATTCGTGCTAGTAATTATAATTTTTAATTTTTCCTTACTTTAGAACAACATTAAATAGCAAATAAAAGCAATACAAGTTGATGGGGCGCCTGGGTGGCGCAGTCGGTTAAGCGTCCGACTTCAGCCAGGTCACGATCTCGCGGTCCGTGAGTTCGAGCCCCGCGTCAGGCTCTGGGCTGATGGCTCAGAGCCTGGAGCCTGTTTCCGATTCTGTGTCTCCCTCTCTCTCTGCGCCTCCCCCGTTCATGCTCTGTCTCTCTCTGTCCCCAAAAAATAAATAAACGTTGAAAAAAAAAAAAAAAAAAAAAAAAAAAAGCAATACAAGTTGAGAGAGACCATGGAAAAAAGGAAAAGGCTTTGTATTTTAGTACTTTTAATGGTATCTTTTCCTGATTTTTACAAATTTTTTTTACATTTTTATTTATTTTTGAGAGACAGAGAGAGACAGAACACAAGTGGGGGAGGGGCAGAGAGAGAATGAGACACAGAATCCGAAGTAGGCTCCAGGCTCTGAGCTGTCAGCACAGAGCCCGATGCGGGGCTCGAACTCACAAACTGTGAGATCATGACCTGAGCCAAAGTCGGACACTTAACCGACTGAGCCACCCAGGTGCCTTTTCCTGTTTTTTAAAGAAGGAGTCCTGCATTTGCATTTTGCACTAAGCCCCTCAAATCATGAAGCTGGCCCTGCTTGAGAGAAAAGGAGAATGAAAAGTCAGTGCTTCACTGTGGTGGCCCAGAAATGGGCTGTACCCAGCTTCTGTGTCATTTCAGGGTCTATAGCCACCACTCTGCTGTCTCCTTCATTTATAGCCTTGATTTCTCAGCAGTTTCTGAGTTTCTTATCTCTTGGCTTATGGGGCCATGCTTATGTTGATGCTGGAGTACTCCCTTTATTCTTGTTGTAGGTTAGCAACTCCCAAAGGGACATAGAGATCTCTGGGCATTTTGTATCCATCCATCCATTCATTCATTCATTGCGGTATACCAAGCACTCTTTTATTAACTGCTTAGACTGAATTGTGTCCTCTTAGAATTCATATGTTGAAGCCCTAATTCCCAGTGTGGTGATATTTGGAGATGAGGCTCTGGGAGGTATTAGGGTTAGATGAGGTTGTGAGGGTGGGATCATCATGGTAGGATTAGTGTCCTTGTAAGAAGAGCTCCGTGAACTCACTTTCTCTGTCTCTCTGTCTCTGTTTTCCTATCTCTCCCTTCCTCCCTCCTTTCCTGTGCTTTCACAAGCTCTCTGTCTTTGCCACATGAGGACATGGTAAGAAGGCAGCCTTCTGTAAGCCACAAAAAAGGAGATCACCAGAACCCACCCATCCTGGCACTCTCATCTGACTTCCTAGCCCCAGAATTGTGCAAAGTAAATTTCAGTTGTTTAAGCCACCCAGTCAATGACATTTTGTTATAGCAGCCCAAGCTGACTAAGACATGAACAAATGTGGCTCCTATCTTTGTGGGAGAAATGGACATTAATAAAATAAACGCAAATTGTAAATTAAATGTGAAATAAAATTAGAAAGTGCTATGAAGAAAAATAACAGAGTGCCAAGGAAGAATAGGAGGATGACCTAATTTAGACTGACATGTTATGGAAGGGTGGTGATGATGAAAGAAACAGCGCTCCAGGAAGAGGGAACAGCATGTGTGAAAGTGGAAAGAGATTTTATGTGGAGCAAATGGACAGAAGGCCTGTGTAAACACCAGGGGAGGACCATGGTGGAATCTTCGTGTGCTTTTGTTTCTTAACTTCTGTTTTATTTTATACCTTTTATATAGCTGTAATTATTTGTGAAACAGTAAGTCTTAGTAAATGAAGTACAGAGTAACCATAATTTCTGGACTCAAAACCAAAGCACAAAATCAGTGGAGTGCAAGTGTCCACAAGGACTTTGACACTTGGTTTTCAATTTGGGCCAAGGCTATTTACCTTTTTTTTTTTTTTTTTTTAATTTTTTTTAATGTTTATTTTTTTGAGAGAGAAACAGAGCTCAAGCAAGGGAGGGGCAGAAAGAGAGGGAGACATAGAAACTCAAAACTCAAAGCAGGCTCCAGGTTCTGAGCTGTCAACACAGAACCCGATGTGGGCTCGAACTCACAGACCATGAGATCATGACCTGAGCCAAAGTCAGTCGCTCAACCAACTGAACCACCCAGACACCCCCTACTTTTCTCTTTGTATATCAGTTATTACATCTTTACATGACCATAAAGGCAGTACAGATGAAGCCCCTGACACAAGGAATAGATGCTTAATTAATGATAACTAATATTAATATTATGAGGAGGTCAGGCCTGAATTTTTGAAATCTAAACTATCTCTTAACAGCCTGTGACCCATAATTATGTGCTTTTTAACTATACCATGTAACATGGTTTATACCATGTATCTCTTGTTACCGAACACCAACAACTGCACATTTAGTATAGGATAAGCCAAATATTTTCAGGGACTCTGTGTGTCAAATACAAGACCAAGCCCTCCAGTCCTGATACCTGAACCTTGAATAATGCATTTAACTGCTTATTCAACAAATACTGACTGAATATTTACCACGTGCTAGGTATCTTTCTAGGTGGGACATTATATGATGATTCCAAAAGTAGTGTCTAACTTCTGAAGTTCTACTAACCGATCAGCCTTGGAAACCATAGCACCAGTTTTCATTACAAACAAGAGTTATACATGCATACCAAGAGATGAACCCAATTTTATACCCATTGTTTTGATATATTTTCTGTAGATGTCTGAATATTTTTGTCCCACGTAGCAGCCTGGCAAACTCCTCCTCCTTTAAGGGTAATTTTGAGTTCTCATTTGTTCAGTTCAGACTTTCTCAGTGCCCCTAGATAAAACACCTCTTCTTTAATCAGATCAAATTATTTGCTCTTTCTTTATAGAACATGTCACATTGTATTTCATAGTCTGAAAGTCTATTTCATAGTTTATTTCATAGTCTAAAAGATCTATCTATACAATCAGTGTCCCTCTCACAGGAGGTTTTTGGCGAATTAAGAGTTAATAGAGGGACTCCTGGATGGCTCAGTCAGGTGAGCATCTGACTGTGGCTCAGGTCAGGATCTCACAGTTCATGGGTTCGAGCCCTGTGTCAGATTCTGCCCTAACAGCTCAGAGCCTGGAGCCTGCTTTGGATTCTATGTCTCCCTCTCTCTCTCTCTCTGACCCTTCCCCACTTGTGTTTGCGCTCTCTCTCTCTCTCTCTCTCTGTCTCCTCTCTCTCTCTGCCCCTTTCCCACTTGTGTTCTCTCTCTCTCTCAAAAATAAATAAACATTAAAAAAAGAAAAAAGTTAATAGGAAAGTAACAATTTAATGAATGAGTTTGCTTAATGTTGAGATGCGTACCTTATACTCTCAAGTAAATTATAAATACTTGAACATATGTAATCGAACAAGTTGTCTGTGAGCCTATTGCACTTGTACTCAATAGGCTGCACCCAGCATTCTGGTATAAAAAAAAAAAAAAAAAACAGTGGAAAAAAAAGGGACCATATAGAGGTTTGCAAAAATTACTCTTAATTTATAGAAGTTAAGTTAGATCTATGGGAACAAAATTTTGACAAGGAACCAGCAGGTTGTGTTTTATAAACAAAGCTTAAAATGCCTAGTGATAAAATTTAAGATTGTAAGCAATATATTGAATCATTTAAGGAAGGTTTGCAAATGCAAGTCTTTGACCAAATTCAGCCTGCAGAAGAGTTTTACTTTCCATGTTTAAAAGAAAGAATTGCACTTGAATCTCCTTAAGTAGGACCAGAATTCCCGTGTTCGGCCACCAGCTCTACTCTTCCCTGTTGCCTTAAACTCTACCAATTACGTTGCTGTCTGAAAAGCATTCCCATTTGGGTCTGGTGCCTTGCAAGTTCCTGTCTGTCTTAGGGCAAAAAACTGCTCCATTTCACAGAGAACTCAGCTTAGCCTAAAACTGTTAAGATAATGCTATAGCTAATTAGAATAAGGAAAATTTTGTGGTTTGGTTTAGATTAGGATTTGGAAAGAGAGGACATAGAACATACATACAAATCCCTTCCCTGTAATGAAACATAAAAGGTAAAAAAAATCTAGATATTAAAAGGTATAATTCTTTGAACTCCTAAAGTGTTAATAAAATCATAAGGCTTTTTAATCAATATTTTGTCTACAGCACTCACTATTGCTAAATGAAGTCTTTTCTTAAATCTGTTAAAAAACAAAAATTCAACTGAGTAAATTTTAAATATCTTATTGGCTTTATTCAGTGATTCATGAGTTGGGCAGCACCTAATCTAGCAGATACCAAGGAGCTCTGAGGAGCTATCCAAAAGGAAAGACTTAGAGGCAGAAGGGAGCTGGAACAAGGAAGTTATACTAGACAAAAAAGCCAGTTGGTTATTACAAGGTTACTTTCTTTTAGGGGATGGCAGGAGTCTAGGAGGCAGATTACCTAACGAGTGCTGACTAGGTGATTCCCGATTGACTGGTTTAAGATTCCATTTCTGGGAGAGCCAAAACTGTAATTAAGTCTTGGTTTGATGATGTAGGGCCTACCATAACAGACTTCATTTGGGGCCTGTTGTTTTGTTTTTAACAAATCAGAACTTTGCCGTAGGGTTCTGCTTTGCTAATTAAAGATAGGGCTAACCCAGTGGAGTGAGAGGCCACATTCACAAGGAGTGGAGCTCTTTCTTGGCTGGATGTCACTTGTGAGTAGCACCTAATGAAGACCAGCAAGGCACACCCACCAGCTCAGTGAATGGATGTTCAAAAAGGAGCCCCTACAGCAGACCATTGCCCAAACCACACAGTGCTGATCTGGCACCCGTGTTGTATTCTCCCCTCCTCTTGCTGTCTCACCTGCCCAGGGGGAGTCTCTGCACCCAATTTGCCTTCCTGGGGGATACAGAACCATGGAACCTGCACGTATGGAGATACTCGTGGGGACCCGTCCCTTCCTCTTTCCCTTCCTTGGGCTCAGGCTTTGCTTTGGTGACCCATGTTAGCCTGCTGATTCCTGACCTTGGCCTGTGCTCCATTTTTAGCCTTGCTCTTCCCAGGTGGGCACCCTGCTAACTGTCATACATTACCAACTTCTTGTTGATTGTATAAATTTTATTTTTATGTGTTGGGAAATAGGTTATCCCTAGTTATTCTGTTCTTATCTGTACTAAAGCTCCATGATGGAAGATCTTCTCCAAAGATTGATACTAAAATGCTTCAGAAATAATACCAGAATACTTCAGAAATGACACTGGAATACTTCAGAAATGATACTATAATACTTAAGAAATGATACCAGAATATTTCAGAAATAATGCTAGAATACTTCAGAAACATCAGGGTACCATTGGGACTATAAAACATTCAAAGACACAATAGCAAGGACAATTTATGTGAGAGAGGATCACTTTTGTACACTTTTTCAGGTATAACTACTTGATGGTACACCTACAAGGCAGGGGCCATGACTTATGCATAACTCACTGCACCTGTAGCATTTGGTTTTTACACATGTAGGCATTCATAGAATTGAACCTCATTGATTTGAATTGCATATATAAAACTTAGTCCCTGATTGGTATCGACTAGTGGGTCTTCTACCCCCTGAGGCAGTACAAAGGGTAATGTGAGAGCAGGGGAAATTTAGATGGGGTGATGAGTGCAAGTAATCAAGTGGTCATGACTCTACCATGTAATTATATTTCCTTGAACATGATCCTGGTATTATGCTGATGGCCGAAAGTTAACTGAGAAGAGTAACTGAGGAGAACCTACATTCAATACCATGCAAGAAAAGTTGGCCGTAATAATAATGGCCACACTGTTTTGGATTTTTTTTTTAATTGAGTACCACTAAGAGTTAGGAACCATACTTGACATTTTATTCAGACTTTCATTACATTTTTCAGACTTCACAAAAGTGCGATGAAATAGAGATTATTATGACCATTTCATGGAAAAAGCTTCCACTTAATAGATGAGCAGAGATTCACAACCACGTCTCTCTAGCATGATTCCATATGCTTTTAGCTTTACCAGGTTGCCCCAATTTTATATTCACAATTTAAAAAGAGTGGCACTGGGAGCCAGGGAAGGAAACCGTCCATCTGATTGTGATCCAAACACTAGAAAGGCAAGAAAGATGAAAATAAAAAGGAAGAAAGAAGGTAGAATAGAGGGCAAGGTAGGCATTTGGGAACAGCTTTCACAAAAATAGAAGAGCAATTAAATTGATGTCTTCCAAAATGGTCTGGGCTCACACACCTACAGCCCTGGCCGCTCTGTTTTATCTCATTAAATGCCTGGTTATGGATGGGCAGGCTTGCCATCTGTTTAAATAATAATTTTCTGTTCTCCATGAACTGAGCTGCAGTGTCGAGGACAATTAAAGCGTCACTGCCATCTCTCTCAGCAGGAACTCTGATATTGTGGGCCATCGTGCCACCACCACACTGGCATCTGCTCCCGGCTACAGTTTCACTCCTTTCCCACCTAACCTTCCCACCAGAGCTAAGCCTTCCTGGCCGAGATGCAGACCGTACAAGTATGAACACCCACTCAGAAAAGAACAGAAGACAGATTAGGAATAGTTCCAGCACCCTCCTTCTTGGCAGCCCCAGAGTGACGGATGTGACTTCCTGTGAAATCTAATGATAAGCTATTTTCAAAAATTCAGTTTAAAACTCGTGGGCAATGATGGGGTTTGTTTGCAAAGTGGCATGCTTGGAACTAGATCTGGAAGAGAAGCCAAGTGGCTGCACTTCTGACAAAGGAAAGAGATCCAGGTTATAAATTCTTTGGGGACACCCTAAGAGGGGGACTAGAGTGACTGCATGTGGAGGGGATGAGCAGAGGTGGATCTCCAAGTTGTGGCTTTGGATGGGAAATGGGCTCTTTTGCTACCTGTTTTAAGTCAGGAAAGCATCATACAGTGATAAGAAAAATAAAGGCTAATATTTACTGGGCAGTAACTGTGAACCAAGCAGTGTGCTAAGTACTTTATTAATTAATCAATGTCTAATAATCCTTACAACAACCCCAGGAGATATAGATATAGATATAGATGTAGATATAGATATAGATATTATGAGTATTTCTGTTTGACAGATGAGGGAGCTGAAGTTTAGAGTTTCGCTGACCTATTTGATGTGTAGGTGAGGTGGAATTTTAATTCTAGCACTTCGTTTTCAGATTCCGTTTCTATTGGGGGAACCGGTAATCTATTGTCCAGGCTAGTACACTTTTAGAGGTAAAATGTGTTGTTCTTGGTAATCAAGTCAGGACAACAAGCCAAAATTGGGGCTGCCCAGAGCAAACTGCCCTGGGAAGTCTAGTCAGCCTGCTCACACTGCTTCCCTAGGAAGTTGAATCAGAGGATGAGTATATATGACGACATCTCAGAGCACTTTCTATTCATGGTTTCCTGGTACATTCAGGAGGTTTCAGTTGTGCTTTAGTAAATAATTCTTCTCAAGGATATCCAGACCCCCTAATGTTACTTTCCCCATCTCAGGAGACTTCTCTCAGAAAATATACCAAGATCCATTCAACTCTAGAAACAGACAAACAAGTTACGAAAACACTATGAAAGAAAAGAATAGGTCCTGACCCCTTTGCATATTTTCTGGGAATTGGCATCTCACAACCCCATAGATTAGTGTGTGTGTGTGTATGTGTGTGTGTGTGTGTGTGTGTGTGTGCGTGTGTATAATGTGTATATGTATATAATACGTACATGTATGCACCAATACATATATGTATATGTGTATATCATCTGTTTATCTATATTTGAAGTGTCCTTTCCCCCCCATTTTTTTAAAAATTTTACTTAACATACAGTGCAATATTGGTTTCAGGAGTAGAATTCAGTGATTCATCACTTACATACAACACTCAGTGCTCATCACAACAAATGCCCTCCTTAATACCTATTGCCCAACTAGCCCACCCTCCACCCACCTCTGTCTGTCAACCCTCAGTTTGTTCTCTATCATTAAGAGTCTCTTGTAGTTTGTTTCCCTCTCTTCTATTTTTCCTCCACTTCCCATATGTTCATCTGTTTTGTTTCTTAAATTCCACGTATTAGTGAAATCAACTGGTATTTGTCTTTCTCGGATTGACTTATTTCACTAATACATTCTAGCTTCACCCATGTCATTGAAAATGGCAAGATTTCATTCTTTTTGATGGTTGAGTGATATTCCATGATATATGTATACCACATCTTCTTTATTCATCAATTTGTGGACCTTTGGGCTCTCTCCATAGTTTGGCCATTGTTGATAATGCTACTATAACCATTGGGGTGCACGTACCCCTTCAATCTGTATTTTTGTATCTTTTGGGTAAATACCTAATAGTGCAATTGCTGGATCGTAGTTTTAGTTTAGATCGTTTTAGTTTTTTGAGGAACCTCCATACTTTTCTCCAGGGTGGCTGCATCAGTTTGCATTTCCACCAACAGTACAAGAGAGTTCCCCTTTCTCCGCATCCTTGCCAACACCTGTTGTTTCTTGTGTTGTTAATTTTAGCCATTCTGACAGATGTGATGTAATATCTCATTGTGGTTTTGATTTGTATTTCCCTGTTGATGAGTGATGTTGAGTATCTTTTCAGGTGTCTGTTAGCCATCTGGATGTCTTCTATGATAAAGTGTCTATTCATATCTTCTGCCCATTTCTTAACTGGGTTATTTGTATTTTGGGTGTTAAATTTTACAAGTTCTTTATAGATTTTGGATACTAACCCTTTATCAGATATGTCGTTTGCAAATATCTTATCTCATTCTGTTGGCTGCCTTAAGTGTCCTTTTTATAAAATTTGTGATGTTGATGTTTCTAATTTCCACTACATTTCAAGCATGGGTTTGGGTTGTTGAGAAATATTTCAACAAATTTTCTAATGTTGGTTCATCTCACTTGTTTAAGGTTAAAACCGAGTTTGGATTTGGTGCAGACTTCTTTCCTTCTACTATGACTGTGTACCTAGCACATTCTACCAAAGACCTCTGTGATCTATATTAGAAACCTGCTATCCCAGAGTGAGCATCTACTAATCCTTATACCACAAGAAACTCATTGTGAACAAGGTCCAATGCAAGGAGAAAAAAGCATAACAGTATCATCAGCACAAATATTATTATAATTTATATCAATAAGATGTTTTAAGTTTTCTTTCTTTTTCACTGGAATTCTTTTTTAAAAAATCTGAATTTGCTTACATTCTGGTAACTGTCTTTGCCCATGGGGTACTAATGTCCTCAGTTCACTTTGACACTCTTCTGTCCTGATGCAGCTACTGGCTTGGATATTTTCTTCTCTTTGGAGTGCCACCATATGGTCAGTGATTTCTTTCTGTCATCAGATCCACTGGTAGTAAAGTGTAGCTGATTTAGAAGCCACATGAAAGACAAGAAATGAGGAATTTGAAGTAAATTTGTAGTAATATTTGTTTTCAGGCAATATGACACAAGCTATTGTATCAGTAGAATGGTCTGTTCCATTGGATAGAGATGCCAGGCAGTACATGAACTCATGACAAAGGACAATCATGGTACCCTAATATCTGGCATTCCCATGACTTTTTGAGTATCCTTCCTTAGAGCTTCTCATGTGAATGGTGGAGTCCTTGGAATTTGAGAGGAGTTCATTGTGAGAACTTCAAATTGCAAAGATTTTAAGACCACAAAGACTGTGGCTTTTATGAGTTAAATTGTGTCCCCTCAGAAGGTATATTGACGCCCTAACCCTCAGTAACTCAAAATGTGACTTTATTTAGAAATGGGATCATTGCAGATGTAATTACTTAAGATGAGGTCATTAGGCTGGGTTTAAATCCAGTGTAACCAGTGTCCTTATAGCAGGGCATTCACACACAGGTAGACATGCACAGAGGGAAGGTGATGCAGACACACAGGGAGGAGACGGCTAAGTGATGACTGAGGCAGAGATGGCAGTGATGCTACCACAGCCAAGGAGCACTTGAGGCTACCAGAAACTAGAAGAGTCAAGGAAGACTCCTCCCCTAGTGGTTTCAGAGAAAGCATGGCCCTGTCAACACCTTCATTAGACATCTGGATTCCAGACCTGTGAGAGAATAAATGTGTGTTGTTCTATGCCCCTCAGTTTGTGATATGTTGTTATGATAGTCCTGGCAAACTAATAGCCAACTAATACTTCAGTTCATAAATTTTGATTATAATCCAGTACTTGCTTTTGTTCTTGATGGACAAGTTCAATTCTCTTCATGATGGAAGCTAATTCTCCTTCCTGACCTATACTGAATCATTAATTACCATCATGTCTCAAGTAAACTTACCTCGAATAACCTAGAGATAGATAACTAGCTATTGATTCTATTATGTGGTCTACACCAGCACCTCCAGCACATTCTAGGAGATGGCATAAGGTCACAGTCATGAGAGTTCTGAATGGGGAGGGAAGTTATAAACAAAATATGTTTCGCCTGTTTGATGTTATGCCAGAAAGTAGGTTCTAAGAAGGCAAAATCTGAGGAGAAAAACTATTCTTTCTCCTTTTTAGTAACCATTAAGAGAAATTTCTCAAAAGTAAAAACAAGCCACCACAAAATGTGGGCATTCATGAGCTATCTCATTATGCTGCCAATTTACTCTAAGCCCTGAATATAACAACAACAACAACAAACAACAACAATAATAATAAAAAGACTTAATTGCCCCAGCATTTTTTTTTGTTTTGCTCCCATCTTAGCACGCCTGTTCTTACCTACCCTGTTTTATTGCATAGAAAAATTTTTAAGCAATCCTATGCAGAATATAAAACAAAAGCCATACGTTCCTATGTTATTGCCTTTTACAGTGATTGCAAGCTCAACTGTGAAATTATATGACCCTCACATAGCAGATTCCAAGCCATGTCAGGTTTAGTCAGTAAACCCTAGTAGTTCACAAAGGAGGTCTAGGTGTATTTAGCAGATGAAAGACAGTCTCACACACCTGATTATCTCAGACCTGTTAGTGATTCAAAGTATAAGTCTCTACGTGTTATCAACAGGGAGCACGTTAACCTTTGGTTCTTATACTCACTGAAACCCATTTAAAAGATTCCCATTTATAATGTAAAATGAAAAATCATCAAAGACACTGTGGGAGTGTGATTCAAGGACAGTGTGTGAGTGGGTGCTCACTATCAGAAAATCTTTGTGACATAAGCATATTTCATTTATCTCTGGGATGATATTATCTGACACAGGACATAGCAATATATTAAGTGGTGTCTTAGTTTGGATTTCCCTTCACTGAGACTAGATAGGGCTTGTGTGCAGGTAGTTGGTTTTTAGGGAAGTGATTCCAGGGATCAGGAGTGAGGCACAGGGAAGGATGAAATAAGGAAGAGAGTAAGGTCAGTACAAGGGACTGTTCTCAGATCAGCAACCACTGAGGTCAACAAGGGCTTGGTCCCATCAAGACTTCCTGAGGCAGCCATTGAAATCTGTCTCGGAACTCTCTGTTCAGGAGAGGGAAGGGCAGAGCATTGATCCATTGCTTGCTCTTCCCACTTATCAGGGTCGTCCTTTGCAGCATTAACTCTTTCAGTCCCAGGGTGTGGATGTGTCAGTGCTGGAGAGATTCCCCCCTCCCGTTGCCAGAAGTCCCACCTCATAGCCTCAGAGAAGCTCCAGGCAGAAAGCTAGAAGTATAAGGTGTAGCTGAGGTGGGCTGCTGACATGTTGTGTCTGTGTGAAGTTGGTTGCCAGGGTAGTGGTGAGAGTGAGAAATGAGCCTTGAAGACAGGGGCCCTGGGGCACCTGAGGGGCCAATGTTGGCCATACTTTGCACTGCTCTGACCTACTTGTGCTCTCCACTAAGACTGAACCATTATCAGGTCTTCCAGGTGGCAGCCAGCCACATTCTGCAAAAAAACCTTAAGTCGGGAAGGTTAATGCAGCAAGCCACATCTAACTGGCTATAACTAATCCTGAAACTTTGATTAATAATCACTGTCTCCCCACACTACTGCTTGTTGTATTTCCCTTGCTCTTGCCCAACAGTCAGCTTATCTAGGTTGCTTTTCAGGTGGGGAGACACAGACCTTCATCCCTAAGTCAGTTGCCAAGCCTGCCCAAGGTTGCAGTGATTGCCCAATTACAATTATTGAAGCCCTGGAAGCAGTGAGAGGCATTGTGGGCCACTGCCCTGGATTCTATGTGTGCTGTTTCCCTGTGCTCTTGTTGTTCATGGTAATAGGGTCACTTACCCACCCCACCTCACCCCCGCCCCAGTACGGCAATTCCTTTCTTGATCTGCTGCTTTGTTGGCTTGATGAGCCCCAAATAACCAGGCAACCATTACAACCTTAGGTGAGTAGACCCCTTACTGTGTCACCAAGTGGAAGTTTCCTCTCTGATCCTACCGACCCTAAGGTAGCAGAGGTGGGAGCACGCATTCCACAGGTGGGACACAGGTGGAGATGTCACAGTGAGAGAGACCAATCCTGCTTCTACCCCTTGAGTCCTTGAGTCCCAAGTAATGTATTCTAGGAACACAGTTCTCTTTGGAAAAATTGTGACTATATTTATTGTGTATAATTTTCATATCGTGGCAGAGGCCTTTCTCAAGGGGACTTAACTTCCCTTGAAGATAGGGGCTCTGGGTCTGTGAACTGACTTCAATCTGGAAACTGGGCAGGGGATTCTACATTTCCATTGCAGTGCATGTTCAGCATGCACCTTCTCCCCTTTAAATCTCATCGTTTTATTTCCATTATACTAGTCAGCTCCTCATCTATCTTGCCTCTCAGAACACCATGGTCCAAGAAAATTAATGCCATTATGCAGGTGAATTTCTTGGTGCCCACGGTGATGATAGTTATGCCCATCTTAACCTCTTTTGGTTGTATGCCACCAGCTGGCCTTTGCCTTTCCAGAATCTTGACCTCTCCATTGAAACTAAGCATCACCTACCTACCTTTAACTCTGGCCTATAAAGAGCCACAACTAAACTTATGAAAGAACCCAAGAGTAGCTTCTCTGTCTCACATAATAACTGCATTCTAATATTTCCCTATTCCTGAGCCTTCTGACCCCTTTGTCAATAATCTACAAGACAGTTCTACCATTTTATGCCATGTTTTCTCTAGGCCATCAATATGTCCAGACTCGAAGAGCCATTCCATCTCCCCATGTTAGAAGCAAGTCCAGGTGTCCTTGCTGGGATTTTAAACCCCAAGTCACAGGACAGCACCCCCATGTCATAATGCCTTTTTTAAATAAAGTATTCTAGTTGATTCTTTCCCATTTTAATGCCTGGAAGACCCATTCCTATATACGTTTCCCTGGTCCCTACTATTAACGTTTTATTTATTTTTGGGACAGAGGGAGACAGAGCATGAACGGGGGAGGGGCAGAGAGAGAGGGAGACACAGAATCGGAAACAGGCCCCAGGCTCTGAGCCATCAGCCCAGAGCCCGACGCGGGGCTCGAACTCACGGACCGCGAGATCGTGACCTGGCTGAAGTCGGACGCTTAACCGACTGTGCCCCCCAGGCGCCCCCCTGGTCCCTACTATTAAATATTCATTGAGTCTTGCAGTTCTCTGGGTGCCTGCAAGCTTCTCCCAGAGAAGGAACTCTATTTCTCAGCCCGGGGCTGTGCTGCCACCTATGAGAACCAAAGAGAAGAATCAGGAGACCTTGAGGAAGACAAACAACTGGCCCAGCTGAGTCTTCTTAGCATCTCTGGGCAAGAGAAGGCTGTTGTTCTCTAGGAAGAAGAAAGCTGCTTCTGTTGGCCTAGAATCTGGAAGTTCAGTTTGGTTGGGCTCATCCATGCAAGTGTCCCCATCCTACATCTTAGGGTCACACTCTTTTCCTCTCAGGGCTCCTAAGTCCTGATTTCGCATAGGTGACCTCTTAAGGAAGTAAATTCAGTCTCCTTTTGGTTCTACTACTCTTATAATTAAATCCTCAGCTTGATTTTCAACAGACTGCCTTGTAGCTACAAAAATTAAGATATCTTAAAATGCTAGCATGGAGGACTTCTGACTTGACAGCATATTTTGAGTTGATGATTCTCGGTCATTTTCTTTATAAAATAAAACCAGCCACTCCACAGTCTTCATGTCATCTCTGCTCTAGCATGGTTCAAGTGCCATAGGCCAAGCCTTCACCTACTCACTGTACCTTCTCCCCCTCCCCCACCCTGAGAATCTTAGGAATTATGTTGCTTACTGCCGCCAGGAGTATCCCCAGGAGGTCTGGATCAGCAATGCAGCCTTTATCACCATCATCGAACTGGGAAGAGATCTCAATCCAAACCCCATTTTTTCCACTTGCAAAACTGGCTATTCTTCTCTGAGTTCCCCTCAGAAAGATCCCAGAGAACAGAGTGTGAGCCAGGTATTGTGTATAGCTAGTTTAATTTAGGAAGCGATTCTAGGGAGAAGGAATGGGGGCCGCAGACAGTGAAACAAGGAAGGGGTTCAGACCAGTATAGAAGAGTGCTCTCCTGTTGGTTACTCTAAGGGCACCCTTCCATCAGCACCCTCAGAGAAGCCTTGCAGAATTCACCTGAGAATTGCCCACCTGAATGGCAGAAGAGGACAGCATGTATCCACACCTTTTTACCCAGTGGTCAAGAGCGTTGACTACCTCGCATACCCAGGTTGCTGACTTGTGGGTGCTGGGCAGTTTCCCACAAGCATCTGTGCTGTTGTCACAAAGTTCCAGGGCAAAAAGTGAGAGGTGTGTGGTGCAGCAACAACTTGATTCTGTCAGGTACACCTGTTTGCTTCTGGCTTCCATAGCGAGGGATGGAAGAAAGGTTGGCTGAAAGGATGTGAAACAGGGCACAACAAATATCTAATACAGGTGGTGAACCTGCTTTTAAGAGTTGTGTGACAATCTCTGGGCCAGGAACCCCCCCCAAAAAAATTGAAGAAATTTATATAATTTATTTAAATTTAATAAATTTATTTAGATTTAATAAATATAATAAATTGAAAAAAATTATATATATATGTATGTGTGTATATACATGTGTGTGTGTGTGTATATATATATATATGACTAAAACTAAATTTTGCTATCTTTTTCTGAAACAAAACTCACGTACTACCCAGTAAATGCTTTGCATAGAAACAGCTGAACCAGAATTTAAAAGTAATGAAGCATCATGTGTTCTCTGCAACCTGACTCTATCAGTAATCAAATAAAAGGACAACTATACTTCCTGATAGTAGCAAATTGGAAAAAAAGCTGAGAAAAATCCTAGGTTTATTTTGTTTGGAATGTTTGAGTCAGGGAAATGGTATCAGCCTTTTTTATTATATGAAATAATACTGATTTCTGTCCCTAGTCAGGGTCCATTTTCTCCTTTCTAGGCCTGAGGGTGGCCATCTGCTTCTTCCATGCTTGTGTCTAGCATTTCACACAATCTAGCATAAATTCTCTGGATTCCAGAACCGTGAAGGTGATAACTTTGCACAATGCCAAAGGGAATTACATATTTGCAAACGCAGAAAAAATTTTATACTGTGAACTTTTTGGGGATTATTACATCATGTTATTAAATGAATTAATGTATGCAAAGCATTGAGAACACTGCCAAGCACATAATAAGAGCTCAGTAAATGTTAGCTTTATCATGATTGTGATTGTCATCATCACCCTTGCATGGAAGCAGCCAATCAGACAGAATAAACACTAGTTTAGGGGTCAGAAGACTTAGTTTGTAATCCTGATTATATCATGTATTGGTCTGTGGCTTTAGTCAAGCCAATTAATCTCTCTGAGACTCCATGTTCTTATCTCTAGAAAAAGGATAATAAATTCCATTTCACAGCATTGTTATGAGGGTGAAATATAGGCATTGCCAACACATTGTTGGTTCTGACCAGTTCCCTGTCACTGATGTCAGTGGCCAAGAGTGGGGGCCTGGACTCTGCAAAACCCCCCATAACTCTACTGTATGTCATGACATTTATTCCCTCACCCTCTGACTGTTGATTTCTTTGAATTCTGCTTACTTATTTGGTTCCTCCACCTCTCCAGATAAAATAAGTATCCACGCCTTTATTTTCAGAATTCGTCAGATTGAAGCAATCTGAGGTTTAATTTTAAATAGTCTGGCCAAGTGAAGGAATTATAACCTATTTCTTTTCCTACATCTTTATTCTTTTTTGCTACATCTTTATTCTGCTTTGCACTTTCCATATTTTCTAGAATGAGAATATAATTACTTATAATCAGGAAAGTATTTAATGAAAAGAAAATTCATTCACAAGTGAATTTGGAACCAGAAATTAGAGTAATTTACAAATCTCTGCAGGTGAAACAAAGTATCACTTTTGAATGGTGCACATCTATAGAATTCCCAGAAAGAACATGCTACAGATTTTTATTTCTAGAAATAAAAGAACTGACTTTTAGAGTGAAGTTTCAAAGGATATTTGGTTTCTTTTCTCTATGTAATGTGTAACTAAATCAGGCAGCCTACTTCCCTAGGGGTAGTCTTTTACCTCCAGTTTTGCTCCGGTTTTTAGATTGAATTCTTCAGGAATAACCCTTTTTATAAACTGTGATGGAACAGTAAATATAAGTTTGTAAAGGCTGACCCTTTTGGGTTTTGACTGTCAACACAGGAAATGCAATAAGGTGGCTAATACAGAAGGTGGGAAGGCAGCTATTGGTGCCACTCTGTGACATATCGTGCTTGTTATTGCCTTTATTGTGATCTTCCTAAAAGATAGCAAAGTACTGCCTCCTGAGTTGAAATCATATTAAGCAGAGATCCAGGCTCAAAATGAGGACCAGCAAAGACAAGGTAAGATCCAAAATCTGGCAAGGCCAATGATCCAGTTGAGCCTACAGCAATTACTAGTAGAATATTAAGTGTAACGGCTGGAAAGACTATTTGTATTCAAATTCTGTGGTATCAGCATTGAGACAAAACTTACAAAACTATACTCTTCTGCGTGTTGTGTAGCGAGTTTATTTAGCTATTTTTTTTGTGTCTATAGCCAGACCTTTAAAATGAGAATGGCAAAAGCCATCAATTTCTAATGACTAGAAGAAAATCTTTTGGAAAATGTGAATAGAGAGTTTTCATGACAGTACCTTAACAGGCAGATTTAGTGGTCCTAGTGATCAGGAGCTCTGAGGACAGACCTCAGATAAGTAAATTATTATTTTAAATATGTTACCTTTTCCATAAAATAAGAATACTAAATGTATATTCTCTGTAGCACTTTAGTGAGTATTATATTAAGTGAAGTAATGGAAAGTGGTTGAAATGCTTACTTATTATTATTATTTACTTGGTCAATAACATTCACTCGTTGACCACCATTTCTAGACACCATGATAGAAGCTGGACACAGAAAGTTAAATAAAGTACAATCCCTATCTTTAAAATGTTTGCTACCTAATATATCAAAACATAGAGCTATTCTATGGACATATTTGTTGTAGTTCAGAGTTACTGCTATGTATGTGATTATGGATGCATATTCACACATTTATTTGTTCATTGCTGTGATCCTCTAGATTAAAGTACAGAACTGGAACCCACTGGAAAAAGTAATTCCTCCCAAATCTCTTGTCATTCACTAATGGAGAATCAGACCTTTCCAGCAGGGAAGCTGGAATTTTCTTTGCTGATTATCAACTCCTTCCCAGTTTTTCTTTTTTCACAAACTCATCTTGCACCCTTTAAACAATGATCCCCTTTATGTGGCCCTTCCACATAGAAGACAATTTGAAGAATTAAATCAAATCTTGACAGAGCAAATAATTATTTAAGTATCTTAGGATAAGGTGTTTATTGAATACCTCCTCCTGCACTGAAGTGGACTTGACCTTAAGCAACCTAAAATTTTGCTGGAAGAAAATAAGTACATTCTACTAAGGATGTGAAATAGCAATTACTGTGAATACTAATCAAGGTGCTACTATACCGATTCTAGTAGATAGTGTCAAATGACTAAGACAGATCGTATGCAAAGGTGTAGGTGGGCGGAGGGCGGGTGGGAAGAATTAATTGGGAAGTTAGCAAATGGCAGTTACTGGAGGAGAAAGAGAGATACTATGCTAGAGTTAATTCTGCAGCCTTTAGGGATCTCTGGGATTTTCTCCTGAGGAAAATTCAAAAGGACAACCAAATCAAGAAACTCTTCAAAGGACCAAACACCACCCTGAGCTAATGCCTGTAAAATGAATTGCTACTCTGTAGATTAGATGCAAATAGAAAGAAACATACCTGCCTCTATTTTTAGGGACTTTATGAGTTCACTTATTTCAGTAACCATTGTTCACCTATAATCTTGAGAGGAAAATGAACATGGCCTCTCAGTAGGAAGCAGAGCTCGGTTGGAATGGTGTCTCTTGTGACTGTAATTAAAAAATCAGAAACACACTTGTCTCCTTGTTGAATATAATGGATGAAGTGTTGCATCAAAATTAAAAGGCTAAATATTTAGCCACACAGGCAAATAAAGCCACTGTAAGAATCCTTCCATGTAAATGCAGAAGTATACAGCTCATTTCAATGCCATGTTCTATTCTTAGAGTTAAAGCTGTTACAGAGTTGGAAATTAAGGGAAGGAGGGAAGAGGTGCTCAAAAAAAGTTTCAAGTATCTCTTTAAACAATGTCAATCAATTCAACAGATATATGATTAAATTGTAATGTGGGATTTATAAGGGTCAAATCACAGAAAGGAAGGTTTCTTAGTGATTTCTTTGAATAGCTCCTTCCTTTTACAGAAAAGAAGACTCTGAGTAGAAAGATTAAATGACTGGCTAAGTGTCCCCCACAGCAAGGGAAAAGCAGCTCCTGCCTGAGCCCTGTGCCTCTTTCCCCAGCCTTAAACGTCAGATACCCACATCAGATTGTCCCTAGTGTGATGCCTGCTCCCTAGTGTGATGACTGGCTTCTAAAACCAAGTGAACTCTTAATCCCAGGCTTTTGGTACTCATGCCCCCAAAACTACATGGAGTGTACAATCTGGAGTATGTCAAGGTTTTCAATTGTATTATTTTTATTAGTGCATTTTACCTTCTTTATTCCAGGACTCCCATTTTCAAAGGCAAAATAATTAATATATGCCCATTTGGGGGAAATATTATGCTAGTTTCCAAAGCTTTCTCAGTAATAATTAACCAGTGTCCTTAAGTCCTTTGTGGAAAGAAGCCAGGCATAAATACTTAGTCACCGAAACATTTAATTCATTGGGTCTGAGGAGCTACTTCCAGGTAATGCGTGCACTTTAACCCTACTGCAGCCATACTCTGCTTTAGCCAAATGGACAAAGACAATCATGAGCCACCTTCCCAGAGGGTTTAATATGTTAAAACCATGAGGGAAGCCCAGAGGAGGGGAGGATTCCTGCGATACTGAGGACTTGACCCAAATGGAAAGCCAACAACAGTGTGCTTGTTCCATCTCACAAGCCGACTCTGGTGACCGCCCAATGCCATGCTGAGGATGATTCTGAGAGCAGGAAAGAAGTCTTGGTCAGTTAGAGATGGAAGAGTGACTTTGTATCCACCAAGTGTGGCCTTGAGGGACAGGCAAAGACAGGGTGCCATAGCCAGACACAGGACAGATGTCCAGGAGGCCCAGTTCTGTGATTCTGAGGACCACACTCTTTTCAGAAGAGATTGTGAGCCTGGAGAGTTTAGATAAGAAAGCTAAAGAGCAGGTGAACTTAAACAAACAGTAAGTGAAAGGTCTGCCTTGAATAATTCCATATACAATTCTTTCCTCTTCTTCCCTCTCTCCTTCCCTTCCTCTCTCCCTTCCTTCCCCCTTCCTTCCATCTCCTTATTTATCATAAAGCTGTATTTCTGTAACCATCTTGTTCTCAAAAGATATGAAACTGCTTGTAAAGATAACATTAAAAATTAAGTAATAGAAAATCAGGCAAAAGGGTCAGGCAGGAGGAGGAAAGGAAGGGAGACGTGAAGAAGCAGTAGAAGTATAATAGAAATGAAGATAGTGATGTGGCTACTTTGCAGTAAATGTTGGCTTCACTGCTGGCACAAAGGAATTTACATTTATTAGCCCATTCAGTCCTCAGAATATGCCTATAAGGGAGGTACTATTATTACTCCATTTTATAAATGGAGAAACTGTGACACAGAGGTATGTCACAGCTAATAAGTGACAGAAATAGGACTAAAGCCATCCCCACCCTGGAGCTCTTTTCCATTAGCCCTCGCTGTGACTTTTGAAATACGGTCAAGTTTGTAGCCACAATATGGCATCTAAAGTTCCCTACTCTTTTGTACAGGCAGGCCTCAAATTTCACTCTCCTCAGAGCAAAGTGAGCTAGAGCCTTGAAGAGACTACTAGCCAGAAGGCTCCCATTGCTGTGTTCATACGAGAGGCAAGGCTGCCTGGACATCTGGCAGAACGCAGACTTCCTAGACTAAGCAAGCAGGCACTTGGGAGCCCAGGTCCTCCTCCTGCCTGGTGGCCAGGGCCTTCCGTCTCCAACCTGCTGGGTCATACTGACCTACTGCTGGGAGCCAGCATGTGAGTCAGCACCTCTCAGGTGCCTTTTCTTCCATCCCTGTCCCTCTAAGGTTTGTGCAAGGATCAACACTGAGCGTAGGCTGTTTCAAAAAGTTCTGTATGATTCAAGTGGATGACAAAGAATATAAATGACACAATTTGTCCCTTCATCTTTTGGGTTGCTTTTATGACAAAATTCAAACTGTATGTTAACAACATTTATTTCTCATTACTTAAAAAATTGTAAGGTAGGGGCGCCTGGGTGGCTCAGTCGGTTGAGTGGCCGACTTCGGCTCAGGTCATGATCTCACGGCTCGTGAGTTCGAGCCCCGTGTCAGGCTCTGTGCTGACAGCTCAGAGCCTGGAGCCTGTTTCAGATTCTGTGTCTCCCTCTCTCTCTCTGACCCTCCCCCGTTCATGCTCTGTCTGTCTCTGTCTCAAAAGTAAATAAACGTTAAAAAAAAATTAAAAAAAAATTGTAAGGTATAATCAGACAAGAACATTTATAGATTGGATCCACATCAATTTAGAATGCTGTGAAGGTTTTTTTGTTTTGTTTTTGTTTTTGTTTTTGTTTTTGTTTTGTTTTGTTTTGTTTTGTTTTAAGGCACATCTGAGTCCTGAGGAGGTTATGGTCTAAAAGAGAAAGACAGGAAGACCATACATTATAAATCAAATACAAAACTGAGAAACAAAGACTTTGGACTAAAGTAGATACTGCAAATTTGAAAAGCGTAGTTCTAAGAGGGTCAATAAGTCCCTCTTAAAATGGGCCAGTATGGTGGCCAGAGCCACACAGGTGTGTATAGCTTGAATTTGGACTTCAGGGGACAGTTGTGAATTGGGAGCTGAGAATAACCACCCTTACTGGCCCCCGCCAGACCTAAAAGCTTAGTGCTTCCTCTCAGGTTCTCTTGGAACTTCAGCAAACCCATTCAACACCTGTAAGGAATCCACAGTGCTTCTGTGGGAGTGATGGATCTCTCAGACACCACAGCTCCTTCTAGAATGGGTAGGGTGGGAGAAGAGATTGCAGAAAGGGAAGAACCTGCCCCCGGCTCTCTGGGACAGACTGCATAGCTTCTGAGAGTCCAAAGTATAGATAGCTCCTTGGTTAATGAGGTGACTGTAGTCACCAGCCAGCAGTTTAACTTTCATACCCCCCACTCATTGGCAGGGTGACTGGGGACAATTTCTTTAAGCCCCATGAGCTCTTACCTACTCAAAAGACTTTTGTGAGCATTAAATGAGCTGATTTATGCAAATGCTTTGCACTTAACTCTACACAATAAATGGAAGCTCTTGCTATTTTTATTTCTCATTTACTCGAGTTTTTTGAATAGATACTTCATTCTTCACATTGTTGCTTTAAATATTTGCATGGATATTAGTAACCACTAATTGTATTACAATGGGCCATGTGCCTTGTAAATTAGTAGATGATTAAGAATATCAAAGAACTTGCATTGCTGATGGCCAATGTTAGAAAATAAATTAAGAAAAAAAGTGTGAGATATATTAAGATGACTGCAGAAAGAGAAAATATTACTAATACAACAAATGCAAACGAACCAAGTTAACCTGCTTAAAGTCAGACACTCTCAGATAATATTAAAAAATACAATCCGACAACATTTATAAGGAGACACATTAGAAACAATTGAGGAATATAAAAAAAAAACTTAAGTGGCAATATTAAAACCAGAACAAATAAAATTCAAAGACAGATTAAAAGTGGAAAAAACTACTTGTCAAAACATGAAACTCAAAACTTCCCAAACTGCCATAAAACTCATATTCATACTGGGAGACTTTTAACAAACATCATTAGTTATTTCGGAAGCATAAGAAAAATATATATGGTTGTATCTAATATAAGTTGTACAATTGGTTGGTTGTTTAGGGATCAGAAAACTTTTCTCTGTAAAAGCCAGATAGTAAATATTTTAGGTTTTTCATGCCACGTACAGTCTTTCTTGCATAATCTTCTGTCTGTGTGTGTGCTTTAAGAATCCTTTAAAAGTCTAAAAGGTATAATTAGCCCATCCAAAAACAGGTCATAGTTTGCTAACCCTGGGTTTATATTTATATGAAGGGCCTCATACATTTTATATCATATTTAAATAATTGATGTTACACTTGTATTAATTACATTACAGTTATAATTTCCTACCCTTGTTTTGTCTTGTTTTGTCTGAGAACACATTGAACATACAAAAACGGACTAAATATAGTAGACAAAAAAGAAATCTTAAAAATTTTCTAGATCAAGTGGGTCTGTGGATCCCTGGCGGGGAGTTCCAGAAGACCCTTTGGAGGGTCCTTGAGGCCAAACCTATTTTCATAATAATATATGACTGTATTCACTTTGTTCACTCTCAGTCTCTCATGTGGATGCAGTGAAGTTTTCCAAAAGCTTCATGATATATTACATCTCAACAGATTGAATGCAGAAGCAGACATGAGAATCCAGCTGTCTTCTCTTGAACCAGAAGTTAAGAGATTTGCAAAAATGCTACTGAATTTTTGTTTTGAAAAACAACCATTTTCCATCAAAATGTGTTGTATACATTAAGATGTCATGAGTATATTATTGCTATTTTAAAATAATATATATATATTTAAAATTTCTCAGTTTCTAATATTATAAATATTGATAGATATAAACCACATAAACCAAAATTCCTTAGGGATCCTCTATAATTTTTAAGAGTATAAAGAGTTTCTGAGACCAAAAAGTTAGAGAATACAGTTCTAGAAAATAACTGTACAGGCCATATTCTTTTAATACAATACAATATGTTTCAGACATTAATTAAGCATGTTTAGTCCTTGATAGTGGACAAGCCTAGACCTGAAACTTCTTTAAAAGCCAACCACCCCTTTTCATTACCAAACTTGTCTGTCATGCACCTAAGAAAGATACAAATAAACCCAGGGCAAATGACATTAGCTCTCAGCTTCCTCTGTCAAGGATTGCAGGCATATTCAGTAAGGTTAGTCTACATAGGATAGGGCAGAGTCTAAGCTTCAACTGAAACAAGATGTCTAACTGGGCTGTGGGAATGGAACTGGGAGAACAGTGAATAGCTAACATGGGATAAACCCTTGAGTATTCATTAAAGATGGGAAAGTAAAACCAAATGAGAAGGCTTCGTTTCATTTTTAAGTAGATTAAGTGATTCCTCAACAACTGTGCAAACGATGTTAACTTTCATTTTCAAATTTCGAAGATGATATATTTGCTTTAAGACCAAAAGGAACTTTTTGAATAATGAATAAAAGAAACAAAACAAAACAGATCTGTTTGTCTCCAAGCAGTTTCATGACTTAGGAAAGTAGTAGAAAGGTATGGAAAAAAAAAAAAAAAAAAAGCATTATTTGTGGATTTAATTTTTATTTTTTAAATACTCTTTTTTTGAAGTATGAAATATATTCAGGAAGTTATACAGCTCAACATATACAGCTTGTGAATTTTCAAAAAATGAATATAGCTGAGTAAGCACCACTCAGGGCAAGGAATTGAACACTGCTATCATCCATGAAATCCTTCCAGTCACTATACCCTCTCCTCTCCAAACAACCATTATCTTTCCTTCTCATGCCATAGGTTAGTTCTCCTCTTTTAGACATTTATATAAATGAAGTCATTTATTATATAGTCTTTTGCATCTGACATTTCTCCCTAACATTATGTTTATGAAATTCATACACATTGTTAGGTGTAGTGGTAATTTATTGGTTTTCATGGGTGTTGAGTATTTCATTATATGAATTCCACAATTTATTTATCCATTCTATTTTTTCATGACTGGTGCATTTGTTTTAAAGTTTATTTATTTTGAGAGAGAGACAGAGTGTGTGGAAGTGGAGGAGGGGCAGAGAGAGAGGGAGAGAGAGAATCCCAACCAGGCTCTGCACTGTCAAAACAGAGTCCAGTGTGGGGCTCAAACCCAGGAACTGTGAGATCATGACCTGAGCTGAAATCAAGAGTGGGACGCTTAACCAACTGAACCACACAGGCACCCTACAGCTGGTGCATTTTTTTTCTAGCATTTGGCTGTTACGAGTAGTTCTATCAAGACCATTCTCCTGCATGATTATTTTGGTGCATACTTAAGGATTTCTGTTGGGTATATATCTATACATGGAATTGTTGGGTTGCATATTTAACCTTAGTAGATACTTTCAATTTTCTAAGTGATTATGACAGTTTACACTATGGATAGCAGTTTATGAGAATTCTAGTTGCTCCTCCTCAACATTTTGGTTTAAGTGTTTTAATTTTAGCCATTCTGATAGTGATGTAGTGTCATCTTATCATGGCTTTATTTTTCCCTTATGTTTGAAATTGAACACTTCTGAAGATATTTATCTGGATGTCTTCTTTAGAAAATTGGCAAATTAGGTATCTTCTTTTGAGAAGAGAATATTCCTGTTCCTTCTTAGTGCCTTTTTTTTTTCTTTAAGAAGTCAGTGTTGTTCATTAATTAGTACATTTTAGAATTTGTGTTGTTTGTATTTTTCTTATTCTTTTATAGTTCTTCATGGAAATACTAGATAGTAGTCTGTTATATATACATATTACAGATATTCTCTAGCCATCCATGGTTTGACATTTTACTCACCTAGATGTATCTTTTGATAAATAATAGTTCTTGTTAATAGTGGTTCTTACAGTTTTCTGTAAGGAATTTTTTTCTTTTATGTGCTGCTTTTTTAATACTCTATTTAAGAAAACTCTACTTTTCTGAGACTATACAATAATCTCTGTTATTTTCCAGAAGCTACATTGTTTTACCTTTCACATTTCAACAAGCAGTCTAATTGTAATTGATCTTTTTATTTATGATTTGGAAGTAGTTATCAAGAATCATTGTTTGTTTTCCATTTGGAAATCCAATTGACCAAGTATCATTTATTGAAAAGACTGTTCTTTCACTCTGTAATGCCTCCTTTATCATAAACCAGGTATCTATATGTAGGTAGGTCCCCTAGATTCTCTATTCGATTCCATCAGTCTACTTTCCTAACCTTGTACCAGTACCACACTGTTTTAATTATTATTTCTTTATAATAATTTTAATATGTGTTAGTGTAAGTCCTTTAATTGGACTTTTCTTCTAGAATATGTGGGCTAATCTTGGTCTAATATTTGCCACTCTACTGCATGTCCACATGCATATTAGAATTAATTTGTTAATTTTCATTGAAATAAAAAGCTGCTGAGATTTTTGATAAGGATAACATTGAATCTGTTTATCAGTTTGGGGACAATTGATATCTTCAAGATAACAGCTCTTCAGATGCAGCAAGAGTACATTAATTCCATTTATTTAGGTGTTCTTTTCCTATCTCAATAATGTTTTGTGATTTACTATGTGGAGGTTTTTCATATCTTTGTTAAATTTATTCCTAATAGTTGATGTTTAATGATGCCATGTCAGTGTTAATTTTGTCTTTGAATTAAATTTTCTAATTGCTTGTTGAGGAGTTGTTTATTTTAGGGGTGCCTGGGTGGCTTAGTCAGTTAAGCATCTAAATCCTGATTTCAGCTCAGTTTATTATTTCATGGTTCCTGAGTTTGAGCCCAGCGTTGGGCTCCATGCTGACAGTGGGGAGCCTGCTTGGGATTCTCTCTCTCCCTCTGTCTCTGCCCCTCCCTCATTCTCTCTCTCTCTCAAAATAAATAAATTAATTTTAAAAACAATTTTAAGGAATTGTTTATTTTAAAATATTACTAAGTTTTGAATATTGTGTCAAGCAAGCTTGCAGCATTTGCTTACTAAATAAAATAATTTACCTAGATTTTTGATATTCAAGTTTGTCTAAAAATAATAGTTATCTTTCCAATTATTATACCTTTTATTTTGTTTGTCTTGCCTTCTCACACTAACAAAATATTTAGGAAAATGTTGAATAGAAATGGTAGAGTATCATTGTTCTATTTTAGTCCTAGGGGAAAACTTTGAATATTTTACTGTTAAGTTTAATATTTGCTGTAGGGTTTTTGTAGATTAAAGAAAAACAATTACAGAAGTTCCCTTCTGTTTCTAGGCTGCTCAGAAACTTTTTTTCCAACTAAATCATGAACGGTTATTGAATTTGATCCACTTATATGATCACATTATGTTCTGAATGTGCCGAGTTCATCAATTGACTATATATTAGATGAACCTCATATTGCCGGAATAAAACTTCTGAATCATGATCTATTTCTCTGTTTATGTATAGTAGGTTCACCATCTCACTACTATTTTTAGTGAGATTTTGCAACTCTGTTCGTGATAGACCTTGGACCACATTTTTCTCTCTTGTAAATGTGTTTCAGGTTTTTGTATCAAGGATATGTTGGTCTTCTAAAATGAAGTGGAAGTGTTCTCTCTTTTCCTATTTCCCTTTTTTTGTAAAATTTGGATAAATTCACCGGTGAGGCCATCTGGACCTTAAATTTGTTTGTAGGGAAGTTTTAAATTACAGATTTCATTTCTTTAATAGATACAGAATTATACAGATTTTCTTTTTTGTGACCATTTCACAGAGTTGTGTTTTTCTAGGAATTTGGCCATTTTTTTCCACTTTTCAAATTTTTTGGCAAAAAAAAAAAAAAAGAATATCCTCTTCTGATCTTTGTAATGTCAATAGGAACTAGTAATGTCCATCCTTTTATTTCTGATGTTAGTAATTTGTATTTTCTCTCTCTTTTTCTCAATCTTGCCATAGTTTTATAAATTTTATTAATCTACTAAACTTTGGGTATTCTCCATTGAATATTTTGTAGTTTATTAATTTCTGTTTCTTTCTTCCATTTTTTTCCTCTCTCTTCTTTCTTGATTTAAGTTTTTAATGGACTAATATATGGCAATAAGCAAGGTATACATTTCCTTCTAAGAACGTGTTAGCAGTATTTCACAAATTTTGTGTCATGGTTGCATTATCATTCACTTCATTTTAAAATATAACTTAACTTCCACTTGGATTTCTTTTTTGAATTATGGATCATTTATAATTTCATTGTCTAATTTCCAAACATTAGGAATTTTCTAGTTATTTTTATATTGATATCTCATTGAATTTCATTGTATTCAAATAACATTTCATAGATAAGTTCAATTCCTTTGAAATCTTCTATGATCCTGCAATTGGTAAATTTTAGTGAATGTTGCAGGTGTACTTGAAAAGAGTGCCACCATTGGTTGCCATAAATGTCAACCATTTGTTGTCAACCATTATAAAACCATTGTTTTATAAATGTCAATTTGTTCAAGTTTGTTAATTGTGTTCTTCAAATCTTCTGTATCATCACTGGCTTTTTTTTCTTTTTTTTTTCTTATCAGTTACTGAGACATTTAGAATTTAAAATGTTATTATATGCCCATACATTTAGAATTATATGCCATACATTTATATCTTCCTGGTGACTTGATCCTTGAATCACCATGAATTATATCTTCATCTCTAATAATACTTCTTGTCTTATAGGCTGCTCGGTCTGCTCATAGGATAGCTACATTAGCTTTCCTCTGCTTAGTGTTTACATAATATTTAGCTTTTCCTTTTACCTTCAAACACTCTGTATTCCTATATTTTCATGTAATTCTATTGACCACAGTTCAGCCCTTAATACGGTGGTTTCATGTACTTTAATTCTGCATGTAATTGAGTTTTTCCCTAGTCTGAAAATCTTTGTATTTCAATGAGAGTGTTTACTCAATTTTTATTTAATGCAATTACTGATACATTTGGGTTTAAATTCCCTTTCTCACTATTTGTTTCCTGTTTATCCATTTGTTCAATATTTCTTTTAATCTCCCCTCTTTACTTCTTTTGGATTAGCATAGATCTTATATTTTACATTTCCCTCTTTATTAGCTTATTTGTTATGCATTCTTCTACTTTTCTTTTAGTGCTTGAAGTGGGATGTATAGTGTTCCCTCAAATTTCATGTGCACCCAGGACCTCAGAATGTGGCCTTATTTGAATAGAGTGTCTCTGCAGTTGTAATTTGTTAACATGAGGTCATACTGGATCAGGGTGGACCCTAAATACAATGGTTGGTGTCCTTATAAGAAGAGGAGAAGACACAGAGAAACACAAGGAAATAACACCATATGACAATTGGAGGCACATATTGGAGTGATGCAGCTATAAGCCAAGAGACATCAAGGTTTGCCAAGAGCCACAAGAAGCTGGAAGAGACAAGGAAGGATTCTCCCCTAGAGCCTTCAAAGGGAACATGACCCTGCCAACACCTTATTTTGGTCTTCTAGCTCCCAGAATTGTGAGAGAATAAATTTCTGTTGTTTTAAGCCACCCAGTTTGTGGTAATTTGTTATGGCAGTCCTAGGAAACTAATACAGTGTTTACCCAAGATGTTGTGAAATGTAACTTTGACTTAGTCCAACATAAATTGGTGCTGTTACCAAATGTATGAAAGGATCTTAGAGCATTTTAACTACACTCACCCCAGTTATGCCTTTAATCTTGTTGTTTTGTATCTTTTAATTCTATATATATTGTTTACTCAGTCAATGATAGTTCACATTTATCCATATATTGACCCTTTCTGTTAGTTACACTTCTGTCCTTCCTCAATTTCCATACTTCCAACTTGGATCATTTTTTTTTCTATGCCAGAATTCTTTTTACTAATCTATTTAGTTGGTGGTGAAGTTGCGCATGCGTGTGTGTGTGTGTGTGTGTGTGTGTGTGTGAGAGAGAGAGAGAGAGAGAGAGAGAAAATGACTTTAATTTACCTTTATTTTTTCTAACATTTTATTATATATTTTTTCAATTATCTAGCAAAGTTGAAAGAATTTTATAGTGCAAATGTGTGTATGAATATTGTACTATATGTGCTTTATTAATATCACATGTCTGTTTATTTACATCCTCATCTACCCGCTAATCCATTTTGTTGGTGAATTTGTTTATTTTTTTAAATTTTTAAAAAATGTTTATTTTTGAGAGAGCGAGTGCAAGCAGGGGAGGGGCAGAGAGAGAGGGAGACACAGAATCCGAAGCAGATTCCAGGCTCTGAGCTGTTAGCATAGAGCCTGATGCAGGGCTTGAACCCACGGACCGTGAGATGATGACCTGAGCCAAAGTTGGGCGCTTAACCAGTGGAGCCACCCAGATGCCCCTTGGTGCATTTAAAAGTACACTGCAGGGGCGCCTGGGTGGCGCAGTCGGTTAAGCGTCCGACTTCAGCCAGGTCACGATCTCGCGGTCCGTGAGTTCGGGCCCCGCGTCGGGCTCTGGGCTGATGGCTCAGAGCCTGGAGCCTGTTTCCAATTCTGTGTCTCCCTCTCTCTCTGCCCCTCCCCCGTTCATGCTGTGTCTCTCTCTGTCCCAAAAATAAATAAACGTTGAAAAAAAAATAAAAAAAAAATAAAAGTACACTGCACACATCATGATTTATATTTTCTTTTAATGTAAAATTTACATGCAATGAACCACTAAATCTTAAGTGTAAATTCACCGCATTTTGACAAATACATACACCTGTGTAATCCAAGGAACATTCCCTTCTTCTTCTGAGTCAGCCCCTGTCCCTGCCCTCCCAGAGTGAACCACTGTTCTGATTTTTCTACCATAGATTAGTTTTGTCTCTTCTAGAATTCATGTCTTTTTGTGTAAGACTCCTTTCACTCAGCCTACTACTTTTGAGACTCCATGTTTTTTTGTGTGTACTGTCCTTTTGTATTGCTCAGTAATGTCTTACTGTATGAGTGTGCCATAGTCTGTTGATCTGTTCTTCTGTTGATGGACATGGGACTTGTCTACTTCTGGACTATTATAAATCTAACTGCCATAAGCAGTCTCGTACAAGTCTTGTTTTATGAACATGTATTTTCATTGTTCTTGAGCCAAACACCTAGGAGTAGAATTATGTATACTTTTACAAAAAAATCTTCCAAAATTTTTCAAAAATTGCTGTACATTTTACATCCCAGCCAGCAATGTTTAAGAGTTCCAGGCCCTCTTCAGCCTCACCAACATTTAGTATTATCATTCCCTTTATTTTTTAGCCATTCTGGTGGATATATTATAGTATCTCATAGTTTTAATTTGCTTTTCCATGATGACGAGTGATATTGCATACTTTTTCTTTTGCTTATGGGCCATTTATGTTCTTCCTTTGTTAAATGTATGCATAAATCGTTGGTCAATTTTTTTTTTGACTGCGATATTTGCCTTTTTATTATTGGGTTATCAGAATTCTTTATATAGTCTTTATATAGTCCTTTCTCTGGTATATATAGTACAAATATTATCTCCTGTCTATGGCTTGCTTACTTTTGATAAGCAGATCGTTTTAATTTAGTTTAATTTTAATTTTGATGAAACCTAATTTATCTTTTTTTTGTAGGTATTGATTTCTGTCACCTAAGAAATATTTGTTTATCTCTAAGTGACCAAACTATTTGCATATGTTTTCCCTTAAAAGCATGTGGTTTTGGCTTTTGTGCTTAGGTCTGTGATCCATCTTAAGTTATTTGTATGTATGGTATGAAGTAGAAATTAAGGCTCAAGTTTTCCTCACGCATGTCCACTTAGTCTCACACCATTTGTTGAAAACACTTTCCTTTCCCCCATCAGATTGCCTGTTGTCATTACCAAAAATCAAGTGACCATTTAAGTATGGTTGTGTTTCTGAGCTATCTAGTAGAATGCTTGATGAATTTGTCAACCACTATGCCAGTGCCACTCATCTTGATTATTTTAGCTTTATAATAAATCTTGAAATCAAACAGTGTAAATCCTCCAACTTTGTTCTTCCTTTCAAGATTGCTTTTGATATGCTGGTCCTATTTTCTATTTCTTATCTTTATTGTCATCCTTTCTTTTATTTCCTTTGGCTTTACTTTGATCTTTTTCAATCTTCTTAAATTGAATCCTTAGGCCATTGATTTTAGATTTTTCTTCTTTTCTAATATAAACATTTAAAGCAATTAAAAGCAATAAAAAAGAAAAATCCCTCTTAGCACTGCTTTATATGCATTCCACAAACTTTGATATGCTATATTTTCATTACTCAGTTCAAAATATTTTCTAATCTATCTTATTATTTATTACTTTTCTCAGGGATTATTTGGAACAGTGTTGTCTAATTTTCAATAGTTGAAGTTTCTGTATATATTTTTATTGTTACTGATTTCTAATTGTGGACAAAGAACACACTCTGTGTGATATCAGTCCTTTGAAATTTTTTGAGCTTTGTTTTTATGGTCCAGCATGTGGCCTGGTTTGGTGAATGCAGCCATGTGAACTTTTCTTTAAGTTGCTCCTCTCTACAAAACAAAAACCTATTTTGCCCAGTTTTTGTAGTTGTTCTCAGCAGGAGGGCTGGTGTCTGATGCAAACTAATCTGCCATAGACAAGGAGTGGAATTCTGAATGCTTAATTTTAAAAGGCCAAAAATAACAGACTCCAGATATTTCTGTTTGCTTTAAGTTTCAAGGCTTTTGAATAAAGTTAGACAAGAAAAAGTCTTACTTACTCTTCACATTTTGGGGGTTATTATTAATGAATTTGTAAGGAAACATTCCACCATTTTAAGTAAATTCTTATGAAGTATTAAACACTCAAGCAGGAAATTATTGATTCTTTGAATGGCAAGTGAGAATGTGCAAAATAAACTTTTACATTGCTATTATATATGTACATGTTCTCCAGTAATATGCCCATCCATCTTTGAAACCTATAATTAATTTTGGGTAATAATTTTTTAAACATTCTCCATAGTTTGTGTTATAATTTTAGGCTTCCCAGTCATACTCTAGGTTCACCCAGTGAAAAGGAAATCAAAACCATTAGTTCTTGGTTGTTCCCATTTGATCAACCTGAAGATTCTAGTAAATTGAAGGTGAACAAATGTCTGCCTTCTGTCATGGTCTTGAATAACTTGGTTTTTGCAATGATGGATAAGGAAATCTATAAACTAATACATTGCATAAATAATTTCCATAAATTGAGAACCCGTGCTACTTAAAATATTAATCCTTCAAAGTGGCCTTTGTGAGAAAAAAATCATATGAGATCAAATATAGTTATTATTTCATGATCTTCAAAGTCCCTTTCAGCTCTGTGCCTCTAACTCTTCAATTCTGTTTCTGATATAAATCTACTTTAATCTACTTTAATTAAAGCCTGAATGTGAATATATATAAAGAATCTACTGTAGAAATTAGAGTCATACTCTTTAGGTAAAGTCATTTCATCTGTTTTTCATAGCAGCCATCCTTAACTTAAAATACTTATTCCTTTGTATGTTTTTTGAAGTTGTAAATGCTTTCGCCAGTTTCTGTGAATTGCAGATAACAATGACCTTAGGGTAACATCTGATGTAGCACTCTTTATCTAATTAGATGAGGTTTTTTGGCCAAAGTCTTTTAAATGAAATGAGACATAAAACAAGCCTATGAGACTCATTTTTGAATTCATGTCTACTTAAAATTTTCAGCTCTGCATTTCTGTCTAAAATGAGAGTGCAGTTGAAGTAGTGTTTCTATGATGATGATCCTAAAATTTGTTTGCATCTTGAATAATGTCTGTCTTTCCACTGCCTTCTTTACAGTTTTTCTTTTTGTCATCCACAGCTTTTTCTTAACCTAGCTGGTTCTCCAAAAGAATGAATGAATTCTTTACATTGGGTATTATAGAGTCAAGTTGTTTGTCTAAAGTGCCCCCCTTCCCTCTCAGTTCTCTGTACTTTTGGCTAGAGGAGAAAGTCCAATTTTACCTATATTTCTTGGATCCCTGAGTGGAACTTATCACGTATCTTATTCCTTCACAGGATATAGGACTACATTTGTCAGACAGTAACAGATCTTCATAAAAGAAACTCCTGATACACAAACATTTGGACATCACCTGGAGTTAAGGAGTCTTTCTCTTAACCAGTTCTTTGCATGGTACAATAAAACATCTGCCTTAGAGACAACTTTACCTAGAAAAATGCATATTATTGGCCTCTTGCCTGTTATTTACTCTGATGGGAAGAGAAGGCTTGGTCATTTTGTGAAGAACCCAATATTTCAATAAGCTCAGGTGAAACAACCTTCCAAGCTTTCTGAGATTTCCCCTTTGGTGATTACAGGGAAGGGTGTGAAATCTATTGTATTGGAAAATCCACAAGGCTATTTCAGTAGTCAGTGTGGGAGTGGGGATGGGACTTTAGTCTGACCTTTGGATTTCTTGGCTGATTCTTCTCAAATTGACTCTGGAGGTTAGTTTTCCAAGGAGGACCCATACTTTTCTTGGAATGATTTCCTCAGATATTTTTAAAGCGTGATTCATAGCCTTTCTCTTATTTCAGATTTAACATAGGGGATTGTTGTGGGTTTTTTGTTTTGTTTTGTTTTGGTTTGGTTTACCTCTCTATCTGTAGATTTGCTGCATCTTGTTGACAGTCCAGGGTTCTAAGAAATTGATGCCAAATTAGAATTTTCCTCAGAATACTTTCCTTTGTGATGTATGTCCCCAATCAACTACATACAAAATATTTTTGTTCATCTATGGACAAACCTATTCACAGTGGGATCTTAAATAAAAATATTCCTGTGATTCAAACACCATATCCTTTATCCTCCATTTCTCCTTCAGTTTTTCCCTCTTCACATTTTGATTCTTGAGCACATATGTTTTATTAGATCCCCAGTTCAAGGGTCAATAGACTTCTTGTTATATATGTTGCAAATTACAGTTTCCATAGCTTTCTTCCCAAAAAAAGAACTCTAATGCCCAGGACTGACATTCATCAACCAAACCAGGTTTTATTGGAACACAATCTGTCAGTAGTTTGGAAGTTTTCTCCTGTGGTTAACTGACTATTAATATTTTAGAAGTATGGACAACAATGAATTATTTGTTACTGGGCTGACCTAATTCTACAGTGTCAGGAAACCAGTGACTAATGAACCATTTGTTCTCACAAATTGCTGATCACAGGAAAGACAGGACCTCAGTTTCTTGCAATTTGCCAAAGCCCATTACTTGAGTTTAAATTATTTGGTCATTGGCATTGATCTGTGGACCACAGGAACTTTATATGAGATTGACCCCCAAAATTGTTCATATGAAAGAACCTTAACACTTTTACGTTTATTTTTGGCAATGGGGGGAGAAGATTAATGAAAATCCCTGGGAGTAGAAGAGGTGGAAGAGTAAGATAACCAAAGCCCTCACAACTCACAATATATCACTCCTTTCTTGTGACATTCATTCTAGATGTGGAACTTGAGAGTTTTGTTATAAAAATAAGAAGTACATATTTTTTTTTTTTTAATTTTTTTTTCAACGTTTATTTATTTTTGGGACAGAGAGAGACAAAGCATGAACGGGGGAGGGGCAGAGAGAGAGGGAGACACAGAATAGGAAACAGGCTCCAGGCTCTGAGCCATCAGCCCAGAGCCCGACGCGGGGCTCGAACTCACGGACCGCGAGATCGTGACCTGGCTGAAGTCGGATGCTTAACCGACTGCGCCACCCAGGCGCCCCAAGAAGTACATATTAAATAATGACCCTCAATTTATCATGATGACATGTCACACTTAATATGGTACCATGGATATATAGCATGGCAACTATAGTTAATAATACTGCATTTAATGTTTTAAAGTTGCTAGTAAAGGAAATCTTAAAAGTTCTCATTACCAGAAAAAAAGAAGTTCTGTAACTGTGTGGTGAGTGGTGCTAACTAAACTGACTGTGGTGGTCACTTTGTAACATATACAATTATCGAATCATTAAGGTGTACCTGAAACTAATATAATGTATGTCAATTACACCTCAATAAATTTTTTAAATAAATAAGAATAAAATGAAATAAAATGGTGTCATGGGAGAGCACAATGAGAAAGCCAGTTAAAATACAACCCCAAGAAAAATTAAGCAATAAGGCATGTAAATCATGGACTGTATGTAATGAATTAACTTCTCTCCTTTGATAGAAAACACTATTAGTATGTACCATCCTTGATGGAATTGAGAACGTTGTCACTAAACGCAGTTTCTGTAATCTGTGATTCAGATGAGGAACCCTGGTTTAGAAAGATGATCTAAACTATTAAGCAGTTTTCAAGCTTTTCAAAATTTAAAACGTATTAACAGGAAATTGAAAAGTTCAAGATGATTGCTTTGTTTCATTAAATACTAAATAGCAGGCTCTCCGTTAACTTTTTTTCATGACTTTAAAGAAATTAAAATCAACTAAAGACATATTAGCTTTTTAAAGACTTCTAATTTTTTATTCCATTATGATTCATTATATTGGTGTCTAACTGTTTTAAATTATTTTGAAAAGAATTATTATGATGCGTAGGAAAGTCTAGACCAGTATATTCTGAAAGAACTGTTCTTTCAGAGCTGATGAATAAAAGTGGATTCCTAAAAATTTTGGAAAAAGTTAAAAGAGTCTTAGATCTGATTTAAAGTCCCTCTTTTGGAAAGACAAGTTATTTTATATTTAGTAATTTTTCTTTTTCAATTGAAGCCTAGCCATTTTCTCCTGAAAGTAGAATATGATCTTGATTTTCTTTTCTTTTCTTAAGGCTCTTTCATTTTACCAGAACTTGAAGATATCTGGTAAAATTCAGTCCTCTTGGACTGAGAAACCTGAGTTTACAGATCTGCAAGGCTGGTGGTGATGGTTCTTTAGAAAAATGCTGGTACCCTCTTTATGCCACCACCAGCTGTCTCCTGTTTAACTCCGAAAGGATGTCCAGGAGCATCCTTCAGAAGTACTCACTACTGCTATGGCCCAACTTCAAATGTACCTTACTTTAATTTGCTTGGAAAAGTTAAAATGAATATAAGATATGAAAAAATATATTAATCCTCTTGGTGGTTCTAGTAATGTCTTGTAAATTTTCTGAACATAATGAGGCCTCAAAATTTATTTCTTTTGGATCCCAAGCCAAATTGTGAAACACTTGGATTGGTGACACATAATCTCCCATTAGCTACCTTCAATAGCTTGTTGCTAAAATGTAGGAAACTTAGTGCAAACCAGGGAAGACCACTTGGGTGGTCTTACATTGCACTAGTGAGTGGACGATTGATTTTAATCCGGATTAGTGACCCATCATAAACCCACGGAAAGCGACTCTAATGTTAACTGTAACACCCCTCCCTGCAAAGAAAACGTATTCATTTTATGAAGTAGATCCACAAACACACACACATATACACAAAACTTGAAATTCTTAGGAAAATAAGTAACCCAATTTCACTTAGTTAGACAGTCAGCAAGTTAGTGATTTTGTGGTTTGACCCTCATATGGTACATCAATCATGGCAAGTTTCTTTCTCTCTTCATTCCAAGTAAAACCACTACTTCCCACGCAACATGTCATTACCATCACAATAGGATCTGCGCAGTAATAGAGTTTGGATTGGATCCTTAACTTTAAAGCCCTATTTGAAATCGCAGCTTCCTTCCTGTTGCAACTTAGCTTTAAAACAGACTTCTAGTGATCTTGGAAAATCACTCTCTCTTTTTCCTTCAGTTTTTGGTTCTATTACCTTGCAAGCCAGTTTGGATTTTCTGTTTTCCCACAAGAGACCAGGTTTTCCTAAGTATACCATCATTTTCCTATTTCTTTCTTTCTTAAGCTGAGGAAAGGAGCACAGGAAGAATGGAAATAAAGTGTCCATAGTTCCTGTCCCATGTGGGCAGGAATTTAAGTGCTCTACTTAGCATAATTTGTGCTTACCCAGCTCGATGACAGCCCTACCCCCGGTTCAAGTACTAAATCATAGAAATAAGTGGTAAACCATCAGAAACACTTTGCAGTAATGCTCACTGTCAAATGGAAAATATAAATTGTAATATTAAAGAGGAGTAACATATTTTATGTTTAATCTGACTTTAAATTTGAAGTCAGATGAACTTGAATAGTGAAATAACATAGCACGGTTATTCTAAGGGTGCCAAGTATTTTCACAAACATTTACAAACTTTTTCTCATAATGTTGGCAGGTAGGCAAGGAGCAGGTATGATCAGTCCAATTTTATGCAAGGAGAAATTTAGTAACCGCAGTGGTATACTTCCTGGCAAGGTCCCAATGGCTAAAAATACCTTCTCCTCTAACTTCTTTTTTCATCTTCATTCTATGCCTAAAATTCCATTAATTAGATATTTATTCTGGTTTAAAAAAATTTTTTTTAATCAAACAAATCCATCCCCATAGCCTTTAGAGGAGGCTCTTTGAAATTCACATATTTAGATAACTTAGTTCCATTAACTTTTTTTCTTAATACAGAATTAGGCTACAACATTAAAATTACTTAAGTTTTGCACCCGGCTGTTTTCCAGCTTGTAATTTCCTTTAAATCTTTTACATCTTTTGCTCCCCCCACTAAGTTTTTGCCATAATACTGTGATGTTAAAATTATTTACAACGTTGTTTTCAATGTGCCAGCAGAATCATAGAACTTGATATGGCACCAAAGTTCTAAATTTAGTATGGATTACATGCTGGATCTGGAGCTTCTGATCACAAATCACAGGGTGTCTGGCCTCTACCAAGGTGCCCCATGGGGGCTTCAGCTCTGTCTCTTGCTGGGGAGGAGGGGACGGTGGGCAGGCACAGAGAGGGGATGCTTAACCTACCTGAACAAGCATGAAAGGCAGATGGCGGTGGGAGCCACGCAGACAGTCTTGGGACGTTTGAAGCCATTCCTACATACTATGGAGAGTAGCCCTGGAGGCCCAGGTGGTTCTAGGTTTTTCCATTTAAAAAAAAGAACACCTGGGAAACCAAAAGGACTTTCCCTTTTTCCTCCTCATCCTCATCTCCTCCAGAATCTCTTGTTTTCAGGAACCTAACTTCCATCTCGCAGTAAAGTAGACCAGCAGTTTATTAAAGGAGCTTTTTGTTGACTAGCCTAAGAGTCTAACCACCATTATAACTTCAAACAAACAAACAAACAAACAAACAAAAAATCCCCATGGGATGATGAATCTTAAATTGTAAATAATTGGCTTACATTAATTTTTTTCCAGTAAAGGATGAAGTTTCTTATTTATTGGTTACTTCCAATATATTTATTGGTTACTTACAAATATCTCAGCAAGGATTAGGGAAAGCCAAAATTTCAAAGTATCTTGTCACTGAAGTATTTGCTCTTGTCCCTTTTTTCCCTACTTGCTGGCTGACCTGGGCTGTTTCCATGGCACCCGCTCCCATCCGCTCCTTGCTGAATTCTTTCAAATGCAGGTATAAATTACTTTTTCAACACATTTCTGCTACTCATTCAATTAAGTGCCCCAACCAAATATAAGTTTCTATTGGCCTAAAAATAGATCTCCTGCCATCTGGAGTCCCAAGTTTCTGCATTTTTTCTTTCACCTCGGAGCAACTCCAGCAGTCATAAAAGAACTTCACCTGATGTAATTGTATCTGCTTCCAACTGCTCCTAACGCATTCTGGAGCTTTCGTTCTGAGTGAATAATTCTCCTATGTTATCATCAGGCTTCCTGAAGGGATCAGATGCTCATTCATTTGGACATTTTCAAATCATCAAGAAAAACTGAACAAATCCCAGGTTTGAGTTTACCTTTAGTCTTAGTATTTTTAAAAGTTTCTTATACTATTCATATGTAGACTAGCTCTAAAAGCTCTCAAATTAATCAAAATCCCCATGCTCCCCATAACTAGTCGAAAAGTGAAGAAGGTAAAAGAGATCATATGATTTTTGTTTGTTTGTTTTTCTTTTAGTTCCAGTTAGTTAACATACAGTGTTGTATTAGTTTCAGGTGCACAGTATAGTGATTCAACACCTCCATGTGACACCCGGCAAGTGCAAAACTTAATCCTATCACCTACTGAGCCCATCCCCCAAGCTCCCTCCCTCCTGGTTTTGTTCTCTATAATTAAGACTCTGTTTCTTGACTTGTCTCTCTCTCTTAATTTTTACCTTTCCTTGTTTGTTTTGTTTCTCAGATTTCATATATGAGTGAAATCATATGGTATTTGTCATTCTACGACCGACTTATTTTGCTTAGCATTAAACTCTAACTCCATCCATGCTGTTGCAAATGGCATGATTTAATTCTCTGTTATGGCTGCATAATATTCCACTTATCAATCTTCTTTATCCATTTATCCATTGATGGATACTTGCGTTGCTTCTGTGTCCAGGTTGTTGTAACTAATGCTGCTGTGAACATCAGGGAACATGTGTCCCTTTGAATTAGTACTTTTGTATTCTTGTATTCTTTACCCAAAGAATGTATGTACTACATCTAGTAGTACAGCTGCTAGATGGTAAGGTAGTTCTATTTTTACCTTTTCGAGGAACTTCCATACTGTTTTCCAGAGTGGCTGCACCAGTCTGCATTTCTACCAACGGTGCATGAATTTTCTTTTTCTCTACATCCTCACCAACACCTATTGTTTTTGTGTTGGTTTTAGCCATTCTGACAGGTATGAGGTGCTTTCTCATTGTAGTTTTTATTTACATTTCCTTGATAAATGATGATGAGCGTCTTTTCAGTTAGGTCTAATTTGCTATTTAACTCAGCAGTTGAGTTTTTATTTCCAGTTTATGTTGTGTTTCAGTTAGAACACTTCCTTATGTTTCTGTTTCCAAACGTATTTGGGCTTTTGTTAAATGGTCTCTTGCTTCTTGCTCATTTGTTAAATTCATTAATTATTTCATTTCATTAATTATTAATTTCATTAATTATTATTTCATTAATTATTTCCTCATAACAATTTTATAATATTTTATTTTATAATTACAGCAATTGTCATAATTTTATACTTTGCATGTGACAATTCAGAGTTTTGGAGATTTGGATTCATTGTGATTTATGCTGGCTCCAGTCACAGCTTCTTGTTTCGTTGTGTGCATTGAATATAACTTAATCCATGGGAATCTTGAGGCCTAATTGTATATGTGATTTGTATTTGCTTCTGCCCAGAAGCAAGTAATATTATCATCCTGGAACGATCTAAATCCTAATCCTGGATCATCTAAAAAGTCTCTGCCTAATGGGAAATATTAAAGTTTAGCTTTTCTACCATGAGGCCAGCAGAAGACTTAATCTTGGGATCCCCTGTCTGATAAAGGAATGTGCCTTCAGGACAATCTCTCCCTTCCCTGTTCCTTACTAGTCACCGTTCTCTACTTAAAGCTCTCTGCTTGGGCTTCCGTGTTTTGTTCGTTTTTGGCCTCAGATGATTTCCTTTATTTTCTAGTGAACTCAGAAATGCAGTCAAAATTCCATATGCAGTAATTTATGTGGAATGTTTTTGTGGGGAGGGTTACCAGATTTACCTGGGTATACATTGGGAAATCTATGCTGATTCTCAATGTTCCCTGGCTCCTTTTCTTTTTGCACACAAATCATTGATCCTAAATATAAAAACAATCATGGAAGTTTGTAGTTTATGCACTGTAACATCTTTTTCCTTTTTCACACAAACAACCCTAGGAAGAGACTATATTGTGTGTCCTGGAAAAAAAAAAAACATAATCTCCATAGAAGTGGTATACCATACAGCCTTTACTGCAATATTACAAATTTGGTTCATTCTAATAGCTCTTTTATTCAGTAACCAAGCATTATTGGGCTTAAGTAATAGGCAATATGAGATACCATTTGACCTCAGGTTGTGGTGACTTAATTAACTTGTGAGTGTTCAACGAAAATCTTAATAATTAAACAAAATAACAAAATACAGTGTTACAAGGTCATTAAATTCATCAACTGATGAAAAATTTCTTTCTCTCCACTCATTAAAATTAAGCTTAAAAGATGATATAATTTGATTTGAAGAATCAAAAATCCTCTAGATTCTTAGATGACTAAAGAGAAAACATTTAGAATACTGAGCTAGTTAAAACAAAATCTATTTCATGTTTTATGAATTAATGAATAAATAAAATTAAATTTAGTATTTATTAAAGATGACGCCCACCCCTGATGCCCATATCCCTCCAGAGTAATCCCAGATTTAATGAAAAGCGATAAAATTATTTTTCAATGCTGTCCTGGCCTAAGAACATAAGGCCTGCCTTATGTGCCTATTCAACGCCCTCAATAGATTCAAGTACTGATATGCCCAGTGTTTGAGCGGCATGGGCACAGAAAGTATCTAGATAGCTAAAAAGAGTAAAGTCGAATGCTGGATACAACTGGAGGGCACCAAGGTACTGAGGCACTTGATGTGTAAGCAGAAATTCTAAAACTGTGTTCTAGTCTCATGTTTCTACTAATCATTTATCTCTAGATAAAGGTGAAAACTACAGAACTTTGGACTAATATTTTAGAAACCACAAGATCTAGTTCTGCAGGTAAGGAGTAGGATGGGAGTCTGATTGGTTAAACACTTTATATTTCTGTTTCTTTATTCACTTATTTTGAGATAGAGAGCACAAATAGGGGAGGGGCAGAGTCAGCACAGAGCCCACGTGGGGCTCAAACCCACAAACCGTGAGATCACAATTTGCACCAAAGTTGGATGCTTAACTGACTGAGCCACCCAGGCACCCAGGTTAAACAGTTTATAATTCTTTTTAAACAAACCTTCTCATTTGTAGTACAGAAAATGAGAAAGTCTCACTTCATAATGCTCTGCAACAAGGGGTTATAGACATCAAGATAGGAGATATGCACCTATTATCTTTACTGAGAATTTATGACCATGTGATGTTTGAGCAGAACTGACAGTGCTTCAACATAGCCAAGCAAAATAAGATGATCTATACTTGGTTGTCATCCTACTGTGTGCAAAGTGTATCTTGTATAAGGTTTGGAGTCCCCAGAAAAGGCAGGCTACTCTTCTACCCACAAGGATATCTCTTTATTATTTTAGTAACCATTGATTTTTTTCATACCTCAATTTTCTTACCTGGTTTTAGAAATAATAATAAGGTATCCATATATTATACAAAAATATAAGCATGAGCAATCCCTTCCCCTGTTTTCTCGCTAAACATTATAGCAGAGCTGTTAAAAATGTATAATCAAAATTCTTTGGTATGTTTTTCCAAGCACTGTCCTGGGAGCACCTGAGTCAAAATCCACCTGAAGTTTATTTAAAATACAGATTCCTTACCCTTTTCCAGGACAATGTTTAGTCTCTACAGGTAGTAAGGGGTGAGCTGGGTAAGCAAGGGATCGGTGAATATACATTAGTGAAAAGATCTTCAGTGACTTAAAAAACTGAAGTTAAAAAACAAGTGTTCTACTGCTCACCTTTTGGTCAGTTGTAAACAATGAATATGTAAGAAAGAAAGGATCTGTTACAAAATGAATAATTAGCAGGGGCACCTGGGTGGCTCAGTCGGGTAAGCGTCTGACTCCACCTCAGGTCATGATCTTATGGTCTGTGAGTTCGAGTCCCATGTTGGGCTCTTTGCTGACAGCTCGGAGCCTGGAGCCTGCTTTGGATTCTGTGTCTCCCTCTCTCTCTGCCCCTCCCCCGCTCATGCTCTGTCTCTCTTGCTCTCAAAAATAAATTTTAAAAAAACATTAAAAAATGAATAATTAGCCCTTAAGTATTTTACAATTAGCTATAAATTTTTCTGAAAAGTCTTTTTAAAAGCAAATGGTTCAATTCATTATAAATGAATAAAAATCATAGGATATGACTCCTGGGAAAATTCTAGCATCATATGAGAGCATGTAAGATGCAAAACAGATTTGTAATAGTTAAGGTTGTTGATAAATAATCTCAATGTCCTACTAATGCAGGGAAATGTTCAAATCCTTTCTGCAAATTTTGACTTGTTCTTGTTTTCTCATCATGTAGTCTATTCAGTTAACTCCACTGACATCATCACATCTCCATTTATTTAGACTTCTAGCCAGTTTATCTTTCTGACTTCCCAGGAGTCTTGAGACACAGTGAAATGGGCTTAGGGCACACATCATCAGTGTTTATTTGCTGCCTCTTGGCTGGGTTGCCTCATGTTAATGCTGTGGGGTGCAAAATGTGGCCTCCCTATAGTGACAAAAGTAAACATGAGAAAAAGTAAACATCTTCCCATTGGCCTGACTGGCAGCAGTTCAAGCTCATTTGCTCTCATTCTTCTTTCCTCTCTACCCCAATTATTAGGGAATAATGCCCTTTGTGTTTAAGAATACCGAGAACCTAGTCCTGTTTCCTCTTGCCACTTCCTGTTGAATCTGGAAGTTTTTCACCCTTGCTTTCATTTGAAGGAAGACCCCTCAGTCACTACTCATCATAGCCATTGCCAGTGGACATTTCTGAGTCCATGTGTTTGCAGCTGAGCTTTTGGCACCCGTTGCTGCCATGATCTCAGAGTATTTCCCTCTCAAGTCCTCAGTGGCTCTTGCAGATGTGAAGGAAAAGGAGCCCTCTTTCTTAGACCTCCACTCAGCCCAGGGTACTTTACAGCAAAGTGGTCTGGGTCCCCTCCTGTCTGGTCTCCAGATCTTCTCCTGTAGTTACTTCCTCAGAGCCCAGCTAGACCCCAAGAGCACAGGGTCACGGTCAGCTTCCAAAGCCATTCTGTCTCTTGGCCATAAGGCTCAGGCAGAAGCCAAATTGTGTCTAGGCCTCTATCCCTTTTTAATAAAAAATTTTTAGAAATAGACTATTCCTTTTTTTTTTTTTTTTTTGAGAGAGAGAGAGAGAGAGAGAGGGAAAGAGAGCACGTGCATGCACAAACGAAGAGGGTCAGAGGAGGAGAAAAAGAGAATCTTATTTTTTTTTAAGTTTATTTATTTAGAGGGTGGGAAGGGGCAGAGAGAGAAGGGGAGAGAGAGAATCATAAGCAGGTTCTGTGCTATCAGCACAGAGCCCGATATGGGACTTGAACTCGAGAACCATGGGATAATAACCTGAGCCAAAACCAGGAGTCAGACGCTTAACCAGCTGAGCCACTCAGGTGCCCCGAGAGAGAGAGAGAGAGAATCTTAAACAGGTTCTACACTCAGCACAGAGCCTGACTTGGAGTTCCATCCCACAACCCTGGGATCATGACCTGAGCTGAAATCAAGAGTCAGATGCTCAACCGGCTGAGCCACCTAGGTGCCCCAGCCTCTATCCCTTTTGTAGTATCCTTTTTAAGATCTTTATTTTTCTTCCTGATAACTTCTAATTATTTCAAATCAGCAGGGCAGAGATTAGGAATCTCGTTCTTTCCCAAACCAGAAAGTCCAGGGACTTCTCTGACCCCTAATTCCCAGCAGCCTTTATATTCTTTATATCAATGGTAAATACTTCATTATTACTCTCCCCCACCAACAAAAAAACTAAAATGAAATCAACCTAATTAAATATCTTATTGCATACATAGAGTATACCATATGACCCAAAATATAACACAATAAAATATTTTTAGCAACACCAAACAAATAGCACAATTATAAATATTTCTACAATCTATGTGCTCTATCAGAACAAGAAAATAAATGCTTTCAGGGAATTCTGTTCATAAATAAGACTGTGCTAGGAATGGTACAATATACTGTAAATAGAACAGTTCTTGGGCAAGTTGACTCTTTTTAATAATTTCGAACTCTCAGAAAGTCATAATGGTCACTGTAGCTTGCAAGTAAAAGAGTCTTCATTTTGGAAAAAAACTTGGGCACATTAGCCTTAGGCCAGACCTCAGGGCTTATTCCGTAAAGCAACTCATGTTACATAGAACTGTGAGATGACTTACCGTTACCTCACACCAGTATGCTGCCCAGCAGTCTGTAATGGCCTCCTGGTGCTCATCACAGAAAGACTAAACTCATCTCTTTGGCTTTCAGTGACCTTTTACCAACCTGATTCTTCAGATTTCAATGTGATTTCATAAGACTCTTTTAATTCAAGGTTTTTGCCATGCTGGGTTGTCTTTTCCCTACTCAGCATTTTTATAAGACCTATTTTCACTACTACTCTTTTTTCTACGACACTCTCCCTTTTCTTCTTGGCCAGTTCAGATCTCACCCTCCCTTGTAGGCTCTGTGAACGCTTCCTCAGTGAGGATTTCCAGGGACCATAATCCAATAAGAGTTAAAATTAATTCAGCGCAATTTAGCCCTTAACAATCTCTATAGTGCTGATTTTACTGGGAACATAACAGATCCTTGGGATTCCAAAGCTTGAACATTCTAGAGTATATGGTGTCAGGAATGGCAGTCAAAGCCTTTGTGCTTTGCTAGAGTTGGGGCTGACACACATTATGAGGGCCAGGCATACAGGGGCAAGGCTTTCTTCAGTCTAGTGAGCAGACCAGAGCAGCCTCCAGACTCCCGCACCCTTCCCCCGAGCTTTGTGAATCTCTCCTTGTTCCTTGCCATTGCTTCTGTAGTGACTCTTAACATAGGATTTAAACTGCTTGCGTTCCTCTTGGAAATAAAATTAAAAAAAAAAAAAATAATAAATAAATAAATAAATAAAACAAATAAATAAATAAAAATAACTTCGATTCTATCTTTTTTAAAAATTTTTTTAACGTTTTATTTATTTTTGAGACAGAGAGAGGCAGAGCATGAACGGGGGAGGGGCAGAGAGAGAGGGAGACACAGAATCGGAAGCAGGCTCCAGGCTCTGAGCCATCAGCCCAGAGCCGGACGCCGGGCTTGAACTCACGGACCGCAAGATTGTGACCTGAGCTGAAGTCAGACGCTTAACCAACTGAGCCACCCAGGCGCCCCACTTCAATTCTATCTTTATGGAATCACTAACATTCTAAAGGTGTCAGTTCAATTGTTCACTTAGTCTTTACAGAATTTTATGGGAGAAACTATGCAATTTTTAAGAGGCTCACCAGTGTGAAGTTTCAACTTTGTTTTTTTAAAAAAAAATTTTTTTAACGTTTATTTATTTTTGAGACAGAGAGAGACAGAGCATGAATGGGGGAGGGGCAGAGAGAGAGGGAGACACAGAATCGGAAACAGGCTCCAGGCTCTGAGCCATCAGCCCATAGCCTGACGCCGGGCTCGAACTCACGGACCGCGAGATCGTGACCTGGCTGAAGTCGAACGCTTAACCGACTGCGCCACCCAGGCGCCCCAATGAAGTTTCAACTTTGATAAGTATATCCAGTGAATATTTTGCTAACTGATGTGCGTGCATGTGTGTGTGTGTGTGTGTGTGTGTGTTTAGCTATATAGTGTTCTTGCAGACATAGACTTTTTACATATTATTCTTGTGTCAAATAAGTGGTAAATCAGATTTTCTCTCTAAGAAAAGATGAAGTAAATTACTGAATTGGTAGCAAGCATAGAAGCAGATTTAAAACACACACACACACACACACACACACACACACACACACACAGGAGTAAGGAAATACAGAGGGGAATTTCAGGGTAGCCCTAAGAGGAGAGTACTAGAAAAATTATCTGTAAACCCCGGCTCCTGAGAACAAAAGGAGCTCACCTGGTGCTGATGACATGTGGCCCAGGTCGCTTGCAATTCCTTTTCTTCCACAGATCCTAGATGTTTGCCTTTCTTAAGCCCGGGGTCTACATGGATGAGAATGCAGATATCCTATTTCCCTGCATAGCCATATGAGAACACTCCCTTTCTAAGGCAATTTTAGTGAGTCTCTTTCTTATAATCAAAAAAGCTCAAAATAGGAGTTGCTTCTGTGACCATCTTTTGTAGAAGATGATTTTAGAGAAATGGTAAGTATTTTTTTATTAAATTTATTTAGGAATAGTCAATAACCCACACATTGACATATTTGTAATTAGCCTTTTGAGAAACATGTCTGTGCAGAAAGACATTTACAAGACATTTTTCTGTTAATGTGTTACTTCTTCTTTTACTTAAAGGAATTTAGTAGAGGATATCGGTCCGTTAATAGGCTGGTACCCCAATAACTACAATAACCCCAGCCCACCATCCTAACAGGAATCCCACTGAATGTTACAGACTTCACTCCCTACATTAGGAAGAATACTGTAAGTCTTTTGGGATAGAACCCTTTGATTCCTTATGACATTTGTGGGTTTCACTTAAACTCTCGGGTGTGGGAAAGAACTGTTGAACTCCCTATTCAGTGAGGATTATAGAATACATTCAGATGTTATGCTTGCATCACCAAAAACTGCTCCTCCAATTTTCAATGCCAACCTCCCTAAGATTTAATACCTGCATACATATAGGCCCTCCTTTCCTCCCTGCTTGCCTTCCTCCCTCCATTCCTCCTATTCCTTCATCCTTTCCTTCCTCCCGTCCTCCCTTCTTACCTTCCTCCTTCCCTCCCGTTTTTCCTTCTTTCCTTTCTTTCTTCTTTCCTTTTTCCCTGCCTCCCTTCCTTCCTTCTTTCCTTCCTTCCTTTCTTCTTTCCTTCCTCCCTCCCTCTGTTCCTTCCTCCCCCACCTTCTTTTCCTTCCTTCCTTCCTTCCTTCCTTCCTTCCTTCCTTCCTTCCTTCCTATTTTTCTTTTCTTCCACCTACCCCATTTCAAAAAGTGCTTACTGAAAACATGTGCAATCTTGACTTTCTGCTGAAGATAATTCCCTGAGATGAATTATTGTTATATTTTGTAGTGAGGTCATGGCTTACAAACCATAGGATTAATATGTGTTGCTTGGCCAAATCTGAGTTGCCTTTTATCTGTGGCATTTCCTTCCTTCAGGGAAAAGATTTTCAAGCTCTTTACTGAAGCAATATCAGAATGTACTTTGGTGGGCTCTAATACAAACCCTAAAGATACCAGGGAGAATGTGTTGTTGTTTTTTATTGTTTTTATTATTGTTTTTATTGTTTAACCTAGATCAAGTTCACCTCTGGGCCTAGCTATAGTTCAATCATTCTGGCTTATTCCTCAGGACACATTAATAGGTTATTTTAGAACTTCAGAATGACTAAACCCTTGTATTAGTCTAAATACTTGAACTCTAATACTGCGCCAAAGCTGCTGCTGCCACTTATTCTCAGCAGAGCACAACTCATGGGCTGTGTGTGTGTGACCCACCCCTTAGCTTGCTCCACAGGAGCCCTCATGAGCCATCCTTGCACACTTGTGTTCATTCTCACCTTCAGTCATTCTTGTTTCTCCCATGCTGCTCCTTCCAGCCACTATGATTTGCATTTCATTTACAATTCCTCCAGTGGCCTTGATCATCCCCTGTACCCAAGCCTTGGCCCAGGATTGCTACCCTGCCTGGAATGCCCCACGTGGCTTCTTACTCCTGGTGCTGCTATTTGCCGACAGTAGTGCTTTCGGATCCTGGAATGGAAGATGCTAGGTCTTTTTGGAGGTAATCAGAACTTTTCCTGTTTGACCCACATTGGGCTTAGGACAATTTGGAGAGAGATTTCATCTAGCTTCCAGTGGCCATTTCCCTCCACGTTCTTTCCTAATCCCTCTTCCTGAGCCCTCCACCCATAATTTAGACCTATTCTTTAGGACTTTCAATTCCATATTGTTCTTAAGCTTCCAGATTTCTCTAGTACTTTCCTCTAACTGACGTTAGTTATCCATCCAGTGTTCCTTCATAGCTTTGCTCTCATTCTTCATGGTAACAACAAACAATAATAATGGTCATGAATTGAACTCTAAAGTGCTTCAAGCACTTTATTTAATGATATCTTTTATCTTCACAAAGTACGAACTATTATTCCTATTACTATTTTCCAGGTAAAAACTTGAGACTTAGTGATTAAAAAAAAAACAAAAACAACAACACAACAAAAACCAGGGTGTTTGGGTGGCTCAGTTGATTAAGCATCCGGCCTTTGATTTCAGCTCAGGTCATGATCTCAAAGTTCCTGAGATTGAGCCCTGCATCAGGCTTTGTGTTGATAGTGCAGAGCCTGCTTGGGACTTTCTCACTCCCTCTCTCTCTCTCCCTCCTGTGCTCTCACTCTCTCTCTTTCAAAAATAAATAAATAAACATAAAAAAAACAAGGTCACATAGCTATGGCTAGGTTTTCCCTCTACTCTCCAGTCATTATTGAATAAAACTTAATATTTCATGACACAGAGCCTAAACATAAATGAGAGTCTAGATACAGAAGTAGGAAGTTTCTAAGACAATGGCAGAATAAAAGGAAAACACATATTTGGGGAGGGGACAGTATGAGGGAGAGGCTGCTGAAAATGACCTCCAGTTTTGCCATTTGGGTAGGTACATTTGCTGCCTTTGTGTGAAATGTGGCAAGACACTGGCATATAAGGGTAAAGGGCATTGGAGGCACCCCCATTGCTCTGAGCCCTCTCCCTGCAATGGCACTCCTGTTGGTGGTGATTCCATCCCTATGGTCCTTCCTGGACTGCTCCAGGGCTCCTCCTCCCCTCCCCCATGCCTTAAATTAGCACCTGCGGGTTGCATGAAAGTTGAAATCAAATAGATTTTAGTTTAAATCCTAATTCTGCTTCTCATTCAGTGTGATCTTGGGCAATTTAATTAACCTCTGTAAGGGGCAATCTTTCTTATCCGCAAAATAGTGATGATGGTGTTTCTTCTTATTGTTAGCGAGATTAAAGAGATTTATTATATGCAGCATTGTGCAAAGCCTGAAGTAAATACTCAAACAAGTGTTCATTTCTTTCCTTTTCCTTCACACTCTCCCCCATCTTTCCCTCTCTGAACAAATCAGTAGGCATTTCATGATCCATTCTTCAGGTTGGAAGGCAGAAAAAGATGGTAGATAAGGGGGTCAGTTTGAAAGGCCCATTTCTAGCACACTATCCAGACAGAGACTAGACTAAACCAAGAGTAGACCAATGTGTGGTTCTGGCTGAAGAACAGACAGACAAGTCAACAAGGCAGCGTGGAAAATCCAGCTAGGCATGAGTACATACACTAACCTGAAATATAATCATAGTAGTGCTTCAAAGCAACAGGAAAAATTTTTCATAGTAAATGATGTTAGAACAATTGGTCAACTATTTGGGAATTAGTAAAATTAAAATAATATAATCAAAATGAATTAAAGAGTTGTTTTTTAAAAATAGAACCATAAAAATAACTAGAAACAAACTTATTTGTGTTATGTTATCTTGGGAGTAACATGGGCTCCTTTCAGCAAAAAAATGAAATTAGGAAATGATAAAGAAAAGAGATTGATGGAATTTGTCACATAAATATAATTTTGCATAACAAAACACCTCATTAAAATAAAAAGGGAAATAATAAGTATATTAGCAATCTAATAATAGAGTTATTCTAATCAGTAAGTAACAGAGGTCAACACAATAGAAAAATGTGCAAGGTCTCAGCAATAGCCAAATTATGGAAAGAGCCTAAATGTCCATCAACTGATGAATGGATAAAGAAATTGTGGTTCATATACACAATGGAGTACTACGTGGCAATGAGAAAGAATGAAATATGGCCCTTTGTAGCAACATGGATGGAACTGGAGGGTGTTATGCCAAGTGAAATAAGCCATACAGAGAAAGACAGATACCATATGTTTTCACTCTTAGGTGGATCCTGAGAAACTTAACAGAAACCCATGGGGGAGGGGAAGGAAAAAAAAAAAAGGAGGTTAGAGTGGGAGAGAGCCAAAGCATAAGAGACCCTTAAAAACTGAGAACAAACTGAGGGTTGATGGGGGGTGGGAGGGAGGGGAGGGTGGGTGATGGGTATTGAGGAGGGCACCTTTTGGGATGAGCACTGGGTGTTATATGGAAACCAATCTGACAATAAACTTCATATATTGAAAAACAAATGTGCAAGGATGCAACCAGGTCATTGACAATAAAAGAAACATGAACACACATACACACACACACACACACACACACACACATATTCATAATTTTTTCTCAAATTTTATTTTTAAAAATTTTATTCATTCATTCATTCATTAATTCATTCATTTGTTTAGACAGCATGTGCTCATCCTCCTGCAAGCAGGAGAAGGGCAGATGGAGAGGGAGAGAGAGAATCTTAAGCAGGGTCCACACCAAGCATGGAACCTGATGCAGGGCCCAGTCTCACAACTGTGAGATCATGACCTGAGCCAATATCAGGAATTGTTGGATGCTTAACTGCCTGAGCCACCCAGGTGCCCCCTAAAATTTTATTTTAAATGGAGTATAGTTGATATACAATATTATATTAGTTTCAGTTGGTCTTAGCAATATTTTTCTATCTCCTGAGGCAAGGGAAAGAGAAGTAAAAATAAACATTTGGGACTACGTCAAGCTAAAAAGCTTTTGCACAGCAAAGGAAACCATCAATAAAACAAAAGGCAACCTATGTATACATATTTTAAATGACCTCATTAGTAATCAAATAAATGTGAATTAAAACAGTGAGTGAAGATTGTAAATGCAATAAGAAAGGGCAGAGATGTGAAGGTATGAGCATCTTTGTGTACCTCTGGGATAGTATGTTGACATAAGCAATATGGAACCTGAAGATTATCCTTTCTGTTGCCTTTAAAATACCTATGTATCTTGTTCATGTGTGTCATTGCCGATTATCTATGCCACTTCACTGAAGAGTGAGCCCCCACCAGAGCAGGACATGGACTTTCCTTTCTGCTCTTTCAGTGCTATATTATGGCTCTATAGGTCTGTTCTTCAGCTTGAAACTTTATTGGTATAATCAGTTGAGATTTACTGATCTAGATAGTTAGGAAGAAAACTCTCCGAATGTATTTTTACTGAACCCTGACCAGAAATTCAATACCTAAAAACTGTTTTCAATGAAATGATCAGAAGTATGCCAAGATTGTCAACACGATATAATGTATAATTGCAAAATTTGAAAAAAATCTAAATGTTTAGCCATAAGAATTTAGATATTGTCTACAAATAGAATTCCATAAAATCATTAAAATAATACAGATAAATATTTAATGACATGGGAGAATGATCATAATAAATCATTAAATGATAACATAATTATAGAGTTCTGTGTGCAGTGTGATTCTAACATGTAAAATAACAACAAAAAATTATGTTCTATAAGACATGCTTGTGCCGTAGCTATGTTGTAAGGAAAATCAGCAAGTATTTTATAGTAAGAGCTAAGTCTCATGAGACTCTCATCTACTCTTGGCTTATTTATTTATTTTTTACACGAACTTCACACATCTGTGATACTGCCTACTGTGGTCAATGTTGGAAAAAGTCTGGCCATTTTACCTGCCCATTTTCCGCTCTCATTTTCCATTCCCACCCCCACTATCTCCTTCCTGACTCTTCAACTGGCCGTTGTGCGCCCTACCCTTTTTATTCATGATGAGTGTCCCAGCCAAGCTTCCAAATGGAGTCCATGTGATGAGCAGGTAACAGCAGCCAGCGGAGAGGCTCCCCTGTAGAAAGCAGCTGAAAGAAGTCAGGCTGGGCGGGCAGTAGCTGAAAGCATTCCTGCATAGTTTGCGGTCTCTAGAGCCTTCTGCCAGATACTTAAAGTAGACATTTCAAAAAATATTGTATCAAATACACTTTATTCCTAAAATATGTCGTTCCCTTTGCAGCTTCTCTAAGTAGTTCCACTGCTATTGAAGGTTATTATTTTCAACATCCCTTAGAATAATCTTTCTCCAAATAAATTGGAATGTCTCAACTTACACGCGTAAGTTTTTCCTATTGCTAGTATGGGAGCTAGGTACTTGCCTTAAAGTAATTTCCATGATCCCTTTCATGCATTTAGTATTTATACATTTCAGCAAAGGTTGCCATAAAACACTGTCCAGGGAAGTGTGCGGCTGCATATTAATTATCCTATAAGAACAGCAGTTCCGTGTCCAGCTCCAAAAGTGTTAAATGCTCGGTTACTGGGTAGCACTCAAAGACGGGGTGGCCCAGTGCAGAGAGTGGGGAATACACTTACTGGAATGTTTGGTGTGTCTGTCAAGAAGATCAACAGAAAGACTGTTCCAGAGATGTCCCCAAGATTTAGAGAGAGTAAGGGAAACATTTGAGTGGAATAAGTCATGAATGTGAAAGGAGAATTTCTTGTAAGGTCAGAGAAATAATAATTAAATAATAAAGAATAACAAAGTAAATAACGAATCTCTAAACTTGCCACAGCCTACTTGGCCCTCTGTGATCTGGTCCTATTTTCTGTTCCTCTTCCCCTCCCCCTATGTTGTTTCAGGTACTCTTGCCCTATTACAGATCCCTTAACTCTGCCCCTCAGAACCTTTACTTTTTTTGCCCAAATAGCACCATGGTTGCTTATTCTCTGCCTTTGGGTTTCGGCTCAGAAGACGCAAACTCCTAAGGTCTACCTGGTTACCTTATCTAAAGTAGCCCCTTGCCCCTTCACTTCTCAATGACCCACCCACAACCCCCATCCTTTATCTCACTACCCTTTGTATTATCTTTAGAACACTTACCACCCAGGTTGGTTGCCATGTTTCCTAACTATCTTTGTCATTTCACTAAATCCTAAGTTTGCCAGAGCTATATCTTGCTTACCACTCTATCCCAGAGCTTGCAACAGTACCTGAAACATTACAGACCCTCTAAAATATAGGGTGAATCAGTAACTCTGTATCATACCCAGTACTGCTTCAGCATGTAATAATGGTAAAGTAATTTTATCATGTTTCAATAAAGTGACTTTTGAAATCCTATATTGTAATCTTAGAACACTTCTTTACTACAGATCGTCACCTTCTATTACTAACGTGTATTTCCTAACAATTTTTGTTTTACCTTCTTCCTAACTCTCTTTTTCCTTTCCAACACACATTTGTTAGTCTCATCTTAGACTTAAAGATGCAGGAATAATCATAAAAGAATTCCCACTTTCCATTGTTTAATTGTTCAGTGAAGGACTGAATTTAAAAAGTAAATAGATAATTGGGGCGCCTGGGTGGCTCAGTTGGTTAAGTGTCCAGCTTTGGCTCATGATCTTGTGGCTTGTGAGTTCGAGCCCCGTGTCCGGCTCTGTGCTGACAGCTTGGAGCCTGGAGCCTGCTTCTGATTCTGTCTCCCTATCTCTCTGCTCCTCCCCTGTTCACGCTCTGTCTCTCCCTGTCTCTCAAAAATAAACAAACATTAAAAAAACACTTTTTTAAAGTAAATAATTTTTTTAAGACAAAGCACAGTGACAAAATGGTTTAGAATTACACTGAAACACACATACATGCACACGTGTGTACACGTGTATACACACACACATACACACACACACACACACACACACACACACACACACACACAACTGTAGCCCAATACAGAAATTGTTACTTGGGGACTGCAACCACCTTTACCTTCTCTTTGCCAGGCCAACAGGAAGTGAAGTTAGTAGTCTGGTGGGTAGTGGAATTCAAACCATTATCTCATGTTCTTTAGTGAGTGTAGGACTTCCTACAGACGCACTTCTCCCAAAGTGATGTCCGGAGAGCAGTCTGACAACTGCTCAGACTGGAGGGTATAGGGCGCCTAACAGTAGATGCTGTCTGGTAAGAGCCTACAGAAAACAAATCATATTATAGTTCTGACTTAATTCACATGTTTTACCATTTCTTTCTGCCCTAATGTAGAATTAAAAGCTTAGCTTAGCCAGCTCTGGCCTTTTGTCATTTCTCAATAGTTGCTGTTTATCTTAAAATTCTATTTGGAAGCAGTGAAGGAGAGAGCAAAATTGAGTCACTTTGCACCCTGAATCCTACATTTCCACAGTAATCCTCCACTCTGCTGCACAGATGCTTCCAGAAAGCTCTGAAGAGGTGAAAAGGGGTATATATTCCATGGATTCCTTCATTAAGGTGTTCAATTGTCTTCCTCATCCAAAATATAAAAGTGCATGATGAATAATTTCAGCATGTAATCTTGGCAGAGTATAAGAAAGATCCGTGTGAACTAACTGCAAAACCACAAGGATTTACTAGCAATATGATCTTGGGCAAATGGCAGACTTTGTCTTATGTTCAGTTTCTTCATCTGTAAAATAAGAATAAAAAATACCTATCTCAAGGACTATGCAAGAATTAAATGACAGAATGGGTATAGAAAGTACCATTTTTTGTTTCCAGAAGATCAACTATAATTCAGGAGGATGTAGTGGCAGGAGACTCTGTCTCCACCTCTCACACGCTGCTTTGATATTATGGCCCTAGGGAACACTGGTCTCTTCTCTACCACCGGTGTCTATGGTTTGAAAAGGAAGTTGCTTTTATGAGGACTGAATTTGCCCGTTGTTTTCTTTTCCTTTTCTGTATGACTATTGACTTGCGAGCTATAAAATTTTTATTTTAATTTACCCACAACTTTGAGACAAATCATTCATAAAATGTACACTTAAAATGGCCTTGTAGAGTGTAAAAACCATTTGCAGGCAGTGACTTTAACAATGAGATTCCTCATTCTTCTTTGAAATCACTGAAGGAAGTCAGAGCCCTCACTGGAGAACACTCCAAGTGGTGCCCTTCTGGGAGATGGATCTTACTTCCTGTGGATGCACCCTCGGGCGTCAACTCTTGGATGTGCTAATTATCATAGATGTATGACCCTGTTTTGGTAGCTTTGGATTTTTTGACAGAAGTGTGACAACAACCAGCCACCCCTTCCCCTTACCAAATCTCTTGATTTTTGTAAATACTAGCCTGAGTTCTTCTCCATAAAAGACACAGATGTGTTTTGTATTCCCTTCAGTATCTCATACACAGTGATGTTAACAAATGTGTGCGTTTTTGTTTTGCTTAAGGATATGGCTCACTCATTCTAGGCATAGTGCACTTTTATCATGTATTCTTCAGAAGCATACTCATAGACAATGAAAACTTTGTATGTACCCAACACTCACGTAAACACACACACCCCTAATATCTATGCATCTCCGTTACTTTATCCTTATAAACATGACTCACATTAGCTTGCTGAAGCAGAAAATAAAAGGATAAGCAGGTAAATCCTGATAATCCCAGAACAATGAGGGGAAGAAAAGTTGTGCAAGGAACTATTAAACCTTTTGCTTTCAAATTTGCATGTAGTGGAGACTAGAAGATTCCTGAACATTGTCCTGTTGTACCTGTTTCTCCATGTCTATTCCTGCTAGAAAAAAAAAAAAAGGCCTAGTGGTGATATCCCTCCCACACCTAGGTGTGTTTTTGAGGTCACAGGCAATTATTGGGAGGGATGATTAGTGAATCTCTCTTGTAGGAAATTACTAAAATTAATTTAAAAATTTTAATGTTTATTTTTGAGAGAGAGAAACAGAGTGTGAGCGAGGGAGGGGCAGAGAGAGAGAGGGAGACACAAACTCAAAGCAGTCTCCAGACTCTGAGCTGTCAGCACAGAGCCTGACGCAGGGCTCAAACCCGTGAACCATGAGATCATGACCTGAGTTGGACGTTTAACCAATTGAGCCACGCAGGCGCTCCAAAATTAATTACAAAAAAAAATCTTCTAATAGAAGTTAATGACTTGCCTTCTAGAAAATTCAAGGGCCCTGGAAAAGATTATAAGTATGTGAGAAGATAAGACAGGCATCTTAGGGAGGACACCCATGGAATAATGTCAACTCTGGCTGGCTGATGGGTATATTCTATGAAGGTGAACATGCTTGTGGTGTTTTCCATTTACATAGTTCAGAAATGAACTTGAACCAGCAATCTTGAGCGTTGCAGTGGCCTGAGAAAATAAACTATACTTAATTTCTGTGTTTACACAGCAATTTGTGTTAAGAGTTTTAAGTACTAAAGCACATGTCTCCACATGCCATCATTAACAATAATGTACAATTGTGTAGAAAAGTGGAAAGCAGTGACAGAGGAACCAACCGATTTGCCACTCTGATAATTCTTAAGCAAATTGAGTGTCGAAATGGCACTTTTTATCTTTGGGTGAGTGCTGTGGTCTGAATGTTTATGTCTCCACAAAATTAAAATGTTGAAATCCTAATGCCCAAGGTGATGGTATTTAGAGGTGAGGCTTTGGGGAGTTGCTTAGGTATTGAGAGTAGAGCCCTCATGAATGGGATCAGTGTTCTTATAAGAGACCCCTTACCTATTTCACCATGTAAGAATAAGATGAGAGGGTGCCTGCTAATTCTTCTAGAGGCCCTTCACCAAATTGTGGTACCTTGATCTTGGACTTGCCAGCTTCCAGAGCTGTGAGAAATCATTTTTTTGTTCTTTATAAACCACCCAGACTATGGTACTTTGTTATAGCAGTCCAAATGGATACTTTTTTTTAGGAACTGCATTTCTGGATCTCTTTGTCTTCTGAGAATTCTGAAAGTTGCTTCATCATACTCATTGTGAGCAATTTTCACTGGGCAGTGAATGTGTGTGTGGAGAAATAGAAAAAGCATTTCCTTGAGATCAAAGATTAAGATAATTAAGATTATTTTCTATGGATGATTGTTGACAGTAATATATGTTGTGAAATATTATTGGAGCCATTTCCAGAAACCTATTATTAATATTTTAAAGGGGAAGATACCTTTTTCTTTTCTAGATAGCTTTACTCCAGTTATTAAAATCTTCATGTCATTTATGAATGAATGATTGAGAATGTACCTAATTCAAAACAAGTTTGAAAAAAGAAGAGCATTACAGTGAGCTATTGGTAGAAATAAAGTATTGGAGAGATAAGTAAATGAGGAAAGATTAGCTAATGTTTCTTCAGGCACATACCTGACGAGTGATGACCTTGTAGAGAATGTGTGCATCTGTGAATTGTCCCTCAGATGGTCAGGGGCTAAGATATTGGAAGTAAAGGTACTGCCTCATGTCTTATTCTTCCAGTAAGTCAAATGCATAGTTTTATAATAATACAATATTATATAGCAATAATTGTAATTCTGTTGTCTTACCTGGATCGTTATTTTTAGCAATGTCTTGGATTCTTTATATTTTATGTTTATATATTTATGTTTTACAAAGCATCGTTGAAACCTATATTTCCATGCCTCCAAAGTATATGTGTTTTTTCACCACATTTTTTACTTTTCTAAAATTGGAGAGTGCTGTTCAAAGACTGTCATTCAAAGAAGCTGCCTGACCCACAGGGAAAGGAAGCAGTTGGCATTGCCTGATCATGTTCAAATTTGTCTGGGTGGAGACAAGCTGTGATCACCTGATTGTAACCTTGGTGGGGTTGGTTACACTACTAGAACATGCTGGAATCTGGTTTATACTTTCATTATTCATTATCATTTAAAATATTTTGTAAGAGATTGAATTGCGATAAGAGGCAGTGTAACATCTAGGTTTTCACCCGAGTTCTGCAGCTAGATATCCTGCATTGGAGCCCAAACCCAGCCCTCACCAGGCCTCAGACATGGCCATCTGCTTATAGTCTCTAAATCGGGGAAATGGGACACTACCTGTGGCTATGAAGATGACAATGAGTTAATCTATGTAAAGTATTTTTCACAGTGCCAGCCAATTCATTAACTCATTTGTTCAACCAATATACATGGAATTCCTACTATGAACAAGGTACTGTTGTGTTTGCTGGAGATAAAGAGATGGATTAGTTAACTAAGATATGTTTGGAGCTTACTTGTAATATTTACAAAGAACAAAAATCATGTCAGAGAATGTTAAGTACCATGAAGACAAACTAGGAGGTAGTAGGTCACTGGAAGGGAGCTGGGTCATTAGGATGGTCAAAAAAGAATTCTTGGAGGAGGTGATGTTGAACTGAGACTTAGTTGTGAGAAGGAGATCCGTTGTGAGAAGGAGATCTAAGGGCAAACAGCATGGGTTGGATGGTTGGGGGGTTGGTGGAGTTTGGGAGCCAGCGAGTTATGACAGTATGGAGAGATGCCCAGAGAAGGGAGATGTTCAGAGGTTAGCTTGAAAAGATAAATCGGGGCTAAATCATGCAGGGCCTTATAAGCATTTACACAGTTTGGGATTTATCCTCAGGATAATCACTCAAATTGATCAGTTTGAAAAATCAATTTAGAAAAATTACTCTAGCTACAGTGTGAATGACTTGAAGTATTAGAATCCTAGAAGGATCTCAGAACATTTCGGCAGGGACCTGGATTGTTCTACTGCCTGTAATCTACTTGGAAATACTTTAATAGTCACCTTGCCCAAGAGCTATGTGTCTGTTAACCTATGAGTGTTGTTAACTGACATTTGAACTGCCTTTACCAGAAAGGCACACTCCTGAGAGATTATTAATATATGAAAGACACTAACTCTTCTGTTAAGACTATTTGGTCTGCCCTGAAGGATTTGGTAGTTAGCATAAGGAAATGTTAGAAATGAATTTTCATTGTTGAAATGAGTGGTGTGCAAATTAGATGGATTAGTTAGATGGAGTGGTGTTCAAAAGAGATGGGTTGGCCTTGAAGGTTATAGCAAGCCCAGCCCAGAAACCCTTCTAAGAAGGGCCCCCACTCTGATGAATCTGTGTTCCCACAATTCCCTGAGGATTTTCCTAGCTTACCAGACCAGATCCTACCACTGGACTACTGTCACATCAGCTTCTGGAGATCCTTACATAAGTGAAAATTTAGGGAGCCTCAGGGACAGATTCCTGGGGCTCCACAAACCCCACAAGCAGTTGGAATAGCAGTTTCATGTTCGTATATATGAGTAAATGTTTGTGAGGCAACATCTAGGATGAGACTGGCTTTCATGGTTACATTTCTCTCAGTGAGATTATGTTCTCCCTATTTCTAACCCCTATGAAAGACAAAATGCACCAATTAGGGAGATGATTTTATTTGAGCTGTTATAATAGGGAGATCTTTCGTTAATGAGGAAATTCTCAAAAAAAAAAAAACACACAGGGAAGAAGGCCAGAGGTTTTATAGAGTCAAACAAACAAGGAATCATCCACTTGGGGATTTTTGAGGAAAGGTAGAGACCACACTTATGTTAGATTATGCAGAGAACATGGTCCTTTCAGGTTTCTTAGAAGATAAAAGAATAGGAAATTTTTCAAAAATAAAAGAGTGAGGTGATGTCTTAACCATCCTGTGTTCCAGGAGCACAGGGCTCAAATAAGGTTCGACATTGTCACCACTGAATACTAAATATGACACAGGCCTCCACCCTTTGCAACTCAAGGAAGAGATATTCTTGGCCTATAGGGATAGAGTGGCAGTGGAGAGATAGAGGAGTGGATGGAATTGAGCTTTATTTATGTGAAAGAACTCAGGGGACTTGGTCATTGGTGGATTGAAAGAGAGTCATGGCCAAATGAAAGCTTCTGGCTTGGGAAATGTGTATCTGGCAATATCAGTTACTAAAATACCAAATATAGGCAAGAAACAGATGTGGGAGGAAATGATGTTGAGTTCAATTTTAGTCTCTGTTGAGGTCTATAATGTTTGCCTCCCAAGTGGTGCCTGACATGTAGATGCAAAGGAATCATAACATCTAAGGTGAGTATGGAAGCTAGTAATAGACCAAGGATCATATACCTTTCCCATTTTATAACTCGAGCTAGCTACTCACTAGAAAATGCATAGATTAGAGTACATCTTTCCTTCCAAAACATGTTAGCAATGCTGAAGGTGTCAATTAAGAGCTTAATAAAATTAATTGGTGATTTCCAGGAAGCAGGAGAAAAAGTCAACCCAGACTATCTGCACAATTGAAAACCATGGGAAAATGTAAAACATAGATTTTCTCCTTAGGTGACTAAATGCAGTCTTTCAAAGTCTTTCAGTTTTGCCTCCAGAAGTCCTTATCCATTGCTTTCTCTCTGCCCCACCTGGCAACATGCATCTATTTCTGGGTTTCTGAGAGGGGAAATCAGCCTAGTTTCCCTACATGAAACCAAAAACTCATTCCTCCCATAAAAGATACAATTCATGCAAAACAAGTCTGTGTGATAAGACTTGAAAATACAAACAGTTTGGCCCTGAGGGCCTGACAGAGGAATTACAGGCTCAGACTCATTAGCTAATTACAATAAGTTACATCAGCTGTTACTTAAAAAAAAGTATCGCCTGTTGAATGAGATTCTTAAGCACATTAGCATGTAATTTTCTGAATGATAATACAGTATGCTAGTGTTTTCGGTTGTGTCAATAGGCAATACGTGGTGCAGGGTTAAGGCAATTTTTGGTGCAGGAAAAAGACATCTGGACTGAGGGTCAGGAACCTCAGTTTTAGTCCCAACTGTGATGAACAGCTTTATGACCTTGTCCATGAAACTTCGCCTTTAGGATTTGGTTTCCTTGTCTTTAAAAGAGATTTTTTATTGCATAGCCTTAAGAATTCAGGTTATCCTAATCCAGTCTACATTAATAAAATACATTTTAAAAAGGGAAGACAAATAATTTTACATTGGTAAATTTATATTTTATATTTGAGGAGCATTAAGCAGATCTGTTGGTGAGGGCTATGTGTATAAATGTGAGGATATATCCACATATATTTTGGCAAAAGTGAATTATGAAAAATACATGAGGGGTGAAGGGGAATAGGAGAGACTGATTGATCTTCTAACTATATGCTTTTACTGTCTGCCGTGATCCTCTCCACCAATTGGAGAATTCCCTACACCACCCTCCTCTTGACTATCTGAGGCTTCAGCTACACCCCCAGGTGGAGGATTCCGAACTTGGAATCCCTAGTCCTTTCCTTACTCTGCTACATCTGCTAAAACAAGGCTGCTTTATCTGCTATATCTGGGCTAGAAAATGGAAAAGCAAAGAGAAGAAAGAATGAAAAGGGAAATGCAACATGATCTCTAAGAACTGTGGGACAACTACATAATGTGTAATGTGAGAAAAAAGAGAGGAAGTTGGAGAAGAAATATTTGAAGCAATGATGACTGAGAATTTTCCCCAAATAAATGCAACACATCAAACCACAGATCCAGGAAGCCCAGAGGACACACAAAAAACAAAACCCTAGGCATGTCATATCCAAACTTCACAATATCAATGATTAAGAAAAAACAAAAAAACAAAAAACCTTGAAAGAAGCCAGGGAAGAAAACACCTAGAGAGGAGCAATGATAATTACAGCTGACTTTTCCTGAAAAACCATGCAAGAAAGAACAGAGTGGAGGGAAACAAAGCGTTCAGAGAAAACAAACAAACAAACAAAACCCAAAACCCCCAGCAACCCGGGCTTCTACATCCTAAGAAATTATTCAAAAGTAAAAGAGGAAAAAGACTTTCTCACACAAACAAAACTTAAGGAAAATTTGTTGCCAATAGACGCCCTGCAAGAAATGTTGAAAGAAGTTCTTCAGAGAGAAGGATGATGATACCGGAAAGTTAGATCTGCATAAAGAAAGGAAAAGCATCAGAGAAGATGTAAATGAAAACTTATACTGTCTTATCTTATTGTTGAGTTTCAGCGTTCTTTATATATTTTGGAGAACGGTCTTTTATCAGGTACGTGTTTTGTAAACGTCCCCTCAGTCTGTAGCTTCTCATTCTCTCAACAGTGTGTTTAGCCGAGCAGAAGTTCTAAATTTTAGTGAAGTGTAGCTTACAAATGACTTCTCTCATGGATTGTGCCTTTGGTGTTATATCTCAAAGTCATCTAGAGTTTCTCCTCTTCCCTTCTAGGAATTTGGTACTTTTGCATTTTACATTTATTCCCACTGATGCTCCTAACTCTTGTAAATGTCCACCCTGAGCCTCCAGCAATTCTTCAATTACTGTTCCTTTTCGCTCCAGTACTTGTTCCTGTGGAATTTCCTGTTCATGGGTTTCTGCTCAGGTCAGTTGTGATGATCTCTTTCCTCCAGTCTGTCTCTAGTTTGGGGGCAGTGGTTTGCCATGGGACCTGACTTCCTTGATGGATCTAAAAACAATGATCAACTTTTCAGCTGTTCAGGTTTTATCTGTTAGAATGGAATGGTCACTTCCAAGCTCCTTATATGCCAGACTGGAAACGGAACAACTGAATGTGGTACTTTTCAAATGCAATTTAAAAAATCATGTTATTAAAAAGTGTATGGTCATCAGACATGATGATGATCAGTGGTAACAACGCATGGCTTAAGAGCCAAAGAACTGGGCTTTCCTCTCTGCTGTCTTCTGAGTCTGTGAGATGGCCGTAGCCACCTCACCATTCAGGTCTGCTAAAAACATGCAGCAGGTGAAAGTTTCTTTACTTTCTTGGATTTGAAGCATCTTTGGATATTTGGTTTAGGCCATGGATACAAAGTCTCTTTAGCTAAATATGCCTATCTGCCACAGACCAGCTGGACCTATGAATTCTTGGACATGCTATCTAGAAAATCATTGATAGTGTCACTTTGAGGCTTTCTTGACTGCTTCCTAGCTATGTGTGAACTCCATACTCATGGATATTTCCAGGAAGGTAAAATACCACAAAATGAGTAATAGTAACTAATATTTATTGAGCGCTTGTAATTTGCCACATCCTAGTCCTTTTGTATGAAATGTCATTTTGGTCCCTCCCACAGTTTTAGGAGTGAGGCAAGGATGGGCATCCCTATTTCACAAGATATGTTCGGTGCCAACTATGTGCCAAGATTTGTGCTGAGTGTATCTTCCTAACAACCCTACCAGGGTCTGCGTTAGAGTTAGCTAGTAATTTATCATGTAGACTGGGACACTTTTTGGAGTTGAAAGGACTCACTATTAATAATTAGACCTGACAAGAAGCATAAATAGAGATTCTGAAGGGCAAACTGGGACATATGTTCCCTTTAGCTATCATCCTTCTTTTACAGAGGCAAAGACTGAGATGAGAGAAGCAAAGTGGCTTTTTGGAGGCTATACCTTACTATGAGGACTAGGTTTGATTCCAGGAATGTTAGACTCCAAAGCCTATTACTGAATCACAACCCGCTGGGATAGACCATTGAATGGTGCCTGAGATGAATTTCCCCAGTGCCTCTCCTCAGATACTCTTCTGGTTTGGGTCTGCACTCTGCCTTTTAAATGCAAATCCCCCTGTATTTGACCATGTACTAGGATACTGACTTTAGAGATAAGCTAATGCAAGCTTAAAGATCTATGAAAAAGAGGGTTATACTTCACTGGAAATGCTCACAATAGCAGATTTTTTTTTCCAAGAAGGAGAGCCTAATTACCTTTCGAAATTCCAAAAATGTCAAACTGATTACGGTGTATGCTTTTTTTATAACATCACATGCACCGAAGTTATTTTGGGATAATGAGCAATTTTAATCTTGCTTAATAAAAGCTATTCACAGGGCACTTTAGGAGGGGATCTGCATATAAGTAGTTTTACTAAACCACTTTCCCCCTTCAGTGGCATTTATTCAAGAGTATGCAAATTCTTCTAAAACTGGCAGCTAAATTTAGAAATCAGAAGGGCAGAGCTATGGACTTGAGTAAATTTTCTGTTTTTTAAGAGTGTATCTGAGAAAAAGAAAGTAAAATTAAATTTTGAATTTTACATATCTATGTGCTAATAAAAAAACAGAGGTGTGCTGAGTTTTGAATTTGAATATGAATTTGAATTCAGGTTTACAAGTTAAATTTATAAAAGACTCATTTAAATCACTTCAGTCAATATGATGAAATAATTATCAAAAGACATTTTAAAAGAAAAAATGCTTAAGCAATCTTTTTTAAAAGAACATTTTGTTTAACTTTTCAAGCAAAAAGGAGTAGGAAATTTTTATGGCAGTACTCTAAACATAAAAGGGAGTTGAAAATAAGCATCTTAAATTAGAAGAAATTCCTCTTAGTGGCCAATTAATAAGAACGTGTAGAACAACACAGGCAAGATCGTTCAAGAGACCCAGGCATTCAGGACTTTGAGAGGGCGAGACAAGGGCTCACTCCAAAGTTCTCATGGCTCAAGCAAGTCTTCTAGAAGTATTCTCTGTCCATTTTCTGCTCTAGCCCTTCACTTCCTGAAATCCTGCCAAACATCAGTGCAGATTTTTAACATAGAGGTAGGTTTGTGAAATAAGACCAATGGAGGTTCAAAGGTATCTGGTTCGATGGGGGTAGCACAGAGCATAATTTTCTCTCCAGACTATTCTGCCAAAGGTTTCTGCCTCTTCCAAACAGGGAAGAGATGAATGTCCAAGCAGTCAATAAAGGAAAATGAGGGAATTTATTTGTGACTTCCGGACTTGTGGTCTTTCTACTCTTAGGGAACTCATCTTGGTTACCATTTAGGTGACCATTTAGGATGTTAAGATCTTCCTCCTTACTACTTCTAATCCTTTTTTTTTCCTGTTTCCATATCTGTCTTGATTTCAAGACATGATTTTATAGTTTTTTTAAGGAGTCATGCTTACATGCAATACCTAAGATTCCCTCTTGACCATCTTCATTCCCTAAACAAGTACTTACATATCTCTCCTGTGGTGCAGGCTGTCTGACCATGGGAAGGCATAATGAACCAAAAAGCATTTCTGCCCTCAGGAAGCTTACAGTCTTCCACGTCTGCCTTTCTGAAAGCTCTTCCTTTGCTTCCTTCCTTCTTAGATGCTCAGGGCTACTTCACTGTATAAAAATCCTTCCTTGATCCTGACCCCATCTTCTAGTCAAAGCAAACCTTTCTCTTTTCCCTCTCCCTAAGGCTGCCTCTATTTAAGGACCTGGAACACCTGCCCCACCCATTCTACTGCATTAGCTGTCCAGCTCTCTCAACAGTATCAATATCAGGCTTTCTCCAACTGCAGTTCCTATTAAACAGTTATTTTGCTCTCCTTGATCCTCTCTGGCTAGAAACAACTCCTTTTGTTTTCACAGAACAGATCTCACTTTCTTACAACAAGTGATATTCCTCAGCCTACTGTTGCTACCAGCCACCCCATTTACCCTTTTAATGTGGCCTTCCACCCACCATTTTCCTGAAGGAAATAAAATGGAGAAGCCAAGAGAGGATGGTGAAGCCAGTAAGGATCTTCTTCCTAGTCTATAAAATTATGATTTTATTACTACCTATAATGCAAAGCTTGAGAAGATTACATGAGATATCAGCCATGGTTGATGGCAGTGGGCCTGGCACATAGCTAGTACTCAGTAAGGATTTTTTTTTTTTTTTTGCATGATCCAAAGAGAAATCCAGTCCTATGCCACCTGTCTTTAGGAAAAAACAAAAAGAGGAAAACCCCCTCAAATTTACTTAAATGAACATCAGCCATCATTACTGTAAGATTTTGATATCCTTTGAAAGGGAAATCCAACAAATAAAAGATGAGAGAACAACAGATGTCAGATGTGTTTATTTCTTTAATTTTTAATATATTTTTAAAATTGTTTTTACTTATGAAAGCAAGCATGCTCATGATAGAAGAATTTGGAAAATTCAGGAAAAAAATTAAAACATATTATCATCCTCCAAAGACAAAAGACTGGTGACATCTGGTGTAGTGATTCTTGACTTTCTCTCTCTAGGTTATAAATAGGGTTGCCATACTCAGCTGTGCAAGTTGTGCACTGTGACACCCCAGGAAGAGCCATCCACATCAATTGGCTGTGTGATTGTGCAGTATTGCTGCACCACGTATCACACATATCTGTATACATGTGCATTTCTTCTTTACTCATAATTGTAAAAACTATTCATAATATGATACTGCATTTTACTTAATGTGATAGTGTGTGTATTTTATAAGAACTGCTTCAAAAATATTTTTCAGAGACCAAATAATATCCCTCTAAGTCGTTGTGTAGTTTACTTAACTGTTAAGTAGTTTTTAGAACTTCAGCATGTTTCCAAATTTCTACTATCAGCAATATCATTGTGATGAACGTCTTTGTGTAGAAAGCTTTCTTCTCTACTTTGGAATTTCTTTAGTACACATTACTATGATTAAAGGGTAAAAAAATTGTGTGGCTTATAAGATACATCACCACATTGCTTTTTTAAAAGCATTGTATCTATTTATATACCTCCTTCCAATGGGGTATGGAGGCTTCATATCAGTAAATCCCAGTGTTTTCTTAATGTCAACACTTTAACTTTTCCCTAATATTTTAAAGCAAATCTGGCTTGTCATTCCAGCACGAAGAGGGAAATCTGCTGAGAAAAATCGTGCCAGGCATAGCACATCTGGCTTGAAAGTAAAGACCCAAAGGACTGAAAAATCCGGGTAAAAGGAATTTAATTCCCTTGGCCAACTTTCCTCCTATATTTGAAGGTCATATATTAGTAGATACAAAGAGAAAAATAAGTGAATAGCACATTTTTACCCCAATGTTAATATTATGAAGACTTGTTTACAAACACAAGTCTATCTGTATCTGAGAAAGTTTTCTGTGCTGTTTCGGGGCTTTGGGGACAAATTCTAGGAGAGGTTCTAATAGCAAGCATGTGCCCGCAGAGCATTATAAACTCTTACCACTCAAAAGTGTGGTCTGAAAACCAGAAGCATAGGCATCACTTAGGAACTAGTTGGAAATGCAAAATCTCAGGTCCCATGCAGAATCAGAATCTGCATATTAACAAGATCCCCAGGTAATTCATACACACATTAAAGTTGGGGAAACACTGGATTGTGTGTCCAAGGGACGTTAAACCTAAGTTGAGGAGCATCATAAATACACGTTTGGAAATGACCTGGAATGTTGAAGTTCTCACTCTGTTCTGGGTCAGGTGTCCCTGATGGCTAATCCTGAGCATTGATACAATTACAGAAGCCTGTATCACATTCTGTTGGGATTGTTCTCTTGTTTGTATTTTTACTTGTCTTGTACTCAATAACTTTTGAAGGGTGTTGCTAAAGAGTACTATAAACTAAATACTGTTTTTGCAGAGAAATGAGACACATTTTTTTTTCTTTATTTCCAAAGGCTATTTGGGAAAAGTACAGTGAAAATTCCGGTGGTAGATGTCTTTCTAGAATGAATATTTGCCTCTCAGCTAAAACAGATCTGCCTTCAGACTTCCCTTCCCTTTGGTTACAACACAGTTAAATCTTATGCTTAATCACTAGCAAAATCAACTTTTGTTAATATTCTATTTCATATTTTAACGTCTTATTTGACAGGTGTGGTTGAGTTACTGGCAAGCATCTAATTTATGTCAAATCTAATATTATTATTTCCTAGAGTGGAAGTTTTCCCTGTCTTGTCTCAGTCCTAAGATAATTTTTTTCTTCTTTTTCTTAGAAGATGATGAATCGTGAAAGCAAAGTTGAATAGTGTATGTTAGAATTTGTTGTGAGAAGCAAAAGTATCACACTTACTTAAAAGCACTTGAAAAATATGTTTATCCCAGAGATAATGTAAAAATGGCTGAATATTGAGTAAACATTAAACATTAAAGAAAAATTGCAAGTGTTATATTTTAACCAAAAGCAAACTCTGAGTAACTTGTGAAGGGAGAAAACTGGAATGGAAGCTTTTGCAAAAGAATATGTTTGCTCCGGACCTGTTCAAATTTGTCACTTCATTTAATTCTAGTACTATTTCCATAACTCTAAAGCCCCAGAAGCGCATGTGGTTCTTTTTGTCCGGGTCCCTCAGATGTGGGATCTAGCCGTGGCAGCAGCGGCACTGTTAAAACGAAAGATGCAGCGTTTCAGGAAACCAAGGAAAGCAACTGATGTTAATTAAGCATCTACTAATTGCCAGCAACGTGTAACCACATCCCAGGCATCACCTAGTCAGAACCCTCAATACTGCGTTTTATTGTCTCTGCTTTCACAGGTCAAATGACTGATGATTAGAGTTGCTATAAACTTACACATTTTAAGGGGGGAGTCTAGAATTAGAAAAACATTTGCTCAATCCCAAAGTTCATGTTTCTCTACTACAATGCTACAGAAACATCACTGTCTCTAACATCAAATATCTGGCATTTCTGTTTGTAACTCGGGAATTTAAAAAAAAAGTGTATTTATTGTATTTATACCGGAATAGGTAACATGGCAGGGGATTTATTATTGGGCTTATGTCTTTTGAAAAATCCTCAGGCTCCTGTGGGATCAGTCAACATATGCAGACTGCTAGGACTCCAGAAAGCCTTCTCCTCTGTCTTAGCTTATCCAAAGTAGTATTATTAGTTGTTTTTATTGTATTTTATGTTTCTTAAAGTTTATTTAATTTGAAAGGGGGGAGGGGCAGAGAAAGGAGAGAGAGAATCCCAAACATGCTCCACACTGTCAGTGCAGAGCCTGACAAGAGTCTCAGTCTCACAAACTGTGAGATCATGACCTGAGCCAAAATCAAGGGTCAGACTGAGCCACCCAGGCGCCCCTGATTTTATTTTTTTATTGGACTGGTTTTTCCTTTCTGAAGGATTCAGAAAGTATTCAGTGACAAATACTCAATGACTGGCTTCCATTTGCCAAATCCTACCTTGGAGGATGGCTTTCTTAGCCATTGTGGCTTAGGCTCTGGTCACACAAGTATTGAGAGGCTGTTGTTCCATTTGTCAGTGCTTAGGAATTTGGTCCTCAGTAAATAGCACCTATGTAGCTCTTTACAAAGTCTTGGTGGTATTAAGGCATGATTTATTTACAGCTTTACAGATTGGGGATTACATTAAGAAATCTTCCCATTGCCAAGATAACCCTCCCCAAGGACCATTCTCGGCTAGGACATATTTGTTTTCAAGCCTTTAGTACCCACTTGAATCTAAAGGGATAAACATGTATTTGGTCAACTAGCGATTGGTCCGGTGCTCTTTTTTAAAGTCATCAAAACATTTCCAAAGTGTGATTATCTAACAAATTGTCCAAACAAGGTCAATGTTCTGCTTCTTTGCCTGAATTTAAACCAAGGTTGTTCTCAGATTAAATTTACTTGACTTCAGATGAGGCTCTTTGCATAAGTGCCTTTCAAACACCATAAAATAAACCCCCTGCACTTCTGAACCATTTCAATAGGCAAGCCTATTCCAGAGAATAAGGTCAGTCTACAGCACCTTTGCACATAGAGGAATCCAAACTTAGTTAGATTTAATACCTGAAGCTCGGGAATGTACCTCAAAAACTCAGAGATCAGTGGAACAGCCAGTCTCAATTTCATAGATAGTTCACGAGTTTCTTTTGAGTCTGATTTATATTCCTTCGAATATTTCTAATGCAATTAATGGCTAACCTTGGCCAAATTACTTAATTTCTTTTAAGCCTTGGTTTCATCATTAGCAAAAGAGGGATAATAATTGTAGTACCTCATAAATTTATCATCATGATTAAATGAAGTAGTCTATGTAAAGTGCTTAGCTCAGTGCCTCAGACAAACTAAGCAGCTGGGAGATGTCAGCTATTACCTTCATCTTTGATACTGTTAGTCATGCTAAGTTGAAGAAAACGCTTTTTGTTGTTGTTTAATTTCAGCGAAGTTAATGTTATTCTCAGCTTGTCCTTAGGACTGAGGTTTGGTTCACAAATGTGGCTGAATGTCAGAATCACCAGGGTGCTCTTCAGAAGATACATTATTTGCCTTAGCCTGCCTGACTCAGTCCTCCTGAGGTTCTGGAAAAAAGCCTAAGAATTTGGAGTTTTAACCTTAAAAATTACCAAGTCAGAGAACAACTTCTCTGGAAGATAGGAAGCACTTACTCATCATTGTTCTCTCAGTGGTAGGAACGAGGGCAAGGTACATTTGAGCATTACTTTCCCTCCCTGTATTTCAAATTGGTGATTGTTTTACCCAAAACAATAACCTCAAGCGACCATAACCTGTCAGTTCCCTGCAGTAGCCCGGCTGTTATGTAGCCCATAAGAGGGAACATGCCACATACACAGATTCTGCAATTAGACTGGGTCCAGGGTCACACTAATTTCTGGGGCTTTGATTCAATGTCTAGTTACCTGCAAACACCAGAGAGGGACGATTTCGGGAATTCTTTCCTTGTAATTTTTTTTTTTTTCAACGTTTATTTATTTTTGGGACAGAGAGAGACAGAGCATGAACGGGGGAGGGGCAGAGAGAGAGGGAGACACAGAATCGGAAACAGGCTCCAGGCTCTGAGCCATCAGCCCAGAGCACGACGCGGGGCTCGAACTCACGGACCACGAGATCGTGACCTGGCTGAAGTCGGACGCTCAACCGACTGCGCCACCCAGGCGCCCCTTTCCTTGTAATTCTTATTGGCCTTCTCTATCAAGAACAAAACTTGCTTTGCATCTGGAAAACAGGGACAAACAAGAGTCCTCACTCAGGAAGCTAGTTTGAAGATTGGATGAGTCCAGCACTCAGTGCTCAGGCTCTGGTACCTGTCAGTCAGGCTCAAGTAATTTTAAAACTACAGATGTTCCCTAAAATGGTTGCGGCATGCATTTCAGTCAATCAACTGATACAAACATGATGTATTGTTTTTAATGCAAATAACTTACAACATAGCCATGTTTGTTTATTTTAGTTTATTTCATGCTGTGCACGCCCAGGAAGTCCCATAGCAAAGTATTCCACTTTCCCAATCCATCCCGCTCTTCCCAAAGGCTCTCTTCCCCTCTCCCCAGCCGCTTCTCTCTTGTTTGTCTTTTCAATCTTCCTTAAGCCCTGGGACAGTCTCCCCCTGCCATGGCCTCACCCCAACCCTCCCTGGTTCCCTTTCACTATGGTCAAATGACAGTTTGGCTGGTCTTCAAGTCCCACAAGAGTGGCCTCTGGTCTCCTGACTAGAGAACTGGGGGAAGGGGTACGAGACTGTGTACCCCAAAGGGGCTCTTTCTACAAAGTCAGCTGAGCCTTTAGGGTTTTGGGAGCAATGCTTTTTCCAGGTGTTAAACTTTGACTTTTTCTCATAAGCGTTGATATTCTTTTTTCTTTTGCCATTGCCTTCAAAGTGCTGTGACCGTTTTCTCTCTGGCCTTGGAGTTGTCGTAGTTATTAATTCAGAAATTATAAATTTCTTGATCACCTGTTGTGGCAAGAACATAACTTATTTTGCATCTGTCTCCCTTCCTCCTTGGGGACACCATATGTCCATTTCTGGCTTCTACCCTCTTTTATAAACACAAAAGTGGAAAGGTTTGGCTTTATTCAGTGAGTATCCTTTATGTCAGTAAATTATATATATCCCTCTGTGGCAGTCTCAGTCGCCTCTCCTTAACTCATATATCTTCCATACTTGAAATGTCTCATTTATTCTAACCATTTACGCAACAGTGCTTTTAATTAACACCTGTACTCTTTTAAAAATACATGTACAGTTTATAATCCATCTTGGTCTCCTTTGTGTTGAACCTACAAACATAAAACATTCTTTCCCTTCTACCTGCTATCAATAGGTTATTTGTATATTGTTAAAGGAAAGGCTATTGCATCATGTTCGTTCTCTATCCACCTAATTCCATGACAGTGTGTATGTTTAAAATTACATATGTTGCCAAACAGAAAAAGACCAACACTGCATGTTTATCACTTGTATGTGGATTATTAAAAAAAGAAGTCAAATGCAGAGAAATAGTAGAAGAGTGGGCTGGGGGGTGGGGCGGTGGGGAAATCAGGAGAAGTTGGTAAAAGGGTACAGACTTGCCAGTTATAGAATGAATGAGGCCTGAGGGTCTAATGTGAACTGTGGCGACTATAGTTGATAACACTGTGTTATATAGTTGAACTGGCTAAGAGAGTAGAACTTCATTGTTCTCACCCCCCAAAAAAGAAAGAAAAAAGGACAAATATGTGAGGGGATGGGTGTGTTAATTAACTAGATGGGGATGTGGGGCTCCTTCCACACTGTGTGCATGTATCAAATCACCATAATGCACACTTGAAATATCTCACAATTTTATTTGTCAGTCATACCTCAAAAATAAAGCTATAAAAAATACATATGCGGTTCTCAGTTTTGGCTCACAGATTTCTCTTGATCTGCACCGCTGAGACAATAACACTTGGAATCAGGATGGATGAGGAGAGCAGTGTGCAATGTAGAAGGGAAGGCAGGAGAAGGTGTCACAGAAACCAAGGAGAGCTCTGGTCCCTTCTCCAAGGTACTCCCCTACACCAACCTGAGCTTGCAGCCACCAGTACCCCTTAGGCTGCTACTCATTTGAAGGGGAGCGTGTTCCCTTCTGAACAGGGTGAGCACAAAGGCCAGTGACAGCAGGAAACTTCTGGGGTCGCCTTGAAGATTTCCCAGGACTTTTCTGGGTGAGGACGAGTGAGGGGAGGCCTTGAGAGGAACATGTTTTCTGATGGAAGAGTCCTCTGGGGATTGCCCTTTTATGACAGGATCATTTCTACATTTGCTCTGTGGACTATGGCTATAATTTCATAGATCAGAAATCCCTTGCTTTTTGGGAACATTGGATGGATAACACCATCTATGGCACAGAGAAAAAAAGTCGCTGCAATCAGTGAGAATGGATTTCTTTTCGGTATTTCTAGTATTAACTAAACTAGGCAAAATCTTTTACCTGTGAAGAATAGAAGGGTGTTCAAGTTTGGAAGGACTTCGTTTTACAGAAAAGAAAACTGAGTTCCAGAAACGGAAAAGGGGGTGGAGGGAACCAACATCCGTGGGCCAGGTCCCGTGCAAGGAATTGTCACATAGTTCGGGTGGTCCTTGCCTGGGCTGTAGCAGTGGCATCGCCTTGCAGGTGAGAAAACTAGGGCTTGGGGAAGCGTGCTAACGTCAGCTAGACAAACACCTGGGGAGCTGGCAAAGCCAAGAACAGATGTGTCTTGTTCTTCTTTCCAACAGTCTCCCCTTCATCCCATAGGGATAGGTAGGTTCACAGGGTAGGTTCAGCTTCGTGCTAAGCTTGTCACAAGTTGGTATTTTCAGATTCTACAACTAATGTATTAGTTGGTTAGTTCTAAGTATAGGTGGATATTGCCTTCATTTTGAATACAGTGAGAAAGGTCTAACTTATTGTGGGAGGAGTGGGAAGGGGAGCTACCCGGTTCTCTCCGAGTTCAAGAGGAACATCAGTGACTTCTACTTGTGGAGACTCCAGGTATCTTAACACATGACAATACACCAAAAGAGTTTTGTAAATAACTGTTGTACATTCTACAGGCTGACATTTAGCCAATTGGTAATTTCAAAAAACAAAATGAAGTATATTATGCTGTTTACAAGTTGGCTCAGGACTTATGAAAATATTGAATTTATACGTACTGCAGGAGGTACATGTAATCTGTTAATGGAATGAGTTTTAAAGAAAATCTTTCAACTTGGTCACTGTGGCTCAGTGACTAAATAAATCAGTACATTCAGAGTTAAAAGAAAAGTCTAAATTTGAGGCCTAGACTAAATGACCCTCCCTGCCGCTCAGTGATAGGCCCCTTTATCAGCATTCTCTCAAGGCCCTGCCCTGTTTAGGAAACCCCCAAATCCCAACTGGCCACTCTATGCGAAAGTGGGTGCCAGCTGGGCCCACGTGGTTTTCCATTTGCTGGAGCTGCTGGCATCGCACTGAGCTCACTCGGCTGTTATCTCTTCTGCTTTCAGTCTCCTTCCCAGGTCATGCTGTCACACCTCTGCGTAATTCCCAGTGACCCAAATGTCCTTGTCCTGCTATCAGCGGATGGTTTGCCCTCTCTCCAGTATCTCTTACTGCAAAGCAGTACTGATAGAAAAGAGAAAGAAAGAGCATAGCAGGACTGGGGGGGCGCCCACGGGGTGGACAGCTTGCCAGGCAGCCTAGCTGCCTCTGGCTCACAGGCTCCCCCTTCCCCTGCAGACCCACTTCTGGCCTGTGGAAGACCCTCAGCTCCCACCCCACCACCCCCCACCCCCAGCTGCACACAGGCAGCCATGCTGGTGGTCCCTAGCACCAAGGCCAGGGTTCTCCTGGACTCGCTGCAGGAGGCAGGTCCTTCTGTTGCCTGCAGCAGGCAGTACATCTGAAATATCAGTTCCTTCCAGGGAGAGCCTGTGTGGATCAAGACCCCTGCCCTCGACAGATTGCTGTGTAGGAATTCCAGCACTGCATCCCAACGCAACCCCTTGGCAATGCCATAAAAGCTCAGCAAACTCCTCTCCACATCCCTACCTTAACTCAGAGCAAGTTAAGCCTGGGTCCCTTTTAGCAGTGGCACACCATCTGCCCTCTATTTGTGACCAGAAAGTTCATGCAAGTGGACGACAGAGTGCTAACCGTGTGTTAATAAACAGTTGCTGAAGATGAAAGCGTTCAGCTCTGCCTCTAATAACTCCCAGACCCAGGCTTTATGGGAATAAGCTGCGTGGTGAAGCCACTGTCCCTGGCCACCAGCAAGTCAGCCCCAGTGATACACAGTAGGAGATTTCAAAGTGGCCAAACATAAGGCTGCTTTCAGTATGCACCTTCCTCATGGCAACCTGATGTGCTCCATATCTCTCTATAAACACTTGCAAATTTAGACAGGCCTCCCTTTTCTAGGCTCATATGAATACCTGCAGCAGCTCTGTTTGCCCATTCCCGGGGTGTACTCGTTTGCAGAGCTCGCCTCACAGGCCAAGTCCCTGATTTTCCTCATACTCTCCACCAGAAGCAGGCTGACTACAGGCCCCCTGCCATCAGCATACCTCAGAGAAGAGGGACAGGAGGGCTGTGAGGCCAGACCAGACTGCCCAGCCCAGCTCCCAGCATGCACAGCCATGCTCCAGCTTGCGGGCAGCCCTCCAGGCTGCCTTTGTTTCCAGCACGATTCTTGCACGCTCATCCTTACATGATGCACTAATGGGGTTGGAATGGCTGTTTGGCAGAAAGCAGTGGCATCTGTCATCTCTGCTTCACCAGAATCCAGCTTGGAACCAGGCCCCTGGTTGTGTGTTTCCTCCCGTTGGCTGGCCAGGTTATTGATGGCTCTGTTCTGCAGCACTGGGTGGGTTAAGCTTGGTGGCTTCCCAGGCTCTGCTTTTGAGTCAGTCTCCACTAGTCAAACTAAATTCCTCAGTGGTACAAAGCAGATTGTAGCATTTTCAGGAGAAAAAGAAAACCACACTGACAGCCATCCATCCAAACTACACGGTGCGAAGAGCAAAGGTAGATAGATATTGTAACAGCAGGTCATTTAGACTTCACAGAGGATTAGGGACTCCCCTCCCCACACCATGAACCAATAAGACTATAGGAGAAGAGCCTTCATCCACGTTGCTCTTGAACCCTGATCTGTTCAACTCAAGTAGGCAAAACTTGGTTGCTCTGAAGTGTTCTACATCACAGCCCAACGTCACCCTACCTGTCTACTGCTGTCACCCTAGAGCTGGTCTCTTCGGTTCTAATCCATCCTAAATGCTGCCAGTAGATGATTTTCCTAATCCTGTTGTCCAAATTTGATTCTATCAGCTCCCCCTACTGGCCCCTACCACACACATAGGCACACCAATGCTTTAAAACCCTTCGATAATGTCTCACCATCCATAGGATGTGGTTCAGTGACCCCAATTTGAGTTACAAAGTCATCCCTGACCTGGCCATTGACTTGTCCTGCCTCAGTTTTGTTCAGTTTCTCTCTCAATTGGGCCCAGCTGTTGTTGGGGGTTTTGGGTCTCCCTCCCTTAGATGAATTAAACTCTTCCTATTCTTTTTCACACTTCTGGGCTTCTGTTTGCTCGTCTGTATTTCTGGAACGCTTCCTCCTTCTCTTCATCTAATTATGGCTGTTTATCCTCTGGATTCTAAATGCCATATCCCATTTAAACCCCTCTGTTCTATGCTTTCACAATACCAGGCATCCTTATCACAACATTTCAGTCTATTGTGATCACTTATTTAACAACATTCTTGCCTGCAAAGAGAGCTGTGAGCCCTGGGTCAGTATCCACCTTGTTGCCAAGTGTTCCCAGTGCCTAGCACTGTGCTTGGCAAAACCATGGGTACACCATGCAGATTGGTTGGTTGGTGGGCTGAATGAAAGAATGAAGAGTCAATGGATCTTTGTTTCCCAGTTGTACAGGGAGCCACTTGGAGGGAAGTATTGTTCCAAAGAATCCTTTTAATGGTTTTACCTTCCTTCTTTTCTGCTCTAAGTTCCCATTTTCATGACAACATACACAGCTTGACTGGTTGTTTTTCCATCCATGGCACAGAATTATGCCAAGACTTGTTCTTGCTGATGGACTGGTTATCCACCAGCCTCCTCATTCTCTGGGGATGAGAATTGAGGCAGATGGGGCACTGGCCATTCAGATGTGACCAACCATAGACATATGAAGTAAGTTTTGGATAATTGGGGGATTTGAGACCATGAAATTTAGTTTTACCAACTCATCTCAAAAGTGGTGGCAATGAAGGTAACTTTTTAATATTGCACAATCCTATATGTCTTAAGCTGATAAGTCTATTTAAATATTTAAGATACACACACACACACACACACACACACACACACACACACACACACAATATGTGGATGCATAGCCCAGTCAAAATGTCACCACATACTGGAAACATACCCTCTTCATCTTTTGGTAATAGTGGCAGCCACTTCAAAACATGGAAGGCAACATTGTTGATTTGTTCAATCCAGGTTTAATGCAACATCAAGTTCAAGGAAACAGATGCTCTTGGAGATAAATTCATTCAGTTTCTGTCTACTACACTTCTAGACCAAACTAGAACAAGACCCACATTGACTTTCTTCCTTCCTCTCACAGAAATAGCTGCTCCTGCTCCCTCCCAAGGCTGTTCCCTCCACTTACACATGAGCTCCCATCTTGTCTTTGTACCACACTCCTGCCTCCCCGCCTCTATGGAGTTTTCTCAACTTCTTCCTTTCCATTCTCTCCTTTCTTCCCCGTATAAGAATAATAAACTCTTCATTATTTAAAAAAATGATTTTTAAATGTCCTCTTCTTTCTCATCTTTAGTACCTTTATTATCATATTCAGGACTTGTTACCTCAACCTCCTTACTCTTTACCATGGACTGAACTGTGTCCCTCCCCTCCAGATTTATAGGTCAGACCCTAACCCCCAATGTATATTTCGAGACAGGGCTTTGAGGAGGTAATTGAGGTTAAATAAGGCCAGAAGGGTGGAGCCCAAATCTGATAGGATTGGTGGCCTTACATGAAGAGGAAGAAATAGATCTTTCTCCACACACACACACACACACACACACACACACACACACACACTGAGGAGAGGCCACGCGAGGACACACTGAGAAAGTGGCTCTCTGCAAACCAAGATGGGAACTCTCACCAGAAGCTGAAGCTTTCAGGACCTTGATCTTGGACTTTCAGCATCCAGAACTGTGAGAAAATACATCTCTGTTGTTTAAGCCCTGAGTCTATGACATCTGTTACAGTGGCCTGAGCAGATTAATACACTCTTCAGCCTACTTGGGTCTGGTTCTCGTGCGGTCACACTGCAGAGACAGTTCATGATAATGGCCCAGGGCCAGGAATTTGGTTTCAGGTCTCTTCTCCCTTGATCCGTGCAGTGGAGAACCACAGCCAACTCATGAAGCTCTTTTCTGCTCCTAACTCTTCTGCAAGCACTCCTCTTTCTTCTTAAGTAACTCTTCCTCCTATTCCTTCCCTCTTATAAATGGTGATATTTTATCAGTGTCCTGGTTTTGGTCTTAATATTCTGCACGTTCCCTGGAGGTGACATTTTCGACCCTTGTATATTTAGACCCTCCATATTTCCAGACCAAATATTTCTCTGGAAGTACAGGCTGATTTCCTTTGCCCTAATGAGAATCTCTGCTTTCCCACCTGTACTTTACCAGGCACCTGGAATTTACTACCTCCCCAGTCATCTTCCCCTGTGCACTGATGGGGTCTCTCAAACCCCTTAGGCCAATTAATAGCATCGCCATTCACCCATTTTCTCAATTTAGAAAGCCTAGAGTTGCAATCACCTCTTGCTTCTCCTTTCCTTTCTACATGTTTTCAAATCTAAGAGGCTATCTGTTCAGCCTTGAAGTTGTTCCCGCATTTGAATCTTTCCCCTTTAATATATGCTATGCCATTTGGAATGCCTTAGTTCAAGCTTATATCATTTCTTGCTTGTACTACAATAAGAGTCTTATAACCGGTTGTATACATCATCCACATTGAAAATAGACTTTCAGCCTGGAAAATAAGAGAATCACTTTCTTTTTACTCATAGACTTCAACTGACTGCTTAGCCGTATACTAAATAGTAATTCCCAAAATGCATTCCTTGGAATATTAATTATAATTTTCTTTAAGATGTTAGTAGGTGTTTTATAAACAAAAGGAGGGTATAAGTGTTGAAAAGTTAAATCTATGTAGGAAATACCAGGTGAAAAAAATTTAGGTTTTTTTTTTTTTTTTTCTGAAGAACTTAGAAACTTGCAATGTGCATTGTGACTCTAAAAGGACATTATAGGGGCACCTGGGTGGCGCAGTCGGTTAAGCGTCCGACTTCAGCCAGGTCACGATCTCGCGGTCCGTGAGTTCGAGCCCCGCGTCAGGCTCTGGGCTGATGGCTCAGAGGCTGGAGCCTGTTTCCCATTCTGTGTTTCCCTCTCTCTCTGCCCCTCCCCCGTTCATGCTCTGTCTCTCTCTGTCCCAAAAATAAATAAACGTTGAAAAAAATTTAAAAAAAAAAAAATAAAAGGACATTATATAGGCTTACAGTCATTGGTCCAAAAAGAATGTGGCAGGATGTCTTTGGAATTCAGAGTTTTCCAGATGTTTAGAAAAGTACCAAATGTTACATACCACTTCCCAGCACCTTACCATTTCTGTACCAACGTATATGGACGTTTACGTTAAATGAGATAAATCAAGACTATAAATAGCTTCACATCAGTTCAGGTAAAGGTTTTACAGCCTAGTGAATTACAAAACATGTTTGGTTTTTTGAGCTGTTTCGATTTCAGAATTGTGGGTGAGGGATTGTAAACCAGCGGTATGCTGAATTTTTCAAACATATTTGTTTGTGGAACCTTTTCTGCCTTAAGCATCACTCACAGATTCTCTACCATGGTACACGTTTTTGAAAATGTGGACATATAGGCAACTTCTGCCCCACCCCGTTGAAATTTTCTTCTTCTCCAAAGAACTTGAACATTTATCACTTGGCATTTCTTCATGTTCTATTTTGATCCTGCTTCCCACCTGGCATATATCTATTCATCCATCAAATTAAGTTCAAGCGTCAGTTTGCACTTGTGTTATGGCTATTCTCACATTGTATGTTAAGTCTCTCTTCACTTCTATGTCAAGAGAACTACTTGTCAAGAGGCCTTTTTTTTTTTTTTTTTTCATCACTGAATGCTTACTGCTTAAAATAGTGTCTGGTCAATAAGAAGATATTCAAGAAATAATGAAAGGATAAAAATGAATATTTTTACCCCCTGTGATTGTATTGAAACTCACCAGACTAAAAACTGAGTGGCCAGCAAATTAATACCACAGTCTGGGCATACTTCCCCATCAATAAGGCCAAAGGAAGTAGATTGAGAAATAATCTGGAATACCAAAATTTTGCATGTGCTGCCCTTTGATTTAGCAATCCTATTTTTAGAAATCTTTCCAAAGGAGGTACTCAGAGAGGTATGTAATATGTGTGTACAAGGAGATGACACCACAGTAATGTTTACAGTAATGAAAGGTGGATGAAATTTACTTGCTTATCAATAGGAAACTGGTTAAATATACTATTGAAAAACCTACACAATAGATTACTACATGGCTCTTAAGATTGTGTGCATGTGTGTGTGTGTATCTGTCTGTATACTATCTTAAAAAATCTCTTTGGCATATTGTTGGAAAAAAACAGCTTGTAAAACAGCATGTATATTTTGATCCCATTTATGTGCAAATTATATACATATATGGTCATACATATATATCCATATATTACAGAGCAGGCCTTGGAAGGGTGTCCATCAAATCTTTGACAGTAGCTGACTCTTAGTGGTTAGAATCTTAGGACTTTTTTTTTTCTTTCTGTATTTTTAAATTTTCTAAAAACTGCCATATTTTATCTTTGTAAGTAGTAAAACAGTAAAAAAAATGCTTTAAAGTCAACATATAGTTATTTATGATTCTAAGTCAGTTCTAGAACTTGGAAGCAAATGATTTACTTATAGTAGTTTGTATATATTACTATTAAGAGAGGATTTTTGGAAGTTTCTTAATGAATCTTCACAAAAATTCCTGTGAGGTCAGTCTTATTATCTCAATAGAGAACAGTGGTTGTGATTTGGTCTGAGGACACCAAAGTTTATCTCTTTTCACTCTCCTCATGTGGGGAACCTATATTTTGACAGTTCTTTGCAACGGGGGTCATTTCTCCTGGGTTCCAGCTAAAGACCCCTCCCTGGTAAATGCTCTTAGAAATGTCATTCATTGCTTTGATTTAGGATTGGCCACATTTAAATCAAACTGGTCATTTTGCTACTTTGGGGTTTGGCCTGTTGGCAGCACTGGATATTCTGGAGTGGGTGAACCTCCCACATAGACCATATAACTTCTTTATTTGGCACCCTCAGCATGTGCCCCCCACACACCCAACCCATGAGCACACCCATACCTGAATCACATGCCTGCCATTTTCCGTCACCAGTTGCCGAACTTCATGTCCTTTATTTCTCTCCACCACTCTTTTTTTCTGCCCCTTCCTCCCTCCTCCTGACTTCCAAGTGCAGGATGAGGAGGTGGGAGGAGGGAAAGGCCTCACCTCCGTACACACCTCCTGCCCATTTGCCACACACATACATACCAAAAGCCCAGCCAAGATTTTACTGGCTTGTGATTTTGCTTACATACAACTTACTTAATTTCTGAGATAATTCAAGTCTCTTGGAGAATGGAGAGACCTATACAATTCTGCATCAGGACATAGGTGCTCTCTGGGGGTCTGACCATGCTCCCTAAAGCATTTAGAGTCCTCTGTAATTATATGGGGGGAAGTAGAGCTCATGGCCCTTGCAGCTGCTAAGGGTTACTCTAACATTTCTGTAGTCTGCAGAGTTCAGTGAAGGATCCACTTAGGACTATTTAAAGCATAGGTGAAAAACCACTCCAAGGAATTGCAGTGTATTGTACATTTTATCTTACCTGTTTTAGGACCAGAGGCTGGCCCTTTGACTCTGTGTAGCAGTTAACAAATGGCCAGAATGCCAGTGTCACTCTGATCACTGTGTCACACTTCTGGTTCTGTGGGACAGGATGCAAACTACTATCCATGAAATCTCTTCCTACTTGCCTTCCATAAATTTTAAAACTTTTAAGTGATGTACTACTTTTTTTCCTCTTAGGGGCCTATGAAAATCCTTATGTTCATTGATTTTAATAAGTTACCTAAAACTGAAAAGAACACACTGTTGAGAGTTTTTTTCCAGGTAACACTTCCTGATGACTTCATCACCCTTTAAATTGCAACTCAGATTGTTTCAAGACCAAGAAAAATTACATTATCAAAATATAACCAGATGATGTTACATTCATTTTGCATATATTGCATGCAGTTTTCATGTCAAGACCCAAGCCTAATCCTAACTGAGCTTTAAAAGAGCATTTGACTAGCAGTCCCTGATATGACTCCTACCGCTGCCCTGCTGCAATAGCACTGAAGACTGAAATAACACCAGACTAAAAGCTGAGAGTGGCCAGCAACTTAATGCCAGAATCTGGGCATAATTCCCCATCAATCAGGTCAAAGGAACTGGGTTGAGTAAAAAAGGAATGGATTGCCTATGTTTTTGTGTAATGAAACAGAACAGTTCTACCTTCCCGAATGATGTAAGCAAAAAGTTTTATCCATTACCTACTAACTCAGAGACGCAGGCTCATTAAAATCCAATAAAGAGGACAACTCCATGAAACTCCTTATAGAGGTAGTGTTCTGTTTCTGTCTCTAAATCTCTCATTTATCTCTTATTATTTATTCGTACATAAAAATAATTTGGGGGGCACCTGGGTGGCGCAGTCGGTTAAGCATCCGACTTCAGCCAGGTCACGATCTCGCAGTCTGTGAGTTCGAGCCCTGCGTCAGGCTCTGATGGCTCAGAGCCTGGAGCCTGTTTCCGATTCTGTGTCTCCCTCTCTCTCTCTGCCCCTCCCCCATTCATGCTCTGTCTCTCTCTGTCCCAAAAATAAATAAACGTTGAAAAAAAAATTAAAAAAAAAATTTGGTGTACATGGACTTTTCTGAAAATAGAAACAAAATAATGTGATGATGTTAATTTTAGGAAAAAAATGTTTTAGTTAAAAACGTGGAATGATGACTATTGTTCTGTTTTGTTGAGTATAATTTAGTCATGAAGATGTGTGTGTTAAAATGTAGTAACAAATATTTAAAAGAGCATGTTGGTCAGATTCATAATTGCTAATTATGTTCTAACAGATTTCTCAACCTTTGAAAACAATCAACTAAGAGAGTCTGACTTTATTGTAACTAATAAATTTCAATAGACATTGCAGAAACTTTTCCCTTTTTTCACTTCCCCATGAAATATTTATAAAAGTTCATCATATATTAAGCCACAAAGGAAAAACAGAAAGTTTCCAACACTAGAATATTTGCATATCCCTCTGAGTTTAACACAATAAGACTAATACTTAATAATACAAGTTTAAACAGTCAAAACCAACAAAAATCTAACCACTTTAAAAGGAAAAATTTCTTGAAATCCATTGTTCTAAGAAAAAATTAAAATGGTAATTTTACAGTTTTTTTTTTTCCTGAAAGAAGACAATGCTTGGCATATGGTAGATTATAAATGAATGAATGATGATGATTTAGAAACATAATGAAAATTTTTAAAATCTTGCCTACTAACACAGTGGGCCCAAATTTATAGCCTTAATTATGCTTACTTAAACATGAAAGAATACAAATGAATGAACAAAGAAGTCAATCCCAGAAGTTGAAGAAATGACAAGAAATTGAACAAATCAGGAGGAAAATAATAAAGCAAAAAAAAAAAATCAATACATCTGTAGGACAAAGGGAAGAAAAAAACAAGCTTTCAGTGAGTTTAATTTGTAACAAACAGAGGTAAAATATGATAGAAAAAAAAACCTGGAACTGATACAGGCCATAGGAGCAAAAGGCAGTGTTTTTTAAAATACAGAAAATAGTGTGTTATAACTAACTGTGCTTACAAATTTGAGAATTTTAGTAGAATGGATAATTTATTTAAAGAATCCATAGTGGGGAAAATGGATTCATACATAATTAGAAAACCAGCATATATGGAATACCTAATAAAAAAATGAAAGATATCAAATAATTATTTCCACAAAAGGCTCCAGGACTTATAGTCTAAGTTTTCAAGGGGCAGCTTTAATATATTGTTCCAGAACATAGAAAGAAAGAGTTTGAAAGCTATCCAGATCATTTTATAAACTAAAGTAAAAACAAAACCTGACAGAAATAGCACAAGAAAATTACAGACCATAAAATATTAACAAATCAAATTTGACTCTATCTAGTAAAAGAAAACTGTGCCTCCACCAACAGTGTTATATGCAGGATTCAGTGGGAGTAAATAGACATGAGGGCATCTCTTATATAATACAGCAAGCAAAGATCCAGTTACAAAATCCACATTTATCATCTCAGCAGATACTTTAACGGCATTTAATAAAACTAAATGTCCATTACAGATTGGAGAAAAAAATAGCAGCTACGATTAGAAAGATACTTGTCTCAGGTGATAGAGAACATCTATATTAAACCACCAGCATATTTCAGTGAAATATTGGAAATACTTCTTTTGAAATAAGATCGCATAAAGGATGTCTACTATCCGCATTATTATTTAACATTGTTCTGAATTGTGGCCATTGAGGCAGGTAACAAAAAAGGAGGAAAATAAATACTTCATGCAAAATTCCTAAACGTTTATCATGCAGCTGGGTTTAAGAAAACACTACATGAAAGACCACGTCTTTCTTCCAGATCGACAGTAACTATGCGGACAATACATTGCAGGTGGTAAATATGTAATAGTGCAATAGAAGGAATAACGTTCGGAAGAAATGTGAAGGACCTAGACCCACAAAATCATAAAATTTTTATATATTCTGAATATAGTGTTCCAAAATTAGTTTATGGGTTTAACTCAAACCCAAACACAGTTCTACTACTTTTACTTGACCTAGTGATTCTCAAGATTCATCTGAAAGGACAAATAAATGAGAATGTTGTCTATAAAAATGTTTGGATAGAGAAATGGGAATAGCGTATATAGATACGAAAATGTACTACAGAGGCCAAATCACCAAAATGTTGAATGGAAAGGAGTAATAGTAAATGGATGAAACATAATTTAGAACTCACTAATAAAAAAGTTTAATATATACTAAAGGACACAACAAAATTTAATGAGAAGATAATAGCGGATCAGGTATCAAATGGTGTTGAGAAAAACTAAAATTAAAAAATTAAAAAAAAATCAGGGGCTCCTGGGTGGCTCAGTTGGTTAAACATCTGACTCCTGGTTTTGCTCAGGTCATGATCTCTCGGTTTGTGAGTTCAAGCCCCACATCAGGCTCTGTGCTGTCAGCATGGAGCCTGCTTGGGATTCTCTCTCTTTCCTTTCTCTGCCCCTCCCCAACTTGTGCTATCTCCATCTCTCTCAAAATAAATAAATAAACTTAAAAAAATAAATCATATGAGATCTCATCTAATGTCACACACCAAAATAAAGTCCTAAAGAATTAATGGTTAAAATTTCATTATTAAAATATAAATGTTGAAGCAACTATAAAAGAATACTTGAATAATTGTGGAATGGGTGAGAGATTTTTCAACAGAAGAGTGATGGAATAAATAAGAAAACTCATACATTTCACTATAAAAATTAAGGCTTTTGGGGTGTCTGGGTGGCTCAGTTGGTTAAGCATCTGACTCTTGGTTTCAGCTCAAGTTACGATCTCAAAGTTCATGAGTTCAAGCCCCACTTAAGGCTCTGTGCTGGCAGCAGGGAGCCTGCTTGGAATTCACTCTCCCCTTCTTTCTTTTTCCCTCCCCTGCTCACAAAAATAAATAAAACATTAAACATTTTTTTAAGTTATTTATTTGAGAGAGAGTGTGAGTGGAGGAGGGGCAGAGAGAGGGAGACACAGAATCTGAAGCAGGCTCCAGGCTCTGAGCTGTCAGTACAGAGTCCGATGTGGGGATCAAACCCATGAACTGTGAGATCATGACCTGCGCTGAAGTCGGCCACTTAACTGACTGAGCCACCCAGGTGCCCCAATATTTTTTTTTTAAATTAAAGCTCTTGTGCATAACCTTATCACATAAAAAAATTACCATGAGAAAAGCATTTGTAACCTTGATAGAAAATAGAGCAAAGGCCATAAACAAGTGCCAGAATATATTGACAGATTTTTAAAAAATAATCTTGTAAACGCCATCATGAAGAAATGCAAATAAAAAGGATAATATTTAGGTCTACCAAATTATTACTGGTTTAAAAATAGTAATAGTTAATATTCATTAGTGCTATTAAATTTAAACATTATTATAAACTGGCATAATTCTTTTCTCTGTATTTCTTTCTATACATAGATATGTAGAAAATCAATAACTGCACTAACACTGGAGAATTAGCTGTAGTTATCCCTATGTCATGGGATTATTTTAATTTTATTTTTTATGATTTTTTGGGTTTTAGATTTTATGCTGTGTATACGTATACATACATATATAAAGAAACACAGAGAGATTTCTTTATCAATATATAGATAGATACATACATACGTGCATTATAAAACTACATATACAGATAATACAAATTCAGCTTGGGTGCTGGGGCCCAATATTGTTACCTGTAAAATAAGGAGATTTCACAAGATGCAAAATATTCTCTTTGGTTAAGTAAAATACCAAATCAGCATTGTTTCTGCATGTGTAGGAATGTATTTCCATACACACACACACACACAAAAGAAATTGCACTAATTTTAAAAGTCAAAATAGAAGTAAACTAAATAGCATCAATGCTGACAATGCCCATAAAAGACAATCCTAGTCTTAAAGAGCTGCACACAGCAGTGTTGGTGGCAGGAAATTGACTCTGACTGAGCAGAATGACAATGGTCACTCATGCAAATTTTAGAATACAATTGCCATACAATGAGTTCATGACAGTAGCTGAATTAAAATTTAGAAATTATTGGGCACCTAGGTGGCTCAGTTGGGTAAGCATCCGACTTGGGCTCAGGTCATGATCTCACGGTTCATGGGTTCGGGCCCTGTCTCTGGCTCTGTGCTAACAGCTCAGAGCCTGGAGCCTGCTTCAGATTCTGTGCCTCCCTCTTCCCTCTGCACCTCCCCTGTTTGCACTCTGTCTGTCTCAAGAATAAATAAGCATAAATAATTTGTTTAAAAAATTTAGAAATTACTGAACGTGCTGCAAAATTCCTATTATGATTACTAAATAACATAGCCTGAATGTTTTATCCTGATTCATTTTGTGCTCACAATTGATACCTAGGAAGCCTCAAAATTACAGAAATACAAATATGCAGTAATCTGGGGCCTCACTGTACTGGGTAAATTAACCTTAAAAGAACTGGGAGAGACATGCCTTCATGTTTTGCCTATGTAATCCTAACATTCACTCAGTTACCTGTTTTACAAGAACCTGGGACTAAGGTGAGGGGAAGAGGAAAAAAAGGCAGAAGATAAGATGACAGCTATTTCCTTATTCAATTGCCTAATTCCATATAGCTGCCAAAGGAAGTTTTCAATTAAGCCCTGTTTGCTGCATGAAATATTAATCTTAACAAATGTATTTTTTAAAATATACATTTATAATCTGTGTGTGTATATATCTGTCTTTGTGAAATTTAGTGTGTGTGTGTGTGTGTGTGTGTGTGTGTGTGTGTATGTATACCAATCCAAATCTATATCACAACATCTCATCTTGTTTGGCCATGCTAGGTGTGTCTGTACATTGCTTATGAAGGTTTGTCCCCAGCAGGTGTTAATCCAGTACCCATACAGCACCTGGACAGCTGTCCGTGGCAGTAGGTACACATCATGAACAAAAACATTCCATATTGAGTCACATGCATTAAAAAAAAAAAAAAAAACAACTAGTTCTCTACTGCAGTGTTGTGCCACTTGTAATTATAAAGTGCCAACTGTACTTAGTTTCTGTGCATTCTCGCTGCTGGGCTCCATGTAATGCCATGCTGAACGTTCTATATTTTGTGTTCCAAATTCCTCGTTCTGATTTGGAGTTCCAAGTCATGAATTCTGGATGTGCCGCATGCACAATAAATGTTGTACATTTTACTATCTTGCTTTTTGTTTTTTTTTTTTTAAGTGAGCTTCAGCTAAAAGAACAAGCTAATTTGTATGAAAACAGATCACTTAGCAAAGTAAAATTAACTAAAGCTATAGTATCAAAAGATAGTTTTTTCTTCTCTCCCTTGTTTTTGTTCATGGTCCCCGGGATGCATTTTCTACTGGAGCTCAGCTAAATTCCTTTTTTTTTCTTTTTCCCTCACCACTTTGGACCTCTGAACTAGTGTCAAAGGTTGGAAATGACTTTACCTTATTTCTTTTCAGTTGGAGAGGAGTCTGGCTTGAGCAGAAAGAATAGTCGCTAATTTTTACTTTGTGCAATAACCAGATTATACCTCATCTATTAAGGTCACCTACTACAAGAATTTAAATAATGGTCCACACTTATATCCCCTAAACAATCCAAGGATGCTTATAAGTAGATATTACTTGCTGATGTTGCCAATAATTGGCCATAAAAATATAGTTAAAGTTAAAGTACCCAGGCGAGGGGCGCCTGGGTGGCGCAGTCGGTTAAGCGTCCGACTTCAGCCAGGTCACGATCTCGCGGTCCGTGAGTTCGAGCCCCGCGTCGGGCTCTGGGCTGATGGCTCAGAGCCTGGAGCCTGTTTCCAATTCTGTGTCTCCCTCTCTCTCTGCCCCTCCCCCGTTCATGCTCTGTCTCTCTCTGTCCCAAAAATAAATAAAAACGTTGGAAAAAAAAACATTTAAAAAAAAATAAAGTACCCAGGCGAAGTCTTATAAAAGGAAGAAAACCCCCTCATTTGAGCTGGCTCCTCCCTTGTTAGGGTTTGGTTAGTTACCCAGCACAGGAGAAAACATAATGCAATTTATCCTCTTTCCTTCATTTCTTTTTCCTTTCTGCCCCCTTTCTTTTTCCCTTTTCCTCACTTCTTTCTCTCTTAGCCCTCCCTTCCTATCCTGAAGAGAGGATATGGTTCTACTAGGTTCATGATTTATTCATAGGCAATTTATTCATAGGAGGAAGGTAATTTTGAGATGAAAACATCTAAATCATTGACTCCCATCTTTCCGACCATGAAGGAATGCACTCACCTCCAGTGAATAATCATCTAAACAGCTGCTACTCAAAATGAGCTTCAATTCCACCTCATCCCAGAGGCTAATTAAAACTCCCACGGCCCATCTTAGAAGGCCTGATAAGACTCTACACAGCAGAGTAGCTCCTGGGTTTACTCTCATTTGCCTGATACAGGTTTAAAGAATGGCATTCTAGAATGGAGACCAGGCTCACAAGTATCTTTAGTTGTGTAGAGGTCAGTCAGACTGATGGACAAGAAAGATGTGGGGGTGGCACAGTGGGAAAAAACAAAACAAAACAAAAACATAGAATCATTTGAAGCTTTGAGAGAATGTTCATTGAACAAACTGCATAGGCTTCACTCATTTCCATTTTGTGTAGAATTGGCTTCTCTTTAGGGGCATATACTTTATGGGTCCCTTCTCCTAACTTCTTTGAGCGTAAAGTAATTCTTGTCATAATGGTATACTCTTTGGACCAATGCTTAAAAAGGAAATCCTCTGTCTTCCAACTTTAGTGTAAAATATAGTGAGCTTTGCAGCCAGGCCAGGCAAAATTGTTTTCTTCAGCACCAACTAAGTTAACGTGAAAATGTAATTATTGTGACTTCCAGATTTTTCTATTCCTACTGCAATCTGCTTTTCTTACTGGCTTCCTTTCATATTTTTTGGTACTGCTGGTGTTTTTGTTGACTCTTCTTGGCTACATAAGGTCTTTAGAAGAAAGAGGCATGGTCAATTAAAGATTGGATGGTAGGAGATCAGAAGAAAATAATAACCGAAATCTTTATTCTATCAGAAAGCCATGTGCATTTGTGTTAAGTACTTTGAAGAATCATATTCATTCTACAGTTTTTTTTAAATTATACAAGTAAAAGTAAAATACTTAAAAGTATTTGGAAAACATTGGTTTATAGTACAGTGATATTAATATTCTCAATATAATGATTTCCCTACAAGGATAAATGAATAAAATTATTATTACTCAATATCCAAACATAATATGCTTATCTTTTTACCAGGCTAAATTACTTGGTAATCAACTCCAGGATTTAAATGTGCTAAAGTTTATTATCCTTTGTAAGCCATCAAAGATTGGAAGTTAGAATTACACAAAATATTTGGCTTGTATTAAATTAAAGTCCAAATGTTTTCTTTCTGCCCCAAGAGGCTGTCCTCATTATCATTAGCAGAACGGTGTTAACATGAAATTTCTGTAAAGAGTTAGAGACAAGCCTAGAGGTGTCTGCTTGTGCATTTGTGGGCTTCTGTAACTGCACGAATGGTGTGGGCTTCTGTAACTGCACACATGGGAGAGGGTCAGGACTATAAACAGAGTGCCAGGACAAGATTTGGCGAACCGATGATCTTGTCTAGACAGGGGTTCTACAGGACCTGTGTTCTAATCAATGATGTGGTAAAATGTTGAACCAACCACCTCTCAGGGTGGCGGAGGAGGTGGATGTGGGGGGGGGGGGGAATCCCTGATTTGTATGTGCTGTTGGTTTGCCTATTTCCATATATAAATATTCCCATTCCCACAGTGACCAGTCTCAAGGCATCAATGTGACATGGCTGGATGTAGAATTGGGGAAAGAGGCACACAATTGATGACTCCCATGAGCTGGTTCCAGCACAGCACTTATCAGTTTAGCTGAGAAATCCTGAGTATGTCATTCTTTCATATTTGGGTTTTACACCTCTAAAATGAAAACAGTCTTAGGTGTGCCCATTTTTATGAAGGCAAGATGAAGGAATAGATGTTAAGTTATTTCATAGGTCCTCAGAGAAACATTGTAGTATTAATTGTGTCATGTAACTGTAAAAGTCTGTTTTAAATGATGGGGATTGAGTCCCCAGAGTTATTTATACATTTGTTCATTTATTAACCAATCTGGTGCAACCCTATGATCTTCCTTTTCTCTCAACCAAATGCATATTTAAAAATAGTAGTTCTAAGAAATGTTTTATAAACATCCACCTTCCACTAACACTGATATACACTTAGAACACCTGCAGTTGTTTCTTCCTAGAATATTTATTCCCTTGTGTTCTTATCTGTGCTCTGAAAAGCTTTATGTATATTATATACATTTCATGATCTTATAGCTTTTACATTTCACTGTCAGTTCCTACATGATTTTCTGTCTTCCCATAGACACTTCCATTTCCAATTATTAGGATTACTTTGCCATTAGGTATGTACCAAGAAAGCAGATTCTGTGTTCACACTTTTCTCCATGATGTTAAATCTATTATCTTATTATTACATTTTTTAGCCCAAAAATGACCTTCTTCCATTCCTCTGGACATCATAGTCTTCCCTTTTCTAAAATTTTTTTTTTCAACGTTTATTTATTTTTGGGACAGAGAGAGACAGAGCATGAACGGGGGAGGGGCAGAGAGAGAGGGAGACACAGAATCGGAAACAGGCTCCAGGCTCTGAGCCATCAGCCCAGAGCCCGACGCGGGGCTCGAACTCACGGACCGCGAGATCGTGACCTGGCTGAAGTCGGACGCTTAACCGACTGCGCCACCCAGGCGCCCCAGTCTTCCCTTTTCTAAATTAGTTTGGCCCTTATTAACTACACCATTTATTTTGCAATAATTGTATTAAAGAATCATGGAGTCTCAAAATTAGAAAGAATTTAAATGGGTATTTCTTCCTCCTAGATGTAATAGAAGCTTTATGGGAAAGTACTACACTGGTGAGGTCAGAGTATCCCCAGAAGAGACTGATGCCTAACAATAGGTCTCCCCAGGTAGATTTTGGTTACTCCTTTTTTGTCTCTGAAACATGACTTTGTTAGCACACAGAGAACAAATGTGCTTTTTAAAGTCAAGACTCACACTAGATTTAGAGACTGCTACATAATCCTGAATGCCAGTATGTTAATTCACACTGACAATACAACTATCACACACATCTGAGTACATCCTCTCCTTGTCGGTAGATATTCAGGAAAAGCTGTATCATCGTCAGCAGGATGAAGAAGGTTTGGTGAGTCCTGAACCAGAAAAACAATATTGGTATTATATTTCCATTGTCAAATCATCCTAGCCTGTGATGTCTTTGTACATTCGTTCCAAAAGATGGAGTTCCTATAGAAAGTAGGATCTGTGGGTTAGATCTCTCCTCCTCTTGATTGAGTTGGGATGAACTCTGCCAACTCATGCTTCTCTGAATATTTTCTTGGGGCTTTCATACTTAACTTGTCCCCTTCTGATTTTCTTAGATCAATTCCATTTGTCAAGTACTGATCTTGTCTGAAGGCCATTCTTTCCATCATGGGAACTTTGAAAATTTCTGCTCTAACTCAGTCTGCACTGGTTTTATAGTTGGGGCAGAGAACAACCCTATTGCCCATTATTTCAAAGCTTCCCCTCATGGTGATTATAAAGGTTATTGCTATAAAATAACCACCCCTAAACTTGATGGCTCTACACAGCAATCATTTATTCTCATTCAGGTGAGGCTGGACATCTCCGTTTCAAACTTCAGGTCCAACTGGGCTTGCCTCCTTGCTCTGGGCTGGGCTCAAGTCTGCTTCACATGTGCCCATTCTGGGGCCCAGGCTGAAGGGACACAAATATTCTGCGGCAGCAACAGAGGCACAAGAAGAGAAGCCCAACTACACAAGCACATTTCAGGTTTCTGATGGTTAACACCTCTGCTAAAGTTCCATTAGTGAAGACAAGTCAAATGGCTAGGCCCAAAATCAAGATTCAGCAAAGTGGGTGGGTACACTCTACCTACCAAGGTAGAGGCCAAAGCATGCCATGTAGCTAAATGTCCACAGAGGAGGGAAGTATGCTCCTGTTATGAAGGTATGGGTATCTCTGTTCAAAAATGATCACGTAATCTGCCACAGTGGCTTCCGTATACCATATACTTACTTAAATAGTTGTAGGTAAAATTGTAAATCTTCACCTGTGTCATTTGTCTAACTAGATTATAACATCCCTAGAGGTTAAGGTTTTTTTATTTTTTTGTTCTGTTTTTCAATTTCTGTTAATGTTTATTCATTTTTGAATGACAAAGTGCAAGCGGGGGAGGGGCAGAGAGAGAGGGAGACACAAAATCTGAAGCAGACTCCCTGCTCTGAGCTGTCAGCACAGAACCCTATTCAGGGCTCGAACTCACTATCCCTGAGATCATGACCTGAGCTGAAGTTGGATGCTTAACTAACTGAGCCATGCAGGCACCCCTAAAAGTTAAGGTTTTATGGAACAAAGCAAACCAAAACCAAACCAAAACAAAACAAAAACCACAAAAATATTCACACAGAGATTATTAAACTCTAAGAATTAAAACAACAGAATCAAACTAAACTAGGTATGGGATATTTGATAAATTATTCAATGTATGTGAGTCAAAGCCCATAGGTGTATTGTTTTGAATGTGTGCCTGACACAGTGTTGGTACCTAATAAATATTATTCTTTTCACATTCTACCATCTATAACCCTAAGATAATGTCTTGTTCATAGCAGCTTTTCAGTAACTATTGACTCATTACCCATACCATCTCAGTTATGGCAAGTCACTTCCTAGCATCTGGAACAGCTTCAGAGCCATAGGGCTTATTAGCTTTTAACTATACAAACCAAATGCTTTTTCTAATTTTAAACATCGTATCATTGTTCCATCCATTTTGAATTATCCAGAGCAATTGTTCTCAGCTCTACTGTCTGCAGACGACTTTGGTCTTGCAAAATATCGTGTGGATCACCTACTCTGTCTGCTTCCATTCACCACGGCAAGAAAAATCCAACTAGAATTAATAGGCAGCCAGGCCCCATTCTCATTGGGAGCATCTGCTTCTTATTAAATATCATAAGTAATTTATTAATTCTTGCCAGAAACAAAAGTAAAGACATTGTCATACTAAAAGCATTACCAGCACAAAAGACCAGCCGGCAGAGCACCTGGAGGACTCTTGCAGACAGCCCCCAGGAGTGTCATCAATCTGGGGACGCAAGATGTCAGGTTTCTTCTGTTTTCTACTGAGGAAGACAAAGGCAGAGTGGGTCTGCACTGCACAGCCCACTCCCTTGAGTTGATTCATGTATAATATATACTAATGGGGGACGGGTTAGGAGGTGGTAGGATGACCACACAAACCCCAGGGCACATCATGCAGATCTCATAAAATCTGAAAGGATGTGGCAGAGGACTGGGGCCAACTTAACCATTCACAGGCATGAACTGAAACACAGAAGGAGCAGGTGACTAATTCAAGGTAACCTGGCCAACTGGTGACAAAACCAGGCCAAGAATCCAAATCCCCTAACACCTGGGTAGGGTTCTGTGCACAATGTCACAGAGAAGTGGACTCTTCCCTTTGAGAGCCAAACTGAGCAACTGAACAGTGATTTGTATGTTCTCTTTTAGCGGTTTGAGGTTCTGCAAAGTGTGCACCTTTCCTAATGCTTGGATTTTGGAAGGACACCAACATGCCTCTTCTATAATGATGATGACAAAATAATAGTGGCTAATATCTTTCTAGTCGATGCTATGTGCCAGGAGCTATTTTAAGTGCTTTGCATGCATTTTTTTCATTTAACCCCCAATGAACAAAGTCAGTAGGTACTTTTAGAATGCCATTTCACAGATGATGAAACTGATCCTCAGAGTGATTAAATAATTGGCACAGGAAGTAGGTGTTGGAGCCAGGACAGAAGTCAGGCACAATGAACTCCAGTGTCTATTATTCATTCTCTATAAGGTATTGTCTTTAGCCACATTGCACTATGGATGTTTGTGGCTTTTGTGTTAGCTAATTTGTATGTCAGTTTCTGCCAGCATATTTTGCCTTCTTTGGTGTCGATGAAATATTTTCATGTACATAAATTAACTTTATGTATTGATTTGTTTTCTAAGCCACACCCCAAGCTATTGCATTTGCTTTTTTATGTTTAGCATTCTTTTGTTTATCCACAGACTTGGGCATGACTAAAACCTAAGAGGGCTCACATTTAATTCTTCTTTTTGGAATGATGCCTGAATTGTCTGTCCATTCTCTCTGATGGCCTCCCTTTCCTACTACTCCTTCCCAAACACACTACTTTGAAACTATACCATCATATTTATATCATAAAGAGTTGAAACACTTTGGCTTTATGTATGAAGATGACAGATACAACCTAATTATAATGCACCAGCCTGAATGCAGACATCCATGCCTTAACTGAAATACAAAATGTGGTTAAGCTTTTAAGCTTTAAGTATTTGAGTGGATTACTTTTCTTATGAGTAGTTCCTAATTTCCTACTCACCTTCATTAAGCATCAGTACTGTATTCATCTGGGTCTAAAGGAGGAATGACTCAATGACTATTTCATTTCCCTACAGAGTGTCTATTGAGATCAGTTAAAGTAAAATCTCATTTCCTTTAGGACACTTAGACTGTCAGATGACTTTATGTACTTTTATCTGCCAGCAGTCCAGCCCTTGGTCTTTTCAATGTTGTATCTTCTGATACATTAGCAGTGATATCCCAGGATATTTAGGTGTTTCGTTTTACTTTGTTTTGTTTCCAGAATGGTTTTAATTTGAATTCTTATAATGGTCAATGATGCTCAACATATTTTCTTGTACTTATTTGTTGCCATCTTTACTGAAATGTCTTTTAAGTCTTTTACCCATTTTTAATTGGGTGTTTATTTTCTTACTGTTAGCTTCTGAGTTTTTAAATAAATATATAAGATTAAAGGTCCTTTGCCAAATATTTGATTTGCAGATTTTTTCCCCAAGCTATTCCTTGTTTATCCTTCTCTTAGTGGTATCTTGAAGAGAGAAAAATACCTTATTTTTATAAAGTTATAAAAATAACTTTTTTTTTTTAACGGAACATGCTGTTGGTGTCATGTCTAAGATGTCTAAGAACTCCTTGCCTGACTCCAGGTCCCAAAGATTTTCTCTCTTATTTTCTTCTAAAAACCTTTTAGCTTTATGTTTTACACTATAATCCATTTTGAGTCAGTTTTTGTATAAGGTATAAAGTGTACATCTAGGTTCATTATTTGCATGTATTTGCAAAAATATAGAGTTCTAGGCCTATTAATGTTATTTACTTTATATTGGGCTAGATTTGGGAGTTTTTGATGGACCAAAGGAATTGGTCCAAATGGACCAAAGTTTTTGATGGACCAAAGGAATTGGTCCATTTGGTCTAAGATCAAATTTGGGTGCATAGAATTGTTTAAAGTGTTCCTTTTTCACCCTTTTAATGTCTGTAGGGTCTGTAGTGATATCTTTTCTTTCATTTTTGATATTGGTAGTTTGTGTTTCTCACTTCTTCCTTTGCCATTCTCGTTGGTGCTTTACCAGTTCTTTTGATCTTTTCAAAGAGCCAGCTTTTATTTTATTAATGTTCTCTTTTCCTATTTTTGATTTCATTGATTCCTGTTTTTATCTTTAGTACTTTTTTCTTCTGCTTGCTTTCAGTGTGTTTGCTCCCCTTTTTCTACTTTTTAAAAGTGTAAGATTAGATCACTGGTTTGAAATATTTTTCTTTTCAAATATAAAAATTACTGCTATAAATGTTCCTCAAGGCACTGTTTTAACTGCATCTCATAAATTTGGATATGTTATATTTTTATTTGTTCAGTTCAAAATATTTTCTAATTTCCTTGGGATTTCTGTTCATTACTGAGAGAAGAGTATTAAAGTTTATAACAGTAATTATGGATTTATCTATTTTTTTTCAATTCTGTCAGGTTTTGCTTCATCATTTGTTTTGAAGCTCTGTTGTTAAGTACATATACGTTTATGGTTGTTTTGTCTACTTAGTGAATTGAGCTGTTTTATCATTATGTGACAGTCCTCTTTTTCCTTGGCAGTTTTCTTTTTTCTGAAGTCTCATCTGATTTAGTAGAGCCACTTCACTTTTATTTAACTAGTGCTTGGCATAGTGCATGGCACATCTTTTTTCATCCTTTTACTTTTAACCTACCTGTGTCACTATATTTTATTGAAATGAGATTTTTATAGTTATCTATTTTTTAAAATTCATCTTTCCTATCTATGTCTTTTAATTGATGCATTTAGGCCATTTGTATTTAATTATTGATATATTTGGATTTAGTTTTACCATCTTGTTTCTTTTCTATTCTTTCTGTTTTTAGTTCTGTTTCCCATTTCTTTTTTGTAGTTGTTGTCTTTGTCAAATGTGGAGAATTTTCAGCCATTATTTCTTCAAGTGTTTTTTTTTTTTTTTTATTGCTGCTTCTTTTCTCCTTTCCTTCTTAATGATACAGATATTAAATCTTCAGTTATTGACCCACAGGTTCCTGAGGCTCTGTACATTTTTTTGGCAATCTTTTTCTCTCTGTTGTTCAGGCTGGATATTTTCTATTGACCTATACTAAAGTTTACCAATTTATTTCCTCTTATACCTCCTCTCTGCATTTGAGCCACCCAGTGAGTTTTTAAGTTTGTTATTTTGTTTCCCAACTCTAAAAATTTTGTTTCTTTTTCATATCTCTTTCCTTTGTTGATATTTTAATTTTTCCATTGGTTTTAAGAAAGTTGGCAGTTGCTCTCTAGATCATTTGTATAATAGCTGCTTTAAAGGCTTCTAAATAGATAATTCCACTATTTATGCCATTGAGACATTGGCAACTATTGATTCTCTTTTCCCATGTAAGTTGAGATCGTTCTGGTTTCCTACATAAGCTGATAAATTGTGTATTATATTCTAGACATTTTGAATATTACGAAACTCTTGATCTTATCTATCCTATGAAAAATGTTGTAAGCTCAGGCTGCAAATTCCAACATAGGTGCTATAGGCTGTGGATCCAATGTCAGTTTGGTTGTCAGAGCCTTTGCAACACAAGATCTGTCCCATGTGTGTGTCACCCAGCAGGCAGTTTGAGATGTAGACTGTGGTCTATTAATTCAGTTCTCAGAGTCTTCGAGGTAATGAATTAGATCAGATCCATGGTGAGCCCAGGGGTTCACAAACACCTGTATAGTGTTGCTTTCCCTGGTTCTTCTCTCTCTGCAACATCCCTATAACATTTTCTTCCCTGATGCTTCTTTTTCTGGGCCTGCAGCCAGAAAGTTAGGGTTTTAGTTACCCTGCTCTACTATGTATTCCTACTACTGTACCCATATTCAGGGGCCAAGTGGCAAGAGGACAGAGAGAATAAAGACAAAAGAGATTGGCTCCACAGTGCTGGAATCACAGCTCCTCTCAATGGAGATGAAGGTGCCCTTTCTTCAGTTTTGACTCCTATAGACTCACATTGCTGCAGATTGGGGATATTGGGAGAAATATAAATTATAAACTTATCATTGGCTTGATGGTATTTTGAGTTATGGACTTCTTCTCAATTTGTCTGCTTCTCTTTACTTTCAAGAAGTCTTAAATAGCTGCTTTATGTATTATATACAGGGAGTGGACAGGGTGGAGTATGTTTACTCCATATTATCTGATCATAAACCCCTCAATTCTATTTTAATGTATTTGTCAGTCATACAAATATATTAAACTCTTTTAAGGAATGGTTCCTTATGATTAATTTGGACTTGAAAAGCATATACCACATGCCAAGCCTTATCCTAAACTCTAGGGATATAAAGATGAAGAAAAGTCTCCACCCTGGAAAAACTGATAAGCATTCAGTTCCCCTTTCCTATTTCCTTTCGAGGAACCACCTTCTCCCACTGTGAACATTTTGGCTAAGATAGACAGTTAGATGCTCTGCCCCCCATCTACCAGGAGTGTATGAACATGAAGCAAATGGAGCCAATTGAACCCTTTTTTTTCTGATTCTTGAGGCTTATGACACAAGAATGGAAAAGAGCCACTCATTTCCCTTGGCAGTGCCTGGATGCCTGGAACTGTCTATGTACTAGTCCTAGGTCTCTGTCCTTTAATACATTCTGGTGCTACCTAATATCCCCTCAGTAAATTCTCCATTTCATTTTCCTCTGCAAGGTTGGTTTCTGTTGTTTGCCACCAAAACTCCTAACAAATACTCAGTCTAAGAGAGAAGGCAAATTCATACAGAAATTATTGCAATCAAGTATTTAACCAGTGCTACAATAGAGGCTGATACCAAAGTTCTAAGAATATGGAGGTCATACTGAGTTACTTGAAGAAGGTTGTGAAAGATCTTGCAGAACAGATGTCCTTTAATTGAAAATAACATCACTGTTTCAAGGAAAGTGGTGTTAGTCCTGTATGTTTCTTGAGTGGCTGGTGATAGTCCTCTTTGACAAGCCATGCACTGGCATGTAGCAGCAAGAGAAATGTTTAGGGAACTTTAAAGACATTTGTATTTAGTGGGTCCTTAAAAATTGAGATTAAGTCTCCAATGGTTGAAGTTCTTCTCACTGCTGGCAAAGAGCAACTTTATGGTTGAAAAGAAAAGAAAAGAAAAGAAAAGAAAAGAAAAGAAAAGAAAAGAAAAGAAAAGAAAAGAAAAGAAAAGAAAAGAAAAAAGGAAAGGCATACGAAGTGCTCATACAGCATCTTAGACATCAAATAACTCCTACAAAACAGCATTTTGATGAGTTAAGTGTAAATGAATCAGAAACATACGGATTAAATTTCCCTTGAAATACACAGGGGCTTAAAAATTAAGGGAAAAAGTGCCTGGCAAAACGTGTTTTGAATTTTGCCAAGTCCTAAAGGTTTAAGAAGCAATTCAAGATGTTTTGCCAGGCCACTCAAAACATTGCTGGGTTGTCCCATCCCTTCAAGAGCAAATCTAGATATTTTACTCCCTTTGGTCATCTGACTGCCAGTCCTTGGGGGATGGGACAAGGGTGGAGAGTTATAGCACATGTTTACTGCAGACTGCCTTTGTTTTCTCCTGCATACATTGTAATAGGAGCCCAGATATGTGTCCCTTTCACACACTTACCTTCCCTTTCTACAGTCTCTTCCAAAGTCAGGAAGAATGATTTGTTCCTTTGAGTTACCAAAGCATAACTTTGTGGAAAAGTATCCTTCCTATGTCTACTAACATTGTTAGCCTATCAAAATTCTGTGAAGCCTCCTGGTGCTAAATAAATAACGTGTGCTGTATTTCACTCAGAAATTTAATAATGAGGTCTGGGGGGAAATTAGAAATAGACAGCATAGGGGTGCCTGGGTGGCTTAGTCAGTTAAGTGTCTGACTCTCAATTTTGGCTCAGGTCATGATCTCATGGTTTGTGGGATCAAGCCCTACATTGGGCTCTGCTCTGACAGCGCAGAGCCTGATTAGGGATTCTGTCTCTCTGTCTCTCTCTTCCCCTCCCCTGCTCACACATGCACTCACTCTTTCTCAAAATAAATAAATAAACATTTGAAAACATGTATTTGTAAAATAAAGAAATATTCAGCAGAAACTAGATATTTTAAAAATAAAAAAAATATGATTCACCAAAAGGTATACTTTACTGTTGTATTTTTTATGTGTTCAACTATGTATGATGCAAATTTTCAAATATACGTTAAAATTGAGACAACGGAATCATGAACCCCACATGTCCATCACCCAGCTTCAATAATTATTACCATTCTGCCATAAAGGAAGATTCTTAAATCTTGGGATTTGCAAAATGATTTTTTGTTTTGCATCAGTGAGCAATAAATAAATAAAACTGCACTTGTTGAGTATGAGGAATGTATAAAGTGCTGGGGCTCAAAGAAATATAAGAGAATGCTCATAACCTCAATACCTATATTCTAGCTAATGCAGATGCAAAAAGATAAGTGTTAGAAAAAAAATGATCCTCTTAAATATGTAGCATAAATATGTAGATCATAGGTATAAAAAACAACACTAAAGAGAGTGAATTTAATTATGAGGTCCACATTTACTGAACCCCAGGCACAGAGATGAGAATAGAAAAAATCCCCACCTTTCAGAAGTTTGATGTTGTGGGGAAGATAGGTAACTTGTTTTGATATTATTAGTGACCACAAAGAGACATTCTCAAAGAGACATTTCAAGGATTGATTTAGAAGCACCTGAACCCCTCTTGCCAGGACTGAGTTACCCACTTTGGTTAACTATTTCAACTCTTGAATAGAATTTAGTTGCTATCTTACCACCATGAAACATTCCCTAAAGGCCTGAGAAAAGTGTTGGGAGTTCTTAGATTTGGTGAGAGAAGGTCATCATGAGATTTCATTTCCATAATGGAAGTGGGTAGCCTTCAAGTGGTCACCCTTGAAAGAAGAGAGGCCAGCTTCACCTTAACTGTCCCAAGAGCTTGTCTCTTTTTGCTGCAGACACAAGTTAACTGAGCCTAAACTCTGCCCTCTGGGAGCAAATGCTTTGGGAACTGGTGTGGTTGAAAGCACAAGACCCCACAATTTGATCTTTATGCTACCATATAGCCAGCGTGACTAGTGGGCTTTATACCTCCTGCTTAATTGGGGTCCTTGGGCCAAAGTTAAGTAGTTATCTGAGTATTTAGAGACTGTGCAGATACTTGGATTAAAAAAAAAACCCTTCTCTGTGCAAAGGGGTACCTGAACTACATTGTCATGGGCTGAATTCTGTCCACTCCCTCCAAATTTGTATGTCAGAGTCCTAATCCCCAGTACTTCAGAAATGTGACTGTATTTGGAGATAGGATCTTTAAAGGGGTAACTAAGTTAAAATAAGGTCATGAAGGTGGGCCCTAATCCACTATGACTGGTACCCTTATAAGAAGAGGAAATTTGGACACAGATGTGTGTAGAGAGAAGAATTTGTGAAGATAGGGAGAAGGCAGCCATCTTCAAGCCAAGGAGGGAGGCCTCAGAAGAAGCCAACCATGCTGACCTTGATTTGGGACTTCCTGTGAGAAAGTTCATTTCTGTTGTTTAAACCTCCCAGTCTGTGGTAGTTTGTATGGCCGCCCTAGCAAACTAATACATACATGATTTTTAAATCTCTTTGAAAATGTGAGGATAACATTTGAGTAAGGGTATTGAGGAGATATCTCACTCAACTAAATGAGAAGTGTCTGTGTGCTCCAGCTTATTATATACACCAGAAGGAGTGATCAGAGATGACATGTTGGGGTCCTAGACTAACAGTTTTATCTTCTTTCATCTAGTCTGATAACATTCTGGCCAAATAAACAGATACGGTCAAATCCAATTAAGTATATTCAATATTTATATTTGAATATTTAGATTAAAAAATTAATGTATAAAAACCTATCAGCCTATGAAGCACTGTTGACATAAAAAATACCTTTTTGACAAACATGGCTGGTCTGCCAAAGCACTGTAGTATATTTTAAAACACGAGTCTAAAGCTGTCTTATATACAATGAATTAGTCCTGAGAAAGTTTTCATTACAATCCTTTGCTAGAAAACAAATTTTTATTTTTCAGTCTTATCTAATATGTGTGTGTGTGTGTGCATTCACCCCCTCTCCTTTATCAACAAAATAGGACATTTTTAGTCTTCGAAAATGAATCCCAAGAAGCATACTATTGTAGTGTGTGTGTGTGTGTGTGTGTGTGTGTGTGTGTGTGTGTGTATGTGTGTGTAAGTAGCTGCCATGCATGAAAAACATTAATAATTGTTTACTTTAGGTAAAAATAAAATAATTGATATCATTTGGTTAATTTCAGCCTTAGAGTGTATAGATGAAAAGAGTCACCTTGAGATGAAGTTGCAAGGTCTTTAATAAAAAGGTTTACTCACATCTTCCAAAACAAATTCTTGTTCTGTGAATACACAATTCATATGGTGGCCTCTAACTTTATATGTATGAAAATATATAAAAATATTCAAAAGAAAACAATATACAGCTTCATCATATGTTGCAGGTCTAGCTCTGACTCAATGCAGGGTTTTGCAATTGCACAAAAGAAATAGTAAATGAGGGGCGCCTGGGTGGCGCAGTTGGTTAAGCGTCCGACTTCAGCCAGGTCACGATCTCGCGGTCCGTGAGTTCGAGCCCCGCGTCGGTCTCTGGGCTGATGGCTCAGAGCCTGGAGCCTGTTTCTGATTCTGTGTCTCCCTCTCTCTCTGCCCCTCCCCCGTTCACGCTCTGTCTCTCTCTCCCAAAAATCGATAAACGTTGAAAAAAAAAATTAAAAAAAAAAAAGAAATAGTAAATGAAAATGTGCTTTGTGAAACGTTAAGTGCTATATCAATATATAATTATTTAAATATTTTAAATAATGCTGTGCTGTGGGGTATCCTAGAGGTTATTCTAAGACTCAGGGTCTCTGAACAGAGTAGAGAGTTGCAAATCCCCATTAGTATGTAACAAGGGAACAATTGGGGACCCCTCCTGAGGCCTTAAAATTAAGATTTGCTTCAATGTCCCTTTACTGCTACTCCAAGAAACCACTCCCTCTAAAATAGATCCAGAACCTTAGAGACAATAAAATCTGAGTGGAGAGAAAGCCACATCCTCTGCTTCCCATCATCAGTTTTGTTAATAGAAGTGAGTCTTGAGATTAAAATCAGGATTCATTCCAGAACTATCTAGTCTTGTCCCAGTGACAGGAGGAATTCTGGGTAGGCTCTAGCTGGGATGAATAGCCAGCCTCTGGGGTTTGGATTCAGTGAGGTTTGGTGATGATTCTGTGAACCTCGAGTTCCATTTTATTTGTCATGTTTCTGTATAGCTATGTGGATAGACTGTGGCATGTAGAACAAAGGGAAGCTGCCAGCCCCATTAAATCTATTTCATGAATAAAGATATTTGCCTTCACTGTCCACTTTATATATATCAAGGGATATAGATTTGCTGGAATATACCAGGGATATCCTTTCCCCTCCCCTGCCAAAGAGGCTGAGACCAAAGAAGCCTAGGCTGGTATATAAAGATGCTCCCCAAAGGAGATAAGCCTCTTCTCTCCTTTCCAGCCCTCTAGTTCTGTGGAACCAGCAGGGAGAGGAAAGTGAACCCAGAAGCAAAGTCAACAGCAAAATCTTTAGGATGAGTAGAATCACAGGAAAATTAAACTGTTCTTCATTGTATGGCTCTAGTATTATGAATTGACTAAAATTAGAAAAAAAGATTATTGATCCATTGGTGAAGATTTTTAATTGAACTTTGGAGATGGATTTAAAAGAGAGAGAGAGAGAAGTGGAATAGAGCCAAGAATAATTTGACAGCTTTAACCCTGATGGTAATCAACCCTCTAGAGTCATTAAGAAAGACAGGAGTGGGAGGTGAAACATCTGGAGAAATGTGAGCAGATAACGAATTGGGTGGGTTTTATAAAAGCTAAATGCTATCTGTAGGAAGTGAAGTTATAAAAAAATTTGAGGCAATAACCCCGAGGTCATACAGGGGTGAAGAGGGGAACCTGACTCCTGGGCAATTCTTCCAAGGAGATTGGCTACAGGAGGCACTAATTCTCCCAACCATATCCATGCAGTGGTCAGACATAGGTAGTCAAAAGCAAAAGACCCTATCTAAAAAGAGTCTTGTTATCCTGGCCTCCCCCACCCAACTCTGGTACACCCATCCTGGGCACTTCAGATCATGGCCAGCAGTGAGTAGGTGATGGTATCATGAAGAGAGCACAGACTTTCAAGTCCTGAGGGTTTTGATTCAAAAGATGCTTCTGTCACTCAACTATTTATGGGACATGTACAGGTATTTCTGTTCTATTAGCCTCATTTTCCTCATTTGGGGAGTTTGGATAATTATGACCACTTTGCATATTTTTGTGAAGATTATATAACATATCACATCTGACGTAGTATTTTGCACATAGTAGATGATGGCTGCATGTTGGTTCTCAAATGCCCTCATCACTCATTTCGTCTGCAATTACTGATTTAGTGCTAATTGTGTGTCCTATGCCAGGCATTGCAGCACAAAGATGAAGACACAACACCTGTCCTGAATTAGGTCATAATTTTGAGAAAGATACACATAAACTGGTAAGCATAATATGCTAAATAGAATTGATAGAAATTGGCAGAAGGTTAAGGGACAGAGATAAGGTGTGTGTAACTAGGCCCTTGATGGGGGAGATCAGGAAAACTTTCTGAAAGAGGTGGTACCTGTGGTTTGTCCTATAGGATTCGTAAGAGTTAAAGAGGAGGCAAGCCAGGTGTTCCAAGCAGACAGCATGAGTAAGAGTCAGGAGTCAAGGAGTAGCATGGCTCACGTGTAGAACTCCCACATCATGGTGTGGCTGGAACCTAAAATATAAAGCAGAGAGCAGTAAAAGAAGAGGGTGTGAAGGAGGCAGGGAGCCAGATCATGAACTACTTGGCATGACATGGCGCGTGGAGATCACCCCCACCCTGGGTGCTTTGGCCCCTTCTCGTTCCATTGGTCGTATAGGGTGTATTCTGACTTAGAGAAATCGACTGCCACGAATTATAGTATATGAGCAAATCAAAAAGGTCAAATAGGGTGGTTGGGCAAAAAAAACCTGCATTGTATCTGGTAGTGTTACCTTGAATGACTTCCGTAGTTATTCCTAGCATGTCTTTCTAGCTTGCAATGCCATGCAACTAGGTGAACTTGCAAATAGTTTTTCACAAAAAGGGCTGGGTTCCAGAGCAGCACAAACTCAGCCAGTCAGACCTTATGTATAGGCCAGTATTTCAATGGAGAGCCTGTAACAGTCTTGGCAAGCCCAACCTGTAATGATGACATGATGTACCGTGCCAGATCAAACAACGCTTTATAGCCTCTTCCCACCCTGTGAGTTCCTGGAGGAACCCTGAGGGGGGTCAGCGTCATCCCTGGGCCTCCAACACTGTGTCTCCAGGGAGGGAACATTTTCAAACAGCATTGCAGTCCATCTGATCACTTCTCCCTGGGACCAACTGCCATCACTAAAGCCATTCAGAAGTCCTCAACCTCTAAGTCCATAGAACAGCTGACCAACACAATTCAACATTGTTCTCTATGGTATTTCCAGAGCTTTCTATGGATTCTGAGCCACAGCCTTGAGGGACAACCTCTAAGTCCTGCAAGAATCCATGAGACGTAGTTCTCTTCCTCTGCACTTGAGTAACATTCTGTGGTTGAACATAACAGAATAAGTGGAATCACTTTGTACAATTATTTTTCAAGATCATTTTCTTATCTGATTTCAGAAATCAGTCGTCAAAGTCATAGGATCTGCTAACCTGTATCCTAATGGGGCCAGTCAAGAAATTTAGATATGTGTTATGCATTGTATAGATACGAGACAGTAACAAATAGCATATCTTTTAGTTGATGAAAGAATATATGCTCCACTAGGAATATTCTGCCTTTTTAATTAAAGCCTCTGAATTGGATCTAAAATAATACTGTGCTGGCCCAAAAGTACTGTTCTATGGGTTTGCTTCCAGCTGTCCTCCAGTTTGTGACGACCTCTCCCCAGCCCCAGCAGCACGTGAATTACATAGACTTGATCAATCTTCTCCATGTATTTCCTCTGCCATCACTTTTGAACACCATCTGTGTTTCTTGACCTCTCAGTGACAAGCTATATTTGTCACCTTAGCCGACATTTTCCAAACTTGTCTTTTGAATGAATGATACTGATGCACGAGGGTTCCTTTACCGTCCCCCTGTCTTCCCATTCTAGAAATATTTCCTCCTAGGAAGACCCAGAGAGGTTTTCACTGACATGTCATGGAGTTCTGACTCACCCAATCTGAAAATAATTGTAAAAGGGACTGTAAGGCAAGACTAAATTGGAAATTTAAAAGAAACCATTTTAAATGAGAAATGGTGACCTATTAGATAGGGCTTTCAAGAGACATCAACATGATACACTGGGGCTTAAGAAGGAGCCCTGGGAAGCATATATAGTCATGAGGAGACAGCCATTTTTATAAGAGAACAGAGATATTTTAGATAAGGTTTATCATGAAGTTTATCACACCATTCTACAGGGATTTTATAGGAAAGAACGATGATGAGTCCCTTTTCCACAAAAAAAGGACTCCTAGTTTAAGTTCACAAAATAGCAGTCCTGAATGAGAGGATAGAATAAAGTCCACAGTTGACAGAAGGGGGGCAGAAATCAAGAAATGACTTTTTCTCATTCATATCTGCTTATAGGGGAATATTGATTGGATAAGACATTCTGATAAAGCACATGTGCAAACAGAGAAGCAATTTAGATCCCAAAAGTTGACATCGTTGGTTCTCTTGAGTGATGCTGACACTCAGGCCCTGAGGTTGCATCGGTGCAGAAACTCACCCAGGGTTACATAATGAATTCACAGCACTGGTACCCAGCTCTCTTTTCCATCCTACAGGATGCCTGTCTTAGGCCATTTTACGAAGAGACCTTGAGTCATCACTCACAACTACAGATCATTGAAAAAACTGAAACCATTAGTTTGATCCAGATTATCTAATATTTGTGTTTATCAACATACACCACATGAATCCTTTGATTGTTGGCCATTCACCATATATATTCCATGTTGACCGAAATACTTACATGGTTTCTGTAAACTGATCATCATTGGCACATTAAAAATAATAGTATGATGATAATTTAAAATTTTTTATGGTATCTATTATTGTTCTTTTATAAATTGTACTTTATTTAAACAAAATAGAAAATGGTGTATTAAACTTAAAATCCCAACTCTTTTATTTAGTTTAATTTTTCGTTTTTTTTTTAACGTTTTATTTATTTTTGAGACAGAGAGAGACAGAGCATGAACAGGGGAGGGGCAGAGAGAGAGGGAGACACAGAATCTGAAACGGGCTCCAGGCTCCGAGCTGTCAGCACAGAGCCTGACGCGGGGCTCAAACTCACGGACCTTGAGATCATGACCTGAGCCGAAGTCGGACGCTTAACCGACTGAGCCACCCAGGCGCCCCTATTTAGTTTAATTTTTATTTAATTCCAGTATAACAAATATACTGAAATATAGTGTCATATTTGCTTCAGGTGTACAATATAGTGATTCAGCAATTCTATACATTACTCAGTGCTCATCATAGTAAATGTACTCTTAGTCCCCTTCACCTGTTTCACCCAGCCCCCACACTCACCTTCCCTCTGCTTGTTCTTTATATTTAAGAGTCTTTTTTCATTTGTCTCTTTTTATCTTTGTTCATTTATTTTATTTCTCAAATTCCACATCTGAGTGAAATTGTATGGTATCTGTCTTTATCTAACTGACTTATTTCACTTAGAATTAAACCCTCTACATCCATCCATATTGTTCCAAATGGCAAGATTCCATTCCTTTTTTATGGCTAAATAGTATTCCATTGAATATTCCACTCCTTCTTTATCTGTTTATCTATTAGTGGACACTTGTGTTGCTTCCATAATTTGGCTGTTGTAAATAATGCTGCAATAAACATATGGGTGCACGTATCTTTTCAAATTATTTTTCATATTCTTTGGGTAAATACCCAGTAGTGGAATTACTGGATAATATTGGTAATTTAATTTTTTTTTTAATTTTTAATTTTTAGGAACCTCCATTGTGTTTTCCAAAGTGACTGCACCAGTTTACATTCTTCCCAACAGTGGAAAAGGGTTCCTTGCCAACACTTGTTCCTTGTTTTTCATTTTAGACATTGCAACAGGTGTGAGGTGGTATCTCATTGTAGTTTAGATTTGCATTTCCCTGATGATGACTGATGTTGAGCATATTTTCACGTGTCTATTGGCCATCTGTATGGCTTCTTCGGAGAAATGTCTGTTCATGTCTTCTGCCCATTTTTAATTGTATTTTTTGTGTTTTTTGGAGTTGAGTTGTGTAAGTTCTTTATATAGTTTGGATCCTAGACCTTTAGCAGATACGTCATTTGCAAATATCTTTGCCCATTGTCTTTTTGTTGGGCAAATATCTTTGCCCATAGGTTGTCTTTTTGTTTTGTTGATTGTTTCCTTCGTTGTGTAGAAGCTTCTAATTTTGATGTAGTCCCAGTAGTTTATTATTACTTTTGTTTTCTTTGCCTCAGAAGACATATCTAGAAAAATGTTGCTGTGGCCAATGTCAGAGAAATTATTGCCTGTGTTCTCTTCTAGAATTTTTATGATTTCAGCCCTCCCATTTGGGTCTGTAATCCATTAAATCCCATCTCTTTACATCAATTGTTTATTTATTTATTTGAAAGAGAGAGTTCTAGCAAGGGAGGGGCAGAGAGAGAGAGAGAGAGAGAGAGAGAGAGAGAGAATGAATCCCAAGCAGGCTCCATATCCAGGGCAAAGCCTGACATGGGGCTCAATCCCATGAGGCATGAGATCATGACCTGAGCCAAAATCAAGAGTCAGACACTTAACTGACTGAGCCACCCAGGTGCCGCACCAACCCTTTACATTAATTTAAATCACATTCTGATCCTACAGGCATGATTTGTGTCCATTTTGTTATAATGAGCATGTCCATATTATCTTGTAGTTTTCACTTAATATAAAATAAGTGAAATTACTTTATTTTGAAAGTTTTCTAGGACTCTCCAAGGATTCCTGTAAAGTATGATTTTTTAAAAACAATTCCAATAGCATCAGATACAGAGCTTAAAGCAGACAAGTGAGAGCTTCCTGTCATGGCCACAGTACAAACCCACCCACCAGCAAACCACGTGATACACAGATCTGGGGCCACATGGGGTGGGCCTAATCCCTGAGGTCTGCCCCAGTTTTCAGCTCTCATCACTGCATGATGTCCAATGTGCTCAGATAAGGCCTGGCCTCAACGAGAAAAATAAATAGGATCAGCCCTCACATTGGGCCAATAGTTTATCCCATGCAGGGTTTGTTCTAATATCAAACCATGATCGTGATGGTGATATCCATAATAAAGCTAATAGTACAAGCAAGTCTCATTTATTGTGCCAAGGATTTCCCTAAATAATATTCAAAAGAAGTGTAGTGTCGTTCATATCTGGAAGCCCGAACCTAGATACTTCAAAGGTGTTAACAGGCTTTCTTCTAAAACTCACGCAGGACCCCTGTGTTCTAAAATGGACTTAACTGGCTGAACATTTTGTATGTTCCAGTGTTAGAACAACAAAAATCCCCAGCCCTGAGCAAATGAGGCGTTTTCACCTCCTTCCTAACGTTTTTAACTCTTTGTGGGCAGAAACTTCCACTCCCACTCACCAAGCCACAGAGGATAAGCTCTGCCGTCCCACCACCCAGGGCCAGGGTGTGCACCTGGCTGGCGGAGGGTGGAGGCAGCCATGCCGTGCTCCTTAGTAGGGCTGAATGCGGGTGCGGTGCAGGGAAGGCTGGGGAAGGGTGGCGCGGCCTTTCTAACACACAGCCTGTGCAAGCCGTCCGCCTTATAGGATGCAAATGCCTATGAGAGACGGAGTCCCAGGCCCCCTGACAAAGTGTCCTGCACCTGCAAAGAACAGTTCTGCGGGCCGTTGCTGGGGGCCCAGCCCTGCTCCCTACTAGCATGCGCCACTTTATTCAGCCTCTCTGGGCCTCTCTTTATCTGTAACATGGAGCTAAGAATAACAACAACAGCAATAACAACAGCAACAACAATGCCTTTCTCCAAGGGCTGTTAGGACGTTTAAATACAATCCTGCATATAAAGCTCTCACAGCACAGCCTGACATATAGCATGCATTCGATAAACATTAGCTATTTTTATAAACATTCAAATTTAAAAAAGCATTTAGCAGAGCTCCTGGCTCATAGTAAGCTTATGTAAGTGTTAGTTTTGTTTCTCTGCTTGATGTTAGTGTTTTCTCTGCCCTCACTGTCTCCTCCTTAGGTATCATGAGAGAGGGTGGAGTAATGTAAACAGTGCAGACTTTGAAGTCAGACCAACCTGAGTTCAAACTCCAGCTTGGCCACTTACTACCCGTGTGAACTGGGAATGTTACATAATGCTCAGAGCTTCAGGTTTCTCATCTATGGGATGCAGCGATTACCTCCTACTTGAGCACGTTAGTGGAGAGCAAAGCCCACAGCTTGGCACCTCCAAGGCACTCAGGAGACCTTCATCAGCTGCTTGTCCCTCCAGGACACCCTGGGTCAACAGTCAAGAGGCAAGGAGAATACCTGGGGCGTCCTCTTTTCTTCTTATATGTGTGTTTCTCTGCTTCTCAGAATCACTGTGTGATGCAGTTAAGAGGGTCCTCATTTTATACTTTTGGAATATAAGGCTCAAACCCTGTCACACAGCACAGCCAGCAGCCAGCAGAACTGGATTCCAGTTCAGATTATTTTGGTACCAAAATCTTCACCTTCTCACCATCCCACCCTGCCTTTTTGAGATAAGAGCATCTCTCTCTCTCTGTCTCTTTTTTTTCAATCCCCAATTATAACTTCACATCCTGCCCCAGGTCAGCCCCAGAGCAGTAGGAGAATGAAGAGCTTGTTTTTGGGGTTTGCATATCCATACAGGCAGAAGGCAGGGGAACGAAGGAGCACATTCAGAGTGTGTCACCGAAGGGAAACTTTCTGAATCTTCCTCAATTACATAGAATCCCACAGATATTCCTTCTGCTCGAAAGAGCAAAAATAGGTCTCCCGATGGGAAATATTCTCTTTAGTCTGCTGTTTTGTGAGGACTCTTTAGGATATGAACAAAAAAACCCAATTGAAACCAACTTAAGGGAAAAGTAATTGAATCCGACAGCTCACACCACAGGGGAAGGGTTGATTTCAGGTCTTTACGTGGGTGACAGGCCCCAAGATTCCTCTCTCCATCTCTTGGCCCTACTTCCTCTGAGTTGGCTGCATTCTCAGAATAGACTCCCTTTATGGTGGCAGTAGTGAGTTTAATGGTAGCACCCCAAAAGATATGTCACATCAAAATTCCTAGAACCTGCAAGTGGCACCTTGTTTGGAAAAGGGTTCTTTGGAGATATAATTAAGGACCTTGAGATGAAACCATTCTGGATCACTCCAAGTAAGCCCTAAATCCAATGACAAGTTTTCTTATAAGAGTCAGAAGAGGGAAAAGATACAGATAGGAGAGGGCCATGTAAAGATGGGAGCAGAGATTGGAGTGATGTACCCACAAGCCAGGAAGAAGCTGGAAGAGGCAAGAAAGGACCCTCCCCTTGAGCCTTTAGGGGGAGTGCAGGCCTACTGACATCTCAATTTGGCCTCTGGAATGGTGGAAAAATAGACTTCTGTTGTTTTGTGTCACAGAGTTTGTGGTAATTGGTTACAGCAGACACTGGAAACTAATACAAGAGATTTGGCTGCAGCAGCCACAGGGTCACATTGTCACAACTGCGCTGAGGGACAGAGAGTCTTCTCCGTGTTTCCACAGAAGTTCAGAGACTTGCTCTGAAGCAGTCAAAGTCATCATGTGACCACCATAACAGCCTCTGTGGTCAGGGTAGTCTCAGCTGTCAGTCCCACCTCTCAACCCAGACTACAGACTTGCCCAAGTGGGAAGGTCAGAGTAAGGAGGAAGAACCCCCCAAACCAAGCCCAGGGCTGTTGTCTGCTAAATGCTCTTGAGGAGATAAATGACAGGTGTTGATCACGCGGATACAACAAGAGCCCAGGTGGAAATCAGACTTACTCACTTTTACTTTCCGCATGGTCACTATCACCCTAAATATACTATAAACACACTACCACAATTTTGTTGAATGTTTGTCCTTTTGCAAACATAGATTTTTGACATTGTTTTTGAAATTCAGAAATGTTTTCCCTTTTCAATCCCTCCTCTATCTTTCTTCATAACTCCTCATTCATCAATAATGATGTTAAAGTTTGGGTTCCCTCCACAAAAGAATTGAAAGCTGCTTGAGTCAATGCTGGGACTCCTCTTAGTTCCACCGAATTGTTTTCACCTTATATGCAGGAGTTTCCATGTGAGGTAAGGTTCAGTTGTGTTCACATGGGGCCTGATGGTTTAACCTCCTCCAAGGACAAAAGAGGATCTCAAGAGACTGCTTTTGGTAAGCTGGAGGTGGGGATGGGTTAAGGATGTGGTGAGTATTTCCTGGAATTTTCAGAGATCCACACTGTTACTGGAGCCAAACAAGGCTAAGGTAGGATTAGAAATCCTGAACGTGAATCATTTTCTGAGTATTAACCTCCCTAGCAGCCCTCTCTTCCCACCAAACCCTTGGGGAATGATATTTTATATTTGTCTGTTTTCCTCTAGCACATTTTGCCAGCATAAATGGTGTGTGTGTGTGTGTGTGTGTGTGTGTGTGTGTGTGTCAGGAGACAGAGATAGAAAAAGAAAAGAATATACTAGGGTACCTTCAAAGTGCCAGCCTCTATGCTAAGTATTTGGCAGACTTGGCACAGGGCATGTGTTAACATTAATTATTATTACTAGTTAATTTAAGATTGATAGAAACTCTATAAGATAGAGATAGAGTATATTCCATTTTATATATAAGAAAACTGAGGCTCAGATATTTTAAGTGATGCACTTCGAAGATACCTGCTAAATCAGAGGCAGAACTAGCCAGAATTTGAACCCAGGTCTGTTAAGCTCCAAGCCTTTTCCTGTCTTCTGGCTTTAGGCATTCTGAATTTTGTAATTGCATTGTAAATCACTTAATTTTGTAGTTACTTAATGTTATTTGGAATAGCAGAAAAAAATTAAAAATCTATAAAAATGCAATTAAAACTAACAAAATTTCAGTAAACTTTTGGGGTATAATATCAGTATACAAAAATCAGTTGTTTTAATAGATACCAATAAAAACAATTAGAGATAGTAATTTCTGTATATATACTATTTATGCCTTAATAATTTATGCTTTAATAATGTATATACTATATATATATATACTATATATATACTATTCTATATAGAAATAGTAATTTCAACATTTATAAATGTTGTAATTCACAAATATTTACAAAATGTATAAGGTATATAGAAATACCTAACTAATTATCAACAATACTATAAAGACTACTAACAAGAGATGTGTAAGACCATAGGTAAAATATACATATAAAACTTTGTGATGAAACTAACAGAAGAAACTAAATTAAGTAATATACTATATTCATGAAAAGGACAACTTAGTATCATAAATTTCTCTCTAATGGATAATAGACTGAATTCTAATAAAATTTTTGATAGGAGTTTAAAATAAATTTAACCAGGTGAATCTCAAATTTATATTAAAGTGTTGCCAAGAAGAGCCAAGATGATTCTTCTTTTTAAGTTTATTCATTTTTTGTTTTGTTTTGTTTTTTGAGAAAGAGAGAGACTTGGGAGGGACAGAGAGAGAGGGAGAGAGAGAGAATCCCAAGCAGGCTCCACGTTGTCAGCAGAGTTTGATGTGGGGCTCAAACTCATGAACTGTGAGATCATGACCTGAGCCAAACCAAGAGTTGGATGCATAACCAACTGAACCACGCAGGTGCCAGGCCAGGATGACTCTTAATACTACTAATAATGGAAGATGCACCATGCAGAATCATGATTTTTATAAAGCTTGCATAAGAATAGACAAAATACCAATGGAAAGATTGGAAAGTCACAAAATAAGCCTGCTTATATATAGAAACTTGTTTAAGAGAAGTAACATCACAAAGTACAATGGGAGGAACAAAAGATTCAGTAAATGATACAGTAAAAATTAGCAATCCATGTGGAAAAAAGTAAATCATATACAAACAACAATGAATTCTAATGGTTTAAAGACTCAATAATAGCAAAACTTTAAAATTTTAGAAAACAAACATGCAAGAGAATATATTTATTATTTGAGGTTGGCAAATATTTCTTAAACAAGAAATAAAACACAACACACAGCAGAAGTATTGATAAATTTGACTAAAAACATAGAAAACAACTGTATTAGAAAAGACACCCTGAACGAAGTTAAAATCAATAACACACACAGGAAAAGTAATTTGTGATTGTCCTCCAGATTATTTAAAGAATAAGAAAAGTTGACAAAAGATATGAGCATTTTATAGAAGAGGAAACCCAAATGTCCCCAAACATAGGAAATGATGCTTAACATTACTAATGCTCAGATACCTACAAAGTAAAACAATACCAGTATATCTGTTATCACCCACCCTGTCTGTCATCTAAACTTTAGTCAAACATCTAAAAGTCTGGTAATACTAAGTGAGGATGAGAACATAGGGCAAGGAAACACAGGTGCATTTCTAGTGGAGGTGTCCATTGCTTTAACCTTTTCAGGTGGTCATTTGGCATATCTGGTCAAGTTACAGATGTGCAGACCATACAACTCAGCATTGCCACTTCCTAAAAAGTTCTAGCACATGTGCGGAAAGGGCATATCCAAGGACAATCTTCTATAACATATATAACAGGAAAAGCCAGAAACAACTAAATCTTCACCCATAGAGGCATGAGGAAAATACATTGTGCTTATTAAGAAAGCTGATGTGTAGCATTCAAAATAAAAAGATAAATCTATGTATATCAACATGAATAAAACTTGAAAATAGGTTACATGGACAAAAATCTGTGACAGGCTACTCATAATATACCATGAATATAAGTATCTTTAAATTGCATTATGTTATATATTATGTATGAACATATATGTATGAATACATATATGAATTATGCATATATTGTGTATGTGTAAAAGTTAAAAGTCCTAAAGAAGAAGGGTATATGAGAGCTTCAGGTTGGTAGCCTTCTCCTGGGTGGGAAGAGAATGGATTAGGTGGGGCTGCAGTGGAATTTCGAAGACTTTTAATGCTTTTTAATAAAAATTTTGAAGCAAAAATAAAGAAGATGCATTTGGGGTAGTGGTCAGAGAGTATATCTTAGAACATATTCACAAGAAAAGAAAGTCAATTTTCTAGCCTAAAGGTGACTTTTGGGTGAAGTCAAGATCTTAAGACCCATCTCACCCATTAGTGTGCAAGTATGATCATGGTCTTTGTATCAATTTCTTAATTATTTCCCCTTTTCTTTCTGCTTTTTCTTTGACCTTTTTTTCCCTTAAATTTCTTTCTCAAGAGTTCTTAGACAGTAATTTTTGTCATCTAGCCTGTGGGAGAGGAGACTTGCATTTCAGGGCACCTTCAACTTGCCACGCTATATGCCAAGTACCAAGTAGACAACTAGTTAATTTGAGATTCACAGTAATCTTATAGGACAGATATTGTTTAGCACCACTTTTACCTACAAGAAACGTGAAGGTCAGGGAGATTAAGCAATGCATTCAAGGTTAAAAGGCTAGTCAGCCAGGATTAGTCAGGATTTGAACCCAGGTCTGTTTGTTTCTTGCATTCTGCAATCTCCCCTGGCAACTGTGTCTTACCAATAGACTTATGAACCATGCTGTACACTAGCCAGGGGGCTACTTACTATTTAAATTATTTGTGTGACACTTCATGTTTGCAGTGTGTTTTATAATTATTTTTATTACTTATTCCTATTTTATAGCTGGTCTCAGTTTATAGCATGCTTTCTACAACGACAGTTGTAAAGAAAAACACACACACAACCGTCTCTGCTTTGCTGGATTGAGTCACTAGGGATATTCACATGAGCATCAGCCATTTTGGAAGATGGTTATTAGGCATATTTCTGTTCTTTGCAAGTCTACTGATAACTGGCACAGTTTTCTTCTGAGCAGATAGGTCTTTAACACTCTTGAAATGGAGAGAGAAAGTAAAATACGATCTTCAGTGAAAGTAAGCAAAATACATTCACGTATTACCATGTGTTGGGGCGGATGAAATGATAGATCCCTTTCAGTCCTTTTAACAAGGGACTTTTCATTAAAAAGTGTTGTAAGGATTACTGTGGTCTTGCCTGGCCTGATGGGGGACAGCAAAGGGGAGCCACATAATAACCATTACTCAAAAGCCTAAGGTTCTCTTTTCCTTTCTCTCTTTCTTTAAGAGATTTCCAGGCCTACGTTTTTCTTCACAGAGATAAAGACAGAGGAGGACACAAAATCGCCCTGAGAATATCGGTAATGGGAGCCAGGAAAAACAATAGGACACTGCTTTTTCCTTCTCTGAAAGAATTGGCAAGCCTTGGCAGATGCCAGAACTTTGCGTACAATCACATTTGGGTTCTCTTTTGGAGAAGGCTCAAAAGTTTTGCGTTTTCCTCAAGGCAGAAAGATGAGGGAGGAGGGTGAGGGATTTCTCAGTTTCTCCAATGTTGTGACCAACTTCCTCACCTCCTCCATCACTGTCTTCATCCACATCCTTGTCATTATTCACAGTGTCTATAGTTTGAGCAATTAATTTGCCATGTTCCTGAGCTAAACCTAAAGTAGTATTCTCATTTTACGGGGAAGGTAATAAAACTGGTTTCTTAAGATTATTACACACACACATGCACACACACACACACCATGTGCATGCATGCATATGGGCACACACACGCAATATTTTGGGGGGTAGTGCTTTTCAGGAATATGTTCCTTCCTGAAGACACAGATTTTACAAATAAAAAGTGTTAACAAAAGATTTTGAATATCACATTAAAAAAAAAACAAACAGAAGAAAATGTAAGTGAATCCCCTGTTATCCAGCTTCTAGAAGCAGTCACATTCCTTGGATCATGGCCTCCGTCCAGCAATCACATCACTGACCTCTGCTTCTGTCATCACATCCCCTTCTCTGAAAGGCTCTCCTGACTCCCTCTTTCCCTTATAAGAACCCTTGTGATTACACTGGGCCCACCTGGGTAATCCAGGATAATCTCAACTCAAGTCCTTAACTTAATCACATCTGCAAAGTCTCTTTTGCCAGATAAGGTAACAGATTCACAGGTTCCAGTGATTAAGATGTGAACATCTTGGAGGGCCATTTTTCTGCTTACCACACCTGTTTTTCACATATCAACAAAACTCTCTGGAGACAACTCAATGAAACTTACAAAAAAAATAAAAAGAGATGGTCCATTAATTATTAGGGAAACATCTAGGAAATCATAGTATCTTAGTGCCGAGAGGAACTTTGCATTCTGCTCTTGGTTGCAGACATGAGAAACAGAGGTCTAGTAGAGGAAGCCCATTGTCTGGCAGATACATGGTCAGGTGGGAGTAGCATGGTATCAGGAGCCCAACTTCCAGCTTCTGGGCAATGCTACGAAGGTCTGCATTAGTTCTTAGAGTTCAGAGAAAGACTGCTTATCTGTATCATGGAAAAGGTCAACAGATTAGTAAAGTAATCTTTGTAGAGAAATGGGATTTTGAGTCTGGTTCTGAGATGGAAAAACTCTAAGTTTCTGCCAAAAAGTCATTTGATCCCTCTTATTTCCAGAAAAGTCATTAAAGCATTCACATAATAATCAGACATTATAGTTTTAAATTTGGTGGAGGGTAATTAATTCAGATCTCTCACCTTTCTTGGGATTTATCTATGCCACTGTTTGAAGTTCCAGCCAGGTCTGCTCTGCTGGGAGACAGGATACAGGTGCTGCTTGCCCACGCTCAGTGGAATGCATCCAAACTCATGGCCACTGTGTGTGTCACTGGCTTATGATGTTTCCTTCCTTAGAACTTTCTTATATTTACTGTGATAATTACTTTAGATATAAATGTCATCTTAGAGGCCATTTACTATTATACTTTTTCATGGTCAAATTTATTGATCATAATCTCAACCCTTTCTTATAACATGACATGCACTGGAACATTCCTGAAAGGACCTTTCCCTGAAAACAGTTTAGGGCCCGAAAAGGATACATAATGGTTAATGGTGTGCAGGTTTCTCTGAAGAGAAATTCCAAAGCCAACAGGAATCAAGGGAGAAGCTGAGACCACATCAGTACTAATTGTTTTCTATGCTAATAGGGAAGAGCACCTGGGGAGAATTGACAAGAAATGAGGACATTACACTGAATTTTTTTTCCTTTACCCTAAATTGGATGCCTTTATGGCATTGGAAAGGAGTCATCATAATAATCCAGGGACCAAGATGGTACATTGAAAGATGTTTCTCTCTTCTCCATGCAACCACAATAGAAAAGCCCACCTCTCCAGTAGGAACGAATGTCACCCTCTCCTATTTCCCCTTCATCCTCTGTGCCTCTGTGAGAACAATTCACCTGCTGTCTGACTTGTATTAGTGCTATCTGGACAAGAGAGGGAGGCAGGGACTGTGCTTTTTATCTTATTAAAATTCGTTCAAAGGATCCTTGAGCTAGGGCCATTTACTTTGTGCTATACCCCCATAGATGCTCACTAATGCTCTTCTCTCTTCATTCTCTCTCATTGATTTTTTTTTTTGACAATTACAATAATAGAATAGAGTATTGGGCATAGCACTGGGAAATGTGACCTCTAATTCCTTTTTTTTTAATGTTTATTTTTTGAGAGAGACAGAGTGAGTCAGGGAGGCACAGAGGGCAAGGGAGTCACAGAATTCAAAGCGGGCTGCAGGCTCTGAGATATCAGCACAGAGTCTTACATGGGGCTCGAACCCATAGACTGTGAGATCATGACCTGAGCCTAAGTCAGATGCTTAATCCACTGAGCCACCCAGACCCCCATGTGACCTCTAATTCTTATTCTACACTAAGGAGCTGTGTTGTTTTGGGTAATGACTTTCCACCTCTAGGCCCAGGTTTCTATTTTAGCAAATAAATTGAGTGTGTAGGTAAGTCCATGAGAAGATTGACGGATGGTTCTTAAGTTTTTAGAGTTTCAAACTCCTCTGGGAATTATTTGTGGACTCTCTACTTAAAAAAACTATAGTCTTTGGACTAGATGCTCTTGAAAATCTCTTCAGTTCTATCAACTATTGTTATAGCAGATGCTAGGACCTGGGTTAATTACTTTTCTGTTTTCTTTAATTTCCTGTTCATAATAAACCTAGGAGTTAAGTATCATTATTTCTTTTGTTACCATTATTTTTGGAGAAAAGAAAATGGAGGCTCAGTGTCAGCCAGCTAGTTAGGAGTAAAACTGGACCCAGAAGCCTTCATGCATGAGAAGCTTCTGTGTACAGGCATGTTGGTGGCTAGGAGACTAGGCTTAAATCCAGAAAATTATACCATACATATTAAGTTTCAAGAAAAGGGAACACAGTGTGAACACTCATTTATTTTAGTAATTTTGGCAAAAATTGGGCTGGTGGGTGATATTAGAACTTGGTTTGTTAGCCCACATGTGACAGCCAGATTACCCAAGGCTTACTGGATAGTTCAAATAGCATGTTCAAGAATGGTTTCCCAAAATGATAATACTGATGGATGGATTTCCATGGCATATGCAAGGAACAAAAAGAGAATGGAATAAATGGGATAAAATAGTCATCCTTACCAAAATTTTTTTCTGCAGAGATTCACTCTGGATTGCATTAATGTAGTCACGTATTTTAGAGCAATTTAAAATCAAAATAGCAATGTATTTCCTGGGAAATCCCATCAACAAAATGAGTGATGAACCAGGTCATAGGAGGAAAGTTCTTACCCCTCTAGTGAGCCAAAATCTTTGTTTGACTTTTCACTCAATTTTATGTTTCTTTTTGAAAAGTTACTGAAATTTGTGATAACGAAAACATTTCCAGATGTCTGAATTCTTTTCTATTTGCATGTTTCCCTACTAGGGGCAGAAAGATCAGAGGCGGTGGCCAAAGGAAGAGGTAATGATGAGAGGCTCCTAGTGGTAAAGTGGGGTGAGTAGACAAGGGCAATTTCCTTCTATTCTTGCTGTTGATGACTGTCCCCATGGGACTGTTTTGTTGTTGTTTGTTTCCTTGTTGTGTTTTTTTAGACCTTTTACTCAAGGTCTCAGTCTGGTTTCTCCTCAAGGGTAGTGACCTAAGAATTATGACAGCTGGGAGTATCCCTAGGAGACCTGAGATCTGAAGCTAGATTTTATTAAATCAGAGGTTTGCCCTCCTCAATTACTGTTATGTGCTTTCCTACCTCCCCTTTGCTCATTTATTGCCTGATACCTCACTCTGTAAATTTTAATTAATTACATACAGAATCCTGGACCATCATCAAATTTGAAATTAGGATATACAAAACTAGGATATAATGAGAAACAGATGGCCAAATGACTATGCAAGGAGCAACATCAGTTAAAATCTACAAAATGGGTTATTTTTACCAATGGCTTCCTATAACTCTGACTTCTTGATTTGGATTTGCTGATGGGAAAATAGTAATACTTGGATTTAGACAACTACTAGACTATATTGAGAAGGGGGGTGTCGTAGAAGCAGAGAATATAGGAGTATGACTTTTCGTGTTATCCCTTAGGACTGGAAGACATCTTGGGCCATTTCTATAACAAGATGCCTTTTGTTTATCCACCATAAGGAAGCTGTCTCTGGAACCACATGTTGTCCTCCAGTAATGACATAGGGATGGAGGGTGAGAAAGAAAAAGAGAGAGTGACTGATTAATTCTCCCCCATCTAGTAGGACAAAGACCCAGACAGTAGAGTGAACTGTCCTGACAGAATCCTTCAAACAGAATAAAAGGAAGAAAGAAACAAGGAGAGATAGATATTAATGCCTACCTCAGAACTCCATACCTAGCAGATGAATCCAAGAGTGGGCATGGCATTTCCATTTTTAGTCATATCACCATAACATAATGGTTGTATGCATTTGTATGCACAATCAAAACACACTGAAAACTGTGTATATCTGTGTTTGCTGCTGAGGGTACAAAAGTGAACAAGAGAACATCCCTGCCCTCAAAAAGTTCATAGTCTAGTCAAGTAAGTAGACACCTTAAACAGGAAGCATGTCCCATCCCATGTGATCACTTCTATAATGGGGTTTTACCAAGGGTAAAATATGAACACAGATACATCACCTCATCCAGTCTAGGGGAAGAAGAGGTAGAGACGTAAGCATAGCTAACTAGAATATATAACAAAAAATAGCACATCATTTAAAATGAGATCAATATCTACAGAACATCTAGGAATTAATCTACCAAGATTTACTAAAGTCCTTTGTGGAGACATTTCCATAAGTCTACGAGCAGATCTAAAAGAAAACCCCAATAAATATTTATGAATAGGAGGCCTTCCCATTGGAAGATTCAATTGAAAACCACCAAATTAATCCATAAATTCAGTGACATTCCAGGCACAATTTCAGCAGGATATTGGGGGAATAGAGAGAGGGTCTGACAAGCTCATTTTAAATTTTATCTGAAAGGATAAGGTCTATGTTACATCCCACCAGATATTAAGATACACCATAATGTCAGAGCAATAAATAAAAGATGTGATGTTGGCCATGGTGCATACTTATAGACCACCAGACCTAGAATTAGGTTACCACATAGGGTGAACTTGGTACAGTACCACCAGGAAACAGCTATATTTCTTTCTGCTCTCTGACCTTTAGACACACGGTGTCATCCCTCATCCCAGCCCCTTGGTGACATCACAAATAGATCCCCACTTCCTGGGTAATTTCACTCATGGTTCAGATATTAACAAGTTATATCAATTGTGGTACATATTAATTAAAAAGTGTGTTTCACGCCTAAGTAGCTGTTATTCCTTTTCCATCTTGTTCAGATCTGATAAACTCAGACCTGGGTGTTTGAGCCTCTGAGAACCCACGTGACTGAGAGAATAAGTTTCCAGTTACACTGTCCCTTTGGAATAAGCGACTAAATGTGGTGTAGTAAGGCAAAGCAGCAGGAAAGGATGAAATCTACACACAGCACCGTGGAACAAGCATGAAAACCTCCATATCGGCGAAAAGGTAGAAAGTAGATTTCCGTTTATACACAGTATCACTTGTGCACATTAATAATACATTCATGAAAAAGAACAGCGTATGTGTTTCAAAAATACACACAAAAACTAAAGGCCACATGCAGCAGAGAGGGTGCCTGGGCAGGAGCTGTGAGTGGGGGTTGGACGTGGCTGAGGAACACAGAGGAAAAATAAGTAAACCAGAGAAGGCTTTGCTCAGGCTGGCGATGATGGTGAACCATGAAACAAGGGACAAGATAAACTCCACTCCGTGAGGGCAGGGGTGGTGCCCAATCCGAGCCCGGGAGCCAAAAGGGAACAGTGGGCACGTGAGGATGGGAGGAACACTGGGGCCCAGGCAATGGTGCCTGCTGTCACAGAGGCTGTCGTAAAGTGCCACGTGCAGTGGGCTGACACCCAGAACCAACTCCGCAGGGAGTGGAAAGAAAAGGCAGATTCGGGAGTGTGAGTGTGACCCTGTGTCACGCGGCATCTCTGGCGGGAGGGACACCTGTGTGGCGAGGTGCTGGTTGCCAGGGAGGAGCGGCTGTGCCCGCTGGTGTGAATGCATCGTGACTGCGCGTGGGCCCTCGCTGCGTGCTCCCGCCTCCAGACACCGGAATCGGTCCGTGCGCCTCAAACCCGTGAACCCAGGAAACACCTGGGAAGCTTCCTGGAAAATCCCAAAGCTGGGAACACAGCCCCGGGGATTCGGATTCGGTACTTGTGGGGAGCACCTGGCACGAGGACCTTATGCAGCATCACTGGTGACTCCAGTTCTTCGGACACTTGTGAGAAAAATACACACAGGTATTTACTGTTTCAGAATACAGATGCTGTCTAGAAATATCTAGTTGTTACATCAGTGCCCTCTGAAGACTGTCTTTGCATTTCTTAAGGACTTCCAGAGAATGTTAACATTAGGACGGCCGTGGGCAAGAGGAGTGTCCCAGAAGCCTGAGCCGATTTCCTTGTGCACAGCTGTAGTGTGTATGATCAATACAAGCTGTATTCCAAACTTATTTGAACTCCAGCACCCCTCTTCTTTTCTGGAACGTTTCGCAGGGTTATTGTGCATTAGAATAGCCTGCGGTAAATATTGGGTCTCCTGAGGTTTCCCAAGCGCTTCGTGAAAAGCCCCTTTCGTTACCTTAGCTCTTTTGCCAGTGTCCTCCCTGCCACATGTGCAGACCTCTGAGGATGTCCTCTGGTCTCTGGCCTCCCTCTGCTTTTGGTTAACACTGCCCATCCTTCATCTTCTAGTTTGCCTTATCACTGCTGCCCTCACCCCCTCAACCACGTCCTGTCCTTGCCAGGCTGGTTTTTGGTGCTTCTCTGAGCTTTCCACAGCGTTCGGTGCTCTTTCCTAGTCTCTTCTCCTATTACTGACTTTGCCCTCAGAAGTAGTTCATGTGCTAACGTAATTATGGAGGAAGATGCAATGAATTTCAAAGCAATTTTCAGAGAATAGTGAGGATGCCAACATCTGCAGATGTGTTAAAGATATAAAATAAAGAGATGACAAGGGATTGGGCTAATCTCAAAGGTTGAACAACAGATGGGGTTTGACCGAGTTCTTAAAAGAGTTCCCGCAGTAGCTCTGTAGCAATCAGCCTGAAGTATTAAGAGGCTCATTAGCCAAAAGTCAGTGATGTGGGTTGTAATTCACTGCCTCTACCCAGCTGAGTGACCTTGGATAAGTCATTGACCTGCATGTGCCGTAAATGCTCACCAGCACCCCTTCCTGTCCTCACCGTCAAAGACTGTTCAGGATTCTAAGTCCTCAGATGCTTCGTGTTACTGCATCAGTGTTTCTAAATTGGGAGAATGGATGACATAAAAGAATGACAACTTTATCTTTTGTCAGGCGAGGACATTTAAAAAATTATAATGTGTGACATTAATATTTTGTTAAATAAAGGATAATTTTAAGCATCCCACCAAATTAAATAGAAACATTTATTTTAATAAGAGGGCATATGTAGGCATGTAGGTAATTGTAGACAGAACTCCTTGTGTGCAGATCCTATTGTTTTGTTTCCAAGCTTGCTGCAGTGTAGCTGAAAAGCCTCCTTGCTGAGGAAGAGTAGGTGATTAGAAGGTGATGGTGGTGTTGAGGGGGGGACCCTAATCCCAGGGCACAGCGTCAGGGGCCAGGAAAGGGTCAGAGGCCTCACCTCCTGGCCCGTGGGAGATTGGGGTCTCTTTCTCCTTGAGGCACTCATCAGGTGAGTTGAAAGAGTTTTCTAAACATCATGATGAAACCAGGGAACACTTTCCTACTCATTAAACTTCTCATATGAGTTTAATACGTTTATTTACAAAACCTTTAGGTAACGCTTTGTCGTAATTGCTGTAGCCTTCTAAAATACAGCGGTCTATGGTGATTCAGGAAGCAATGATGATTTGTATCAATTTAATTGTCCCTTTTGATACTTGATATCCACAGCAAACATCTTGTTCTGCTTTGTTCTAGGTGGCTAGTGTTACTGTATACATCCCATATGGGATTACGGTTGTGGGTGAATGAATGAAGGAGAAAGCATTCAGGCTAGTCTCATGGGACAGAAATAGTGAAGGGATGAAGCACAAGAGATTTGAAAGGTTTCTCTGGGCTTGGAGAAGAACCAAGTCTGGCAAGGGAGGGGGAAGAATCTTTAAATTCTTTGATTCCCACAAAATTTTAAGGCTCTTGGCTTTCCCTTGAGAATTTTGATACACTCAGTGAAGATGAGAAAGTTGGGTTTTTTTCATCCATACAAAGCACAGTCTTGATTTGGGGAGTTGAGTGGCTATCTTGATTTTGAACTTGTTTACTGCTAGAAAATAATGGCTTCCTGTTTTTGACAAGGGAGCAACATCAAAAAAGGTTTACAAACGAAAATTAAAAGGTTTCTTGGACAGCAAATACACCAGCAGTATTTTGGAAATCAGTCCTAAGTGAATCTGAAAACAGAGTAACTGTCCCCTGAAAGGCACATGAGCTTGGTAACTAATGTGAAAATTGTTTAATAAATGGCAATTTAGTCTAAATACAGTCTTCTAATGAAGGGTAGGAATGTCCCCTAATAGCCAGCTCCATTCATTTCAGCTTTTAGGGTAACACAAAGCATGTTTTCCTATGGCAGTCAGTCTTAACAAAAATCTCTGGGTCTCTCTAGAAAAGGTCTAATTTAGTGGGAAGATAAATGCTAATGTTGGTTTGAATTTCAGGTGTTTGATGCATCTTTGTATACACTCAGTTACGAATTTAGGGTCTGTGATGGGCTAGCTTCTGAGGCTTCAGAGATGAACAAGACACAGTCTATCACCTCAAAAAGTTTATGGTCTAGTGCAGAGGTCACTAAACATTTTTGTAATGGACCAGATAGTAAATAGTTTAGACTTGTGAGCATAAGCTCTTTGTTGCGATTACTCAACTCTGCATTGTACTGTGAAAACATCCATAGGATAATGCACAAGCAAAGTCGTGGCCTGTTTCAATAAAACTTTATTTACAAAAATAGGCAGGATGTAGGATTTGGCACATGAACTAGTGTGCTAACTCCTGGACTAGTGATAGAGATAGCTTATGGGAATTGGCAATTATAACACAAGGTAAGATGTTTTGTAATTAAGCTGCTTTGTGAACTTGAAGAAAAGGGTTGATTCTGTTTGGGAGAAACATGAGAAGTACATTCAAAACTAAATGACATCAAGTGTCATCTTCAACGATGAGCAAGACTGGGCCAGTGAATCAATGACTGTTTACTTCCCTTCTTAGCAGAAAACATCCTCAAGTTTTTCCATAACAAAGGATTTTTGATTATAACATTTTATTGCAGAAATATTTTAAAAAGAAAAAGTTTATTCTGGGAAAATGAGAAACAGAAACCTTACTTAAAATGGAGTTGGGAAGTCCTAGAGGGGAAGCTATCGTGAACAAACTTTCTGTGGCATCTTACTTCACATTCCCAGGCAGGAAGAAGTTCAGTTTATGGCCTTGGAGAAGTTTTCTACTTGCCCATAAATGGCCCAGCCAATGAGAAACTGCCACCACGTAGCCAATGAGAAACCATGACCACCCTGAACTCTTGCTTTCCTCCAATAGACTTCGGTGCTGAGCAGCTGGAGGACCAGCTTGCTCCTTTTCTCTCTAAAGTATGCTCCTCTCCTTTGTTCTCTGGGCTTGTCAGTGGTTTTCCATAGCTTGCATGTCTCAAACTGCAGTCCCTCTGGTGTTCCCGCATTAATTCATTTTGGTGGTAAAATAGCTGCCTATTTTATTTTTAAAGTTAGTAATACTTTTAAAGCGGCCTCTCTACTTGATCCAGTATCAATAAACTGATAAACCAAAGCTTGACAAACAATATCCAAACTAAATTTAAAGGGCCATGTATATGACCATCTGGTTGTAGATGAAAACTCTGAAATCTCAAATATTTTATTGGATTTGGGAAGGAAGAGATAGCAAAAAGAAGGGAAAAAAGTTTTTAATGTTTATTTTATTTTTGAGAGAGACGGAGGGAGAGAGAGAGAGAGAGAGAGGGAGAGTGCAAGTAGTGGAGGGGCAAGAGAGAGGCAGACAGAGGATATGAAGTGGGGTTTGCACTAACAGCGGTGAGCCCAACATGGAGTTTGAACTCACCAACCGCAAGATCATGACCTGAGCCGAAGTCAGACGTTCAACCAACTAAGCCAGTCAGGTGCCCCCAAAAGAAGAAAATTTAACAACTGATCATTTTTAAAAATATTCCAGTGGCCTTCTTTACATGCAAAACAGCCAAATTTTCCAGTTCGGCATGTGTATCAGTTTTCTATTACTGTGTAACAAATTACCACAAAGTTAGGAGCTTAAAACAGTGTTGTGTTTCTTATCTCAGAACTTATGTGGGTCAGTTGTCTGGCATGCTCATCTGGGTCCATTGCTCAGGGCCTAACAAGACTACAATGAAGGCATGGACTATACTGCATTCTCTTCCGGAAGCTTGGCTAGGGAAGAACTCATAACCCAAGCACAGGCAGGTTGTTGGTAGAATTTATTTCCTTTCAGGTGTAGGACAGAGTGCCCTGGATTTTTTCAGTTTGTTGGCTACAGGCTACCCTCAGTTCCCAGTAGCCTCTCATGGCTCCTAGCCATATGCCTTTCTCCAACATGGCCTCTCACTTCATGAAGCCCACAGGAAAGTCCAGCTGTAGTCTGTTAAGACAGACTGTCATAAGAACAGAACCTAACCATGTGAGAGATATCCCATCACATTTACCAATATATTCTCTAGATAAAGCAAGTTGCAGGTCCTGCCTACACTCAGGAAGAGGGAACTCACCCCTCCCCCCCACACTGGGAGGTGGGGACAATTGAGGCGGGTAGGGAGCACCTTAGGGTCTGCCTGCCACAACATGCCTACTGTACTGTGTGCCCAGTGTTTGGTTTTCCTTGGGATCCAAGGCTTAATTTATGAACATGTATAGCCAATGACCGTGGAGTAGTCAATAAGAACAACCCAGCCTATGGACGCCTGAGTGGCTCAGTCAGTTAGGCGTCCCACTTCGGCCCAGGTCACAATCCCACGCTTCGTGGTTTCTAGCCCCACTCGGGCTCTGTGCTGACAGCTCAGAGCTTGGAGCCTGGAGCCTGCTTCAGATTCTGTGTCTTCCTCTCTCTCTGCCCCTCCCCTGCTTGCACTCTGTCTCTCTGTCTCCCAACAATAAATAAATATTAAAAATCAAAAAAACCAAAAACAAAAACAACCCAGCCTATGTGCTGGACATTAAGATATGTTATCTCCTTTTTGCAGAAGAGGTTATTGGTGCTCACAGAGGTTGAATAAATCACAGAAGATACTATAGGTGCTTAAGAGCTCTGATCTGAACCAGATTCGAGTGCCTTTGAAGGCTTTTCTTACTCAGCATAGCACTGTGTCAAGTTAACTGAAGATGGGCCAAAGCTCTGTGAGAAAGCACACTTCATAATGTTCTGAAGCTGAAGGTTTGCCTTCTGCCCAAGAGTCCTATTCCAAGGGATCCTTGCTCACAAAGGACCTAAAGAAAGGATGTGAAAAGGCAGTGCATGTTTGTAGTAATTATGCAAAATGAATTTTTTATCATGTGTTTGTGAAGTATGAAGAACATCGTCCTTGTTAATTGAAGATATAGCCTATCTCTTCAAATTTTCTACTCCCAAACAGAAATCTGCTGACATGAGTTATTATAAAGCTTTGACACTCATCCAGCTCCCATGACCCATCCTTCTTTTGAAAAAGGGAAGAAAAAAGTTTGGCTTCATTTGGGAAAGATTATGAATCCTATCAGTCAGGATAGACAAGGCCATGCTGTGGTATCAGCTCCAAATGCTCAATGGCTTGCAGCCAAGGGCTTAATTCTTGCTCACACTTTATGTCCCTGAAGAATCAAGAGGGTCTCCTCTCCTTATCCTTGCATTCTTACTCCAAGCTTCTCCAAATCGAAGGAATAGTTACTATCTGGAATATTGCTTGCCACCATAGCAGAGGGGAAGGAAGCTCCTCTCCAGTGGCGATAGGCTGTTAGCAGAGAAAAGACACATGTCTTTTATGCTCCTACTTCTTAAATCAACAGCAGTCACTTGACCCTATCCAGCCACAAGGGGGCCAGAATGCTATCATGAACCCACCAGGTAGCAAGCTGGCAATATTCTGTGTACTAATGACTAGCGATGAATTCCCCCAGATTCTCTGTCTTCCAAGTTGAGAGATTTAGACAATGGCTGCCCCAACCCATTATCTTGTAGATAAAGAAACTAAGGCAGAGGCAAATCATAAAGGAAGAACAAAGTGTTAACTCTCAGGTCTCTTTTGTTGTTGTTATTAAGTCAAGGTTTCCAAACAACCATAGGCTCTGGAAATTAACCCAATTGATTTTTTTTTTTTTTTTGGTAGCAATAATGTCTGTAATCTGTAATCAGATTTTAGTGAGTTTCAGAAGGCAAACAAATGTGATCGAAAGCAACAAAGAGAAAATGCATGGGACGATTTGGAGTCTAAAAGTTTGTTCTTAAAAGAAAGCCCAACGTGTTCGCAAAGAACGAGAGTAAAATATTCGTGTCCAAATCCGAGAAGTACTCCAGATATGGACGGTGTTCGTACTGGAAAGGGATACGATGTTGGCATTAACATTAACACTGAGGTGGTTTTGTGAGGCTCTCTCTGGCTTTTGAAATGAAGCTTTTAAATTGCACTGGTTAATAACTACAGAGTAAGTCTGAGAGCAATAACATATCCCCTTAATAAAACTTTATGTATGAGTATTTTAATGAATTGTTTCAGTATACAGAACTTTCAAAGAGAGCCAAGTTAGTGGTTGAAAACAGAATAGGTTTCAGTCCTTACTAAGAAACTCAATCCTAACAACTGGTACAAGAATTAAAATGAAGAAAGGGGCCTGTCTTACACACTAGAATTTTTGGAAGCCATTCTTTTACACACTACGTTTTAGAATTTCCAGGCATCTGTCTGTTGCTAGAATACCTACACACTTTGTGGAAGCTTTATTTGAAAATGCTGTGTACCTTGTCTAAAGGGCCAGCTGGGATGCCAGAAATAGTATCGGCTCTATTTATGTCTTTGGAGTAATTACAGTGGAATTTAAAGACTTAGTTTATAGATCCAAGAAGAAGATCTTCTGTGTACACTAAAAGGATGAATCCTTTCCAGACGACTTCTCATTTGGCTGAAGAAGAGCTTGAGGAAGCATTTCATAACGTCAGCCAAAGTCGTTTTTAGCAAGACCTGGGTGGGATTCTTGCTGTTGATATCCAAATTTAAAAAAGCCTTGATTTTAATCTATCCAAGGTTACTTTGTTGTAGTTATGAAACCATGAATCAATTTTAAAGCTTTCAGGGATGAAAGGAGATATTGAGACAAGTGCCTGCTATCTTTTGTTGAATGGGGGGAAAATATGTTAACCGATTTCCTGATGACTTCGCCTGGTGGACTTGACTTTTGTTTAGCTAATGTCTTTTTGGAATGCATCTCTGTTTTTTCCTATTCATGCCCTGCCTCTTACCAAAGGCCAGCGTGTGTATGTATTCAAGGAGAAAGATGCAGTGTGTGTGGTCAGTATGCTTGTCCTCCACTTACGGGATGTAAGCTGGATTCTGCTGGGAGACAAGGATGCTAAATGCTGATGAGAATGACGATGTACCTTGAGGGAGGTTACAGGACTGTATGCTTTCTAGACAAAGGATGAAAGACTGCTTACATATAGAATCTGCTATGCTGCCCCCATCCCAGTCTTTGTAACTATGAGGATAATAATTAATTCTAAACGTGTCCTAGTACACAACAGACCTTTGAGAGAATTCATTTGTGTTAATGTCCAAAAAGATCAGGAAAAACTTCACTGGCTGTGCAATCCATCCATCCTCTTAAATGTTCATGTGCACTCAAGAGTCCCTCTTATTGTTATTATAAGCAATAATAATAGTGATTTAAACATATTGCTTGCTTACTTGGTGTTAGACAGCTTGTGTGGTTTCCAGACTGCAAGGATGAATAAGCAAGGATAGTCTTTGTCCCCATGAAACACACTTTGTGTGTGTTAGACACAACATTGTGTCTAATCTTAAGACAAAACTTTAATATTGGTATCATAAGCCCCACATTACTGATGGAAGAACTGAATCAAAAAGGTTGAGTTTCTCTCCTAAAGCCATAAAGCAAGAAAGTAATAAAGATTCAAACCCAAGGCTATCCAACTGCCTTGCCACTCCTCTTTCCTTTTGGACAGACTTTCTCTGTAACACAGAATCGAACGCTTTTGGAAATATTCTAGCCAAAATGATCATGGCCCATTTTGTGGAAATTGAAGTCCCCACACTCACCATGCTGATTTGCTCTCTTGTTGATCCGGTTGAGCTAGACAATATCACTTCCCCCAGCCCCCTTCCTTCTGTTTTCCCAGGTTAGAGTCAATCAGAAGAGAAGCTTGTGTGAAATTTGGGAGCCATGGTCGAAGCAGGAGCCATTACACTCTGAAGGACTTTGTATAGTTAGATATGGGAAAGAAATATGCAGAGGAGCCTGGGGGCTGGGGTGGGTGAGGTGTCTAGCTTGACCTTGCTGTGTCCTCCTTTCCATGGACAGGTCTTCCTTCAGACATCAGACTGAGAAGCAGAGGCTTTAGCCCTGTCTGATGCTTGCCTGTGGACTCACTGAGGTGCAAGTTACACGGGGATCCTAGTTCCCTATACCTTTCAGCAAATGGTCCCTTCCTGAAGGGATCTGCTTGGCTTCTCAGATTTCCCTGTGAGATCCACCTTGTCTCCCCATGCCGTAGCTTCCTGTGGGCTGGCAAGGACTTCCTTTTTGATTTCCCAACAGCCTCTTCTGTATCTTCTCTTCCCAGCTCCTCCTACAGTTAGCTAAGGTCCACTTCCTGTAAAACGTTCTTATGGCATAACTCTTACGGGGTTCTTTTTCCCTTTGTGGGCTGGGGCAGACCCGGTGTTAGCTGAAAGGAAAGCCCAACCTGATTTACAGGTACTCTCTCAGCTTGAGCTCATTTGAAGATGGCCAGCCTTGGTTCAGGTAAATCCTGGGGCCTCTTCAATTTTCACAGCACAATGCCACGTCTCTTGTCAGCACAAGCGATCACATGTCTGTCATTAATCGGGAACAAAAGCCTGAAATCTTTACCAGACAATCTCACTCACACCGGTTTGCTACCCAAATTTTATTAAAAGTTCTGTTAAAAGGATTTAATTTATAGAGGTTTACCTTCCTATGGAAACTTTTAAACTGGAGGCAGGGCGGGGGCGGGGGGTAGTTCACAGACAACTGCAGTGGCCTGAAGAGGGTATTAAATATTTTGGAATTAGGTCCTAATATTTAAAAATTGGGAGATTTCAGTTACAAGTCTGGATCTCCAATTTCTTTTTTGAAAATGACAAGATCCCATGTCATTGGGCCCACTTTCCTAAATTGCAACATGCACTTCATTTTGCCCCTTGGGCATTTGAACTGGTGACCCACTGGATAGTCCAGGTTTTACCGTGTGGAACGTGGTTCCTTGACATACACAAGGAGGTGTGCTATAAGAAAAAGCTATGAAAAATCTCCACTGATTCGTTCCAAAGATGTTGAGGATAGCGTTACCTTACAGTTTAGCTTCCGGGGGCCACACTTGGAACAGACCAGTGAGCGATTTGAGTTTCCTGTCAAATCTGTGACCATTCTTCTCCTTTGTCAGCCTGCGACAACACAGCTAATGGGCTAGGATGTTCCCTGGCTCTCTGAAAGCCACCACTACAGGCCCCTGTACTCACCAGCCGCCTGTACACCCAGGCCCAAGTCCTGCTGGCACCGTGGTATAGAGCTTCGCACAGCACACTACCCTGTTGATGTTAGAGCATGGTCTGTCTTGCAGGTTTAAGTTCCAGGCTTGGCTGCAGGGCTGGAGCGTTTCCTCCCATAAATGTATGATTTGCAACACTGTTGACTTTTGTTTAGCTTTCCTGTTTGTCATATCTTGCAATGCTTCCTTTCGGTTAAGAATATTTGGCAACTTTGTTGAAACAGGCTGGCTGCCTTAAATCAAGAATTTAAAAGTTTAATTTAGGTTGATTATTCTCTAAAGAAAAAAAGGGAGATGCTTTTCAGCATAAATTTTCACTTCCTCATTGTAGAAGATCTCTTTATCAGCTGACTTTGTTAATAGAGTTATCTCTGAAGAACATGAGATCTTCGAATATGTGGAGGGATGGTTATAAGTAAAGGATATATATAAACGGTGTCTGGCACAGTTAGAATGCAGTAAATATTAGGTATTATTGCTGTATGTACAAGATAAATTATGTAAGTGATTATGTTTCCTATTTTACTTTGGCTTCCAGGAAGCTCCAAAGCCAATTTATGGCTGAACTGTAATTGCCAGGTAGGAATTATACTTATGCCTAATTACTGTATCTTTTGTCACCGATGTGAACTCTCTAACACTAACTACTCCCTGATTCTGATTATTTACTTCTCTTTTTCCATTAAGCTCTATTTATTTTTTGTATTTTGTAATCCATTGTGTGATGATAGAGATAAATAGAGCAATTCTAATCTTTATTACCTAAAACAAGGATTAAAGCTCCAGTCTCCTAACCGGTTTATTTATCCTTAATCTATCAAAAATTCAAATTAGATTTACAGTCTAGAATCCCAGCAATTTTTTTTTCTAATACAGAGATTTCAATAGAATTCTAACATTAGAAAATACTGTCTCCTGAAATATCAAATCTAAATATCTTAGCCTGGCACTGAAACCTTCTTCACAGTAACTTTGACCTGTTAATGCAGTTGTATGATTCCCCTGTGAAACTTCCACTCCTCCCGTGTTGGCCTGTTGAGAGTCAGCTCTGCAAAAGTACGGGGTACAGTCAGCAAAATGAGGAAGGAACCAAATCCCAGGATTAACCGCCCTGGATTTTCATGGCACTGGTATATGGAGGGCTTTGGGTTTTCTTGGTTTAGACACCATTTGGGAACAAACATGTGCAATGGGGTATTTTTCCAAATAAAAAAGAGAAAGTTTGAAAACTGAAAAAAAAAAAAAAAGATTAGATTCATTTTGGCTCTGTTTCTTATAAACAACACAAAGTCTAGTTAAGCTCTTTGCTGACCCAGGAACACATCTGTGTGGAACTGTTTTGTTTTTCTTTTTTACAGTAAGGTTAATTTCCAAGCCTACTGACTTCCTGACCTTCTTTCAGTATGCTTCACTTTTGCCTCTGGACAATCTTAGCCCCCCACTAACTTCCTCTCCCTTCACTCATTCATTCATTTTATTAATTCTGTAAATACTCGTTGAGCTATCTTATGTGACAGGCATAATGACAGATATTGAAGAGAGGCTGAAGAAGATAGACAAGTACTTACCTTGTGAGTAGCGAGGAGTAAAAACCAAACCAATCACATAAAAAAATAAAAAATTACAAGTTCAGATGTTCATGAGAACTATGTAGATAACTGGTTTGTAAATAAATGTATAACATTAAATGTAGACATTTAAGAGTAAGGTTAGGGGAAGGGTTAGGGAATGAACATGCTGGGAATATTTGGTCATGACAGGCGTCTCTGAGGAAATAACATCTTGGAAGAGGAGAAGGAAGAAACGTAAAGAGAAATAAGTCTCAAATATGTTACATATTATATATAAAGATAAGATGAATGATATATAAATATATATTTCTATAATACATATAATATTTATATAATATATATATTTAATATATATTACATTTAATATATATACATATTATATATAAGATTACATATTATACATAACGATACATATTATATATAAAGATACTATATTACATATTATATATTACATATTATCTATAAAGATAAGATAAATAATATATAAATATATATTTCTATAATATATAATATTTATATATAGTATATATTTTTAATATATATAATATATGATATATAATTTATATAATTTATAAATATATATTTTATTTACATAAAAATTATAGAAATATATATTTCTATAATAATACATATTATAGAAACATATAAAGTATATATTTATAAAATATATAAATAATATATAAAATATTATATATTATGTATGTTACATATTATATATAAAGATAATATATAATATATATTATAATATATAATACCTGTGATATACCTATGTAGTTTGCACAGACAATACAGTCAAAAAGACAAATTCTAAGCTATTTAATTTCTTTCACATTTTAATTTTCTGTGATTATAAAAATTATATGTGATACGAATCCTTATCAATTAAGGAAATAAACTGCTATTTTCTAAAAAAAAAAAAAGCAGCTTATTGGATATTGAGGTACCAAGCTCAGCATACATGTTCTTCAAGGACGTTCAGAGTGGAGAGATGAGGGGACACAAGACAGAAAGTTCTGTAGGACATAGGGATAGCAGTGAATGAAGTATGCATATGCAGATGAGCAGGACAGGAGAGGGCAACCTGGTGCTTCAGGGAAAGTGTCCTGGGAGTGAGGGTGCAAGATCCCAATCTGAAGGACGATTAGAATTTAAACAAGAGAAGGGTGACTAGCGTGAGAAGAGGCAGAAAAGTAAGCAGAAATTTGGATATGTGAGAATAAATGTTGGGATGCGTCAGCAACTATGGAATGGGATGTTACTGGCAAGCTAATGACAGTTAAATCCAAACGGGTGGTGGTGCAAGGGGCACTAGAGAGAATCTGGTGGAAAACAGAAAATCAAGAGGAAAGAGTAGGCAACCATCTATGTGGTAAAGCAGGAGGGTCCCAAGAATGGCACAGAGAGGGGACACAGAGGACCAGTGAGGGTAGTCAATGCTGGCAAGTGATTCCATGTAGGATGAATGCTCCATGGTATCAAATGTGGCCAGGAGGCCCAGCAAGAAGAGCACTGATGCGGTATCATACATTGAGAGAGAAGGTCTTTGGCAACCTTTCCAAAACCAGTAGGGGCTGGAGAATGATACAGTGTGAGGAGTTGTAGAAGGAAAGGGCGAGTCCATGCAGTGCAGAGTCTTCCATGAGTCTCACAAGAAGTCTCACTGCAAAGGGCAGGATGCCAGAGGGAACACTCACGGAGCTCGCATGATTCCAGGGAGGGCTTTTTTTTTTTTTTCTGCTGTGGTTGTTTTGTTTTTCAAGTGTGCAAAGATTTAAACATTTATTTAGGCCAAAGGAAAGACGCCAAAACAGAAGGGATGGTTCAAGGTAAACAATAAATACTATATTTGATTGATCATAGTCTTGAAGGAAAACAGATGAGATCAAGGGCAACACTGAAGACGTTGGCATTGAACAAGAGACAGGGCACCGTATTCTCTGACCATGGATACAAAATTCAGGGAAAAGACAGATGGAGATGAATTTCTGTGAGGTAAGGAGGGGCAGGAGGCAGAGGTACTTCACACCCGATGACATGAAAGTAGGACATAAAATCAGGTGTTCTGGACAAGGCTTGTGGGGTCAAATAAAAGACTCAGGAGTGGTGAAGGTAAGAAAGAGGCCCTGGGACAAGAATGGGAGCCAGCTCAGGCCAGATTCAAGGACTGGTGAACGAAGCTGAAGGTGGCCCAGCTGAAGCTGAAGGCTATTGATGAGGTGAGGTGGCGATCTGCTCTGTTATGTGATTCTGTTCAGCAGAACGCAGCAGTTTAGGAATAGGAAAGAGGAGATGAAATGTGGATCTGAAATTTTTCCTGGAGGATATAACAGGAAGTGGGATGGAGAAGAAGGAACTTGAAGTGGGGGAGAGGGTGAGGTTAAACGTGTTCGTAGAACAATAGTCCTGGATGTCACTGTTTCATCTGGGATGGATCAAGAAAGAAAAATCACTACAATGGACAGTCAATGAGAAAAGAAATACACTGACTGAAGTTCTCTATGAGATACAGAACAGTGTAGGGGGAGGAAAAGAACATCAAATATTTATGACGTGCCTGAGAATGAAAACAGGCATTTTAGTCCTAATATTCCGTGTGTTTCCATAAATATTGCTTAAACTAAATCAATTGAGTTGGGAACCCACCAAGGACCAAAGACATCTCCTGAATGAATAAAAGGTTATGCTGACTATTCAGATATTTCCGTTGTCTAATGCTGGTAGTAAGTGGTGAATTTTTAGGTATAAACTATGCTAGCCAAAGACTGATTCTAAAGTGGATTTGTTTAGTCCATTGTCCTCCAAATCATGAAAAGACATGACCCGTAAGTCTGAAGGATACTTCAAATGTGAACACAAGTCTCTCTAGTAAGAAAAGATAGTTTTATCAAAATAATACTGTGGAGGGAGATCCTCAAAGTCTGTGGATGAAATTTTCCCTAATCAGTTAGGACCACGCATATGAGGGATTGCTCGTCCTGAGGGGCGGGAGTTCTTGAACCCTTGAAGATGATGGCAGCTTGCTGCTCTGGCTCAAATCCTTTGCACACAGCAGGGAACATGGTACAGGGAGGATAGTGGGGCCCTCTGGCTATCTTTCACAGGTTTCTAGACTCCGGGATTTTAATTTTTGTGAAAATAGTACATAGACACCAGTGTATATTTATCACTTGTTAATTTCTCAAACTTCAGAGGATCCATTTAATTCCTTTGCTGTTTTGTATGCTGTGGAAAAAGAGTCAACAAGAAATTACTGAGCAAGATGGCAGAAAAGTTTTTACCATATTTTCCCCTGACAAACACTGATTTTGATAACTGTCCAAAGAAAAGAATATCTCTGTGGAAGTCCAGGAGTCTAGCAGAGGAGTTTCTGCCCATGGTCGGAGCAAAAACATCTGAGATTAGATCCACTGAAGAGGTGAAGAGGACAGTTTCACTTTATTGACATCATCCCTCCCCCAGGGTGGCAGAGCTCAGTGCCCAGAGATCTTGGCCTGTGATTTCTCCCCTGGGGGAACAGAAGAGTGTGTGCATGAGTTCCCAGCTTCCCCAGCTGTAGGGGATGCTGCCAAGAGGCCCAGCTCTTTCTTGCACCATCCAGAATTCTGAGGTGAGCTCCATAGCTGAGGAGTGTGAAGGAGCAGGGAGAATAGCAACCAGAGCTCAAACATATGAAAGAGAGCTGAATCCTATCGATGACTTATGAGCTCCATCAGGGAGCCTGTTGCCAACCGCTGGGGGATGCCTTGCCTGAAGATCCCCCCCGCACTGGCCCACAGTCACCCCCGATGCTCTGCACCCTTCACACACACTACCCCCACCCTACAGCTGGTTCACTGCGCACTCTCCCACCAGTGATGAGTGCAGGCCTTTGCAGATAGCCTGTGAGCATGCACAGAAGGCCAGCCTGGCTCTGCAGCGTTGGGAGAAAGCATACAAACTTGAGCATTCAGCATCACCGTAGGGAAAGAGAATGGGAGAATGTCAGCATACGGCCCTCCTTTACAGAATGAACAGAAAGCATAAAATCTTAAGAACTTCCCTGCAAGAAGGAACAAGAAGTATGCAGCATGCATATCGATAGAAAAGACCTGAGAAAAACTCAGAATCCCTAGCTGGGATGACAGAAGGTATTTTTCCCCTAAAGTCAGTCAGTAAAGAATGGAAGATGCAACTACTTCTTCAGATACAAAGAAAACAACGCAGGACTTCAAGGAACATGAAAAAAATCAAGGAGACAGGATATGCCAAAGGAACACAAGAATTGTCCAGTAACCAACCCCAGAGAAAAGGGAATCTGCAATTTACACAGAAAGAATTGGAAATAGTTTTGTTAAGGAAGCTGAGGAAGTTTATCACTACGAGAACTACATTACAAGAAGAAGACACTAATTTGTAACATGAAAACATGAGAATATAAAAATGCAGGTAAGCTAAGTATACAAATTCAGAATACTGTAATACTGTAGTATAATGCTGTGTGAATCCTTAACTCTCATACAAGGGTTAAAGGAGAAATGCATGAGAAAGAACTCTAACTACAATAATCTGTTACTGGATATGCAGTATAAAAAGATGTAAATTGGGATATCAAAAACAAAGCTGAGAGGGGAAATAAAATAATAGAGTTTTTGTATGAAGTTAGGTTGTTATCAGATTAATATAGACTGTTATAAGGTGCTCACATAAGCCTCATGGATATCACAAAACAAAAACCAACAGCAGATAAAGAGAAGGGAATCAAAGCATGCCACTTCAGAAAATCATCAGTGCACAAGGAAGACAACAAGAGAAGAAGAAAAGTAAAAGAAACTACAAAACATCCAGAAAACAATTAATAAAATAGCATTAGAAAGTCTTTACCTATTAATAATTAAGTTACATATAAATGGATTAAATTTTTAACCAAAGGATACAGTGTGGCTGAATAGATAATAAAACAAGAGCCAACTACATGCTGCCTACAAGAGACTTACTCAGCTTTAAAGACGCGCATAAGCTGAAGGTGAAGGAGTAGAAAAACATATCCCATGCAAATGGAAACCAAAAAAGAGCAGGAGTAGCCATACTTACACCTCAAAAAATAGATTGTAAGTTAAGAACTGTAACAAGAGTCAAAGAAGGTCATTATATAATGATAAAGGGGTCAGTTCATCAAGAGGACATAACAATGATAAGTATACATGTGAGATTAAGCAATATTCTGAACAACCAACGGATCCAAGAAGAAGTTTAAAGAGAAATCCAAACATATCTTGAGATACAACATAACAAAACTGATGGAATGAAGCAAAAGCAGTTCTAAGAGGGAAGTTAATAGTGATATCCACCTACATTAAGAAAAAAAATGATCTCAAACAAGTCATTTAACTTTACATCTCAAGAAACTAGAAAAGAAGAACTAAGCTTTAAGTTAGTAGAAGGAAATGAATAACAAAGAGCAGAAATAAATGAAATAGAGAATAGAAAATATCAGGAAAACTGAGTTGGTTCTATCAAAAGATAAACAAGATTGACAAACATTTAACTAGATGAACTAAGGCCAGATGAGAGAGGATTCAAATAAAATCAGAAATGAAAGAGGAGACATTACATTGATAGTGCAGATCAGAAAGGATCATAAGAGACTACCAGGAACAATTATATGCCAACAAATTGGATAATCTGGAGAAAATTGATACATTCCTGGAGTCAAATAATCTACCAACTGACTTATGAAGAAATAGAAAATATGAACAGACTGTTAGTGAGAGGGTTGGATCAGTAATCGAAAATATCCCAATGAAGAAAGATCCAGAACTAAATGGTTTCAGTGGTGAATTCCACCAAACATGTAAGGAAGAATTAATACCAATGATTTTCAAATTCTTCCAAAAAATTGAGGAGGAGAAAACACTTATAAAATCATTTTATGACTTGAATAACCAACACCAGACAAGGACACTACAAGAAAGAATTGCAGAGCAATATCCCTGATGAGCAGACATTCAAAAATTGCTCAACAAAATATTACCAAACTGAATTCAACAGCATAGTAAAAAGATCATACACCAAGATCAAGTGAGATTTACTCCAAGGATGCATAGATAGTTCAATAATCACAAATCAATAAATGTGGCACACCACATTAACAAAATGAAGAATAAAAATTGTATGATCATCTCAATAAATGCAGAAAAAAAGTTGACAAAAATGAACATCTTTTCATGATGAAGACTCAATAAGTCAGGTATAGTTAGAATGTAATTCAACAAAATAAAGCCCATTGGTGACGAGCACATAGCTTACATCATATTCAATGCTGAGAAGCTGAAAGTTTTTCCTCTAAGATCAAGGATGAGACAAAAGTATATACCCTCACCACTTATATGCAACATAGTATGGGGAGTTCTAGTCCCAGAATATCAGAAAGGAAAAGGTAAAATTGTCTGTTTGAAGATGACATGATAATATATATAGAAAACCCTGAAGAATCCATGAAAAAAAAACTATTAGAAATGGTAAACAAATGCATTAAAGTTGTAGGATGCAAAATCAACATGCAAAAATCAGTTGCATTTCTATACACTGACAACAAACTCTCTGAAAAAGAAATTGAAAAAGCAATTCCATTTACAATAGCATCAAAAAGAATAAAATACTTAGGAATAAACGTGTCAAAGAGGTGAAAAATCTATAAACAAAAGAAGAAAAAATTGAAGAAAAAAATTGAAGACATAAATAAATGGAAAACTATCTCATCTTCATAGATTCAAATAAATAATATTGTTAAAATGTCCATTCTACCCATGGTAATCTACAGATTCAAAACAGTCTCAACCAAAATTCTGATGACCTTTTTCCCCGAAATAGAACAAATAATCATAAACTTTGTATGGAACTACAAAAAGACCCAAATAGATAAGGCAATCTTGAGTAAGAAGAGTAATCCTGGGGGCATCTCACCTGCTAAAATCAACTATGTTACAAAGCTATAGTAATAAAAAAAAAGCATGATATTTCATAAAAACAGACACATAGATCAATAGAACAGAATAGAAAGTCCAGGAATAAATCCATATATATATATATATATATATATATATATATATATATGGTCAACTAATTCCAATAAAGGTGCCAAGAATAAACAATGGGGCAGTGATAGTCTCTTCAATATATGGTACTGGGAAAACTGGATATCCTTATAAAAGAAATGAAATTGTATCCTTATCATATACCAGACACAAAAATCAACTCAAAATTGATTAAAGAGTTAAACATAAGATCTGAAAATGTGAATCTCCTATAAGAAAACAGGGAAGGGACGCCTGAGTGGCTTAGTCGGTTGAGCATCCGATTTCGGGTCAGGTCATGATGTCACGGTTCTTGAGTTCGAGCCCCGCGTCAGGCTCTGTGCTGACAGCTCGGAGCCTGGAGCCTGCTTCGGATTCTGTGTCCCCCTCGTTCTGCCCCACCCCTGCTTGTGCTCTGTCTCTGTCTTTCAAAAATGAATAAACATAAAAAAATTAAAAAAAAAAAAAGGAAACAGGGAAAAAGTTCCTTGACATTGGTATTGGACATGATGTTTTAGATCTGACACCAAAAGCAAAGGCAACAAAAGCCAAAATAAACAAGTGGGACTACATTAAACTTTCTGTATAGCTAAGGAAACAATCAACAAAATTAAAAGACAACCTATGGAATGGGAGAAAATATTTGCAAACCATGTATGAAATAAGGGGTTAATATTCAAAATATATAAGGAACTCTTATAACTCAACAGCAAAAATAAGCCAACAAAACACCCAAATCACCCAATTAAAAAATGAGCAAAGAAACAGATTAGACATTTTTCCCAAGAAGACATACAAATGGCTAATTGGTATATGAACGGTGCTCCACGTCACTAACCATCAGGAAAGTGTAAATTAAAACTACAATAACATACCACCTCACATCTGTTAGGATGTCTATTATCAAAAAGAGGTAACAAATGTTGGCAAAGATGTGGATAAAAGAAAACCTTCAAACATTGTTGTTGGTAAGACTGTAAATTAGTATACCCACTATGGAAAACAGTATGGAAGTTCCTCAAAAAAATTAAAAATGGAAGTTGGGATGAGCACTGGGTGTTATATGTAAGTGATGAATCACTAAATTCTACCCCTGAAACCATTATTACACTATGTGTTAACTAAGTTGGATTTAAATAAAATTAAAAAAAAATAAAGGGTGAAAATCAAATAAAAAAATGGAAGTACAATATGATCCAACAATTCCATTTCTGGATATATATCCAAAGGAAATTAAATCTTTATCTTGAAGAGATATCTGCATTCCCATGTTCATTGCAACATTATTCACAATAACCAAGGTACAGACACAACCTAAATGTCTGTAGATGGATGAACAGATAAAGGAAATGTGGTATATATAAACAATGGATGTTTTTCAGCCTTAAAAAAAGAAGGACATCTTGCCATTTGTGACAACATGGATGAACCCAGAGGACATTATGCTAGGTAATATAAGCCAGCCAGACAAAGACAAATACTGTGTGATCTCACTTATATGTGGAATCAAAAAAAGCTGAATTCATATGAACAGAGAATAGAATGATGGTTGTCAGGGGCTGGGGGTAGGGGGCATGGGAGAGAGAAGTTGGTAAAATGGTGCAAACTTTCAATTACAAAATAAATAAGTTTGAGCATCTAATGCCCAGAATGATGACTATAGTTAATAATACTGTATTGTTTACTTAAAATGTGCTAAAGAAGTCCATCTTAAGTGTTCTCTCTCTCTCTCTCTCTCTCTCTCTCACACACACACACACACACACACACACACACACACACACAAAGAGCAGCTATGTGAGGTAATAGATGTGTTAATTAACTCGATTGTGGGAATCATTTCACAGTGTATACATATATCAAACCATAGTGTTGTACACTTTAAATATATTAGAATTTTATTTGTCAATTATACTTCAACAAAGCAGGGAGGGAGAAGAATTACCTGGAACAGAAATAAAATGATTTACATATTTTGATAAAGTCTTATTACTTTACATCCAAGATGTATGAGCTTGCAAACGCAAAGGAATATGGAATCTGGTTCATGCTTATGTGACAAGACCTCAGATATGCCTCATTCCTCCCCAGGTGGATTATATCACATCTACTTCCATCCCAGTAGCAATTTGCAGTGGCATGTTGGATTTTCCAATATCCGAGGTCTGCAAATGCAACCTACATTCCCTCAGTATCAGCCCCTGACGCACTTCCCCAGATTCAACGTCAAAGCGTGTATCATGGAAGGTGGCTCTACCTGTCATACCTCACGTGTGTGAGTAGCTGCTGAGTAGGGCTCCTGGATGTAGGGACTAAAGCCAATGTAACGTTCTTCCTCCAGTTAGCGTTGAGCGTGAGCACAACCCCAAATGTTACTGGGGCGTCTCAAACTCCTCAGGCTATTTTCTAAAATGTTTTTTTGCTCCACCAAATCTAAAACATTCTCTTCCATTTACTTTTCCCCTTAATTTTTTAAACCCAAGAGTATTTTAAAAGAAAATGTTATCCATATGTTTTTGATTCATTTACACTTAAATCATTAAAAGCCTGTTTTGTAAGAGCTTTTTGATGTCCAGAAAGTTTTTTTTTTCTGAGTCTTTTTATAAGTCATTTAAAGCTGGTCTCCCTTCCCTTTTCCTCCTGTTCTGTCCCTCACCAAAAGAAAAAAAGAAAAAGAAAAAGAAAGAAAACGGAAAGTTGAATTTTGCTGGGAGCAGATGATTTTTAACCCCAACGGATGGGGTCTGTTAAAACTTCAGCCCACACATATCAATTTATTTCTAAACTGAGATGTGTGCACACTCATGCTCAAAAACCCAGGACCAGGTAGTTAAATGTGATGTCTTTCCATGGTCATATAAGTTCATGATATTATGACCCTTCTTGTTAGCAATCTTTCTGCCAAAATAAACGATACTCTTCAAAGTCTATTTACAGTCCCTCATCCCACACAATTCACAATCATGAGATGCTCCCTCTTCTATTCCCCAGGCCTTCCAAGGACTGTCACGTGCAGGCTGTCAAGTATTCTTCTTAGTCACTTCCTGAATATATATTCGAAACCCAACCTAGCTCAGTTCATCTAGACATTGCATTTGTGCCCGTGAGGCACTGGGAGGGAGAAAATATCATGCACACAGTTGGGGTCTCTGGATTATTTCCTTAACTACTGAGAAAAGTACAGTTTGGGAAGAATTGATTACGTGGAGAATCTTATTTGTTAAAACCCCTGTTTTTGTGTAGAGGCAGTGAGGCATTCAATTTTGTAAGCCAATGCCTTATGAGGCTTTCACACTGGGTTTTCTCTTGTATCTTCCCCTAGTAAAGTTGGGTATCTTGTACACCCTTTTGCCTTTCAGAAGATACCACACTATGGGGCTGAAAAGCTAGTGAGTGGTTTCTTTCCCCGTGGATATTTTATGCCAACCAAAACTTATAAGCAAAACATCTATGGTAGTACTAATGAGAAAAAGAATTCTCAAATTATGAACTATTTGTACTTAATAATTGCATATATAACACCATATAGCAGAAGCCAAGGAAATCTACATACCCTGTAACTTGCCTATTTAACTTGCAAAAACTTATGCAAACTGAGCAATGATAAATTAGTATAAAGGTTTAGCTATAAGAGTTTGTTTCTAGTGGTGAAATATTTAAAACAAAAGAGGATTCACTCAATACAAATAATTAAGGTATTGACAGTGAAACAAAGTGTTTCATAAAAAGTAATTAGGTGTAACTACTTATAATATGGTTCTAGGAGAACATATAACGATACAGAAAGTTTATAGTATATTGAGTGTAAAATGTCAATTTTATAAGAGAATTAACACATGATTCTATCTTGAACCTAAACAAGGTCTAAAGTAAATAGGAACTAAGATTAGTGCACTAAGGATAATTTTAATTTTTTTATAGACTTAAAAATTTCCTATAATGTGCCTACAATATTCTTTTATAATATATTTTTATACTAAAAACATTTACAGTGTCTTCTTGATGTCAAAAGCAAATGACAAAAAGAGATTTTCAGCATTTAATTCTTAATGGAGGACATGTGTGCATTTTTCTAAGCGTTCAATATACAAACACCTGCTGATTGTATAAATTTATCCAAATCTCTATACCAAATGCTAACCTTTCACCTTTGCTAACTTGTGCTGAGACTGAACTATATGCTAATAATTTTGTCTTTCTGTGATTCAAGAAAACAATGCAGAGCCATATCATCAGATGGCAGCATCTATTGGAATTAGTTGAGAGCTAATAGTCCTCCTTATAATGATACAGGATTTAATCTCTGGCATTATGAATACATACTAGGACCTCCATACTATATAAGAATCTTAGTATGAATAGTAAATTAGTGACTGGGCAAAATTCCAAAGAGTAAATGCTACATTAAGTAAGGTTCTCTATTGCAAACTTGTATTTGGGGTCCTAGTGCTTTTCTCCCCAGGTTCTATTATAATTATTTAATTTTATAACCTAAATAAGAAAAGTGTTTCTCTGGTCCCAGTTCATAAAAGCACTTTTTCATAGAGAAAACACCTTGTTGTATACCATTTGCATTGTCATTCCGTCCTTTATTTCTCCTTGCTACTATGAGACTCAGAAATACTAAAGTTAAACACAAGTAACCTTCTCAAGTCATACTTCTGTCCTTCACTCCTCAAAAGAACCCAACGAAGTAGACGCTATTATTGTCCCCATTGTACAGATGAGGAAACTGAGATCCACAAAAACTAGGTAATTTTCCCATTTGGACACAGATAGTAATTAGCAGAAGCAGGATTCAACCTGAGTGCCGTCTGAACCCAACTCCCACATACTCAGTCCTTGTGCTGGCCTCCTTGACATCTCGAAAGCAACGATGCATACCAAATGCTTAGCACAGGCCTGGCACTCACCCTGCCAGATGGAATGTGCATGCCTAAGGAATATAAAGAAGGATAAGGGACGGTTCTTTTCCTATCACAGTTTTCTGCCAGGTATCAGCTCTATTTCATTTCCACATCCTTTAATTTTGATATATGATTTCTGACAATATAATTATTCTGAAAAAATGCTATTGCTATAAAACCATTTGGAGATCCTATAATCCATTATAAGATCCTTGCATTACTGGAAGGACAAATATCTGAACAACTAGTCCTCCCACTGAAATTGACTAAAGCATTGCCTAATTTAAAATGTCTCCTTTCAAAAAACATAAAATAAAATAAAATGTCTCCTTTTGTTTGCATAGATTATTTGATGATACATAAGAACATATAATTTTGATAATTGTTTTAGCGATTTTCCATTTCATGCAATGAGAATTTATATTATGTATAAACAGTAGTATAGATACCCTCCTTGGGTCAGTATTTTGCAGCCCTTTTCTTCACTAAAATCAAGGAGAGAGAAAGCAGAGAGCTAGAATATGTTGCATGATTGCCACATTTGAATCTTGAGTCACGTGTGATCTCTTCTAAGTGCATCAGGATTAACAAAGAATCCATGAGAAGTTCTTTTATAACCTAGAATGGGTATGGTATATATTTTAGCTTATGACTATTATTACAAATAATAGCAAAAAATATAATTCTTCTATGCCATTATTTCAACAAGTAACATTTAAATACATATGAATAGACACTTCACATTTGAATTACCTTGAGATCTGAAATTTGCAGTTTTTAAAGATTTTGGGTTTTTTAGAGCCGTTTTAGGTTAACAACATAATTGAGAGGAAGGTACAGAGATTTCCGTATACCTGCTGTCCCCGCACAAGCACAGCCTCCTCCATCATCAACATCACTCACCAGAGTGGCACATTTTTTTACCAAGCATGAACCCACAGTGATCGACACATCAGAATCACCCTAAGTCCATAGTTTATCTTAGGGTTCACTTTTGGTGGTGTACTTTCTACAAGTTCAGACAAATGTATAATGACATGTATCCATTATAATAATATCATGCAGAGTATTTTCACTGTCCTAAAAATGCTCTGTGATCTCACTATTCATCTCTCCTCCCACACAAACCCCTGACAAGGATTGATCTGTCTCTAGTTTTTACCTTTTCCCGCATGTCATGTAGTTGAAATCATACAGGATGTAGCCTTTACAGGTTGTTTTTTTTCCTTCACTTTGTAATATGCATTTAGGATTCCTCCATGTCGTTTCATGACTTCATAGCTCATTTCTTTTTGACCCTGAATCATATTCCATTACCTGAATGTACCATGGTTTATTTATCCACTCATCTGCTGATAGACATCTTACTGGTTTCCATGTTTTGGCAATTATGAATAAAGCTGCTCTAAACATCCATAAGCGTGCCAGGTTTTGTGTGGACAAAAGTTTTCAGTTCCTCTGGGTAAATCCCAAGGAGCACAATTGCTGGATTGTATGGTAAGAATTTGTTTAGTTTTGTAGGAAACCACCAAAGAATCTTCCAAAGAGGTTATACCATGAAACTTGTATTTTCTTTTTTTTTTTTAATATGTTTTCATGGTTTATTTATTTATTTTGAGAGAGAGAGAGAGAGAGAGAGAGAGCGCACAAGCAGGGGAAGGGCAGAGAGAGCAAGAGAGAGGGAATCTCAAGCAGGTTCCGTGCGCTGTCAGCGCAGAGCCTGACGCAGGGCTCGAACCCACAAACTGTGAGATCATGACCTGAGCCGAAATCAAGAGTTGGACGCTTAACTGACAGAGCCACCCAGGTGTCCCATAAACTTATTATTTTCAAAGGTCATTATACTTGTTACCATATTTCAGAGCCATCCTTTGCTGATTGGATATGTTTAAGTGAACAAACATCTCTATGTGTTTCATAAATTATTTCATTTCTTCTGCCTTATAGCATCCTTTAAACATACAAGACCTAACTAACTCTCTCAGAAAGCAGCTTACCGAGAATAGTCACTCAACAGCAATTAGGTAAAAAGGAAAAGAAAAGAAAAGAAAAGAAAAGAAAAGAAAAGAAAAGAAAAGAAAAGAAAAGAAAAGAAAAGAAAAGAAAGAAAAGAAAAGAAAAGAAAAGAAAAGAAAAGAAAAGAAAAAAAGAATCTATAAAAGAATAAATAAGAAAGCTGCATTTCCTTTATTGACGACCAAATATAAAATAAATAGCCAACCACATTGTGTTGTATAAACTTCATTATTACAGCATGAAAGTTTCAGATGCCTCTTTATAGCTTCTGTTTTGAATCTCTCATGATCATGATTCTGTGGTTACAGACTGGCCACCGCACTGCAGCTCCTGTCAGACAACCATTGTGTACAGATGTGGTGTTTACACACAACTGGACTCAGGGGCACCTGGGTGGCTCAGTCAGTTAGGCATCCAACCCTTGATCTCAGCTCAGGTCTGGATCTCAGGGAATGTGAGTTCAAGCCCCACGTTGGGCTCTGTGCTAAGTGTGAAGCCTGCTTAAAAAAAAATAGAAGAAAAGAAAGGAACAATGGCACTTAGCCTCGGAAGGGTTAAGGAAGTCAAGTCACTCAAAAGTGGAGGAGGAAAAGGCACAAAGGAATCCTGTTAGGGTCTGTTGAAGATTAACAGACCACCACACAAAAGCCCCAAAGCATCCTTCAACCTTCTAAAAAAAAAGTACTAAAAATGTTACCATGGGAACGACCAATTAAATACACCAATAAAAGAGGACAACTATCTATACCTCAACCAAACTACACAAGCAATTTTTAAAAAAGCACCATAAATCAATCAAATTTTAAATGTAGCCAGAAAAGTTGAGGGTGGGGGAAGGAACAGGAGAGAAAAGAAAAGAAAAACCCTTAGCCCAGGATAGTTAAAACGACAGTAAAGTAGCACAAACACAGTCAGCAATAGGGCCCAAGGTTGAAAATAACATCTACATTGTTAATACAAGTTCACTTTGTATTTGCTGGTGTTAAACAGCCATTTATGATTTTATACTAAAATTGTGGGTCTACATTAGTGAAATTAGAGTCTAGGAACTATTTGTAGTCCCTACCGATTGACTGTTTCTGTGGGAAGTAAATCACATAAATTCGTGGACATACCACAGTGCTCTCTTTAGGCTCAGCGATGCTGTCTGATGGACCCAGAGCTTCTGGTAGATGTCAGGGACAATTCCAGTGCTCCCTAACCTCAGAGAAAATATGCTGGGCACCTGACGTGACCTTGACTGGAAACTATCCATAAGCCAAGCTATCCATAGGCCAAGAAAGTAAATTCTCTTGACCCAAAGTATTTTGGGTGCCAAACGTATCTTAAGTCATGGAATCATGGGCCATGAAGAGAAATTGTTTAGAGAGGACTAAGGGGGAAAATAGATGAGGCTATTGCTTGTACGATTGACTGATTTAAGGAAAATCCTTATAGAAAGTTTCCTCTTGCCTCTTCCATGCTTTGTAACTGCTCTGTCTTTAAAGATTATTCATAGAATTAATTAAATACATGCATATGACTTCCAAATTAAATTTGAGAACAGAGATGCTTACAGAGAACAGTAACTGTCAAGCATCTCTGGAGAGGCACATCTACTGTGAGAATTTGGGAAATACTTCCTCGCAGACAGACAGCTCTCACACTTCTTAAAGTAGAGCTCTGACACATCAGGGACACCTGGGAACAGCTGGATCTAGCACAGGAGAATCCAGTCCTCCTTTGCTTCCAGGGGACTCAGTATGATCAGCCCATGAGAGAGGAGGTCAGTTTATGTTTGTTTTAATTGGGTGACTATTGTATACTAGGAATTGTAAGTGAAGATTCTCAGTGGCACTGGTTTCTGGATTTCACACAGGATTTGGTTGTACCATTGTCACATCATCTGGAATCTTAGGAAAGTGTGATTTAGTCGTTTCTCTCTCTCTCTCTCTCTCTCTCTCTCTCTCTTCCTCTCTCCCTCCAGACTCTCCACTTGTACTTGGAGATAATGCAAAATTATAGTATTTAATGATGAAAATTTGTTTTGTGTTTTAGGTCCAGGGCAAGATTTTAGAGTACAAGAATTGTTCCAGTTCCCTATTGTGCTTGGAATAAAATGTCATATATTAGTGACATTGTTGTTGGCCATTTCTGTGTTCCCTTCATCTCCAGGGCAATGGAGATTTGCTCGGCTGTCTGGACTGAGCCACAGTTGAGGGAGAGACTTGATGTACCTATTACTGTTTCTGTGGAGATACCAAAGTAATTGGGTCTTAACTATTTATTTGTTAGCAACCTGCGGTTCTCAAACAGATGTTATTCTAAGGTCTTCAAGCTTGCCATGTTTGTGGTATAAGGCAAAACCATTCTCTGAAAGGGTGGAGTCCACCTCGTTCTTTGTGTTTACTCATTGTGGGATTGGAAACATTACTGGGGCCCCGTTCAATTAAAAATAATGGAAAACCTCACTTAGTTAGAAGGGCAGTAAGCATGGTTCAGGAACGGATGGAAGAACTTGCTGGGCTATTTTAGCTACAGTTCAAATTTCAGAATCAAATCTAAATTCTTTGGTGTTTTAGCTGCCTTGCCACTGACAAAATGATGTTTACTGCTTCTAAAAGGCTTTAAATTTTAAGAAGTATCCTAAGATCAGATGTCTATTACATGATTATATTTTGATGATTGAGGTGGAAGTGAATCAGAAGCATATGATGAATTGTGAATTTCTAAATTATGGTAGAATCTGTGCAAAGAAACCCACATTTTATTTAACTGGGCAACCTAATAATGTTCAAAAAATTCTGAATTCTAAACTTGGTGTAAGTCAGCCTATGGAATAATTCAGGGAATGATTCACAATGTGAACTCTTTTCCAAAGTAGAAAGTACAGCAATCCAGATGCATCTAAAATAAAAGTAAATGGTGCAAAAGTATTATTTTTGCTGATGAGAAGATGAGACGCAATGAACTTAAGCATCATTTTGGACTAAATACACACCTTCAAGAACCCAGGCAGTGGTCAGGCAAATTGCTTTCACATCTCTGTTCACTAGCACACCTAGAAAGGTCTACTCTGCTGCCATATTCTGGGCATATGGGATCCAAGTGGACATATGTGTGCATCAAAAATTCCTACTAATCTTCCAGTAAAACTATAAACAATGTGGAATAACGGGACAATTATATCAACTTTGTTTCAGTTACAGCATTGATTTTCTATCACCAGAGAGTCAAACAATGAAAACATGTCTTTCCGCACAGGTCTCTTACCCTTAACATTATAAACTCCATCACAGATACTTTCACGCTACCCATCCTTTCTTTGTTTTTCCTTCTCCCTTATTCCCGCGAGCAATAGTAGAGAATAGGACTGATGCAAAACAATGTCAGGACTGTGAAACCCAAAGTAGAGCTTTTGTTCCTTTTCTGTAATATCTACAGTACCCACCCAGTGCCATGACTGGCACTTAGGAAGTATGTGGGGGATGGACCTGGCGCGGGCAAACAGACTGATGAACTCCTTGAATGTAGTCAGAAGGTGGTGCCTATGACTTACTAAATTCTCTTGCTCCAACTAATTGTGTATCCATAGATTGTCTCTTTAGTCAGGGCCTTCATTCTATATCTATAGTAGTTTAGTTGCTACTGTGGGTAGGATATGCCAGTGACCCTCTGGAGTCAATTTCTGCCCTGTGCCCGTGTTACTTCATTGTCTTGGGTAACAGCTTTGAGGAGGTGGGGTTCCTCATTAACATGTAAAATGTATTAATCTCATTTATTCTTATTTTGTAAGAACCCCATTAGTTAATATAAATGGAGTATAAGAGATTCTGCTATTAATTAAAGAACTAAAGACTGAAAATAAGAGGACAGACTGAATAAATCATGGTACAGTAGTTGCCATATTTTGTTTCCATTAAAAAGCACACTTCTGTAAGCTCTGATATGTAACTATCTTCAAAAAATAAATGAAAAGATTAAGGTGCAGAACAATGTATATAATATGTTCACCTCTGTAATTTTAAAAATAAGATATCTGCAAGTATGTCTATATAAACACACACACACACACACACACACACACACACACACACACGCATAAACTATCTCTACATGGAGATCCAATAAGAAACTTATAAAACTGATAGCCTGTGAGTTGCAGGGGGAAATGGAAACTGTAAGTAGGGGGAAGAGGGGCACATTGTCTACCATATATGCCCCTTTTAATGATTTGATTGTACCAAGTACATATTTTACTTTTTTAAAGAACAAATGTCTTTGAAAATTGTAAATGATGTACAACTTTATTTCAGTACGTTTGAAAATACATTGGAATGAATAATTTTCTAGGAAAATAAAATTTACAAATTTGTCTGAAGATGATGTAGAAGGCTGATGTCAATAAACCAATCTAGAAAAAAGTAAAATGTTATCAAAAAGCACCAGGCCCAGGTACTTTTGCATAAGCTACACCAACCTTCAGGGACTCATAATTCCTATATGATATATATATATATATATATATATATATATATATATATATATTTAATTCCAGAGCACAGATGATGGTAGGAAGCCAGTCTACTCAACTTCATATGGCCAGCATGGCTCTAATAACAAAATAGACAAAAACAGCGTAAGAAAGTAAATAAAAGCTCATAGGTCAGTTTTATGAGCACAGAAGAAAAACATTCTAAATGAAAAATTAGCCACACTTACCTATTGGCATATTTTAAAAAAATACTAAAGAATGCATCATCACCCAAATTAGAGTTTACGAAGAAATGTCAAGAGGGTTCAATAGTAGGTAGAAATCAATGACTGTAATTCACAGATGAAAGGGAAATTTGTTACTTTATTTTTTTTGCATTTTATTTTTTTTTCCAAATTTTTATTTAAATTATTTTTTAATTACTAATATTAGTAATCTTGGTTTCAGAAGTAGAATTCAGTAATTCATCACTTACATATAACACCTAGAGTTCATCATAACGAGTGCTCTTCTTAATACCCATCACCCACCTAGCCCATCCCTCACCCACCGCTCTCCATCAACCCTTAGTTTGTTCTCTGTAGTTAAGAGTCTCTTATGGTTTGTTTCCCTCCATCTTTTTTCCCCCCTTCCCATAAGTTCATCTGTTTTGTTTCCTAAATTCTGCATATGAGTGAAATCATATGGCATTTATCTTTCTCTGACTGACTTATTTTGCTTAGTGTAATATATTTTAGCTCTATCCATGTCATTCAGATAGCGAGAGTTCCTCTTTTTGATGGCTGAGTAATATTCCATTGTATTTGTATACCACTTCTTCTTTATCCATTCATCAGCTGATGGACACTTGGGCTCTTTGGCTGTTGTTGATAATGCTGCTATAAACATTGGGGTGCATGTACTCCTTTGAATCTGTATTTTTTTATCCTTTGTGTAAATACCTAGTACCACAATGCTGGATCATAGGGTTTGAAGACCCTCCATACTTTTCTGCAGAGTGGCTGCACCAGTTTGCATTTCCACCAACAGTGCAAAAGTATTCCCCTTTCTCTGCATCCTCACCAACATCTATTGTTTCTTGTGTTGTTAATGTTAGCCATTCTGACAGCTGTGAGGTGGTATCTCATCATGGTTTTGATTTGTATTTCCCTGATGATGAGTGATGTTGGGCATCTTTTCATGTTATTTGCAAAGGACATACCAGATAAAGGGGTTAGTATCCAAAATTTATTAAGAACTTTTCAAAGGCAACACCCAAAAAACCACAAATAATCCGGTTAAGAAATGTGCAGAAGACATGAATAGACACTTTTCCAAAGAAGACATCCAGATGACTAACAGACACATGAAAAAATTGTTACTTTGATAAATGCCCAAAAGCAGTTACTGAAGTTCAATACGTATTAAAGAAATTTTTTTTAAATTTTTTTGGAAAACAGAATATACTGAGACTGCTAGTAAAAAATGAGAAATCCTCGGGGTGCCTGGGGGGCTCAGTCGGTTGAACATCCAACTTGGCTCAAGTCATGATCTCACGGTTTGTGGGTTCAAGCCCCACGTCGGACCCTGTGCTGACAACTCAGAGCCTGCAGCCTGCTTTGGATTCTGTGTCTCCCTCTCTCTCTGTCCCTCCCCCGCTCACACTCTGTCTCTCAAAAATAAACATTAAAAAAAATGAGAAAACTTTGAATTATCCCATCAAATTCTGGAATAATCTATGATGAACAAGCAGAAACATTGATGGGAACTTGTAGCTGTTGAGAAACTGTACAGGGGACCTGTGAAGTGCTTCTGTCCACTGTGCAGAAGTGGGCAGTGTGTGTGGGTGGCAGGAGGGGACAGGAAACACAAGACCAGGAGAGGAGGGCTCTGGTGGCGTCACCTTGGCCAGTGTGTGTTTGTAAATCCACATCCTGCTTCTTCTCTTTTCTCTTCTCTCCTCTTCCTTCCTACTTTCCCTTCCCCTCCCTGCAGAGCGTTAGTTCAAGAGATGTTAAAATGTTTTTAGGAGAAAAGTTTCCTCGGGTTAAATGCATTTGAGAACCATGCTAAATTCTCTTCATTAGACATTCATAAAACACAGTGGTATATAAAAGATTCTTGAAGATACGTAATAAGCAACTCTTCCTGCTTTTTTAGAAACCAGCATTTCACTGCACGACCTGATCATGGAATACTTTCTTGTCCTTGTTGTTCCTCAGTATTTCTTATGACTGCAGAGCCTTGCTCCACGGAATGCGAGTTTGGGAAACATTGCCTAAGACATAGAACATTTTTGTTAATAAGCTACATGGAGGATTCCCAAAAACCAAACCACAGAGTTCCTTAGTGTTCCAATCTCCACTGCATTCACGCATGCTTCTCCTCAACGAGGGGCTTCGGTCATTGTGTCCCCACGTGCCACCATCAGGACCTTCCTGCCTCTGAAGTTCTCACTTGTATTCAAGTCCTAAAACTCTAAGTGGAGGCTCACCTCCTCTGTCTCCAGTCTTGTTTTTCAAGTCTTAGGAGTGTTAGTAGTCATGCAAGTCTCATGTGTCATATGACATCTCCTCTAAGATTTCTTACAGCATGGCTCACAAACCACCTGACTCACTGATAAAAAGGCAGTTTGCTGGAATACAGCAACAAACTAGACTCTGGAAAACATCAACCCCCAGCCTCAAGGCCTTCTGCTTACCCCTCCTGACTCTCTGAATCCCTTGGACATCCTCACTGGCTTCCCTCAAGATTTCTGGGCCAACAGTCCCACCCTAAGATTTTGTTCCTTTACTTAAATGTTTCTGTATCTGTGCACCCTCACTTATTTCCTTCCTCAAGGTTCATCTCTCTAGCCTAACCTAATCCCATCCCCTTCTATCAGCAGTGAGGCCGGGACTGATCTTTTGATTAACCCCATTTGACATGTTTTCAGAATGTTTCACTCCCTTAGGACAAACTGCCATCTTTCCTACCTACAACGCACAGGCACGCACATGCACATGCATGCACACTCACCCAATCCCAGCGAACCAACAAAAACCCATCTCCTGTGTGGCATGCCTCTTCTCCCATTCGCAGAAAAGTTCTTCAAAACAGAAGAAAATATTCACTGCTTTAAAAAGACCTATACATTCGTAGAAAACAAAATGGAAAAATCGGAAAACTTAAAGAAGAAAAAAGAATCACTGAATTCATACCCAAGTATCTATTATTTTGTTTGTGCCATTATTTTGCTGAGATCATAGTGTATTTTATGACTTTTAAACATAACATTGTATCTTTGAAAAACGATCACATTATTTTAATGCTTGTGAAATAGTCCATTAAATGGGTGTAACATAACAATTCTTCCTTTGTTGAACGTGTAATTTGTTCCCAATTTCTTACCAGTATAAATAATTCTGTAATTTACCTTGAGCATAAGTCTTTGTTTGCATCTACAATCATTTCCTGTGACATTTTCCTAGAAGTGGAATTCAGGGACAGAACATGAACTTATTTAAAGTTCTTCCATGCTGCCAAAATATGTTTCAAAATGTGGGTGCTAACTGATCATTTAAATCCGTTTATTGAGTATCCATTGCACAGTAGTTGAATATTCTGATTCTTTAAAAAAAGTAAGAGTGCTAGCTTGAAAATTTTTGTCACTATTACAATTGCGACTACCATTAAAACTCTGGCTATTATATCTTCTAATTAGTCTTTTCTAATCTATAAAAAAATTCTAAATTTGAAGCTAATGATGCGATTTTATGGAAATTCCATGGATGACCATGTGCAGCCTTCTTACTTGCTTTGGGAAACTTATAGCCACAGCAATACTTTTAGAAAGTGTATCTAAATTTAAAACATGACTTAGAACATATAGTAATATAAAATAGTTTACTATTCTATATAATATTATACAATTATAGTTATTTTTCCTTTACCCTTTTATTTATTTTTAAATTATTTTATCTTGCTCTATCATATATAACTTTGTAAGCCATATTAGTCTAATTTTTGAATCAAATGGAACATAAATATCAAATTTGGGGTATTGCATATTCAGCCTTTTACTAAATTCTTTTGTCTCTACTAGCTCTTTGTCATATAGGGTAGCACTCTTTTCTTGATTCCAATACCCCTGATCTTCTCAATAGCTGCTCCTCACAGAAGCTGTGTTTAAAGTGCTTTGTTAATGACCAAAAATGGGATTTTTCATATTAATCTGTACGTTCTTTCAGGGTTTTGTTGTTGTTTGATTAAACCTTCAATCTATTCAGGATATATTTCAGCTCGAAGTGTAAGAGAATAAGCTTGTTTCTATTTCTTGCAAAAATTATCCATTTTACCCACATGATTATTAACTTATTCAGCTCTTTTTCATTGATTGGCAATCCTTCCTGTAATTTATACTGAGGTCACAGATATACATATATGCTATTATAATCAATTAAAATTCTTCCAATGGAAATCTCACCACTTTATTCTTTAAAAACTAGCAACAGCAATTATTTTTGCCTCATTATTATTCAAGTTTAACTTTAGATTCAATTGATATCTATACTTTCAAACAGAATGTATACACTTACAAAGAAAGTGTCCAGTATCTTACTGGGTCTGCTGTGATATTCCATTTGCAAGTTTGAAGGGTAGCATTAAACCAGTGTTTTTCAAACTTCAGTCATTATCTTCTTTCTTGTTACTATATCTATGAACTATTACTTAGTTAATATCTCACTAATCCATGTAAACAGATGAGTAAGCCAAGAGAGGAAAAAGAAGAAAGGAGCGGGAGAGAAGGAATTTGGGTACAAGGGCTTAGCCAGATCTTCCAGAACTTCTCCTTCTACTGGTGACAAACTAAGTTTCCTTTGTTGATTTAAAATTTCTAGCACCTGTCATCATGACTCATCACTGTTGACTAGCTGTCCTTGAGCCCAGGGCGAGCTCCTAAAGCAGCCATCTCTGACTCCCCTGCCTCTCAGGTTAGAGCAGCTGAAGCCAGAGTTTGCCATAAGCCATTCCGTACAGCACTTCTTGAATTGTGTTAGATGTTTGCTCGGTGATTTACTGAATCAGATGTTACTGACCTTTGAGACTTTATGCATTTATATGTTAGCTTCATATTAATGCTAAAAGAAAGAATGCTTTGGCTATAGATCTTCTGTGTTGCCTTTAAACTCATGTTGCATACATAGCCGTGAAGGGAAGAAGGACAAGTTGGTGTCTAGGAGAGGAGTTGCTCATTCAGAATCAATCCATTTCAACCAGAGTAGAAAAATTCTTTGGAATTTTGTCTGATCCCCTTTGACTTAAAATTGTGATAGTAGCAAAGTAAACAGAGGTGACATTCATTTCTTTACTGTCTAATACTGTAGAGAATAAAGTATTTAAGATCCCTTGCAAAGTTATAGAAGTAACTTTTCTTTAATTCCACAATTAGTCCCTCTTATAAGTTTGTTTTTAAAGTTTTCTTGTTTATTTTGAGAGAGCTAGAGAGAGAGAGAGAAAGAGAGAGAGAGAGAGGCAGAGAGAGAATCCCAAGAAGGTTCCGTATTGTCAGTGGAGAGACTGATGCGGGACTCAAATTCACAAACCATGTGATCGTGACCTGAGCTGAAGTCGAAGGTTTAACTGACTGAGTCACCCAGGCACCCCAGTCCGCTTTTTCTTTTTAAATGTTTTTAAGTTTATTTATTTTGACAGGGGGAGAGAGAGAGAGAGAGAGAGACAGACAGAGCGAGCATAAATGGGGGAGGGGCGGGGGGGGGGGAGAGAGAATCCCAAGCAGGCTCCACTCTGTCAGCGTGGAGTCTGATGTGGGGCTTGAACCCACAAACCATGGGTTCATGACCTGAGCCTAAGCCCAGAATTGGACACTTAACCGACTGAGCCACCCAGGTGTCTCCACCCCCAGTCCTCTTATAAGTTTACTCAGATCTGTATCCGTATTTAATTGCATTTAAGTTATTTAACCTGTCCATTAAGTTTTTCATTTAACTCACTGGAATTTTTATTTTATTTCATCTTAGAGTCTAGAAATTCTATTTTTTTCTAAAACTGCCAGTTCTTTTCTCATAGTGTCATATTTTTTCTTCATATTTCTGAATAGTTTCAAACCCGACTTCTTTTGTGGTCTCTTACTTATCCTGAATTCTGGTGGTGTGGATTCTGATCTTCCTCTATACTTTGTTCATGGTCTCCTCTTTATGGAAGACTGCTTCCTTATGGAGTTTGTGACATTTTGTTAATGAATGTGTCTTCTGTGAGTGAGTGAATGTGAGTGTGTGTGTGTGTGTGTGTGTGTGTGTGTGTGTGTGCAATACAGGTGGAAATAGTGTTAGAGAATTTTTTGTATGTGTTGCATCAAGGCATTCAAAAGTAGCACTTATTCGGGATGAGTTTTTACAACAGTTGCTAAATTACATAGGAAATGAAAATTTGAACTTCACATCTATATTAGTTTACTAGAGCTGTCATAACACATTATCACAAACAGAGTAACTTAAAGCAACAATAATTTATTCTGTCACAGTTCTGGAGACCAGAAAGTCAAAAATCAACATCTAGGCAGGGCCATGCTCCCACCAAAGGCTCTAGGGAGGGATCCATCCCTGCCTCTTCCTAGCTTCTGGTGGTTGCCGGCCATCTGCGGTGTTCTTTGTGGATCCCTCCAGTCTGGGTCACTTCAGTCTCTGCCTCTATTGTCACACGTGTGTCCTTCTTCTTTATATGAGAGCACGACCAATTGGATTTAGGGTCCATTTTTATTCAGAATGATTTCATCTTTGCTTGATTACAGGTGCAAAGATTTCATCCTTGCTTGATTACCTATTGCCAAATAGGTTCATGTTCACAGGTGCCTAGGTTTGGGATTTCACCCTATCTTTTGGGGAGAGGCACAATTCACCCCATAATAACACTCATGCAGGCAATATCATGTTTGGCAAAGATAAGTCTCTCTGATTCTCTGGGTCAGCGGGCAGGATTTTTCCAGCATCCATCAAATTTATTTCATTTCAGTCACTCTCAGCTAAATTCCAAATTACTAACCCTTTGCTCAGGAATGGGCAAGAAAAAATTCATCGTATTATTCTAGTACCTCAATGGGGAACATCAGTGAAATCTTAGAGACCTCATCCTTGTAGAAAGGTGCTTAAACAGGATCTATGTCCTGGCAGTGCCTCTTACAAACTGGTTCTCAGAAATGAGTCAATTTTAGGGGCGCCTGGGTGGTTCAGTCAGTTAAGTGTCTAACTCTTGATTTCAGCTCAAGTCATGATCTCACAGTGGTGAGCCCACTGTGGGGCTCCACACTGAGCATGGTGACTCTTGGGATTCTCTCTTTCCCTCTCTCTCTTTCTCTCTCTCTGTTCCTCCACCCTTCCCCTGCTCACGCACACACACACTCTCGCAATATAAATAAATAAACATTAAAAAAGAGAGAGAGAGAAAGGACTCAATTTCAGTTGGTTTGTCCTAGGCAGTTAAGACCTTACTTGAGTGAAATAATCTGAAATATCACTGAAATTACAAAGCGTACAGGGGCTTACCCCAATAAAACCTGCAATCTTGCATAATATGTTCATTATGAAAGGGACCATTCCTTCTGGCAACATTGTTAGAACTTAGAAGAAAAATATTAAAATTAAAGGATCGCATGCAAGAAAAATAAAACTATTTTAAGTGAGTTTAAATCTATGTTTTCAGCTGTGGCCACGTCTAGAAACTGTATAATTAAAGAAGTTGTCTATAATGAAGAAAATGAAAGGTGAATTTGGTTAATTGCATGTGGCTAAAATAGATATCAGTTAAAGAAAAACGATTTTTAGAAGTTGGTGGTAACAAATAAATTGATGAATGAGGCTCTGAGAATGTCAGTATATTACAAACGTTAAATATTTTAGAAAGGTCTTTGAATTTCTGACAGCCAAAACTGATTTTTCTTTAAACAGTCACTGCTGGGGTCAGCTTGTGTTTTGAGAGAGGGCAAGAATGGGCAAGCCAGCTGCTGGATATCACTAGTATCCGCTTTGCCCAGAAAATAAAAATCACATTCTAACATTTTTATCTTAGATACCCACAAGCACAGGAAAATTATTGCAAAATGACACTGTATCTATACGAGATAAAAGAAGCAGAATTGTTAGCAAATCTATTATTTCAAGCTTAACACTTAGCTCGTGGGAAAGACAGCAACTGAACAGCAGTTGAATGCTAGGAAATTCTGGAAAAGGCATATGGTGTTGTGTCAAATGCTAAAGAACTGAAGATTCCATTCTTGCAGATAAATCAGGATGCCAGAAAAGCAGCCTCTTTATATTTAAGTAGATTCCATGTCAAATGGGAGGAAATGTCTAGCTGACTAGACAAGATGAAGACTTCTCTGTGGAGAAGCTCAGGGAGACCCACTTCCAGAGATCCCTCCCAGGGTAAGGACACTTGAGGAAAAGAACCGGGACACGCTTCTATTCCAGGCGGTTCTGTCAAAATGTAACGGAAAGCCACGGGCCCAGAAAGCTGCCCTGCGATGTGTAACAACAGCAAAAGCATCCAGTCGCGTACATTCCTGCAGTCACCGTTTAACCATTTAAGCCTGGGGGTGTGCACAGTTTGTAGAGAAAAAGGCAGGAAGGAAATGTACCAGCTGTTGATAAAAGAACTGGTTCAGCAAAAAGCCCCGTGCTGGAGCAGCTGGCGGTCGAGACAGCAGGGACACCAGCTCAACCAGGAGCAAAAATGAAGAGCTCAGACAATGGAGTCAGACTGTGTGAAACCCCAGCTTCTCCTTGTGACGCTTTCGGTGATGGATACAGTCAATCAACAACGAGTCAATAGGCAACATGTATCTATCACCTACTACGTGCAAGGCCTTATTCTAAGTTTATTGCATTAAATTATCACAACAAGCCAAGTGGGAAATGAAGGAATCCAGGGTTCCTTTCCAGGAAGCCTGGCTCCAGACCCCAAGGCTTCACCTCTTTGCCATATGACCCTCATGTAACCACTAAGAAAGAAGCTGGGAGGCCTGTATGACCTTGGGCACGTCCCTACACCTCTCTGTGCCTTATTTTAAAATGGGAATGGATAGTAATAGCATTTATTTCATAGAACTGCTTTAAGTTTCTCTCTCTCTCTCTTTTTTTTAATGTTTATTCTTGAGAGAAAGTGAGCGCATGAGAAAGAGTGGGGAAGGGGCAGAGAGAGAGGGAGAGAGAGAATCCCAAGCAGTCCCCACACTGTCAGCACAGAGCAGAATTCAGGGCTCAAACTCACGACCCCATGAGGTGATGACCTGAGCTGAGGTTAAGAGTCAGATGCTTACTCTGACTGAGCCACCCGGGTGCCCCCAAATTGCTTTAAGTTTCAAACACAATCATGTTCACAGACTCCTAGCATGACTTCTGACACCCGGTAATCCACCAAAAGATAATAAATATGCTTTTCTCAATAACTACATTACTCAGCTCTCCCAGACTCTTATGCAGCCCAGATTTCTTTGGGCTCCTCAGTTTGTAATTACTGATAAGATCATGTGAACCATAATTATGAAATCTTGCAGGCCTATTTCTCCACTTACTCTGCTCCTTATCTAAAGCCCCCATCCCCCATCCTTTCTTCTCTCCCTCCCTGGACTCCTCATTGCCTCCAGTGTTCTTGGGAGCCTCTCGCATATACTCACCAACAGACCCTTGATGTTTTCCACCTGGTCCCATTGGCAATGCCCAGTGCCTACCAAGCCACTTGAGGGCAGCCCCTTGCTCTGTCCTTGAAGCCCTTGTCTCTGTGGATGAGACTGTGGTCCTTGGTGTTAGCTCCCAGGGCTCACAAAGCTACAGACTAGTAAAGGCCATTACAAAAAGAATCTGTGTTTTTCTATTTAAGCCTCACTGTGTCACTTCGACTCTTAGTCACATCTAACCATTGGTATAAAAAAAATCTCCCTCAGGCTCTGTCCACAGTGTCTCTCCGTGGGGCTTAGGCCAAGTCCATGTCACTGGCCTGGGGAACAGACACCATCTGCTAGGCTGAGACCTTGGCTGAACAAGTGAGGGGATTGCCAAAGGCTGCCCCAAACCAGTGAATCTCAACTAGGATTACCAGATGACCCCACTTGCCTGTGTTTGATCGTCCCACTGTCCTCTCCTAGGACAGTTGGTCACCCTCGTTTAAAAACTTCCAAAACATTTTGGGCAGCATCACTGAAATGGTCCACCAGCATGGGGGATGTGTGAGGGGAGAGCATCCGGCGTGCTGAATGCAAGATCACAGACAACATGAACACCGCTTCCTGGGACATGTGCCCTGGTTTATTCCCTACCAAAATGTTTGTTGTGGTGCAGACATGTGCTTTGTCTCAAGTTGCTGTGTTAGAGAATTAAGACTATTCCATCTGGTTCAGACGAGTTAAGATTATTTGAAAGGTCCTTTCTCAAATCGCACCCTCCTCCCCCCCCCCCCTTCATTCCTGTTTCTATCTATTTTCTGAGAATTTCCAATTCTCAACTTCCTTGAACATTGCCTGGAGAGTCCGCCTTCTGTGTGTGTGGCCCGACAGTGTCCCACACTGCTGTTAATTGGGGGCCTGTGGTTTATTCGCCCTGTATCATTTCAACAGTGTTTCTTTTTTGGCAAGGAAGTCTTTTTACATCCCACACTTCCGATTACATGAGCCTCAGACTGGATACATATAGTCTTCCTGCTCTCTGTTTTCTTTTTCCTTCTTTTATTTTCAGTAAATTTCATGAGAAATCACAATGGCTATGGAAAGACATAAAAATATGCCTTGGTTCGCCCCGAAAGGAACTGTTAAAAAAAACCAACCAAACAAAAAAACCTGAATCCTAATAAGTTTGAGACAGACGTAACAGGCCTGATACTTTTCTCTGGGTTATCCGCTTATCCCACTGGGTATCCTTCAAGCAGCTGGAGATTCACCCATCTAACTGTCCCATCACTCCCAGTCTGCCAACCCCCGAACCCCTCCACCTCTGCCTGCTGCCAGAGTGAGGGTAGGAGGGCTTCCTCCCACTGTTGTGCTCAGGGGTCAGCCCACCGAGCCAGACCTTGCTCCGTGGAAACTCTCCCCATCCTCGGCTCAGGCGGGGCCAGAGGCCAGGGTCCGGCCCTTTGGGCACAAGGTGGTTCGGGGACCCTGGCAAGGGGCACCTCGTGACCTGCAGACTCAACGTTTATTTATTTTTTGGGACAGAGAGAGACAGAGCATGAACGGGGGAGGGGCAGAGAGAGAGGGAGACACAGAATCGGAAACAGGCTCCAGGCTCTGAGCCATCAGCCCAGAGCCCGACGCGGGGCTCGAACTCATGGACCGCGAGATCGTGACCTGGCTGAAGTCGGACGCTTAACCGACTGCGCCACCCAGGCGCCCCTCGTGACCTGCAGACTCAAGACACTCTGCCAGGAGGCGCAGAGTCTGGCCTGGGCCACAGGAAGGACAAGTACCTGACAGTCAGAAGGAGGTCTTGTAATTTAGGACTTGACACTGATGGGAGAGCTGAATTCTTTCTCAGTGGTTTTTTTGATGGGGGAAAAAGAAATTCAAGCTTTAGAAATAGGCCAACCACATAACCTCCACACCCTCCTAGGCCTGAGCCCCAAAGCATAACAGAGCTTTTAATTTCTCATCCACAATCCTTTCCGAGGGACAGATCCTTCAGGAGGGCCCAGGAGGGCAGGTCTGGTCTAATTTAGGAGGCTTACCCCAACAGATGCCCTCCGGGAAGGGGTTTCTCATTCATCTCAGGAAATCTGGTGCCCTTGGGAGGCCGCCACTGAGGATATCACAGTGGGTCTACCCCCTATCCTCCCCCAGAAGGTAAGCTCTCTTCAGCCTGAGGTGGGGAGTGAGGGCTTATGTCCCAGGAGCCCAGCATCTCCATCTGAGCACATCACACCTTCTTCATCTCATTCCAGGTGCTCTGTGAATACAGTTTCTAGCCACCCCCTCTTCTAACCAGATTGCAGCCCTCAATCCCCTTTGTATTCAAATTCTGAGGTTGTCACTCTCCCCAACTGAATTCCTGTCTCCACCTTCCCTGCGACATTCCTAACAACTCTTCTAGCTACAGAAGCACAGAACACTCTCTCCACTCCAGCCTGAGCAGACTACCCCCGGGTTCTAAGTCAGTTCATTCTATTTTGTTTCCCAAGGTGTTCTCTCAATCTAAAATCATCTTTTGGCTGATATTTCTTGCATATTAGTAACCTTTCTGTTCTGATGTCAATCACTGCTTATCACAAGATTTCTAGAATTCATAATGTAAATATCGGTTGAACGTTTGCTTGTTCCACTAAACGTCAGTCATCCTTGGGGTGGGAAGAAAAATGTGGTCTCTCTTCCATTGCTGTATCTTTAGTTCCTTGCACATTTTGTAGAGCATAGTTTTTGTCCAATAGATATTTGTTGGCTGAATTGAAAAAATAAACAAATGATATTATAATTTCACTACAGAAGAAATGACTTTTTAATGGAAACCACATCACACAATTTAAAGACAGTCTACTGATGGATGTACAAGAACGTTTTCTTTTCTGGAGAGCTGCAGATGTTGAAGGAAATAAGTGAGGCAGCCAACATATGGTTATTGGACCCAAGGAGAGGTCAGGCAGGAACTTGCCTGGCACAGGTTTTGTTACAGTGTATATAAAACAGAGACCAATCATAATTTTGGATCTGTAATTAGGCCTTTGATTTAATCTCTATATACTTCATTTCCTTGCTAAGGAAAATGAAAAGTAATAACCTCAACTGTTCTGTTAAGTAGAAACATTTTTTATACCCTTGGAAAGGCAAAGGGGAAACGAAGAACAAATTTGTAGAGGAAGTGCCAATGAATTTCTAAATTGGGAGCTTTGGAGACCACTTTGCTTGAGTTCCACTGGTTTCCTTTTGTTCCTCCAACATAACGAAAGACACTGTTGCCTCAGGACCTTTGCACATGCTATTTCTATGGCCTGGAAAGCTCTTGCCCAGAATTTCTGTCTGACTTGTTTATTTTTCTCAGTCTTTTATTCATGAGGACCTTACCTAACTCTCCTGTGTAAAATAAAGCCTACCCCCCTGCCTCACTCCTATCAGAAACTTTATCCCTCTTACTATTCTTTATATTGTTCCGTGGCATTTATTATCAAATGACATACAAGCTATTTTTTTTCAATTGTCTGTCTTCCCCCACTAGAATATAAGTTCCATGAAGGCAAGAACTTTGTATATTTTACCACTAAGTTCTTCCTTCCTAGAACATTGTTTGGTGCACGCAAGTGCTTGGAACAACCGTGCATCACTCAATAAATACCCCTGGAATTAATATTTAAATGAACTTGAGGTGATTGCAGTTTTCTTGCATAAACTATTAGTTTAGTCCAAATGCTGTTGAAGGTCTTCCAGTAGTGCTCAGAATTGGCTCATGGCAGCTTAGGAGAGCTGACTATGTGCATTTCTGTCCAAATCTACATTCGCCGACCTCAGACTGGTAACTTAAAACTGGCCATTGTGGGAGCATTTACACCACAGAAATAGGCAAATGCTACACATTAAACCATTAAACCTTTTTTCTTTCTTTTTTTTTCTTTTTTTCCTGGAGAATCAACTGTTAAACGTGTTCTGGCATGCCATTGGTCTTACCTAGATATTTGCCGAGAAGATGATTATTTACTGAGATAAAAACAGCATTTTTAAAAAAAATATAGGCACACCTCAGAGCTAATGTGGATTCAGTTCCAGACCACAACAATAAAGTGAATATCACAATAAAGCAAGCCAAATGATTTTTTTGGTTTCCCAGCGCATATGAAAGATGTTTACACTATAATGTAATCTATTAAGGGTGCAATAATAGCATTAAATTTAAAAACACAGTGCACATACCTTTATTATACTTTTTTGCTAAAAGATGCTACCCATTGTCTGAGTTTTCAGTGAGTCTGAATCTCTGATCACAGATCACTATAACAAACATAATAATAGTGGAAAAGTTGGAAATATTGCCAAAATTACCTAATGTGGTACCAAGACACAAAGTGAGCAAACACTGTTGGAAAACGGCACAGAGAAACCTGCTGGATGAAGCTTGGCACACAGCTTCGATTTGTAAAAAACGCAGTATCTGCAAAGCACAAGAAAACAAGGTTTGCCTGTATCCTGAAGTTTTGGGCTAAAATGAGTGTGCTCATTAGACACATTAGCGGCTCAATCCCCCTAAGGAGGAAAGGAGTTTCTTAGAGGACTCAGGGATGAAAAAAACACTTGATAAAATCAGCAACACACAGAAAATTGAGATCTAAGGAAAACTGAATCTAAATAACTTTGGGGGCACCTGGGTGTCTCAGTCAGTTGAGTGACCGACTCTTGATTTCAGCTCAGGTCATGATCCCAGGATCCTGGGATTGAGCCCCACATTGGGCTCCATGCTGGGCATTGAGCCTGCTTGGGATTCTCTCTCTCTCTCTCTCTCTCTCTCTCTCTGTCCCTGCCCCACTTGCTTGCTCTCTTTTTCTAAAATAAAAAATAAGTCCATAAATAAGTAACTTGGAAAAATAGTAACATGGATTCAAATTATAGAAAATCATTGAATGCAAGCTATGAAAAACTGTGTATTATGCAAGAATATTCTATGTAAAGGATTTGAAATGACATCTAAGAACACAAGAAGGCAGGGGGGCTCAGGGGCTCAGTCAGTTGGGTGTCCGAGTTCTGCTCAGGTCATGATATCACAGCTCATGAGTTCGAGCCCCACATCGGGCTCTGTGCTGATGGCTCAGAGCCTGGAGCCTGCTTCTGCTTCTGTGTCTCCCTCTCTCTCTGCCCCTAACCCACTTGCATTCTGTCTCTGTCTCTCTAAAAAATAAATAAACATTAAAAAAAAATTTAAAAAAAAATAACACAAGAAGGCACTGGAAGTATCTGAGGCTCAGAAGCTCAGCTTATCCCTACAGCCTCTGCCCAGGGCCACATACAGGGTTTTCTATGAATAATGAAACAAATTGGAAGTCTTAGATACAAATCAGACTTTCTCTTTTCACTTGCAAGCCAAATCTGTCCATGCTTCTCCCTATTTGACAGAAAATTATCCCCTCCTTAGAGATGGAATCACGGGAAGGCTTCTCACGTTCTCTCCCTCACCAAATTTTCACCTCTCTGCACTGACCTCATACACCTTTATATCCCAACCATTCAAGATGCTCCTGCTGTCTCAGTAAGCCCTATGGTAAAGAGCCCCAGCTCAGAGCTGGACTCCCCGACAGATTCCAGCCTGTCCTTCGGAGCTGCGAGTCTGCTCCATATGTTGCTTTCTTGCCAAACCCCAGAGGAGCATCTTGTGACTCTGTTAATATGACACTTGTTGTATTTCCCAGTTCTGCCTGAGTGTACATCTCTTCAACTAGCACACTCATTCTCCAAGACCCATCTCAACAGATGGGGTGCCTGGATGGCTCAGTTGGTTGAGTGTCCAACTCTTGATTTTGGCTCAGGTCATGATCCCAGGGTCGTGGGATTGAGCTCTGCATTAGACTCCATGCTGAGCATGAAGCTTGCTTAAGATTCTCTCTGTCCCTCTCCCCAGCTCACTCTCTCTCATATATATATATATATATATATATATATATATATATATATATGTGTGTGTGTGTATGTGTATTATATATATATATATATATATATATATATATATATATATATATATATATATAAAAGACCCATCTCAATGGAATTATTGCCTGACTTTCAGTACTTTGGGGATCAAAGAGGAGTAGGTTTCCCAGTCTCAAAATATTTATGAAGCACATCAGATTACAGCCTTTCTATGGAGGTGTGGATGTTAATGGTGTCATAATCTCTGCTTTGTGCCTATTTCTTTGCATTGTCTCGCTGATCTTAAAATACGTGTGATGGCAGGGCACCTGGGTGGCTCAGTTGGTTAGGTATCCACTTCAGCTTAGGTCATGATCTCATGGTTCGTGGGTTCGAGCCCCTCATAAGGCTGGCTGCTGTCAGCGCAGGCTCTGCTTTGGATCTTCTGTCTCCCTCTCTCTCTGCCACTGCCCTATTCACTCTCTCAGCTTCAAAAATAAATAAGCATAAAAAAATTTTTAAATACATGTGATGGGGCAGATATTTCTATTTTTGTAAGTGAAATCAGTCCCTGATCATAGCTAATTATAAAAATTCAAACAATACAGAAATATACTGAATTCAAGTTGAAAGTTTTCTTTTTCATCTCCTAATTCCACTCCACTTACCACAGGTAATCTCTCTCTCTCTCTCTCTCTCTCTCTTTTTAAATTGAAGTAGAGTGGACACACGATGTTCCCTTTGTTTCAGGTATATAGCGTGATAAGCCTGTATGCTATGTGGTGCTCCCCACAAGTATAGCGACCATCTGGCACCATGCAGTGCTGTTACAGTACCGTTGACTGCATTCCCTATGCCGTGCCTTTCATCCCTGTGGTTTATTCATTCCCTAACTGGAAGCCCATACCCCCGCCCCAGCCCCTTCACCCATTTCCCCATCCCTCCACCACCTTTCCCTCTAGCAACCATCAGTTTGTTCTCTGCACTTATGGGTCTGTTTCACAGGTAATCTCTTAAGAACCAGTTTGGTTCCATTCTGCTAGTTAGTGGGCCTGTGTGTAATTTCATAAACACATTGTTGTCTGTTAATTTGTTGCTTGTTATATAATAGAATCATGTTATATAAATGTATTGTTCTGTGACTTTGGGGTTTGTTTTTACATCATAGTGTACCTTGCCAAAGTTTTGTCAGCACATAGCACAAAGTGTTAAATAATATGTTATACATGGTTTTAGAAAGCCCCTTGTTTTTTTTTTTTTTTAAGTTTATTTATTTTTTAGAGACACAGCGATGCGAGTGGGGGAGGAGCAGGGAGAGAGAGAGAGAGAGAGGGAATCCCAAGCAGGCTCTGTGCTGCAGGGCTTGAACCCACGAAACCGAGAGATCATGACCTGAGCTGAAGCCAAAAGTTGGACGCTTAACCGACTGAGGCACCCAGCTGCCCCTAGAAAGCTCCTTGTTAATGGATATCTTAGCACATGACTTGGGGAACATGTACATGGAGTCTCCAGGGTACGTTTCTGAAAGTGGACTACATTCCCACAGTCAGTGTGCAAGAAAGAGAACACAAGTCCACTCACCCCTGCTCATAAATCATGGATGTTACCAGCTTTTCAAAACAATAGAGTGGGTTTGAGACGAGGCAGTTCAGTCGCTCTGTGTTTGAGGCTAAAAGTCAAATCCCTTAGTTTCAGGGTTGGTGTGTGTGTGTGTGTGTGTGTGTGTGTGTGTGTGTGTGTTTGTAAAAACTTGTGATCCATAATTTCTGTGCAACTATAGTTGTTTTTTCTTTTTGGCATTTGGTAGTTTCTCCTGCTCTTTAGATAGAGAGCGGCTCTTGGAATTCAGCAGGCCAAGGTTATCACGGGGGCTCTGTTGAGTCTGTACCCCGGTGACACAAGCCATGACTGCGGGACCTTCCCTCAGAAGGAGCAGGTGTCCAGGGTGCAGAGGTCATTGGAGAGAGCAGTGCCTCTGAGCTGGCCAAAACAGTCGTGATGGCGGCAGCCAGCTGTCCCCACTAGCCTGGCTATTTAGTCTGGGAGGATGTGAAGGGTAGGCTCAGACACAGAGGCGGCCCTCCGCATTCTTCCAGGCCAACTCATTTATCAGGACTAGGGTTGATTAAGTGTAAAGGGAAGGGTGTCAGGGGCCAGGTGACACGGTGCGTGCCGCCTTTCACCTCCGAGGAGTGAGGGTCAAGTGTCAGCCCTGGACACTCTCCAAGTGCCTTCTCGGGAGGACTCAGGGGCCTTCTTGTTTGGGAACAGAGATCTTTTGTTAACACACACGCACACACACATACACCGCGAGCCGGGCATACAAATGCTTAGGTGGTTTATGAAAGGAGATACAGATGGAGGTGATGTGTAACACGCCTACGGACAGGCAGTAGTGCACACAAGCTGTGTCCCATTCATGCTCTCAGGGGCATGGATTCCCGTGGAGTCCGTGGACTGAGGGAGGCCACAGACACTCCAATCAGAGAACAACAGGACAGAGGATTCAGCCCACAGATGCAGTTGCAAGTCTGGTTTTTAAAATTTTCCAAAGGTGCATTTGCTCATATAATAGAAAGGGCAGTCTTAGAGTGACTTGCTTCATTTTGTTTCCCTCTATGAACAGAGTGTGAGAAATGTACATGCAAGAGACGTGATAATAAAGAGACTTTCTTTTTATTCTTTTTTTCAAAAATGGTTTGTAAATTCCAAATGTATCATTTTTCTGAGGAAAAAAAGATTATGTGTGTTAGTACATGGGTTCTGCCCTGGATTAAGGAAGTCAGGGCATCATTAAGAAGGTGTTTGTTTAAGAACCCAATATCCCTTTATATCTACACTGGTTGTTTAAACTAAACCCATTATCACTTTTTATAAAAGTAGATTGAGTTTCACGACTGTAGGAAAGGGGGACCCCTGCTCTCAACAACTGTCCTGTTACTGACTTGAGGGTGTTTCTATTTCCATTGTGGACTTATACAACGCTAATAAAGGAACTAAAAATTGGCAAGCATCTCCTAAAAAATAACATATATTATACTTAAATTTTTTTTTAATGTTTACTTATTCTTGAGAAAGAGAGACAGAGTGTGAGAAGAGGAGGGGCAGAGAGAGAAGGAGACACAGAATCCAAAGCAGGCTCCAGGCTCCAAGCTGTCAGCACAGAGCCCCATACGGGGCTTGAACTCATGAACTGTGAGATCACAACCTAAGCCAAAGTCAGGTGCTCAATCGACTGAGCCACCTATACTATGCTCTATATTATGCATTTTTAATGTACATTTTATGCATTTAATATACATTTTAACATACACGTGTTGTTTTTCCTTTATTGAGTAGTCATTTACTATGTATAGTCAATGCACAGATCCTAAAAAGTCCAGTTAGATGAATATATATATATATACATATACATATATATATATATATATATATATATATATATGTATATATATGTGTGTGTGTATGTTGTTTTTATTTTTTTTATTTTTTATTTTTTTATATGTTGTTTTTAAACATAGGACCATACTTTATAAACTTTCCTGCAACTTGTTTTTTTTTCTTTTTATAGACTTTATTTTTTTAGAACAGTTTTAGGTTCCCTACAGAGTGAGGAGGAACGGACAGAGATTTCTCAAAGACCCCCGCTCCCACACATGCACAACCCCCCCCCCCCGCCATTATCAACATCACTCCCAGCGTGGTACATTTGTTACAAATGACGAATCTGCACTGATACATCATTATCACCCAAAATCCGTAGCAAATTTTTTCAGAGTGTCCACAGATTGCATGTCATTTATTTAGGCTGCATTGCCACATCACACATCAGTGGCAGAGGGGTGAGCTTCTGGAATTTTTTCCCCCAAAGATTAAGTAGAAGCTAGAAACAAGATCTGGAATTGACAGCTCAAAGGAGCAGGCCATTGAAAGTATTGCTTACTGTCTCAGATGGTAATGCCTTCGTTTGTTTCATTTTGTTTTATTTTTCCCTAAGCCAAATGTACCAAGTACTTTGCTCTGGATTTCTAGGAAGGCCCATTTGTGTGTGTGTGTGTGTGTGTGTGTGTGTGTGTGTTTTCACTAAAAACTTAAGTAAGGAAATGTTTCTAAACACTCTGCTAACAGGAGCTTCTCACCATTCAAGTTGGTTCTGATGTGCCAGGTAGGAGAAACAATCATCTAGAAGCAAAGAAGGAGACAGTGTCCAGATCTCACAAGGTCCCCTGCAGCCACACACCCCCCCCCCCCGCACCGCGTTCTGCTCAGCCCCCATCACATTGTCTTCACTGCTCTCCTTGGCCCACTATTGCCTGTATGTTCTCTGCCCTGTTGCTAGTGTAATCTTTTCAAAACACAAATCCATCAAGTAATTCCTCTGCTTGCTAATAGGATGAAATCCAATTATTCCGTTGCTTATGAGTTACAAATTTCCTGATGAACAGGCTCTTCATGTTGGTACACCTCTGAACGTCCCTTAGGCTGCTGCTTTTGAATCACACCATTGCTGAGCGACCCCAGGCCAGCCTCCTTCTCCGTCCATTTCCATCTCCTCTGGAGAGCTAACTCCTCTTCTTCCTCCTCACTAAAGCCTCCCTCAGCCACTTGGGCAAGGCTAGTTGGCCTCCGTCCAACCTGGGCATCACTGTATTCTTCCCTCTGACCAGAACAGACTACATATTGTGTGCATGTGTGTGCATATCCTGTCTCTTCACTAGAGTGCAAGTTTCCAATGGTAGGCAGTACTCTTTTCTTGTTTTTATAACCCCACTATCTAGCTATCTGCACATGCAGGAGTTCAACAAACCTGTTAGATGAAAGAATAAATAGTAGTATTGCAGAAGTAAGGAAACAGGAAACTGTGGATTAAGTTTTGTTTGTTTGTTTGTTTTAAGCCAGCTGTAGGGGCACCTGGGTGGCTCAGTCAGTTAAACATCCAACTCTTGATTTCAGCGGTTCATGAGTTAGAGCCCCACTTCGGGTTCCGTGCTGACAGTGTGGAGCCTACTTGGAATTCTCTCTCTCCCACTCTCTCTTCCCCTCCACTGCTCACATTCTCTCTCTCTCTCTCTCTCTCTCTCTCTCTCTCTCTCTCTCTCTCAAAATAAATAAATAAACTTAAAAAGTAAATAAACAAACAAATAAGTACATACATCCAAAAAGCCCAGCTGTAGGTTTGGTGATTGTGTCAACAACTGTACATTAAATTCTTCTTACGTGAGATATACCTGGGGCATTAGTTTAACATACGTGTTCCCAGAGCCATTCCTGGAGATGGTGATTCAGGATGTCGGTAGGAGGACTCTGGCTCATGGACGTTTATCATCTATCCAAGGCGGTTCCCACGACTGTGATTCACACACGGGAAGCTCAGAGTGAGAACACCAGGCTGCACCATTAGTGAGGGTGCTGTTTCTCATTCTCCCAAGGAATCTATCACAAACACATGAAGCATATACCTATTAAGTCCTGACCCATCCTGGTGCTCAAAATGGCCTAATCCTTTTGAACAGCTAAGTCCACCAAAGGTCAGTTTTCTTTCACAGAGATGCTTCCCATGTGGGTGAATTGAGAACAGAGTTTGTTTAATCAAATCATATTCTCTTTTCATATCATGAATAGCTCATGTTCTCCTCTCATGTTGTATAAAATCGCTGCATGAATTAAATTCCATGGTTGGCAATATCGTTTCTGTTGAATATCCTTTCTGGAACTCCCCATTCCCAGCACAGCCTCAAAAGAACAGCCCCAAACTAGAATGCAGTGCTCGTCCTTCCTTCCTTCCTTCCTTCCTTCCTTCCTTCCTTCCCTCTTTCCTTCACAGAGAGAGAAAGAGAGCAGCATGTGAGAGCATGAGGGGGCGGAGGTAGGGGCAAAGGGAGAGAGAATCTTAAGCAAGCTCCACACGCAGAACTGAGTCCAACGCGGGGCTCAGTCTCACAATCATGAGATCATGACCTGAGCTCAAGTCAAGAGTCAAACACTTAACTGAGCCACCCAGGCATCCCTTAACAGCTACTTTTGAGCAGCAAAAGAAATCACTCTTAAACTCCACATCTACCTTCCACCATAGTGAAGTGGACTCCTTCATCCTAGCGAGGCTATGGACATTGCTCTGGAGGGCGAACTACAGTGTTTGGTCAGATCGGGGCTGCAGCACCAAGAACAGCCCTGAGACAGTGGAGTCCTGTCCCTGGGAGTCTGATGGGTGGGCCTGTAGTCACCTGTCCCCCATACGTATCTATTAAAATAGCCACCCTGTGTGCAGACTTCCAGTTGCGTGATTTCCACTTAATTATTGCTCAACGACATAGAGGCTTTATCCTTATGGGACTATTAGGGGTCATAGTTCCAGTCCCACCTCTTGTTCATTCATCTATTTAGTTTGATGTATTTAAATGGAATTGTTTCAGGAATTAAAAAAATTAAAAGCAGCTGATCATTTTGCAGAGGAAAAGAAAAGAGTCTTTACTGAACCTACACATAGAAGCCAGTTCTTACAGGAGCCATGAGTGCTGTTCAGACATGATCAGACTGCCCTGGGCTCGCAGAAGTCATGCTGACCAAATGCAAATGCATAACAGACCAGAAGAGAGGGACAGCTGCATCAAAGAGTTTGAAGTGAGGCTGATGGCTTGGCTCTTGTATGAAGTGGGCATTTGGTGTGATTTGAGGGCCAAGGAGGAATTTGAATATTCCATTATTACATGAGCATTACAGTATCATGTAAAGACTGTTGGAAGAGGTAACCCACTCCCATACTTGGTTATATTAGTGTATTAGCTTTGTGAGCTGTCATTTAATCAATAAAGAAAATTCCAAAGAAAGCAGGGATGGCCGTAACATAGATGAATTCTATTAGAGGATTAGATGGGGAACCTCAGGATCTTGGATTATGGTTTGGGTGGAGAGGTGAAGGATAAGGTTGTTCTGGGTAGCCAGAATACAGCCCTCACACTTTGGGTGTCAGACAGAGGTCACGAAAATTGTGGAGGAAGTCTCAATGGCAAAAACCAGGATGGCTTGGTCCACTCAAAACTTATAGCTTTAGTATGATCTGGTTGTTCCATACCTTTAGGAAGAGGTAGTGAAAAGTTCTGAGCAATTAGTATTTCGAAACCTTAGCTGCTCTATGAAATAAACCTTTCACAATAGGAAGTGTTTAAATGGGGAGTAGACAACCCAGTTGGAAATGTTTAAGGAGACTGGTAATGAACAAAATGGCTTCCCAAGATTTTCCACAACTACTTTGCCCTGAAACCTCAAGGTGTTCATTTTTTGGTGCAAGCGAAGACATTATATTTACTCCTAAAATTTCACACTATTCAATTTTGTCACTCTCTGTAATTTATTCAGATGACTCTTAAAAATCTAATTTTGTCGTTGGTTCTATTTTCTGACCCTCCCCATTTGATTTCTTCTGAAAATTCTGTAAGCCTGTTTCCTTTAACCAAGTAGTTGATAACATTGTTGACTAAACAGATATATTATATATAACCAAGAAACTTATACAAATGTGTAATATACAACTGAGAAATTGATAGTATAGTCACTAAGCAGATAATGTTGAATATAGAGCTATTGGTCACTCCAGGAGATACTTCCCTTAAAGTTGCTCCCATTCACCCATCTATTTACTGTGTCACTTCACAGAACAGGTACACCTTTCCTATATATAAAATTGAAGACACCTTGCTCCTCTTCTTCTCATACTTTTCCCATTGTAATTATGCGTCAAGCCAACCATCTATTCTTCAAGTTTTCTTCTTGCCCTACCCATCTATGTCCTCATAGGGATGATAACCCATTATTTGAGCTTCATCTTAATAAAAATCTCAGAATTGCCCATGTTGTTTCAGTGATTTTTGGAAGCCTAAGTTTATTTTCTATGTGGGTCCTCCTAACATAACTGTCAGGAATTACAGAAAACTCTATTTTTTATCCTGAGTCCAACTGAGAACAAAATTTCCTAATATCTGCATCCACAGAAGTGCTAACTCACAGTCAACGCCATTGGTTTCTTGGGGTAATAAGAGCAACAATCATGTGCAAAAAATTTTCTTACTTACACAGGTCTACTATACATCAATTGTTTTCTACATATTTAGGGAGCAGACAATCAGAAAAGTTATGTTGTTCTTTACAGGGCACCGTGAGATATTTAATTCCATAATACAAAGCAAAATTATTTGTCAATAAAACACATAAGATATTATGCATATGAAATATCAGGTCATGTAGACAAGTACCCACAGAAAAAGGTATTTTATCAAGTGTGACCCACTATCTACAAACGTTTCTGTGAAAATTCATTTGCTACTGATTTCATGGAGCTAGCACTAATTTGTAGTATATTGGAGTATTTGTAGTATATTGTAGTATTTGTAGTATTTGTAGTATTTGTAGCACTATTTGTAGTATTTGTAGTATTTGTAGCACTATTTGTAGTATATTGGAGTATATATGTTATACATTTTTCTGTAAAAATATTTAAAGGAATTCCCTGGAAAGAAAACTAAATTGTTTTCACATACCCTCCCTATTTTATGTTTGGGTCATTCTGAACAACATTATTGAATTTAGATATTATAACCTATTAGAAAATCAATATCTTTCCCAGTATCCGAATCAGAAAATCAGTGAACCAAGTTGTTAAATAATTTGTTCCAATCTGATACCGGAGCTGAGATTCTCACTGCCCTGTGGCACGCCTCACGTTTCTTCTTCACTGGGATCATTTGTAATCAGATAGTCGGAATTTTATGCTTCCAAGAGCTCCTAACCAGGATGGACAGCAACCTGCTGAAGTGGTTAGGAAGCACAGACCCTCAGTCGGACTGCTTGCGTTTAAATTCCAATCCTGCCGCTTAGCACCTGGATGATCTTGTGCAAATTGCTTAATCTGAGTCTCCGCATGAGAACAGAATCATAAAACAGTAGCAACTACAGTACGGGGTTGTTGTAACTACTAAGTGGGGTAATCTTGGTAAAGGTTATAGAAAAATGCCTGGCAGAAAATATGCCTCTGATGCCAGCTCTGACAATTGAGTCACCGCTACTTTCTGCCACATACTATGGAACCCTTATTTCTCTCTTTTACTTTTTAATCTTCTTTATAACTTAAAATACGTGTCTCAGTATAGCCAATCTCATCCTCACTGGTAGTCAAAATTTGCAAGATACATGGATGCACTTTCTCACTTCTGATCCCCTCCTCCGTAGCATCATCTCTGAGTTCCAGGGAGCAATTAGCAGGTGCAAACAAAAACTCAGAAACCCAAGCCATGCCAGATGCTGGGCTTTTGTAAGACCAATGTGTCCAAGTGTCCTGAGGGAGAGATTCTACATCCCTACTCAGTCCTTCCTCTATGCCAATTCTTTGTCTCCATATAAAAACTACACCTTCCACTGCCTTCTTCTGTGCCTGTTGCCTATTAGTCTCACCATGATACATACTTGTCTTTATTTGAATCTGGTAAACATTTCCAACATGGAATTGTAATATGGACTTCCATCCACCCTGCTCCAGACCTATAAGCAATGCTGCAAACAAATTTCAAAGTGAGTTCACACCAACCCACACTTTTTAAAATCTTAATTCTTGATCTCTTATTTCTAATTCTGCCTACTGTCAAGGCACCCTTTAAGATAAGACATTTTCTTCCTTACCTGCATAAATATTTCCCATTAGGCAGGACCACCTTCAGCCCCCTTTTGAAATTAGTGTGAAACATTTCTCTACCCTAAGTGGAACCAGTAACCCCAGGGAAGAACGAATTCTCATCCTTAAAAGTATGTGATCTTGGGGCACCTGGGTGGCTCAGTGGGTTAAGCACCAGACTTCAGCTCAAGTCATGATCTCACTGTTTGTGGGTTCAAGCCCTACATCTGGCTCTGTGCTGACAGCTCAGAGCCTGGAGCCTGTTCAAATTCTGTGTCTCCTTTTCTCTCTGCCCATCCCCTGCTCATGCTCTGTCACTCTCAAAAATAAATAAAACATTAAAAACATTTAAAAATATATGACCTTTAGATATGTAAGATGGAACAAATTTATAAGTGCATTCTATGTATTTGCAAAGAGATAAATTAATTTTCTCACTCATTCATTCATTCATTCATTTATCAATCAATACTACTCTGCCACAAGTAAGCAAGGACATTGTTTTGGGGAAAATTAACAGGCAGGAATATGGAGTTCAAAAGCAGTTCCTGGTAAAATATGCTGTTTGAGGGCATGAATAGAAGCCATAGGTTGAAGAGAAGACATCACATCTTCAGCTTCCTGCTATGCTTCCCATTTCTCTTGCACTTTGGATGGGGTTCAGTTGCCCATAAAACAGAAAAGCTAAAAACATGAATCACATTTTTTTCTGTCTTATCTTTTAAAAAGCACAGGTAGGGGCGCCTGGGTGGCGCAGTCGGTTAAGCGTCCGACTTCAGCCAGGTCACGATCTCGCGGTCCGTGAGTTCGAGTCCCGCGTCGGGCTCTGTGCTGGCAGCTCAGAGCCTGGAGCCTGCTTCCGATTCTGTGTCTCCCTCTCTCTGACCCTCCCCCGTTCATGCTCTATCTCTCTCTGTCCCAAAAATAAATAAACGTTGAAAAAAAAATTTAAAAAAAAATAATAAAAAGCGCAGGTATCATGAAAATTATAGAATATAAAATATAAAATTTAGAATATAAAATATAAAATATATATAATATATTTATATATTTTATATATAATATAATATATAAAATATAAAGTCATAGATTCTAAAAATTGGAAAGATCTTGAAGGTGATGTAGTTAATGCACAGAAATGGAATGTTCTTCAGCATCATGCAAATTTGTCTATTCTTTTTTGGGGATTATTTGTAATGGGAGATTGAAATTTTGTGTACATCTGTCTGTTTATCTCATCTTTAAAACCTACTTTATCCTGTTAAATCTAGTTTATTTTTTTTTTCTTTTCCCATGTAAAGATAGTTCAAGGAGAGGAGGGTCACTGCAGCTGGGGACAGTGCTTCCTGTTGAACCATATCAACCTTCCTCTTTTTAAAAAAAAAATTTAGAGTTTATTTATTTTGAGAGTGAGAGTGTGAACAGGGGAGGGACAGAAAGAACAAGAGAGAAAATTCCAAGCAGGCTCCGCACTGTCAGCGTGGAGCCCGATGCAGGGCTTGATTCCACAAACCATGAGATCATGACCTGAGCTGAAACCAAGAGTCTGATGCTTAACCAACTGAGCCACCCAGGTGCCCCTCAATTTTCCTTTTCTTTCTTTTTTTTTAAATTTTTTAAATGTTTGTTTATTTTTGAGAGAGAAAGAGATAGAGCATGAGCAGCGGAAGGTCAGAGAGAGAGGCAGACACAGAATCGGAAGCAGGCTCCAGGCTCTGAGCTGCCAGCACAGAGCCGGATGCAGGGCTCTACCTCACGAACCACAAGATCTTGACCTGAGCCGAAGTCGGATGCTTCACGGACTGAGCCACCCAAGAGCCTCTCAACCTTTCCCTTTTAAGAGCATCAAGGGAGGCCTTTCCTCTTCAAACACACGGTGGTTTTTGACAATTGGTCAGATGCAGTGGCAGCTACACTTGGGGAGTTCCATGGTATGCCGGAAGCCACCAAACACCATGCCTGAAGGTTTGCAAATGAAATGGCAACCAAGACACGGGTGCCCATTGGTGGAGGACAGAAATGCCAAAGAAGAGCCAGTCATCAGCCAACGGGCAAAACACATTCTCAGTCTTCAGTGAAATCAAAACCAGTCGTGCCTCGCTGAGAAAAATAGCAATTATTTGGTTCCTTACAAGAGCAGGCAGAAGAGCCTTCGGGCCACGTTCTGATGTTCTTGTCTGAAGGGGGTACCCTGTGGAAATCATAAATCAACACATTTCATGGTTAAAAATATCTGATTTCATGCCTACTTACATTTATACAAATGTCATATTGAAGCTATGAGGTGTGTGCTGGGGCTGGGACACCGAGAGGCTCCCCTTACCATTCTCCTGTGAGTGTCGGTTTCCACGTGATCTCTCAAGCGGCTTGAATCACAGCTATGGAAAAATGCTGTTTCAAAATTTTCTAGCTGTTTCCAACTTTATGTGAAAAAACAGATTTGATTATTTTAAAACCGATTCCTAAACTATTCACTTTGTGACACTGACATGGGACCAGAAGGGCTGCTCCTTAGTCTCCACCTAAGAAGACATTCATTCTGTATACAGCCTGAGCTTTCCCAGAACTGAAGGTACAATGGAAATGATCTGGTTAAAGTGGTTTAATCTCCTTCAGCAACATTTCTTTAGCCTGAGGACTCTTGAGATCCTTCTCTTGTGAGTCAAAAGGCTCTGTGAGAGGGGTGCCTGGGTGGCTTAATCAATTGAGCATCTGACTCTTGATTTTGACTCAGGTAATGATCTCATGGTTTGTAGGCTAGAGCCCTGCATCAGGCTCTGCACTGACAGTGCACAGCCTGCTTAGTATTCTCTTTCCCTCTCTCTCTGCCCCTCCAGTGACTGCTCTCTCTCTCTCTGTCTCTGTGACTGCTCTCTCTCTTTCAAAAATAAGTAAACTTTTTTTTTTAAGGCTCCATGAGATTTCTTACACACCATGATGAATGTCTACAATATTCTGGTCTATTTCTTCTACCCCTTGGTATCCACTATTTTCTTCATGAACCAACAGACAAATCATCTCCTAGTGAAACACACTGCCCCTTTCCCTCTGAATTTTGAGGTCATGGGGCACTCTCATGATGATATAATTCCATTTCTCCTGCATTATTGTTAGACACTATTTTGTTTTGCTACAAATATCACAGCTATGAATAGGGGACTAACCTTACTTACTATCACATATTCTAGTACCAACACAACAACGGAGAACGTTTCACCCCCATCCCATCTCTATTTCTGATGGAGACTTGCTCTTTTCACAGGGCAGGACTGTAAGTCAATCAAACATCTGATTGTCCCTCCTCTCCAGTGGTCAGTCAGTCAGTCATCAGAACCTCCCCTGAATCCCTTTTAGGAATTCTGCTGAAGTGATCCAGAGATGGCTGTGAACCTGTGACATCTTACAATAGTTTTCTTAGAAAAGTTCTTAGAATAGTACCTTCCCTGCAAGGCAAGATTGTGGGTCAAGACAGCAGAGTAGTTCCAGGCATGGCCAAGTACACCTGAATAGACTTAAACACAGACGGTCACAGCTGAGAGAACTCTAACTGTCTTCTTAGGCATGGATGATGACTTCTGAATTAAAATATATATATATATATATATATATATATATATATATATATATATATATGGATATATTCCATTACATCTTAATTAGCTAGGGTATGTCTTACCAATGTGCCACAGGTCTTGCTATTCCCCATTGTTTATACCTTTTCTTTACCTGGCATAGCTCACTCATTGGCATTCCTCTGGTCCTTGAAGCCATTCCATTTCCTGCTCTGAGACCCTGTGAGTTAGCGCCTTAGCAAATGCCAGCTAAGGAGAGAGCACAGTGTTTGGCACACATACAGTATTTAATGTATGTTAATGGATTGAATTCACCAAGGAATATTCTTGTAGGATACACACACACACACACACACACACACACACACAGATAATTAGAAAATAAAATGTCTTCATGTTCTATGATTAGTGAGAGCCGGAAGAAAAATGTAATCAAAATCTCATGTTATTTCTGATGCTACCTAGAGATCCAGCAGGAAAAAAAAAAAAAGCCAAACAACTCTAGTGTGGAAAGGATTCAGAGTTAAAAAACAAAAACAGATTTTCTAATAGCACAGAGCCAAGAACCTTTTCATAGATCATGCACACAAGAGCAGTACATGGGGATGAGGTCCTGGGCAAACTGTGCTAATGGGTCCAGCTGGGAACCCTCCAGGCTGGTGGGGCACGGGTGCTGGCTGAATGGCAGCACCATCAGACCTGGGAGCCGTAGAGTTCTACGCAGTGTGAGAAGCCCCTTCACTGGGTTGAATGACACTTCCCTGAACCTAGCCCTTCAGTGGTGGTGATAGCAGTGACAGCCCCAGCCAGGATCACTGTCCACAATTCTGAGGGTTTTACCTGTTTGTTGTGACCTTCTAATTTAGCACGTGGTGCTGGGAGGGTGGTGCTACCCAAGAAAAAGAAGATCATGGGACCAGAAGTGTCTTATGAAGAGCCCTAAAATGATAGGAAAAGTTTCCGGAAGAGGAATGTGGTACTGTAAGTTTAATCCTTTGGTGAACTTATTGATCAGATACTTTGATAGTACTTAACATGTGTCAGGTGCTGTTCTAAGCTCTTAAAAATATTAACCTTAATCATTACAACAAACCTGTGAGGTAGGTGTTATTATTATTCCCATTTTCCAGCTGAGGAAATTGAAGAACAGAGAGGTAAGGTAACTCGCCCAAGGTCACACAGCTCTAACTGGTAGATCCAGGAAAGGAATCAATGCCATCTGGGTGCTTACCCAACGCCTGTGGCTTTTTCCCAGTGAAGTGCCAGGTCTGGTGGACAGGAGGCGGGGTTGGTTATAATCGGGAGGGGCCGTCCTTTTAGAATGGGACTTGATGATCTTTCCCCCTGATGCTCCATTGTTTGGAGAACAATGAGAGAAGAAAGTGAGAGAAGAATGTCTTCTCCCCACCCTCCTCTGACTGACTCTACCCCGTCTCCTCATTGTCTCCTCCTCCCTCCTTGGCTGGGGGTTCAGCTATTTGATGCCAAGGTGTAAATACTTATATCAGAAATATTTCAGGAGTTCTCCAGGAAGAAAACTGGAGCAAGAATTCTGACAATTGGATGCTAGCATTTCCTCTGCCTCTAACCAGCTGTGTGACCTTTGGAAAATCAGAACCTCTCTGGACTCGCGACTGCTCATCTGTAAAGAGAAGAGAATAATGCTAAACTTCCAGAGTTCAGATACTCCATGATTCTATGATATAAACAAACCAAATATTTTAGCAAATGTTCCTAAAATGTTGATAAAACAACTTAAATTGACTGTGTTAATTTCAATTCCATGCATTTCAAAAACAAGATCTTCCCTCGTTTTTGTTTTCACTCTTGTTTTTTTGTTTATATAAATGTTCTTACTTGTTATCACAGGAGGTAAGGAAAGCTTCCTACTGCCTGACCAGGTTTCACTCTATTTTATTATTTTATATTATGTTATATTATTTTATTGCAGTCTGAATGTCATAATACAAATCAGAATAGTCCAAAATAGTGCAGAGCCTGTCAAGATTTTCTTGAGGAAATTCACAGGAACTTCCTGTATTTTCACAACCACTTAGCATACGCCAGATGGAGAAAATAATACATTGCTTCCCAAGGAAGTGGGGCATTTAGTAAAGCGGGTTTTCACACATAAAAATACTATCTTTTATCTCTGAGCAACCCGTGGATCTATGAAGGGGAAAATGGCCCGGCATCTGCACTGCTTTTGTGGTGGGAGGAAGTGGCTTTATAAATGGGAGAAGGACTTATTCCAGCTCTGTTACGTGTCAGTGCATTTGTAGGTGTGGTGGGGACTTGGAGAAGAGACAAATTAGGTTTCTAGGAAAGGCGGAGTGAGCACTGCGGGGTAAGCTGTGTGCTGATGGCGAATTGAGCCTGGCCAGGCCAGATGAGTAGCTTGGAGGCTACCTTCAAGGCCTGTGTCTGAAGCCACTGGCACCTTATAAAACCCGGGAACCAGACTGCTTGGCTCAGAGAATCCCTGTGGGGTCTGGCCACCACCTTCTGCTCTGGTTTCTGATCTTCTAGATAGAGAGTGAGCACCTATCTCGCTGCCTGGGGCCGGGATTCCGCCTCCCTGCCCGGCGCTCTGCACAGGGACCTCCTGAAGGCTGTCAGGCCTTCACACGGGACCCGGACGCTGCCCTACCCAGAGATTCTCTCCTGGGCTCAACACCCGGGGGCTTCCAGTCATCCCTGACTCCCTCTCACACCTCATATCCAAGCCTCAGAACATCCTCCACCTCAAGACACGTGAGGAGTCTGACGCTTCTCCCCATCTCTGCGCTCGCTGCCTATTCCAGGGATCGGCTTAGGTAACCAGCCTCCCCCCAGACGCTCTGATTATTACTGCTCGTGGTTCAGTGGGGTGGCCTGGAACTCAGCTAGATGGTTTTCCTCCGGGTCTGTCATGTGGCTGCAGCAGGTGGCAGCACTGGGACCATCCCCTATGGCTTCCAGCACATGCCGAGTGGGCTCCTTAGCAGGCTCAGCCTCTCGGGGGTCCCTGTGCTCAGCCGGGTCTGTCGCATAATCTTAGGGCCTCCCCCTCTTCATATGGTCTTTCACGTGGGGTTTCTAACCTGGTAGCCTACTCCTAACATGAACTCTCAGGGCTCCTGCAGCGGCCAATGCCAGAGCTGCAGGGCCTTGGTGAGCTCCAAAGCAGGACTTCAGTTCTAGAAAGCTGGCTTCTGCAGAAAGCCAATCAGGAGACCACGGTTGGGAGGGCTGTGAGGGCGGGGGGCGGGGCGCCCCGCTGAGCGCCGCCAACTCTGCAATTTGCCAGGCTCCGCCTCTGGGAGTGCTCCCTCAGACACCTCCGACCTCCTCCCTCTCCTCCCCCACGTCTTCCGACTGACCTTGCCTTCTCAGTGCCTGCCTGGCTCCTGTCCAGAACTGTAACGCCACCCTCCCTAATCCCTGTACCTTCTCCTAGCTTTATTTTCCTCCTGTGGACCATACCCATTAAACAAAGCATATATTTTACTTTTTTTCCTATTATTTGTATTGTTTTTTTTTATTTGTTTTTGAGAGAGAGAGAGAGAGAGTGGGGGGGAAGGGCAGAGAGAGAGGGAGACACAGAATCCGAAGCAGGCTCCAGGCCCTGAGCTGTCAGCACAGAGTCTTGATGTGGGGCTCCAACCCACGAACTGTGAGATCATGACCTGAGTGGAAATCGGAAGCTTAACTGACTGAGCCACCCAGGCGCCCCTGTATTTGACTTTTCAATCTCATTCTTTTCTTGTTCTGGCCACCTTAGAAGAGTAGGGAAAGAAAGTAACGCCACAGCAGCAGGGTTTTGCTGGTTTAATTCACTGCCATCTCCCCGGTCCCCAGAACAGTGCATGGCAAAGAGCAAGATCCCACAAATATGTATTGAATGAGTGAATGCTGGCTCCCACCTCCCCTTTTCTGACTCCTGCTGGGTGCCCCTCTGAATGCCTGGGCCCTATTTTTTTAGGGCCTGTTTGTCGAGGATGACTGCCCAGGGCAAGTTCCTGAAGCAGCTTTGGAAGACAGGGAGGGTAGGAGAGCATCCTGGGTGTTCTTGGTGCTGTGCTGGGTTGTGCATGAATGGAGGGCAGAGAACAACCTTGCAATGGTGAGCCTTAGGTGACAGGAGTCCAGGATTCAGTGGGAAAGTTGTAGAAAATCACACGGCCTAGGTCCTGGATTTCCGGACTGCAGAAGGCTATGAAAACCAGCATCTCTCCCAACAGGACATCGGTACTCTGAAACTGTAAGGTTAGGGGATGGATTATTTCAGATAATGGGGTCAGTTATTGGATGCCTATGAACTGGGCAGTATGGTACCTGCTTTCTATGCATCACTAATCCTTATGGCAGTGCTCCAGGAAGGAATTACTACGCCCGCTTTCCAGATGGGAAAACGTAAGTCACATAGCCAGATCTAAGGTAAAATAAAACTTAATTCACATCTCCCCGTGTTCCTTATTTTACATAATCTTACTGTCTAACTGCTTTCTTACACTCTTCACAACAGAGATACTTGAGACTGAGGAGAGACCATGCAAATGGTTTTCAGATGGAATAATGAAAGAATCTATTATCTCCTAATTCATCTGTGTGCCAAGCTTCACAAAGTTATTATTTAAAGGTATTAATAGCCTCAAGTTATCAAGAAAGCAGAAATTACTATTTATATAACATGTCACCGCACACGGCTTCATGGACTACTAAATTTTTTAAGGCTTTTAAATCTCGACTTCCAGTCTCTACATGTTACATTTGGCAAGTAGGGAAATGAGCTCTTTCATACAATGGTGAGACACTAGTATTTTATTTCCTTTGGTCTGCCCGCATTCTTGATCTTTACAAGGGTAGGCCCGTGGATTCTCTAAGAAGCCGTGGGCTCCACATGACCAAAAGTATTCACCAGAGAGCTGGGGATGTTCAGGGGGCCTGCATCCCATGGAGGCAAGGTGAATTGACCTCCACTGTCACTTCCAGCTTGACGATTCCTCATCGTTCTAAGATCTCTCTTATGTGTGCAGGGTTTCCAAAGAAAACTGTAAATAATTTGGTTTATTTAGAGCACAAAATATATAGGGTGGAGTAGTTAAAAAAAAAAAAGACTACATGGGGCGCCTGTGTGGCTCAGTCAGTTGAGTGACCCACTTCTGTTCAGGTCATGATCTCACCGCTGGTGGGTTCGAGCCCTCCGCTGGGCTCTGTGCAGATAGCTCAGAACCTGGAGCCTGCTCCGGACTCTGTGTCTCCCTCTCTCTCTGTCCCTCCCTTGCTCACACTCTGTGTCTCTCTCTCAAAAATGAATAAACATTAAAAAAAAATTTTAAGAAGGCTACAAAGTGATAGAAGGCAGAGTAAAATGGTCTATATTATATATTTAAACAAGTAAAGGCTGTTGAAGGCTTCCAACAGAAAGCAATTTTAAGCAATATAGAGCTCGGAGATATATAAGATAAAATATATCATATAAAACACATCGTTTGGGTTTGATTTTATCAGATTTGTGAGTCTTTGTCCATCCCCTATGGCATTTCTTTAGAAGACTTTTAACGCTTTGTGATCACATGTTAATGTGAAAAGATACAGTATCTTAGTGAAACTTTTAAAATATCCGTTGAGAGGTTGTAAGTTAAGGTATCATATGACCTGAAGAGAAAGAGATGAGGATTTTGACTAATTTTCTGTCCTCTCTTAGAGAGTGTGAATGGTTCACAGAAATGCCCTGTTGGAAGACTGGATAGTCACATGCTAAATAATGGAATTGAACCTTTATCTTATGTATACCATTTGCAAAAATTAACTGGTAAGACCAGAAACCATAAAACTACTAGAAGAAGACCAAGGGGGAAAGCTTTTTGATGTTGATCTTGGCAATGATTTTTTGGATATGACACTAAAAGCACAAGCAAACAAAAGCAAAAATCAGTAGGGGGATCACAAAACTGAAAAGCTTCTGCACAGCAAAAGAAGCAATCAACAGAACAAAGAGACAAGCTGCGGAATAAGAAAAAAATATTTGCAAACCATTACATCTGATAAGGGGTTAATATTCAAAAAATATAAAAAACTCTTACAATCTAAAGAAAGAAAAAGCAAATAATCTGTTAAAAAATGGACAAAGGACCTAAATAAACATTTTTCCCAAGAAGACGTACAAGTGACCAACAGGTATATGGAAAGGTGCCCCACATTAGACAACACCAGGGAAATGCAAATCAGGATCACAGTGAGCTATCACCTCACCCTGTTAGAATGGCTGTTATCAAAAAGACATGAGATGGTAACCACTGGTGAGGATGTGTAGAGGTCAATTAACCTGTGCACTGTTGGTGCAGCCATGATGGAAAACAGTACAGAAGTTCCTCAGAAAAACTGAAAATAGAATTGCCAAAGTTTCCAGCAATGCCACTTCTGGATGTGTATCCAAAGGAAACGGAATCACTATCTTGAGAAGATATCTCCACCTCCATGTCACTGAAGCATTATTCACAATTGGTACACATATGCACAATGGAACATTAATTGGCCCTAAAAAATAAGGAAATATCATGCTAAGTGAAATAAGTCAGAGAAAGACAAACGCTGTATGATCTCATTTATATGTGGAAACTAAAAACATAAAAACAAATGAACAAGACAAAAACTTTATCTCATGGAAACTAAAAGTAGAACGGTGGTTGCCAGGGGCTGGGAGATGGGAAAAGTGGGGAGATATTTATCAAATGGTACACGCTTCCATTTTTTTCTTTTGAGAGAGAGAGAGATTGCACTTGCATGTGTGTGCAGGAATGGTACAGAGAGATAGGGAGAGAGAGAGAGAATCCTAAGCAGGCTCCATGCTGTCAGGGCAGAGCCCAAGTGGGGCTTAAACCCAATAATTGTGAGATCATGACCTGAGCCAAAGTGTAACTATACTTCAGATCTATACTATCGATCTGAACTATACTTTGAATATATACAGTTCAGTGAGTTTTAGTAAGTTTACACAGAGGTGCAACTATTTCCACAATCCAGTTTTAGAATATTTCCATCACCCTCCCAAGTTCTCCCAGTCCATCTCAGCAACCACCTTTGGCCCATGGCAAACACTCATCAATTTTTATCATTTAAAAAAAAAGTTTATTTATTTATTTTGAGAGAGAATGCATGCACAAGCAGGGGAGGGGCATAAAGAGAGGGAGAGAGAGAATCCCAAGTAGATTCCATACTCTCAGTGAAGAGCCCAGTGTGGGGCTCAAACCCATGAACTGTGAGATCATGACCTGAGCCAAAACCAAGAGTCAGACACTTAACCAACTGAGCCACCCATGTACCCCTTATCATTACTGCAAATGGTCTGATAGAGAGCATGGTGTTTCATAAGCCATGTAACATTTTGTGTGTCTGAGCATGTATAAGAGAATAAGGCTAAGAGTTACACACACACACACACACACACACACACACACACACACACACAGAGAAATAGAAATTACAGACAGCTAAAATATAAGACAATGAAATAATTCTGTATACATAACTTTTTTCAGGATGTGTGCCTGCTAATTCTCTCTTTTAAAAAACTACTTTTTCAAATGTTGTAAAGAAGGGTTTTTTTTCCTTCATTTAAATTTTTTTTTTTAATTTGTGTACTTAGACTTAGTTGTTTTAAGGAGTGGGTTTCAAAGTTATTTGTTTGCAATTAGCATTGGGACCTCATTTTTCAAACAAAGTCTTAAACTGGGCCCCAACATATAAAAGAGAAGAAATCCAAGCAGCCATTGTGAAGGGGAGAAGGAGAGCCAGAACACCAGTCTGTTGGGCTCCTCCCCTCACCCCTGTCTTCTGTCCTTCCCTTTCAGCGCTGCTCCTCCTTGCCAGGTAGAACCTCTAGGAATATCATTTAAGAGGGCCTTCTAAAAGGTCCACACTCCTAGAGGCATCTTCTTCCTGGCTGGGCCACATGCCCAGATGGTTCAAAGGGTAGAGTGGGAGAGGTATCTCAGGCATACCTATACCCTCTAGAAACCACAAAACCCTTCACTTTGTTGATTGTGGGTGAGGGATGTGCTCGCAACCTTTATTCACCTATTTGCAGCTAACGCCTTGCTTTACTTCCTTAAAAGGCAAACCATATCTAGTGGTTTCAATTTATGCTTATTTCCCCAATACACAAATTCTTCATGAGCACCTCTTTGTGACTTGCAATTACTACTAACATGACATTTCATATTGCAGATATGATTTTGATTAACTTTTTAACGTCATGTTAGGAGATTTTTCTACTTTGGCCTATTGATGTGATATATTTTATTAACTTATTAAACAATTAAACACATTCTGGTTTTCTGACATAATATTCATTTAGTACATTGTTAAATTTTATACCTGATCATTTCTTAACTACTATGCTTCTATATCTGTGTTGATATTGTTCCGTTATTTTTTCCTTTTTTTTTTTTTTTTTTTTTTTTTTTTGCAAGTGTGCAGCATCAGCTTTTAGTGTTATGTTCACCATGACTTGGAAAGCTTTTTCACATTTTTTCATGGAAGAGTTAAAAAGTGTGGGAATTGTTTTTTCCTTGAAAGTCCAAAAGAATACTTCAGTAAAATTCTCTGGACCTGGAGTTATTTTTGGAGATAATTTCTTGGCAAGCTCTTTTTGTCTCTTTTTCACATTATTATTGACCCCACTGGTGTTCTGTTCCTTCATGTTCTGTTTACGGACTTATATTTTCCCAGACAATTATCCTTTCAATAAAATTTTCAGATGTATTGTAATAAATTTTGTATTACTTTCTTTTATATTTTTAAAAAATTACCCATATCTATAGTGTATACTCTTTTATTTATTCCTTATTATGAGTGCATCAGTGCCTTTTTCTCTTTTTTCCCCCTGATTAAAATTGCCCAAAATGTGTCCTTTGTTTCTTTTTTGTTTTAATTTTCTCCTTATTTTTTTTAGAGAGGGAGAGTGTGAATGGGGGAGGGACAGGGGGAGTGAGAATCTTTTTTTTTTAATGTGTATTTATTTTTGAGAGAGAGAGAGAGAGAGAGAGAGAGAGAGAGAGAGAAGGGGCCTAGAGAGAATCCCAAGCAGGCTCTGCACTGTGAGTGCAGATCCCTATGCAGAGCTTGAACTCAGAAACTGAAATCATGACCTGAGCCGAAATCTAGAGTCGGACGCTTAATGACACGGGCACCCTGGTTCTCTTTTTTGAAGAACTGGTTCATAGGTCTATCAGTTGACTATTTTTCTGTTAGCTATTTCATTATTTCTAGGTTGTATGTATTATTTTTTAGGTCTGATTTACATTAGGCTCATTTTGTTATATATTTTTAAACATATGAATTTAATGTTCAGTTAACTTATTTTTTTAATTTATGGTAATGATACTATTAAGGGCATTAACTCACCTCTGAAAAGAGCTTTGGTATGATCCAATATGATTTCATGTGCAGTGTTTTTATTTTCATTTTAATTGTTTTCTAAATAGTGGGCAATTCTATGCAAGAAGTTAACGATTTTATCAATTTTATTAAGCACGCTGATTTTATTTTCATTAAAAAAAATGGACACTTTTGGGGCGCCTGGGTGGCTCAGTTGGTTGAGCTTCTGATTTCAGCTCAGGTCATGACCTCGCAGTTCATGAGTTCAAGCCCTGAGTTGGACTCTGTGCTGACAGCTCAGAGCCTGGAGCCTGCTTTGCATTCTGTGTCTCCCTCTCTCTCTACCCCTTCCCCACTCATGCTCTGTGTCTCTCTCTAACAATAAACAGTAAAAAAAAATTTTTTTAAATGGACAATTTCGTCCCTTCCCCTCCCAATCTGCAGACCTTCCCCCCCAACCTCTTGACAATCTGTGGGCAGTCCAAGGCAGACCTGATGTTTATTCCTTATTAAGCAGCCTGCTTTCTCCATAGCCCTATTGCAACTTAAAAGTCATAGAGTCATGGTCCATGTGGCTCTGCGAAAATAACATTAGTTATTATTAGTTAGTCCAGAGGACTAATGTTATTTTCGCAGAGCCACATGGACCATGACTGTATGACTTTTAAGTTGCAATAGGGCTAAGTAGCTTGGCCTTGCCACCTTGATTAAAGAATGTATTCCTTCACTCCATGGGGCAGTAAATGAGTCTTTGCCATAAAAGGTAGACAAAACCACAGTCTTCTATCTGTGCTTCTCTCTGGTTCTTCCTGTGTCCCCAACACCTCAATGACCTTCTCACTCCAGGAAGCAATGTGCCATTTGCCAATGCCTTTCGTCATTCTGCCATTTGCATTCATGGGGGCTATGATCTCCAAATGGGCTGTGGAAGATGTACAATGGTAGATGTGGACTGGGGACAAGAGGTTGTCACTGGCTGACTCAGAATGTATTTCTCTCACAAATTAGAGTGTTTCTGTGGGGCTATTTTGTCCAATAATGTTTCATGTGTGTGAGATACAGGAATGCGGGTGTGAGAGTTTTCCTGTCTGCTTCACATCATGTCCTCGTATGTTTTCTCTTTCAAAGGGGACATGTGGCAGCTTCAGAAGGTCTCCCAATCTCACCCATCACTCATGGAACTCTTCCTATTACTTTCAGATGAAGGAAAATTATAGATGAGTTCTCTCAGGGTCTCTGCTTTGGCAACTTTCTACCTCCCCACATGTTTCATGGACATTTCGATGGAAAGTTGAGGGAGAATAAATTAGAACAATTAACTAGTTGGCACCACAATCCTCAAGTCATAAAGAGTCTATGAATGTCTCTATTTAACTTGATAGACCCTTGAGCTAACTTTACAGTCATTTCGCCCTCACTGATAACTCACATCACATGTTCAGAGGCTCTGAATGCTAGGCTTAACAGTGATTCTTCCAAAACTTCCTCCTCAGAAATGCTGGACTGCTGGGAATCTACCCTTACTGGCTTCTTCTCAAACAACTGGCTCATCTATTAAAACGTTTGGCCTATGGGGCGCCTGGGTGGCTCAGTTGGTTAAGTGTCTGACTTCAGCTCAGGTCATGATTTCATGGTTGGTGAATTTGAGCCCTGCATCGGGCTTTTTGCTGGATCTTCCGTCCACACCCCCCCCCCGCCCCTCCCCTACTTGTTCTCTCTCTCTCTCTCTCAAAATAAATAAACTTAAAAATAAAATACAATAAAATGTTGGGCCTGATACAAATAACTTGTAGCTACAGAATAAAAATATTTTTAAAAAATCTATCACTAAGAAAAGCACCAAGTCCTGCCTTGTCAGATCTGCACACCAGTATAACAATCATTGCTTCCTTTTCGTCTCCATTGGGAACTTTTAACATAATCATTCCCAGATTTACATTTGATATAGAAATTTGATGAAAGTGAGATAAGTAAGATTTGAACTTTGTATTTCAACGGTTAATAGTCAACCACGGGGGTAAAAACAAAAATAAAAACAAAAACAAAACAAAAACAACAGACAAAAAGCCAGTGCAGCCTGCCTCGTGGTTTAAGTATCTGGAATTCTAAGCAATCTAATTCTTGGTTTGACCAGTACAGTAATAATTTGAGGTGAATGGACAGAGGTGAATTCTCATTTGTGGGATTAAGGTATAGCCCCAAGTTGTTGACTCCAGCTGTCTTTTCATGTATTTCGCAGTCCCTTACACTAAGTCTGCCTGCCCCCTATCCTTCCTCCCACTGCTTTGTCCAATGTGGCCTTTAATATTTCACATCAATTTAATTTTTAAATTTAATTTTTAATTTAGTGTTCTAAGTATAGTAGCCAGATGATTGCTCTTGGTAAAACCTGCACCTGATTGTAAGAACCTTCTAGTGGCCCATCTCATACAAGTGAAAGCTGACTTACCGTGGCTTCCAAGGCCCTCCACTTCTGGTCCCTCTCACTTTGTGTTTTCATTCGGTATCAATTTCCCTGTCACTCCTTCTACCCCAGTCAGGCAGGCAGTCCTCATTGCCACTTTCCGCTTATGGTGGGGGGCAGACATTTGCATTACAGCCTTTGCACCTACTTTGCCCTTCTATCAAAATGCTTTTTTTCTCAGGGATTAACCAGTTTTGTTTTTCATCAGTTTCCAGTCTTCACTTGTGTTACCTTTTCAGTACGGTCTTTCCTGGCATCCTATCTGGAATTGCAATTGTCTTCCCTCAATACCATCCCCCTCCGTGGAACGTAGACACCAGAAAGAACGGGATTTTATTTTAATGGTTATTTATTTATTTTTAAGAGGGAGGGGCTGGGGAAAGGGGCAGAGAGAGAGGGAGACAGAATCCCAAGCTATCAGCGCAGAGCCCGATGTGGAACCTCAAACTCACAAACTGTGAGATCATGGCTTGAGCCAAAACCAAGAGTCCGATGCTTAACCAGCTGAGCCACGCAGGTGCCCCAGAAAGGGATTTTTGTTTCTTTTCACTATTCTTCATCCCTTCTCCAGTGCCTAGAATAAATAAATAATGCGTGGTACACATATCTGTTGAACAGTACATACCTGTTGAATATTGAGAGAAGCTAGTAAATAATAGATAACCACATTGAAAACAATCCATAATTTAGTTTGTATTTCCGTTTCTCATTTTGATCTATGTGGTTTCCCACAGTATTTATAGATATATATAAATATACCACTTTAACCAACTCTTTTCTTATTTTAAAAAGCATATCTATGGATGAATGATTTTTCCTAAATTCTGAAAGTCAAAAGCCAGACTATGTCATTTTTAGGGCCATCAGAAGTTGCCTCAGAAAATACATGACTCTCTCTTCTTCAACAAAGCTCTTATTCAATCAACATGGCCTTTTTGAGTAGTATCAAAGGAAGTCTCAGATTTCCCAGGCCTTTCAGATGCTGTGTCTATCACTCAAGGATCAATATGAAATCACTACAAATTAGTGTCATTACTACTAAAATACATGATATTGACATTCCCCCCGTAAATTTCACAAAAGATTGGCAAGATATCTAAATTTCCGACCATAAAACTCTAGTGTGAAGACAAAAAACGTGGAGAGAAAGAAGGAATAGCAACCTCAAGGTGAGGGATGGAGCTGTCAATTAATTTGAGTCAGTGAAAAAATTGGCCCTTCTGGTATGCCTGTCAACCATTGGAATACTATGGGAATTTAGGAAGGAGGGAGATGACACGGGTCAGAGTTCTTTAAATGTTTTCCAGGAAAAGGCAGACATTCCAGAAGGCATTACAGAATCAGTACAACTTGCAGAGAGGAGAAACAGAAAGTATATCTTAAGAAGGGAGCTGACAAATACTCCCAAAAGCATGCCTAGGCATGGTCTACTTAGGCGACCAGGAGGATGTTGGTTGGGCTGAAGTAAAAAGTTGATATTAGGGAGCATATTGAAATAATTTTGGGAAAGGGGATTTGGGATTGCTTCAGGTGCAATGCTGGGGGCTTTAAATTAGACAGACTCAGCATTGCGTAATGTATAGAGTTGTAGAATCGCTGTTGTGCACCTGAAACTAATATAACATTGTATGTCAGCTATACTTTCATAATACATTTTTTTTCAAAAAGCATCATCATCCTCAGAAAAAAATAAATAAAATATATTTAAAAAATAGGCAGTAGACTCACTGAGGCTTGAATTCATAGATTAGAGAGAGCTCTGTAGAAACTCCACAAAGGAGTGCCATGGTTTCATTTCCAGGGAACGGAAAGAAAAATCTTGACCCTCATGGTAACATCTGGACTTGAAAAGGAGAATAAAGTGGAGAATCAAATTAGAAGATAATGTTTAACATGATATGCTGGATGTGAGGTCATCAGACCTTAATTAAAGGTAAAAGAAATTTCTAGAAATTCTGAAATTACATAAATGTAAGAGACTATTAAAAAGCAAAAGAGTTCAATTGAAATTAGGAGTTTTGTAAGTTTGAATTCAACTCTTTACTTTAGTGTAACAAAGTGTATTAGACCTGACTTCATTTGTTCATACATGAGCATTTGTTGCATGTAAAATCTGAAAGCCTTTTTTATTCAGAAGCTATTTTAAAATACACTCAGTAAATTTGTTTTTATATGTTTTTAATTGTTTTACAAATGGACACGCATGCTGCTAAACTCATTTCTCCAAAACCAATTTATGGGAAACAGACATACATTGAGGAGAGTAAACCATCCGCATTATTAGTAACACAAGGAAAGTTATTTTGTTTTCTGGTTGTAGTGTTCTCTACCACGTCGAACAGATAGAGAAAACAATAGATTTCATAATCAATCTAGGGGGAAAAGGAAAGGGAAACAAAGAATTAGCTAGGATAAAGCTTAGGGCATGTGCAACCTTGTCTAAATGAGTCCTATCTGCTGAATAGTTGCTAGTATCTTCTAATGCTTCATTTGTACCAACTTTGCAAACTTCTGAAAAGTCAGAGTTCATTTAGATGCTACTTCTCTTTCATATGTTAGCTTATTTTTAAATATTATGTGACTATTTGTAGGTGAACATCAAGTCCTCTCACCTGTTGTAAGAAATAACCCTACATGGGGAGGAAGCAAAAATGCCCTGTGCTGGCCATTTTGAAGGCTGCTCAAGAGCGGGAGGTGTGGTTGGAGCATCTCAGTGGCTCATTCGGTTAAGCGTCAGACCTCGGCTGGGGTCATGACCTCACCAATCATGATTTTGAGCCCTCCAGCGGGCTCTGTGCTGACATTGTGGAAGCCTGCTTGGGATTCTCTCACTCTCCTTCTTTCTCTGTCCCTTCCTGACTTGTGCTCTCTCTCAAAATAAATTTAAAAACTTACCAAAAAAAGAGTGGGAGGTGTGGATCCTGGGTAGATCCTGGGTGAGAATTCCCCATTTACCTCCCTACTCTGTGATTCAGTCTCTCGAAGCCACAGTTTCCTCAACTGTTCAGTAAGAATAATAATACACCATGAGAATTTCATAATGTTGTGAGAATGTAATTGAAATAATCCACTTAAAGCCTCATCCGGTGTGTGACACATTTTTTAGCTCTTATAGTTACATGCTCAGGAGAATCTCAGACCAATTTATATTGCACCCCTGGAGAGGCTCTCCATTTTGAACATAGAAATAACTTTTCCTATGCAGTTGTTAAGTGGACTTCTTACTGTGCATCTGTTTTTTTTTTTTTTTGAAAAAAAAAATTAAAATGTTATCTTTCTTTGCATTTCTGCCCTTGAGTCTATTTAATAATATGAGAGAGCTCACAGAGAATTTCTTACCAATTCTTAATATAATCTTGTTTCGGTGTTGTCCTCACTCATAAATTAAGATATGCCAAAACAACCAAACACGTAGAAAAATGGGCGATTGGTTTTATTAAGGCTATTAGTAAAGAATGTCTCCTACAGGGGCCTGTCCTGTGTTCAGACGGCAGATGCACTTATATTTGTTTTTACTTTGTATTATATTTTTCTTGTTTCATAAAAGAGGCAGCTATTACAAGAGTAAATTTCGTCCGTTTCTGATCCCTTTTTTCTTCTCCATAGACCTGTTGGGGAAAAAGCCCTTTTAAGATCCCGGAGAAGATTCCATTGCCGCAGAATGAAGTGTGGCTGCCTGTCCACTGCTCAGTGACTAATTCTATTCCACCGCCAGTAAACAGACAGATATTTTTTTCTGTCCTCCGTCTTCTGTTGGTGGACCGATATTCCCTGTAGTGTATTTTCCATATCCTATTTTGTTCTTTTATTAAAAAATGAGTTAAGGATCCATTCTTACGGAATTGTGTAATTCCGTTCCTCTCTGACATTGTCTCGCCATAAATCTGGCATTTACAGTGGTGCTGCCTTTATTCTCCCTTCCACCCACACCACCAGCCATTCGTGTCCAAATGCCCGCAGAGACCCACTCCCAGTGCTCTTTGGGGAATCCCGCTTCCTTGCCTCGGTGTTGAAATGTTCCCTGACAGTCTCCACAAAGACAAGCCCCAGGGGGTGGGGGCGCCTGCAAGAGGTTGTTTTGTCCTGATCTTCAGGTATCATCTTGTCTACAAATGTCATTACTGCAATCCTTGTCTGCTGGTACACAGCTGCTGGCAACGTGTGGTTATTTGAGGGACAATTGAGCAACCCTTTGTGAGGCTGATGATCCAGAAGCCACAGCTGAAGGTCTCCCTGTCTGTCTGGAGCAATGACTGTTGGGATGAGCTCCTTGCACTTCTTCACCCTGATCATTTTTAGCCACGGAGAATGTTTAAAAAGACAAAAAGAGGAAAGCCAACATCTGTAAGACTCTTCTGACACACAAGGATGTGTTTGAACATCGTAGTAGCATTTGGAAATGCCTGTTTCTTTTGACAGAATTTGCAAATCACATTCCACCCCCCCCCAGAATAACTTGCAATGTGGAAATGCTTCCATATGCTACAAGTTGTTCTCATCATTTTGCTGAAGGGGAACCAGAAAGAAGAGAGCCATCGCTGAGTCGGTGACTCGTACAAAGCGCCAGCTACAGCAGGTGCAAGCTTCCCGTGCACCTCCAGTTGGGTCTGACACCAGCCATGTTGGACTCAGAGGTCACACTCCCTGCTGAGGCCTGGCATGTAGCCTCTCTCTTTAAAAGGTCACCTTAGCACAAATTGATTAGTAATTCTGGGAGTTATTACTATATCAAATACTGCTCAGTTCATTTATCAGTGAGAAAAAAAGTCAGCGCTTCTGTGCATCACAGTCAGAAAGCTCCAGGTTCCAATGGCCTTGTTTTGTGAAAAACTGGCAGAGAAAAACTCTTTGTTCATTAGTCCATTTTACTAATCATCACGATAAGAAAGCAGCCGCTTTCTAGGTGCAGAGTCAACAAGGGCCTCAGTTACATGGAAGTTTTGTGTCCCCTTCCTTTTGCTTCTGAGAATGGTCTTGATCCATTAGGGTAAAGATGGAGGAAAGAGTTGTACCATGCATCCAAAAGTTCATTATGAGGCATGATTTACAAGAGTATGTCAAAGCATGGACGTAGGGTTGAAGTATGATAAGGAGGCGATTCTTACATCAGTGTTCAGGGCTCCAAAACACTGATGTTCATTGGTTCACTTACCATCTCGACAAAGATTTGAGCATCCACTATGTGCTGGGCCAGAGATACCAGATGACTACACTGTCCCAGAAATTGAAGAGCTTATATTCCAAAGGAAAAAATTAGAAAAGCAACTAATGACGAGTCATATTACAAACAGTACCTACCCTACAGGACAGAGGACAGGGCAGCTAATTCTGCCTGAGAAAGAAAGCAAGGTTCATGGAGATAATCACATCTGAGCTGAATTGAAAGGAGAGAAGGCACTTCTCCAGGAGCGACATTGAGGTTGAATATTCTGCTCGGAGGGAAGAGCACAGGCAAAGATGTGCCAGTTGTGATGCTTTCAGGGAGCAGAGAAAGGCCCTGAGTCACTACAGCAGAAAGCCATAGGAGAGCTACTATAAGGGCCATTCATTGAAAAGGATCAGTAGAGATCATTAGTCAGAAAAGCAAGATCACTGGGATTTTTATTGTAGGAAAGTGAGTACAGAGGCAACATGAAGAATGAAACAGTAGAGCAGCAATAAGTAGCTGATCAGTTAGGAGCTGATGTAAATCTACATTAAGTCTCCTATAGGTCAGTTTATCCCAGCTATACATGGCATCATTTGTTTTTAAAGAATGATAAAAAGCTTATGCACAGCAAAGGAAACAACCAACAAAACTAAAAGGCAACCAACGGAATGGGAAAAGATATTTGCAAATGACATATCGGACAAAGGGCTAGTATCCAAAATCTATAAAGAGCTTACCAAACTCCACACTCGAAAAACAAATAACCCAGTGAAGAAATGGGCAGAAAACATGAATAGGCACTTCTCTAAAGAAGACATCCGGATGGCCAACAGGCACATGAAAAGATGCTCAACGTCGCTCCTCATCAGGGAAATACAAATCAAAACCACACTCAGATATCACCTCACGCCAGTCAGAGTGGCCAAAATGAACAATTCAGGAGACTATAGATGCTGGAGAGGATGTGGAGAAACGGGAACCCTCTTGCACTGTTGGTGGGAATGCAAATTGGTGCAGCTGCTCTGAAAAGCAGTGTGGAGGTTCCTCAGAAAATTAAAAATAGACCTACCCTATGACCCAGCAATAGCACTGCTGGGAATTTATCCAAGGGATACAGGAGTACTGATGCATGGGGGCACTTGTACCCCAATATTTATAGCAGCACTCTCAACAATAGCCAAATTATGGAAAGAGCCTAAATGTCCATCAACTGATGAATGGATAAAGAAATTGTGGTTTATATACACAATGGAATACTACATGGCAATGAGAAAGAACGAAATATGGCCCTTTGTAGCAACGTGGATGGAACTGGAGAGTGTGATGCTAAGTGAAATAAGTCATACAGAGAAAGACAGATACCATATGTTTTCACTCTTATGTAGATCCTGAGAAACTTAACAGAAACCCATGGGGGAGGGAAGGAAAAAAAAAAAAAGAGGTTAGAGTGGGAAAGAGCCAAAGCATAAGAGACTGTTAAAAACTGAGAACAAACTGAGGGTTGATGGGGGGTGGGAGGAAGAGGAGGGTGGGTGATGGGTATTGAGGAGGGCACATTTTGGGATGAGCACTGGGTGTTGTATGGAAACCAATTTGACAATAAATTTCATATATTGAAAAATAAATAAATAAATAAATAAATAGTAAAGAAAAAAAATAAAGAATATGGTGACACTGGCACAGAGTATAAATTCTTTATTATGAATCATCACATTGAAAGTGAGATGACCCAAATATTCTTCTTTTAAAGGTAAGAATCCACTTCCTTCACTCAATTCTCTTCCATTGCAATAAAACACAAATTGAGAAACTGTATTTTATTTATTTATTTATTGTAATGTTTATTTATTGTTGAGAGAGAGAGCAAGGGCGAGTGGGGTAGACACAGAGAGAAAGGGAGACACAGAGTCTGAAGCAGGCTCTAGGCTCTGAGCGGTCAGCACAGAGCCCCATGCAGGGCTGGAACTCGAGCGCCTTTGTGAGATCATGACCTGAGCTGAAGTCAGACACTCATCTGACTGAGCCACCCAGGCAGTCCAAGCAACTATATTTTAAATAGGTTTTTGTAGGTCTTGAAAAATAAGGACCATTGCTACTAATTTTCTTTTAATTTCTTTTCTTTTCTTTTCTTTTCAAGAAAAAAATTTTTTAAATGTTTATTTATTAGTGAGAGACAGAGACAGAGCATGAGCATGGGAGGCACAGAGAGAGAGGAGGAGACACAGAATCCGAAGCAGAATCCAGGCTCTGAGCTGTCAGCACAGAGCCCGACGCAGGGCTTGAACTCACAAACCGTGAGATCATGACCTGAGCCAAAGTCCGACGCTTAACCGACTGAGCCACACAGGCGCCCCTCAAGAAATTTTTAATACCAGAACCAGTAGTTGGGGATTTAGAAGTCCCAGCTCACCCACAAAAGCTGGAGATGTGAGTTTTGAATCTGACACTTCACTCTGGAGGCTCAATTCAACAGGCAAGTCAGTAAACGTCTTTGTGTCTCTTGGACAGTTGAAGGGTTTTCCTTCAGGTGTAGGCCTATCATTTGTTCCTTTCCAGAACCTCACCTCTTTCCTGCATGTGTTGTCCTTTTTGATTTGGTGAGACAGAGCGTGAATTCAAGAAATTCTTAAAGGGAAGGAGAAATAAAAGGAGCAACTAGTCTTTTTTATTAACGGAATCTCAGGAATCGCTTCCAAAATGATGCGTTTTGAAACAAATAAAATAAGGTCCATTATCACAGCGCACTTTTGAATTTGAACAATGAATTGCTTGACTGTTGCCCTAACTTATGCTAAAAGCAAAACCAAACCAGAGAAAAACCTTGGCTATAACTTCTGAAACCCAGGTGAACTTGATGGGGAAATGAAAAGCACTTCGACCCTGAGAAGGCATTTTCTGCTTGTTTTTGAGCCAATCCCAGCATTTGTGATGCGATTAAATTCTCTGAAACTTGGTGCACCATTGAGCGGGGCCCTTCCCCATTGTCGCCAGCCTGGGTGTGCCCACGTGAGAAGTGCAACATGAGGCATCAGAATGATGAGAGATACAGACTTCAAGGGAAGGAGAAAGAGCTAAATGGTGCTCTTTGTTTTCAAAGCACATGGTACCAAGATAAGCCATTTCATAAGCTCCATCCTGTGGGCAGAGGAGGGTGATTCTCTGCTCCATCCCCAGTCTGCCATTGAAGGCTGGCAGGTGGATGGGCAGTGTGGAGCCACGCCCTCGGGCTCTCCGTAATGCCTCCTGACAATGAACTCTTTGATGGGGGCTATGTTCTCATGACAAATCTAGTTCAGACGCTGAAAATGATAGCAATTGAATTCCGCGATACCACGTGAAGCCCAATTCAAATGGGTCTACCTGTGAAAGACAACGTCATATGAGTGGCAGAGGATCCGCGGGAGCTTAACTCCTTTTCCTCTTCTGCTCTTTGTCCTTCCCACTGGTGTCCCAGAAAGAACCCTCAGGAAGCAAAGCAAGATAGAAGGAAAAGTGCATGCTGCCATGGATGGAACAAAAAGAAAATGAACAAGCATATGGCACCTGGAAAAGAGCACGCCAGCTCAGTCCGCTGTTTGCGGACTCCCAAAGTTAGCATAATGAGAACACTTCAGGCTAAGTTCTCAGCAGATGTGACAGGATTCGGGATTCAGCCACACGATTCTCATTAAAGGTCCTGGGAATCCTGCTGTGGAAACCTCAGCCCTGTGCTGAGAATTCTCTCCATTGTTTTATATCCCCCGAAGTCACAAACGGTTGTTATGTAAATGTCGTGTTGCTTAATTCCCAATGTACCTTTATTCTCTCTAATCTTCTGTTAGACATGGATGTGCACATCCAGCTTGTCCAGATCTAGCTCACAAGGAAAGCACACAACCAGAGCTGAGGGAGATCGGAAGGTTAATATCCATTTACCTCCTCTGTGCTTAGGGAGTTAGGAAAACAGGTTGTGCAGTAAGTGCCCCATGCGTGCTGCTGAGTCAGGGGTGGCTGACCCTAGTTTCCTAACACAGGCTGGTGTGGCTCGCAGCCTTTCTAATAAAATCATCACTGAAATGGGCAGAGAGAGAGAAATAAAAACCAGTTCACAAAACTCTTAGTACAATGCCCCAAAGAAATGAATATGCCATTGCTAAATAAAGACACAACGGGAACACAAAGGAGGAGCTGTGTCCGCCTCAAGCTATCCTATTCTGAGTTGCTATTTTCCAGCAGAGACCCAGGCACTGACCACTCTGTCCAGATCCTAGCCCGGCCAAGTGTCTCGGCATGCAGCACATTCTTCCCCTGACTTCCCCATGTGCGAAAGGGGATTGCTGCACGGAGGCAAAGACGCACAAGCTGGAAGTGTCAGCTGAGACTACCTGGGAACTCAGATACCTGTTGATGGAGAAAAAGGAGCCCTCCAGGCAGAGTTTGCCACTTTTCTCTAGAGGGTTTAAATTAGATCTTAGACTGTTGAAAGTGGAGAGGTTGGAGAACAACATGCAAAATTTGCCCCATCTCCTGCAAAGATATAAAACAAAGAATCATGAATGTTAAGCCTAACAAAAGCCTGTCCCTTGTTACAGAATATCTGAATGGGAAGGGATCCTAAGGGTTAGATTGCTCCAGCCCTCCTTTTACAGGTGGGAAACAGAATTGGAGGCAATAAGTGACCTGCTCGAAGTTGTCCAACTTTAGATGCAAAGGTAGAAAGGACCTTTGGTTCATACTCCAGCCTTCTTTTCAGTAATCTAGACACAAGGAATTTTTAAATGCTTTTGATTAACCCATAATTGATAATCTAATTCTCAAGTTTGGATATAACGCTCCTTTGGCACAGTCATTATTTTATTTTATTTTATTTTATTTTATTTTATCATTAAATTGGTGGATTTCAGAATCTTTTGGATTTCTTTTTCTCTTTGGCTTTATAGTCCTTTTATGAATAAATTTGAATCCTGACAAAATGAAATAATATAGGGAAACGTTAACATAGTGAATATATTTCCATTTGTCAGAGTTGTTTGACTGACTTAAATGAGAAGCTTAATTTCATTACTCTGATAGAATTTGACTTTCCTATGCTGTAAGTTTTTTTCAGAATTTGGCCTGCACTGGGCTTTTATACTTGAAAGCTAAGGCTTTGGAATCAGGAGAACTTGAGTTTAAGTCTCTGCTGTCATTATAAATGTGATCTTGATTGAATTATTTAATCACTTAGAGTTTCTGTGGCTTTCCTTATGAAATGAGAATGTTCATATTGTCCGACTTTCAGGCTATTGTGAAGAATAATTGAGATGACATAAACAAAAGGCTTAGGAAAGTGCTCAATGAATGTTGGTGACTTTTGATTGGTAGAAATGAGCTATGTGGTCATACTTACAAGAAGGAAAGATTTGTCCCAAGAAATTCCTAGCTTTGAACAATTTATCATATATTAGCTATTCTCATGCACCTCTTTACACACACATAACATGCGCGTGCACACACACACACACACACACACACACACACACACTCACAATTTTTCCCAAAGTCTGAAAGTAGGTTCTATCACAGCTGGTCAGAGGAACAGAGTAAAGACAAGGGAGAGGGGCCAGGATCATTCAGGCTGAAGCCTTTTCCCTCTGCTCTTTTCTATTTTCCCATGTGCAACCTAAGAAATGAATAGCCACCTTTATTTCTGAAGTTAAAAAGGAGAGAAACTTCATTACTCTGCCACAACAGTGACGTAACAGCATTGGGAGGACTTTTTGGGGATTTTCAGGCAGGAGAATAAATATAGGGCCTTTCACAGTGCCTTGCAGTCGTTAAAATTAGTCAATTCATGTTTGCCTACTGTGTTTGTTAGTTTGCTTCAGCCAAGTCATAACTTTGTCTTCAGGCATGCCAGGCTCCAAGAGCCACAGGAAGGGCAGTGTCCAAATGATAAGCAAAGAAGGTATTGTTCTGCCTGGTAAGGAACCCCTCAGTGGTTCCCAACAGTCTCTTTTGTTTTTCCAAATCTCACACTTTGCAAGGGCTGGATCACTGTCTCTTGATGATGACTCAGCAGCCAAGGCTTCAAGTACAATCACTAAGGGATGACTTGCCCCAGGCTTTGGGCACTTGCTGCCTGACGTAGCACTTCCTTCTCTTCTTCTTTTCTCTTCTCCTCTCTTCTCTTCTCTTCTTTTCTTTTCTCTCCTTTCCTTTCCTTTTCTTTTCTCTTCTCTTCTTTTGTTTTCTCTCCTTTTCTCTTTTCTTTTTTTTTCTTTTCTCCTCTTTTCTTTCTCTTTTCTCTCTTCTTTCTTTTCTCTCTTCTTTCTTTCTTTTCTCTCTTCTTTCTTTCTTTCTTTCTTTCTTTCTTTCTTTCTTTCTTCCTTTCTTTCTCTTTTTATAACCTATCCTCCCAGAATTTTCTTTCCTCCATTTGTCACCCACACTGATTCAATGAAAACGAACATGTCTAATAAATTCTGAGCTGCTGATTTTTTCAGTATTGCTATTACTTGTCCTTGACTTACTTTACAAATTATATACAATTAAGTAAAGCATTTGCAAATCCCAAAGCTACTTCAGAAGCATACAGATTAGGTAAACTTAGCTGAAGAAGGTGACCTTGGATGTGATTTGTACCATTATGAGTTCCATGTAGATTATTTCTTTTGCTTCCAACCTTATCACAATACAGCTAAAAATTCTCACTCTTTCTTATTATTTATATCTGCATTTATCTGATTAAAAACTTTACCTGCTTATGCCCCCCCCCAAAACTTCAAGTTATATCTCCCATCACATACAATAATATACTCCAAATGGATCATAAACAGAAAACTATAAAACTGCTAGAAGAAAATAGAGGAGAAATCTTTATGAGTTATACAAAGATTTCTTAGATACAGTACCAAAATCACTATTTATCAAATAACAAACTAATAAATTAGACTATCAAAATTAACATTTTTTTTCTCTGCAAAACATACTGTTAAGAGAATGAAAGGATAAGCCACAGACTTAGAGGAAATATTTTCAAATTATTTGTCTGATAAAGGACTTATGTCCAGAATACATAAAGAACCTTCAAAACTCAACGATAGGAACAAATAATCCCCCTCCAAGAAATGAGCAAAAGTTTTTTTTTAATGTTTACCTATTTATTTTGAGAGAGAGAGAGAGAGAGATAAAGCAAGCAGGGAAGGGGCAGAGAGACAGAACGAGAGAGAATCCCAAGCAGGCTCTGTGCCCCGAGCAAAAGTTTTGAACCGACATTTCACCTAAGAAGATATGTAGATGCAAAGAAGCACATAAAAAATGCTCAGCAGCATTCATCATTAGGGAACAGTGATTACCATCAAAGTGACATCCTACTATGCACCTGTTAGAATGACTAAAATTTTTAAAGTTAATCATATCAAAGTGTGAAGATATAGAGCAACTCAAACATTCATGTCCTGCTGGTGAGAATGTAAAATGATACAACCACACTGGAAAATAGTCCAGCAATTTCTCATAAAGCAAAACACATACCTACTATATAATCAAGCCACTGATACTTACCCCAGAGAAATGAAAGCATGTCTATTCAAAATCTTGTATGTGAATGCTTACAGAAGCTTTATTGGAAATGGAACAAGATTGGAAACCCAAATGTTCATGGACAAATGAACTGACAAATAAATGGGGTATACCCATAAAATGGAATACTACTTAGGGCTCAAAAAGGAATAAGCAATTGAGGCACACAACAGCATAAATGAATTACAAAATAATTATGCCCAGTGAAAAATACCATACCAAAAAATAGGATATACCATATGATTCCAATTATATACAATTCTAGAAAATGTAAAATGATCCACAGTGATAGGAACCAGATCAGTGGTAGCCTGAAGGAAGAGGTGATGAGAAGGGATGGGAAGGACAGATGACAAAGAAGCATGGGAAGACTTTTGGGGGTGACTGATGTGTTCATTTTCTTCATTGTAGTGAAGGCTTCATGAGTATATACAGATGTTAAGACTTACCAAATTACTACTATAAATGTGGATAATTTATTTTAGGTCAATTATACCATAATAAACCAGTTAAAAATAAAAATAGGGCAAAGAAGATTCTAGTAGTTTAGGAGGTGAATCTGATTAAAGGATGTGTGAAGAGATCTTAGCCAAAAGCAGGTGGCTTTCTCTGCCCCTTAGGCCATGAATAACCCTTAAACAGGTGAGTGAAAATCTGAGAAGGTGGGAGACTTGTCCCAGATGCTCAGACCCGGGTTGGGATCCTGTGACCCCAAGTCCAGGGATGACTCTAGAAAGTCTTTTAGATGTGGTGGGTAAAGCATAAAATTCTAAAGGAGGCTCTTTTTCTCCCACTGTTCTTTATGTCTTACCCTTTGGCTTCAGCCCACCCTCTTTCCTGGGGATTGCACCAACACTTTTGCTCTACTGGAGTTCCTTTCATCACTTTTCAAGCCATGGATTGGCTATCAGTAGATCAGTCCATATCAGGTTAATGAGCAGAAAGCTGCCGGATTGGCTCTCAAGTGCTTGCTGGCCCTCCTTATCTTTAAAAGCCTTTTAAACTTCATGTAGACACACAATCCTGAGGCAGGAGGGAAACGTTTTGGATTAAACAATCCGGTACAGTTTGTAAACACTTGCCTTATATAGTCCCTGGTATTATGCATGGGGTACAGGCTACCCCTTTGTCCTATAAAAGGGACACACAATTCCCCTGAGATTAGAACAGCTTTAAAAGTTCATCAGTTTCCCAGTTGTTTGCTGCCGCTGCTGCTTTTTTTTTTTTTTTAAGTACAGCAACTGTTTCTTTAAAGAAGTTTGCTTTTTACCTTCTGTTGACTCTGAAAAGTACATTTGTCTATTTCATGTAATTTTCACTCTCCTTATCCTCTCCTCTGGTGTGATATATTTTACAATGAAAACCTTTTCAAGGACTGTTAAAGGAAAAATGATACCCTGAATGGTACTTGAGTATTAAGATTAGCATCGAAAGGTGTGAAAACTCCCCCCCCCCCCACCCCGGGAACAAAAAACTGCACAATCTGCGGCTTCTGCAGTGGACTAGTATGTGCTGCTAGAATTGAGTGTGTCAGAGAGACTCAGGGATGAGAGCAGTGATCACGCTTGCCCTCGCACAGACCAGCAGTGCCACTGGCTTTCCATCAGAGCAAACGTGCCAGGAACTCTTCTCTGAGCAGTAGGAAGAATTTGGCTCCTCAGGTCCATTGAGTCCATCCTGGCATATGACCCCATTCCAGACGTGACCTGTGCCGTTCAAGAGAGCTCATGGGCCCGCGAGGAACCGGACCTTCGACCTGAGCGTCATTCCCCAGCAAGAAACAGGCTCTTGCCACTTGAGCTGACCATCCATGGACAGAATGAAGCATGATGAGATTGGCCACAATTCAGGCACTCAGGTTGTAACAGGACAAAGGAACTAATCGTGTCATTGACAGTAGCCCTGATGGGAGACTTCTGACAGTAACTAGTTCTGAGGGCAACTAGTTCTTTTGTTGGTACTACTTGATGTAATCAGAAAGGCTATTTTCACAGTCAGCCTACCCAAACTGACCAATAAAAACATACAATTAAGATTTTCATTTTACTTTTGTAATTTTTTAAAGCACTGGGAAGGGTCTGGGGAGAATTTGACTACCGTGCTTCTGGCATTTTCGCCGCCGTTCTGTGGGTCTAGACTGGTCTCAGGTTTTCCTGTGTGCAGCTTTCCAAAGGGCTATGGCTTTACACTGAGTCTTTCTTTTGAAACAGTAGGATTTGGGCTCTGTTCCAGGTATATGCAAGTATTTATTATTAGTTCTCGTAATCATAATCACTATAAACATTAATGCATTTTAACAATCTGGCAGCCAGTATCTTAAATCCCCAGGAATCTTAGTTAAATCCCAAAGAAAACTTTGTAACAGTTGTTCAGGGGCATTAGGGGTAGCATTTACAAGCAGTGGGAAAGACCAGTTTTCCAGTTTCAAAAAGGCCTGATGGATAGTTCAAGATTGAACCAGCGTTTTGGTTCTTTCGGCCTTTAGACCGTTGCATCATATGAGCACACAAAGAAGATGTAATTGGGGCACGTATAATCCAAATACCTCCCGGCAGGATTTTTTATGAAGGGCCATAACCTGGAAAAGAGGCATGTGATTGCAGCAGAGTCAACGTGTTTGAGTTTGCTGCGGGGTCTGCCAAGCTCACAGGCCATTTGAATTTCATGGATTCATAGTATTGGGCCTTCGATGACTTCTTTGCTATCAGAGGTCACTCACTCTTGGTTCAATCAACTTCCTGTTGACAAAAAAGAAAAAAAAAAAAAGCCCCAAAGGTTTCTTGGACCTTAACAGCTCTAACAAAACAAATTATTACGATTTAAGTATGTATGATTCAGAAACATATGGATTAAATTTCCTTTCACATACATGTGGGTTCAAATATTAAAGGGGAAAAATGCCTTGGAAACCTGTGTTTGGGGGTTTTATCCAGTCTTGTGTATTTGACTTGTAGCTTTAAACATGCTGGGTAGGGAGAGTATGCTGGAAACCACCAAGCAGGCACTCCTTCTCAGCTTCCATTACACATGGAGATGCTTCATTATGGCAATTAGTTATTGCTTAGAGCTAGACTGTTTTTCCCTATGAAAAACTTCTCAAGGGCAAGGACTGACTTTTTCTCTCTGGCTCTCCATAGCACAATATAGTGCATCCTGAAAATCAGAAGAGCAAAAAAATATATAGGGGCGCTTGGGTGGCTCAGTCAGTTAAGCGTCCGACTTCAGCTTAGGTCATGATCTCGTGGTTCGTGAGGTCGAGCCCCACGTCATGCTCTGTGTTGACAGCTCAGAGCCTGGAGCCTGCTTTGGATTCTGTACCTCTGTCTCTCTCTCTGCCCCTCCTCTGCTCATGCTCTGTCTCTCTCTGTCTCTCAAATACATAAACGTTAAAAAAAAAAAAAAAAAATATATATATATATATATATATATATATATATATATATATTCGTGATACAGATCAGTGGGCACATAGATTAATTAACCAATCAACTTAAACTCACTCAGCCTGCCTTTCGCCGTCTGAGCTTTGGTGGCCAGGTTGACTCAATCTCAGCAAGCTGTAGATGGTCAGAGGCACTAGCTCATCAGGGTCCATACCACAGGGTTTCAAAAGTTTCAGCAAACCACACGTGGGATTGAATTCCCAGTGGGTGACTCTCACTATGTCTTCAGCTGTCAATTGTCTGAGACTATTTTCTTTCCCCCAACACTTTGGGTTTGGTAAAACTCAGAACATGTTTTCCCAAGAACATCCCCCCCCCCCCCCGGACAATCCAAACCCATGTATATTTTAAGGGAAATGTAATCCGTGTGCCCCTCAGGCCATTCGCACAGATCATCAACATGCTTTTTAGTAAGAGTTATTGTGAGATTTTGGTGTAAATATTTTTTGCCATATAACTATAAAGTTGTATTTTCCCAGTAATATCTGGGGCAGGCTATGCTGACTGCCTATGCAACAGTCTCCATTATTCCTTCCTAATTGAATCTCAATTCTATTCTGATATTGGGAAGCCACGTGGTCCAGACACCTCCTTCCCAAGCTGGGCAGCGATGAGAGTGGGTTGGGGTGAGGGGTTGGGATTTATTAGGCTAAGCAGTGATGTAAATTTCTTCCCTGACCAGTTTGAGCAAGGGCACCTGACCAGCGTGTTCTACAGGACAAGTATCTGCAACATTTTCCTTACTCTTAAACATGATTGGACTCTTCCTGCCTTGGGGTGTCATCTAAGAGGATGTGGTCCCTGGACCTGCTATAGCCATCATGAAACCAGGAGAGGAAGGACAGGGGAACTGCAGAGAAGCCGACTTGGAACCCCGACATTCTTGGGCTTCTGAATTTACCAACTCTGGAAACAAACTGCCTCCAGACATCTCACCAAGTGAAATAACAAATCCCATATCTTTGAAGCAATGATTAGTTGAATATTTTATTGCTCACTGCCAAATGCATTACAACTAAATACAACACATAAACTACGATTTCAGAATTTCTGGATTGGTATGAGACATGTTAGAACATACTTGCAATGAAATTGTTCACTCAGGGGCCACAGTTGTGTTTTTACTTTTTGTAGTTAACAGCCTTGTGAGATTTCTTGGGAATTAAAAATTAATCTTAAATAAATAATGAACAGTGGAGGATTCTGTGTGTGTGTTAACCCTTTCCTCATTTGCATGTGTCCAATTGCTGGTTTTATCTTTCTTAAATAAAAGAAAGATGCGAATTAGTGTAACAAAGACAAGTTCTTGGATCCCTCACTCCTATTCTTTCCCTTTAAAAAAAAAATTTTTTTTTTAACATCTACTCGTTTTTGAGAGACAGAGAGAGCACAAGCGAGGGAGGAGCAGAGAGAGAGGGAGACACAGAATCGGAAGCAGGCTCCAGGCTCTGAACTGTCAGTACAGAGCCCCACGCGGGGCTCTAACCCACAAACCATGGGATCATGACCTGAGCTGAAGTCAGTGCTCAACTGACTGAGCCACCCAGGCACGCCCCCTACTCTTTCCTGAATCTTAATCGGGCAACTATAATTCATAAGTAAGCAATTGAAATGAGTTTAACTGTTTAAAGTAGATTATTTTAAATGATGAAAATAATGAACATAATTTAATCCCTCCTGTCTTCTTTTTATGCCTTGCTCTAAGCCAAATTTTCAAATGCTCTGATTTTTTAGGATCTGTTTCTCTACTTACTTGTTGACCTTCGGTTAAAGCAGAGCCATTCGAAATAGTGGTACAGATTTGGAGAAAACAGAAATCAAAATTCATTTAGTTAGGGCTTTCCTTGATTAGATTACAAGCTACATGAGACAAATCTAATCCGATCATTTTCTACAACCTATAAGGCACAGGGCCTTGCAGGATACTGATTAATGCAACATAACTATCCAGCTAGAGGGTGTCTGGTTTTCAAAAGTAAAATCCTATACTGTAAGAGGCAAAAGGACCAACAGAGGTAAACTCATCCAGTGGTTTTCAAAATGTGAATTGCTGTGGTTGAGCACATAACTGCACTCTTCTTGGTGAACTGGCCATTTTATTTGCGACGCCAAATTTGCACAAGGGAGGTCACTAGAGAGTAACACCAAAGAAATGTCTCCATGGTGTGGTTTAGGCAACATGTATCAGAAGAAATACAGTGTTAGGATTCCTTTCGAATCATGAAGCAGTCCTAGAAAAGCAGAATTTGATCATGTGGCAAAGAAGAGCAGGGACCCTCACGAAGGGTGGAATAGCATGTGAAAAGTCACTTAATGCAAAAGCGGCCTTAAGTGTGCACAGAGGCTTGTTCTGTGGAAGGGCCGAGTTGATGCTGGGGGATAGTAAAGGTTGGAAGGGCAGACAGGGCTAGATTCTGAAGCAGGTTAACTCTAAAGGGCTCTACTGATTCTCAGCCTTTGGGTGAACCAGTCAAACCGTGGACTCTCGGATTACAGCAGAGAAATCCCCTGGACATCTTGTTAAAATGCTGATTCTGAGTGAATGGTGCAGGCAGGGCCAGGAGTCTGCATTATTTTTTTAAATTTTTTTAAATTTTTATTTATTTTTGAGAGAGAGACAGAGTGTGAGTGATGGAGGGGCAGAGAGAGAGAGAGAGAGAGAGAGAGAGAGAGAGATACAGAATCCGAAGCAGGCTCCAGGCTCTGAGCCATCAGCACAGAGCCTGATGCGGGGCTCAAACTCACAAACTGAGATCATGACTTGAGCCGAAGTCGGTTGCTTAACCAACTGAGCCACCCAGGTGCTCCTGGGAATCTGTATTTCTAAGAAGCCCCCCAGGTAAGGACTATTGCTACTGGGCCAAGGACACATGGAGTGGTTAAAATTAGGCCAATGTTGCAGAAGCTAGTCAGGAGTTAGGAATGCTCTTAAATTAATACTGACAATGGAAAGAGAGGAAAGTTTGAGAGGACCAGAGGATGAAAATCTCAGTATTACTGAAAAAAAAAATGACAACAGTTGGTTTTCCTACATTAGCTGTTTGTTATGTGTTCCTGGAGTGAATTTGCGTTGCACGCTGTGTAGTTGAAACCCACATAGTCCAGGGGGTGAATCTTGTTTCTGCTATTTCTGGTCCAGTGCTTCCATGTTTCCAATCTACTGATTGTGGCTAATAATTTTATCTTTGGATGGCTGTTGGGGTCATTATACTGATTTATGTGTCCACCAGGCACCCACCAAATAGCACTGTTATTGTTGTAATTGTTGTTGTTGTTATTTATGAATCCTACAAATCATGTGAAAAGAATTTCTAAATTTCTATCCCCAAGGAGAGTGGATAACTGCGGTCCTCAAGATAGCTTTATTTCCATAGAAAGCAGGTTAGCCTCTGCTGATCGTCTTAGGGAAAACATTAGGTGATGATATCAAACAGGATTTCCTTGTAACTGGAAGAATCTAATTACTTCCATGTGTAGGTCTGACGAGGTGAAAAAAACATTCATGGATCTGAACCACTTGCAAATGGCCAGAGGTGGAATAGCTAATTCCCACCAGTAAATACATGGCATAAAACTTCCAAGTGATGAAGCTCTGAGTCCCTTATGAAGGCCCCACCACTCACAAGGGACATAAATGTGCTATCGCGGTCATTTAAATGAGTTATTTAATCCCATTCCTCTTTCTTTGAAAACTATATCCGTCTTCACACACCCCCTTCATCTTACGCCCACCTCCCTCGGGCAGCACACACTCCCAGCCGCACCTACAAACACCCAAGGCCCGCGCACACTGAACAGAGCGGGGTGGATTGTGGAACTGGAAAGGATCCTGGAAGTTATTACGGTGACGACTTCATTTCATAAAGGAGAAGATGGAGGCATTTACATTTCACGCGTTCACCCAACTCACAGAGAGGGTTACAGCGTCCCTGTGGTTCTCAGGTAAGCATCCAAGAAATGTCATGAAGCAAGGAAATCACACCCCCTTTCATGATCCCTCTTTGGAAAACCGTTTTTCTGGTGTGTAGTTTTGGTTGTTCGAGGCAGTGGTTAAGGGTGTGGATTCTGCCTGTTTCACCTCCTGCCCTACTTCTTGGCCATATAACCTCGGGACTGTTACTTAACAGTGAACCTGTGAACAGTGAACCTGTGAACAGTGAACAGTGAACCTCGGTCACTTGATCTTTAAAATGGGATTCATAATACAGTCCCCCTTCGCAAGGTAATGTGGCTCCTGTTAAGTTAGTTGATGGATATCCGGTGCTCGGAGGAATACCTGGCCCATCATAGACCTTTTGCAGCTGGATATTTCTTTGGTATAAGCAAATGGAACACACTTTTTCATCGAGGTTTGGCTAGCATTCCAGTGATTCTTGTTCTTTTTGTTCTGGTTGGAATAAGAAAGATCACCGCATGATAGGTGTCATGGAGCATTCTTCAGATGACCAGAAAATCAAAATGGAACCATAATGTAAATAATGGGTAAACTTTTTACTGGGAAACATTTGGCAGAGAGTAGACCTTTAAAAGGCAAATCCTATATTTAAGTAAATGGCCTGATGTAAAAATGTTTTTAGATACTATCAACAAAACCAACTTGTATAATCCCACTTGCCTACTCCATTATATCCTCATTGTTGGTCTTCCATCAAAAGCTAGATCTGATCTCGATTTTTAAAAGAAAAGTGTCTCTCAAGTCTGCTTTCCACTATCTCCAGAAAAATCTGTCTCAATATTCAAAGCTCATGGAACAGTGAAAAGAAAAATGTCAGCATGATCCACTCTAGCTAAAAGTGCTTGAAGATTTTGTGGCACATCCTTGCCAAGAACATTGCATAGGCACCGTGCCCCTTTATTTTGCATTTTTAACCACCTGAAAAGTATCCTGCACGTTACTTTGGAGCCCATCCTGGTCTGGGCACGTTTCCCTGGAGGGAGATTTCCAAAGCTGAGTTCATTTTCAGCCACCCCTCCGTTCTTGCTATCAGCCATGTTGTGGTAGGTGGAGAAGGAAGCAAGAAGTTGAGTTGATAACTAACTATCAAAGCTGGCAATCAAAAGGCTGCACGATTATTCGCAAATACTTTCTTCTTCATAAGTTTCTACCATCTGGCATTCAGCACAGTAGAATGAAAACAGTTTTTTGAGCAAAAAAAAAAAAAAAAAAAAAAAAGCAATAATTAGAGAAGAAAACCTCCCTCTCCCACCAGATCAGTCAGAACATCCTCCAAAGGATTAAGTCTGATGTTCATGCAAAGGGTATACTGCTTTGATTTCACAGCAGTTTCTGATATTACTTCTTAAATCAGCTTCTCAAATGTTGTTGGATATAGTCCGAAGAGGTTGAAAAAATACAAGTGAAAACTCGTAACTGTTTAGTTTCTTACCCCCTAAAGAACAGCCACTCAAGGCCAAACATCCATCTTGCAAGGTTGCCTCTGTTTTCATTCGAGCAAGACCCAGGACATGGGAATCTAGCAAAATGGGGGAACACCTAAAGACAGAGAATTCGGTTGTTTCTCTCAGAAGCCAAGGATCTAATGCATTTTAGGCAGGAAGATCATTTTTTAGGTTTTCTTTAACAACTGATTTTTCCTGCTTTATGGGTAAATTTCCCAGTCCCCTTATCTATGGCTGCTGGAAAAGGGGTGCATTATTCATTCATTTATTCCTTGGGTCTGAGCAAAACAAACATGGTCTCTACCCTATGATGTTTCTCATCTATCAAGAAAATAGATAACGATCACAAAATACACAAAAATATTTTAAAATTGTAAGTGTGATAAAAGGTCCAAAAAGGAAGTATAGCATAATACAAGAATTTTAGGCAGTGTGATTGAATTTAGGAGATATGGTAGAGGGGGATAGAAGAAAATGTTTACCCCTGCCCTCCCTCTCCCCCCATTGTGACTTACAAAATTTTGGTAATGGATCCACCTGCTTTTCAGGAATGCTATAAAAATACACCTTATAAATATGTATCATTGGTTGTAGGTTAAAAAGCAGGAAGTTCATTCAACAAATATTTTTTTAATGTTCATTTATTTTTGAGAGAGAGAGAATGAACAAGGGAGGTAGAGAGAGGGGTGAGTAGCACAGAGGATCTGAAGCAGGCTTTGAGCTGACAGCACAGAACCCAGTGTGGGGCTTGAACTCATGAACTGCAAGATCGTGACCTGAGCTGAAGTCAGACGCTTAACGGACTGAGCCACCCCGGTGTCCCTCCACAAATATGTTTAAAATCTCCTACGGCAGAGATTGTTCTAGAGGTGCTAGAGGTGACACAGTCACCAAAACATACAAAACCCCATGGAGCTAACATCCAGGTTGGGGAGACTGAAAATGAAGAAGACAAAAAAATAAAATGGGAATTATGTTAGAAGGTAAAATATGTCTAGAGGAACAGAACAGGAGAGAGGGACAGGAAGTCAGCAAGAGGAGGAGGAAGGAACGTTGGGACTTCAGCTGAGATGTCCAGGGAATGCCTCACTGAGTAGGTGACACTTGAAAGAAACCTAAAATTGGGAGGGAGAGCCTTCTCGGTGTCTGGGATTGGGACGGGCTATGAGGCTAGAGATTTGGCAGAGGCCAGATTAGGGAAGGCCTGTTGGCTCCCGTTCAGCTGTTCTGGTCCCCTGGGAAAGACACAGTCAGCCTCATATTCTAGAAAGAGTGCTCTGGCTGTTGTGCCGGGGCAGATAGGACAGTGACAAGGAAATTGTGAGAGATCAGTAAAGAGACCTCTAAAATATTATAGACAAGATAAGGTAGTAACTGGGCTGGATTCCAACAGTGGAGATGAACAGACTCGAATGAGTTTAAGATGTTCTTAGAGGAAGAAACCACAGGCCTGGTGGCCGTCCTGGCCCAGGGGATGGTGGCTAGGGTACGCCTGCTTCTTGTGTTTGGTCCAGCCTGGTACCAAGATGGCTCTGTCTGGCCTCAGTCTTTTTCCACAGGGTATGGTTCTTATGGCTGGCCAATGTATATATTTTTACACTTTAGCAAAAAGTTATTGCAAGTGGTTTTCAGCCAGGTACATACTCCGTAGGGAGATATCAGCAAATGTGGCCTGGCTGTAACGGAAAGGTTTATAAGCACGCCTGTATGAAGGTTAAACGCAAAGAGAGTCTCTGGAAGGGCTGGAGCCTCACGCTGTCATGAGATGTTCATAGCATGCAAGGCGGTAAAGATCTAGACTCTCTAGCTCAGTTGGACGAGGCAGGAGGCAGAAGCGTATATGCAGAGGAGCCTGCCAATGGTTTATTGGCATTAAAAGAACTCGACTTCCCCTGCTCCAACTGGAACTGTTAGTGCAGAGGTTTCTTCCAGCAGTTTTAAATATGTGCTAGTGAGGCTTACAAAAACTAAAAGGAAGGTGTAAGTTCTTGGTTTGGACCAAATCTCTTTACAGTTAGGAACCCCCAAAATGGCTATAGCCCAAATGTCCTGGGATTGGATAACGAGAGGAAGGCCGCTTCTCTGGGGACAGTGGCTGTTTCAATAAAGCTAGATTTTGTTATTAAACTCAGCTGGCATGACGCTTGCTCAGTTCCCAGGGGGAAAGGCATACGTAATCCCAGGCATCTCACATGAGGCCTGTGGGCCCACTGGTGCCTAACTGAGATAATTTAGCAACACATGAGGAAGCTCATTGTCTGATTCAAGTGGGCAAGATTGGCAATGGCCGACCACTGCTCTGTTGTGGCCCTGAGCACCTTTGCTGGCAGGTTTGGTCAAACAGCTGAAATTGAAGGCAAAGATTAGTTATTATGTCACCTAAAATGAACTCCACTAATATCAAGAAAATGAGATGAATGGATTCTGATATATTTATAATATGGAATTCATGATGGCCACTAAAAAGAAGTAAAAACAAAACAAAACAAAAAAAGACCTGGGGGGAAAATCAGGTTGTCATTTCTGGGATTGGCCCTTTTTCAAAGAAAATCACACACACACACAGACACACACACACACACACACACACACACACACACACACAGAAACAGAGACAAAGACAGAAATGACAAAGATACACACCTAAGTAGTTATTCCCGATTTCAAGGATATAGGTGGAATTTTATTCTTTTTAATACATATCATTTAATAATAATAGTTTTCTGAAGTGTCTGTGTTGAACTGTTATTACCTTATAATAAGAAATAAGTATATAAGGGGCACCTGGGTGGCTCAGTTGGTTGAGCATCTGACTCTTGATTTTAGCTCAGGCCATGATCTCATGGTTTGTGGGATGGAGCCCCATGTAGGGCTCTGTGTTGAGCATGGAGCCTGCTTGAGAGTCTCTCTCTCTTCCTCTGCCCCTCTCCTGCTCACATGAGTGCACACTCACTCTATCTCTGTCTACAGGAGATATTTTAAAAATTAAAAAAAAAGTATGTAAATTTACCTCATAAAATCGGGACATTATAAAAGATAATTACAAAAGGAAAAAAAAGAAATATGTTCATACATCTCCCCATTCTCTATTCAGAACCAGAACACTAATGCTCTTAACTCACTTCTTTTGTTAATAAAATGATGACATGGTCCGTTGATGACTGTTTTCTGTTCATGAGGTTCACCACCAAATAAAGGAACACCTCTCCCTCAGAAAAGGAGTCTGTTGCTCCCATAGGGACAGTCTTCCTAGCACGTGCTGAGAAGGTATTATTTTCTAAAACTATAGGGGAAAGCTTGCTGAGATTATGAAACCCTGAAGATCAAAAAAGAACACCTCAAGTGGGCAGTCTCTGAAATGTGAGAATCAACACGGACACATTCCAGCTATGCCTCCCCGAGAATGGGCAGCAAGGGAGACCATGGTCCCCACACTGAAAGGGACACAAGAGGCATGATAGATTCAACATTTGGAAGGATGGGCTGGCAAGATCTCACTAAAGACCCCTTCCAACCCTGAAATAGATACGCATCCAGATTATTACTCATGAGACTAAAGAATCAGAGAGGGGATCATAAAAATGGTCTAGTCAGATCTTCTCATTTTAAAGATGAGAATATGTGACCTCAGTGAGGTTAGGTCACTTTCCCATGGTCCCATTATTGCCAGTGGCAGCAGCAGCAAAGTCACAAAGTCTTATATATTGTTTATTTTAAAATGGATTGAACAGTACATAAATGGCGTCTAAGGAGTTCCTACAGCCAACATTCTTATAGACAGAGCATTCAAGGGAATAAAAGCTCCCAAAGTTAATAAACAAGTGGAATGCAAGGAGAGGATGGTTTAAATATGGTTTTAAAAAAGAGAACAAAGATTAGGATGAGTCAGACACTTGCCCTTGAGCTGTCTATGGAGGAGAATTTTTTACTCCTCTTGGGAAGATTTGTGGCCCTATTGAATAGACAATATACATTGTGATTACCTCATGTTCTATGTGTGTAAAATACTATTGTGCACACATACCCCAATGTTTCTCAAGGTTGCTTTTTCTGATCATCTAGTTCATAATCATCAGATATATGTCAGATCATTATTGATTCCTGGGATCCACCCAGGATCTGCTGAATCAGAACCTTGAAGGGTTGTTTTTGATTGTCTAGGATTTTTTCTAGCTCCTTGGGCAATCCAAATGAGCACAAAACTTGAGAACCACTGATACAATCCACAAATAATCTTGGTTCTTCCCATTTCACCCATTCATATTGAAACATGTTGAATCAGGTTTCCTACGGATGAAATGATTCAAATACTTGCCTTGCACACCATCTCGATAAACACCATATTTATTCCAGGACAGAGGCTATCACTGATTGAATCTCCTAGGCAGGTGTTAGACTTCCAGTTCTCAGACAAGGCCATTGCCAGAGCTCATAGCATACTGCCTTATCTCTTGTCTAACTTAGAGTTCTCTATCCACTTTGAAATTTTCAATCTTTCCTCAGAGCCAGGCAAGTTCCAAGACCACTGCTATATCATCACTCCATTCCCTCCTTTCCATTCTCATTGCCACTAATCTAATTCAAACCCTCAACCTTCCCATCTAAACAATTCATAGCCTTGTCAAGAGTACCTTTCTCCAACTCTTTTCCAATGATGACATTGGCCAAGTGAGTCTTCCCAAAGGCCTATCATGTTTCCCCCCTTCACGTAAGGTTTTGCTGGTTCATTCCTAAGAGAGTAGTCAGTGGAATTCAGACTAAAACCATTGACCTGGCTTTCAGGCTCTCTGTCTGCCTGATCCCAACCTAAATCTGCAGGCTTGATTTCATTGTTTTCCTACCTGTATGTACACTGAACTCAGCCTTGCCTGCCAGTGCACCTTTGCTTCTACCGTTAGAGTAACAAGAACGTCGTCCCTCATTTCTACTAGTCAAAAGTTTAGCCACCCTTTTGGACCTCCTTCAAAAGACACCTCATCTGTAAGGCCTTTATTATTTCCTCCAATTTAACATTCTCCTGCAATTCTCTCTACAGTGTCTGCTTTTTTGTTCCTCTCCTGGGAGACTTTCACACTTATCCTTATAAAAAAAAATATATTTCTCTAGTTGTCTCATCATCTGTAACAACCAAATCAGCATGTTTGCTCCATAAATTTCTCTGAATAAATCTCGTGTTAAAGTAATATTTCTGGGTGACTTATTCTTCTTTCCCAGCATATCTGGAAATTCTGAAATGTGGGATAAGTTTCTCTTCCACTAACAATGCGAGAAGAGGTTTTATGGAAGCCCATTGTTTTGTGCTGGCCTCAGCCTAGTGATAGTATTATTATCTGCTAGAAATGCCTGGGGGTACTCACCTGGGCCCTGGTGAGCTTCCCACGGACATCTCCCCTTTCCAAACCAATGTTATTACTGGACCAACCCTTGTGGTTCTTATTACGATTGCAAGACTCCCTACAGCAACAACCATCAGGAACCTCTGAAAACATAAAGGTTTATTACTTACGAGTCCTGGAAATTACACAGCACACCTGGCGCCACACAACAAGGTTGCAGGTAGAGAGTGTACACGTGCTTGAGTCAAGGATGGGGGCTTAAGTTCTCATGGGCTCACTATCTATCGGTGAATTTAAAACATGACAGTGGGAATTTAAAGCACAGGAAAGGACAAGTGGCCCAAATGGTCAATTATCAAAATTAACCAAGCTCTCTAAAACAAGGGGCCTCAATGGGAGAGGTAGATAGCCATTTTTCGAGGTGGATGCCTCTTTGAAATGGAGGACTTGGCAATCAAAGCTTTAGTCAGGCACTTGCATTATACCCCCCCAACCCCCCCCCCCCCAAAAAAAAACTAAACCAAAACAAACAACAACAACAACAATCTGTCAGGACTTACACTGTAGATAACACACACATCAAACATGAGGGCATGCCACAAAAAGAATTTAGCCTTTCAAATGTATCCGTCACACTTACTGACATGGCCATGAAATACCTCTAACCTTGAAATCCAAGAACCAGTGTTCTGTGGGACTCCATCCACTGCAGAACTGTCATTCTCTCCGAGACCTATTTTGGACACATATTCAGCTGGAGTACTCACTCATTCCTAGCATGAGTCCTAAGATTCAGTATCCAGAGGGCAGAAAACCTTGGATCCAACCACGTAGAGCAGAGGAACTTGTTCATGATGTTCAGCATGGCCGCCTTCTGGGAACCAGATTGGCTTTTGACCTTGGGCTTGACATCATTGAAACCTTATTTATTTTGTTGGGTGTTGCTTCCTTTCCTTTTCTTCTTTATGACTTTTTTTTTCCCCAGACGTCATTGACAAACTTGATTTATTTTCTCCCTAGAGAGCCACTTTTCGGGATCCTTAAAAGTTTCTCTACTCCCCACACCAGTTCTGGTTCTTCAAGGACTTCTCTCTGTTAGACATTACCCAGTGAAAGGCTCTCTGCACTCTTTCTTGATTGGCAGTTTTATGAAGGCAGGGACCGCCTTTTACTGGGGTTCATATCCACTACAGAGTGGAGCAGTGCATTGGAATATATTTGTTCTCAATATGTACGAAGCAAAATCTTAAACAAAATCTCTGAAGTTGAATGCGATGTGAAGATAGAATGGAATAATACATGTAAGCTTTTTTAATGTTTATTTTTGACAGAGAGAGAAACAGAGCATGAGCAGGGGAGGGGGGGAGGGTGAGACAGAATACCAAGCAGGCTCCAGGCTCTGAACTGTCAGCCCAGAGCCCGACGCAGGGCTCGAACTCACAGACCGCAAGATCATGACCTGAGCCGAAGTCAGACGCCCAACCGACTGAGCCACCCAGGAGCCCCTGGAATAATACATGTAAAGCACTGTACCCAGTACAAAGAAGGCACGGAGTAAATGGCAAATGGTACCTAAAAAACCGACAACATTGGCCCCATGCCCTTCTATCCCACGCAACAAGCATACTGATCCAAGCATCTTGCTCTTCTCTTTCTAGTGGCTTCAACTGAAAGCCAGTGCTTTCATGGATTATACATCCTAGAGATTCCAATGACTTTAGAGTCACATACTCACTGGCAGGCTTGCGGCTTGTGGGGAGGCATGGCAGTTTTGTAGGTGAACTTACTAATAGGACACAGCTGTGAACAACAAGTCAGTGCTACATGCAGCTTTTGCTGTGCTGAAAACCCAGGGGCTGGGCAGACAGAGTGGAATGCCATTAGACAATATGTTAAGAAAAAGTTGCCTGAGGAAGCCAAATAGTTTATATTCACTATTGTCAGGCATGCCTTTGGATAAAGCTTTTAAGAAAAGCTTCCTCCTTTCCAAGAAGTAAATCCTGTAAGTATCGTTGTCAAGTATGCTGGCTCTCTTGTCTGCCGTTGTGATTTTAACTATGAGAGAATATTATTTGCCCTTAAAAACTTTTCTTTCTACATAAGCTTAGAAAATTAGGTCGCCGCTGCCAGAAGGAGTCTGAACATCCATCCTCAGGAATTTTCATGGGGAACTACTCAGAATGCATGATTTGAATACTCATTTCTTAATCAAAACATGTAGGCAGAATATACATTTCTGCAATAACCTTACAAGAGAATATCAACAGGCAAATTCTTACTTGTAAATAGAATGGCACCAAAGCACATTAAAATCTCATGGGTCCCATCACCTCCAGTGAACATAACACCATCTCAAAAGAAACAAGAAAGAAGAATACCAAACTCATTGGTGATTTGTTGGTTCTCATAACATAACATAAGATTCAATATGTTTTTGTAGACGATCTGCATTGGCTATGTATTATGGATTCAGCTGGCTCAGTCTCCCTTTGTTGCAATGACCTAAAACAAAAGAGGTAGCATGGCCTGTGGTTAAGAGCATGAACTCCGGATCTGATCTGTTGCCATTCAATTCCCAGCCTTGACTTGTCCTACTTGTAGGAGACCATCAAGCTAGTCAATGTTTCTGTACCTCCTCTTTGTCATCCATAAAATGAAGATGATGGTGATAATACCTAGCTCACAAGATGGAACAGTGATTAGGTTTCACGAGTGACACCTAGCCCATTGAAAGATTATGCTGGAGATGATGGAAGAATAAGTCTTGAATGAGAAGTAGTTGAGGGAGAGGGTGATCCAAGTACCAAGTAGTAGCACTTGGTAAAACAGCTAGAAAAATATAGTGTGATCTGGAGAGTGTGGAGAGGTGGTGTGCTTAAGGAGAATGCCCAGCAAGGTCTTAAAGACCCACATCAGTCATATTATGGACCTTTAATAGCTTTTGAAGACGATGGAGTCATCCGAGTGCTCTGAGCAGGAGCACACACCCCCACGGTAACATGTAATTCATGACCATGAACCTCATGTGAAGCCCGACTCTCCCTATCATACCTTGCTTCCCAATACACTTCCTCTCCCACTTACTAGACCTCTATTTTGTATTTCCTCCTTCCCTCAGACTTCTAGAACCCTCCTCCATATTCACTCTGCACTGAGAATCTTGCTTTCTACTCCACTGGGGAAATAGACGCAATGGAGAGAGAACTTCTATGAGCTCCTTTGTATCTGCTCCCCTACACTAGTTGAAGCTTTGCTCTGCCTGTCCCTTCTGTTTGCAGAGATGAACTGTCCATGTCCCTGGATTAAACCATCTTTTCCATTGGTGCACTGGATGCCACCTTCCCTTCCCTTACTTGCTCGAAGACATCTCTCCAGGCATTTCTTCTGCCTCTCCTGTGTCAGCAGACTTCCCCTCTCAGACTATTCCGGAGCATACAAACTGCTTCTCGTTTCTCTACATCTTAAAGAAAATGTTCCCTTGACCCCGCTTCGCCCTCCATCTGTTGCCCTATTTCTGGCCTTCCTTTCACATAGAGAGTCCTTGAAAGAGTTGTCTGTTGATGGGTCCAATTTCTCTCCTCCCTTTCTCTTTTAAACCGAGTCCAGTTTGGCTATCACCCCAACCACTCCTCTGAAACTTCTTTTATCAGAAGGACAGATGACTTCCAGTTTGTTAAATCCAATCAACTGTCCTCTATCATCTCATCTTAGGTGACCTATAAGCAGAATTTGACAGAGTGGATGACTGTCTCCTCCTTGAAACTGTCTTTGTTTGGCCTACAGAATGTGTATTTGCCTGTTTTCCCTCCTTCCTCTACAACCCCTTCTTCCCAGTCTCTTGTCAGTTCCTCCCTGTCTTCTGACATCTTCATGATGGAGCACCCAGGACTTTGCACTTTCTTCTGGTAACCTACTCTGGTGCCAATTACTCCAATATTCATATCTTCAGCCCAGACTTCCCCCCTGAATTCTAGATTCATATATGCAACTGCCTACTTGGTATCTCCTTTGGTTATTCAATTCCATTTCAAACTCAACATGCCCCAAAGGGAACTCCTGATCTGCTTCCAAACCTGTTCCCTCCTTAGACCTCTCCATCTCACAAACAGCCAGCTCCATTCTTAGTTGCTCAGACCAGAAAGTTTAGTCATCCTTGATTCCTCTCCTTTCACACCTTACAACAAAACATCAGCACATCCCTTTGATTCCACTTTTTAAAATATTCCCAGAATCCAGCCTCTTTGCAGCCTTCCAATCCTGCTCTTCCCCTCACTTATTTCCCTCTCTTTGCTGTACTTTTCTGCCAAGCACTGAATAGCTTATGATAAATCATATAGCATACTTGTTTTATGTACTGACTTTCTCCTCCATAAGTCTTAATTTGTTTTGGTCTCTCCTGATAACCAAGGGTGTTCTTTGATTTGATTCTTCTATTACTGTTTGTCATTCCAGTGGCCTGTTTCTACAGAGGCTCACCTAACATAGTGTAGACATTCACTAGATGTTTGCTGAATGTCTGTGCAGTGAATGTGTACTTTCCATTTATTTTCTTGCACCCTTCCCAGAGATGCCCAGAATTGTGCCGACCTTTGTGTGTGGCTTCAACACACAAGTCGTTGAATGTAGGAAGAAGTCCAGTATTCTTACATTCTTTCTCTGGTTTATCCTTGATAGTTTGGTATTTATTACTTTATGAGTCAAATTTAGATGACTTTCATCTAAATTCATGTCTTTCCCTTTGCCCACACTGAAGCATATCTAGCCCTCTCCTTACCACCCACATGGTGTTGTGGTGTGACCATTGCGGGCTTGGCAAATGTGCGAGCTTAATACCATTTTCAGAACTGGAAATTCCATTGTACGTTTCATCATCAAGATCTCCTACTTAAAAGATTTCAGCCCTGGAGAATTCTGTCATTTCCATTGTCATATTCAGAACATTTTCTACATCTCCTTACCATTTGTTTTTGTCAAATAAAATATTTCCCTATACGTAATAAAAAAACATAGCCCTCTATGTTAACTAAAGTTTCAAATGTATACACCCTTTATATATCTTAAGTTTAGGCTTTGGTGTTCTATATGTTTTGTCACTGTTGTAAATAAGACCGTTTCGTCCCCACTAGGCTATTCACTGGTCAAGGAACTGGAGCAAAATCTATATAGGCTGCAAATATATATAGTTGCAAACTGTGAGGAGGCAATCACTGGAAGAGCCAATGAGTTAGTAGAGTGGCTATTGAGCCACTAAACTATTGTCACAGCCATGAAAAAAGTGGCATGGTGGTGAGGACTGGGTACTCTTCAATACACACGGATACAGTTTCACAAAACCCAGAGCCCGGGCCACCTGAGGCTTCTTCTGGTCCTCAAGAAACCTAACAGGCAAAATAACCCGGCCATCTCATTTACTTATCTTGCTCATGTTAATACTTGGTTCATTGGTTTTTCACATTATTCCATTAGCTTTTCTATGTAGACAGTCATGCTGTCCGGGACTCGTAATACATTTGTGGCCTTCTTTCTAGTACTTGTAATTTGATTTGCATTTGTTGTCAAATTAAAGGTAGTAAGTGAACAATTTCTTTTCTCCCCTTTCTGGTCGCATTTTGAATATTTTGTCACTAATTCTCTTAATGTTTATTTATTTTTGAGAGAGAGAGAGAGTGCAGGGGAGGGGCAGAGACAGAGGGAGACAGGATCCGAAATGGGCTCCGCTCATCACTAATTTTTTAATTGCATGTGAATTTGACACACATATTCTTTGTCATGCTATCGATGTATTCTTATGTTCCTAATTGACAATTGAAAAAAATTGATGTTCAACTCAACCAAATGCCTTCTCAGAATCAATTCAGATAATCATATGACTCTTCTCTATTGGCTGAGTAATCTAATTAAATTCACAAAATTCTCACTATTAATTTCCCTTGCCTTCTTGCATATATCCTATTTGATTTAGGAGCATTCTACTTTTAAAATGTATTAAAAGCAATGTAGCTACACTTGGGATTTTTTTTAATAATACACATAATGTCTGTGTTGATAAGTAAAATTACCTTCAGTTCTCTTCTTTTGGTGCATGGTATGTTTTTCAGGTGTTTGTATCATGTCTCTGCTAGTATAAAAAATATGAATTATAATGTGACTCTTCCCTTAAATTTTGTGCTCTTACACAATTGACAAAGCATTAGAATATTTTTCCCGTGAATATTTAAAAGAACCTGCCTATCCTTCTGAGTAATGGGTACACGGAGTCTTTTGAAAGCAGAAGGAGAAATTGAGTAGTTTGGAAAATTTCAAACTCGTGTTTATGTGATTGTTTTCTTAGGCTTTCTACTTCTCGCATGACATTTGTTTTTACATATTGTGATTTTCAACTTCATTTATAATGAACTGAAAACTACAGCAAGAGCCACATCTACAAAATTAGCACATCTTTAATATGATAATGCCTTTTGAAATCTTTAATGTTTATTTTTAAATTTATTTTTTAATGTTTATTTATTTTTGAGACAGAGAGAGAGACAGAGCATGAGTGGGGCAGGGGCAGAGAGAAAGGGAAACAGAATCCGAAGCAGGCTCCAGGCTCTGAGCTGCCAGCACAGAGCACGACGCAGGGCTCGAACTCATGGACTGCGAGATCATGACCTGAGCTGAAGTCGGATGCTCAACCGAATGAGCCACCCAGGCGCCCCTCTGATAATGCCTTTTGTAAGCAAAAGTCATACCAAAGGGATATTTACGTGCAGTGCCATGGCAGTGTTAATTTTTACAATTTTTCTGAAGTTTTTTTTTTTTTGCAATTTTATTAAAAAAAAAAAAAAACTTAAAGCAATCACATTCTCTGACCCAGTAATCCTATTTTTAGAATATATACCAAGGAAATTATTCACAAACAGCAAATAAATATCAATGTATAATTATTTTCATCTCAGTGTCATCAAGTTAATTACTGGAAACAACACAAATGCTAATAAAGGAATGATGAGTAAATTGTGGATTATCCAGATAATGCAATACTATACTGATTGTTAACATTGTTTGTGAAGAGTTTTCAAGGATATGAGGAAATTCAAATACTATAAAGTTGAGGATAAAATTAAGGCAAAACCTTGCATGCGCAGTGTGACCTCAACTTTAAAAAAATATGTATGGCATGAAAACCACTTGGACAATTTTAAATGAAGGGTTAGTGGATAGAAAATGTAACTTTTCTCTCAACATTTTAATATTTTTCAAAGTTTTTAAGCACCAAAACAATAATGAACAAATATACTTTTTCTTTTAAAAAGTAAACAAGCTTTTTTTTTCCATGCAGTCAATCTTTATTATAGCAGTATTCGCATATTCACATCAAGTACATAGAATTTTTGCCTTTTATATAATACAGAGATTTAAATAACTTTACACAGAAATAAATCTCTTCAATCTGAATTTCAGCTATCTTTTTTTTAATTCTCCACGCTTTCTATCCAAACTGAACAATATTATCCATTGTACAAATTTACATGAGAAAAACTGTAAAGTACAAATGAAGGGACCTGAGCAGGAAAGAACCAAAGTAGCAAGAAGTGGGTATGTGGAAGAATTAAAAAAAAAAAAAAATCGGGGGGATTGTCTCCTGGGTGGCTCAGTTGGTTGAGCGTCCAACTCTTGATTTTGGCTCATGGTTGAACTCACGAGTTCAAGCCCCATGCCAGGCTCTGTGCTGACAATGCCAAGCCTGCTTGGGATTCCCTCTCTTCTCTCTCTGCTCCTTCTCCTCTCTCTCTCTCTCTCTCTCAAAACAGATAAATAAACTTAAAAAAAAGATTCAAGCAAACATTGAGGATTAAGGGACAAGAGGACAACATCATCCATTTGATTGAAAATAAATGTCTTTTTCTGTGAATTGAAAAAGAAACTTTAAAAATTGTTACTCCATTGTAATTTTTGCAAAGCAGGTATAAAGAGGTCTGGGGACAATTTCAAAATTCCCTTTTTGTCCACGGGGCACACCCTAGTGTGTGCTGCCTGATCACATGGGCACCCTCCTGCTGGTGCTATGAAGGTTGGAATTGACCCCCAGTTGGTTTCATAGAAAGTGTAGATTCCTCTGGTCATGAGTGCCTTTTCAACAGTTCTTTGTGATTGTTCAAACTGACTTCAGTCTCCAACTCACTTTATCCATTGCCCACATTCCATGCTGCGTGTGCATTACTCCCCACTAGGGCCATCATGAGCTAGATGTAAGTCTTGTTCTTTCCCTGGACCTCAGACAGTTCATGTGCAAACTTGAGTGTTGACCTCTTGCGTGTTTCCCCGCTGTCTATAGCTTTCTCTGAGGCTCCCACCTTGCTTCTGACAACCACACCCTCCATTTCTACATATCCATCTGTGGGTCACATGGGCCACTAGCTTCATCCTTCATCCTAGTGTATGATCTCTGCTTCCTTAGAGGAGACCTTTATTCGACTGGTACAAGCTTTATTCTCAGTGGCTTTAGAAAACAAAACTGGGAATTGTCATATTTCACATTAACAGAAGGGAGAACTTTCTAAAAATTAAAGTTGTGGAAAATAAAAAGAACAATTCAACATATAAGGGCCGGGAGCGAGGAGCAGGAGATGAGGGAATTTCTGCTTTGGGTGGGAAGGGAAAATCAACACATCCTTAGGTTTATTCTCCAAATGGGTGCCCATCCCCCACCTTTCTCAGTGACTCAAAGGGGATCGGTGAGGTGACCCATGAAGAAAGCGTTAGGCCACTGTGCGGTCAATCAGTGTTGTCACCAAGTGGTGACAGTGTTGTCACAAAGCCTGAGTGGATCCTTCAGAGAGTGAGGAGGTGGAGAGAGGGGAGTCTCATTTTTACCTGGCCAGTACCATCAGAAGGACAGGGTGACATTCTGAGGCGAGAAGATTTGCAAAGGGAGCCCAGCAACTAGAAGCACAAATGTTAATCGGGCGTTTTAAGGTTACAAAGAAGGAAGACGGTCAGGCTGGTCTAATTAGCAAGATCTTATTGTGAGAGTGAAGAGAAATGAGGAAGACCAGAATCCAACCAAACAGGGGATATTAAGTGGTGAAACTGGGAACATCCTGAGCAACCGGGATGCTTGCACATCTACCCAAGACGTGGGCGGGAACAGTAACTGCTACCCAGACCAGGAGACGTGACTGAGGAACCTGAAGAGTTTTCTTGATCTACCGACTGAGACCAACTGGTCACCCTCTCCACAGCCAGTCTCCAGTCCTGTTATATCAATGGCAATATATGCATATACTTTCACACACGCATATATGCATACATATACGTGCGTACACACATACCTATACATGTGTTCCACTGCGGGGCACTGGGTATACTAAGAGCTTAGCCTCTGGAGCCAGACTATTTGGGTTTATAGCTCAGCTATGCCACTTCCCATCCATGCCACTTTGGGCAAGTTAACTAACCTCTCTGTTCCTCCATTTCTTCATCGGGAAAATGGAGAAAATAATTCCAACCGTTAGATTTGCTGTGAGATTTAAGCATGATAATTGACATCGAGCACACTTAGAGTGGTGCCTGGCATATCATATAATAGACATTCCATAGATTTCCGCTCTCCTAAATGTTATTAATTCCTTTTTTTATGCTCTCCCACTATACTGGCCCGGCTAATCTCTGGCCTCATCTTCTCCCTGTGTGTTTCTCAGCCTCTGCCCTGGCTGTCACCAATCAACCCTCTACAGGTCAAATTCCTCTCCAGTTAATCATCACCATCTCTAACTGGGCTGAGCTTTGGCACCAGACCTCATAGGACAACGGCTTAGTCCATAGATTGGGCACATGTTTTGCCCAATCAGCACTGTTCATAATAATTGCTAAAGCTTATAAAGTGGACTAGTGGGAATAGCAGGGTCAGATGGTACCAGCTGGGCGACCTCAAGGTCTCTACAGTGAACCTGTATGCCATTACATTTGTAATTAAGGGAAAGGTTATTTTAAAAATAGGTTATTTTAAAAATAGTGTGAGTAGACTATGACCCTGCCTATTATGAAAGTCCTGGATTCAGGAGCTCCACAAGTCAGTCCTTGTCCCTCAAAAAGGCCAGTGTTTCCTGAGAGCAGAAGCCAGAGCCCTATTGCTAGAGGCCAACCTCCTTGCTGACCAACTGCTTAGCGCTGAGCTGGGGCCCTGAGGAACGGCCCCGTGTTTCTCACGCACCCTTCCGTTACGGTCCCCAACGGCCAGCATTGGAACCATGTTGTATCTTTTGCCCTCAAGGGGTACTTAGCTTCTCAAATACAGGAGCTGTGTTCGATTCACCTTCTTATCCACCGTGCCCGATGCAGGGCCTGGCAGATAGGAGGCACCGTGAGACCCATCCGCCCAGTAAAGAACCATCTGCAAAGGTCCCAGGAGGCATTGCTCACGGGGGCTTCCTGGTCTTCCACTGTATTCATTCATCCCGGGGTAGCCATTCAAATGTTATGGCTTGGCGCTCCTCTCTAGGTGCACAGAAGAGACCTGGACTTTGTTCTCAGGGAGTTTACGTGGATATGCCTGGAAATTTAATTCAAAAAGAAGCACAAAGGTCAAAATCCAGCTAACTGCGCTTGCTACCCAAGGGCACTTTAAGCGCTCCTGTGTGTCACGGGTTGTAGACAAATCTCCAACACTGGAACCTCAAAGTACAAAAGCAAAAGGGGTCTCTTATCCTTCATAAACAGAAACCTGGAAGAAATCCCCCACCACAATTCAGGGGCTGCTGGGGAAAGGGGCTGGGGTCTTCAGTGGGGGGTGGGGGTTTGGGCAGTGACAGGACTTGATTTTCAGTTGAGGAATAACTGGGTTGCATGGCAACCCCATAGGAGTTTAACCAGTGCTCAGATCTGATTGGCTAAAGCAAAGTCTTGTCCCTACCGTTTAATTAGGGCAGTATCTCCCCAATAAGTTAAGGTAATTGACACTTTCTCTCCCCAATTCTTGTCCATTGGAATGACTGTCCAGAGAAGAGCAAGAAACTATTATAAAAAGGCAAAACAAATGTGTCACTGCCCTGATCAAGGCTTTGACACAAATATTTACACTGCCTTTTACGTTTTTTTTACTCCCATTATTCTGAAAGGGATTTTATAGTTTTTTCTGACATATGCCAAAGCAGGTTTTTACATTTTGCAAGTATGCAAATAGCAAATGGAATAAGAAATTCATGCAGATACTTTCCCAGATTTTCAAATGCAGAACATCGTGTTATGCTGGTTCCAGAAGTTATAATTGCACTTAAAAGCCCTGCCTTGGTGTGGCATTCAGGGACTTTGGGGACTCTGTACACTAATTCATGTCTGACTTTTACAGCTTTGTAATCAGCCCTATTCATAACAACCGGCTTATAGAAAACACATTGGTTCTTCGGAAAGAGAAGCAGTGATTAATGAGGACTTCAAGAGCACCTTCTGAGTCCTGTGGAAGTGTAAGTAGATGGCACTCTAGCCATACGCTGGAATTTCTGCCCCAGTCCCAAATCTCCCCTCCTGCTTTCTGAGAACTCTGTCCTGCGTTAATGTGCGCAAGACAATATCTCCTCTGGGCCAGCACCTATTGTCTCTGCCTCCCTCTCTCCTCCTTTCCCTGGAATCTCTCAGTAATCTATCCGAAGTGGCAAACTTTCAGGAATGCCCCCTTTAGGAGTCTCACAAAATGTGTAAGCTTGTATCATTCCTTTCTTCTTAGGAATAAAGGAAAGCTCTTTATAGAACTGGAAACATTTCCTTTCAAACAAAAGCAATCAAGTACTCCCCAGGGCTGGGCCAGAGAGATTCATTCCTTATCCTCTTGAGACCAGAATGGTGAAAGGCATGAGTGTCTCCCCTTCAAAGGGTTCCAAGAACCTTGCTCTGAAGGACACTCCCCTCCAGAATGTCTGCGCACAACCCGGCAGGGCAGACAGTGGCTCTAGCGCCTGTGTCATTCTGGTTAATCCAGGACATCTGGTCACCCCATGTGGGAACCGTATTTTGTGTGCCCTCCAGTGTAAGCAGGAGGGCATGTCCTACACGTGGGAGAGCTGGCTGCCATGGAAATAAAGCCAATTAGAAAAGAGCATTGTGATAAATCTCGTTCACAGGCTGTGTTTACTTTAGAAAGTCATTACAGCCAAATAAATAATCTTCCACCCGTGTAAAATAATTTTCAAGACAGGCAAGCATTTAACCTAAACTTTTGGATGTTTCTTCCTTGCTTTATTAGTAGTAGTAGTATTTAATCTAGCAGTTCTAGATGATCTGTTGTGCTGATTTACAATTACTGCACCAATATTTTGTGGAGGCAAGATACGTTCCCTTGAAGCCCTGGAGAAAGCAGTGAGCCCCAGGAATCCTCACTGTTGGGCAGTGGCCCAAGGGCAACGTGGCTGTTGTCAACCTATTGCCTGGAGTGGTAGTTTTAAAAGATGGCTAACCTGGGAGACAGAAGACCCGGATTCTCGTTCTTCTCCACCTTAACTGGCTCTGCGACTTTAGGTAAACTCTTAGCTTCTCAATTTCCTTACTCTTAAAATCATAGAAATCTAGGGGCACCTGGGTGGCTCGGTTGGTTAAGTGTCCGACTTTGGCTCTCAGGTCATGATCTCCCAGGTTCGTGAGCTCGAGCCCCGCATCAGGCTCTACGCTGACAGCTCAGAGTCTGGAGCCCGCTTTGGATTCCATGTCTCCCCCTCTTTTCCACCCTTTCCCCACTCACACTCTGTCTCTGTCTCTCTCTAAAAATAAACATTAAAAATATTTTTTAATATGGAAACCAACTTGACAATAAATTTCATATATTGAAAAAAAATAAAAATAAATAAAAGAAAAAAATATTTTTTTAAAAATCGTAAAATTTTAGAAACTAAGGAACCTCGCTGGGAGGTATGTCATGGAGTGGTTAAGGTCGTTCAAATTTATCTACTTCATTTTCTAGATTATAAAACTAAGACTTGCTGTATCCAACCCGCAAACTGGCTGAGAAAGTCAACCAAAACTTCAGCACGCTTTCGGAAAGTTTGGGGTCGTACAGATTGTTATACGAATGAACGAAATCATCATTATTACTGTTATTCACGATTTAAGTGAGAAAGTCCTTCAAACTTCAGCCGAAGTACGTAGCGCTAAATAATATTATTTTTATTACCATTAAAAATGCCCACATTTGCTAGATATGGACACTTTTTATTGTCCCAAAGTTCCCAATTTCACAAAAGGATGATTTTCTTTTCTCTCTGTCCAGAAAATTAGTCGCATGTCCTCTCAAACCAAGACAATTTCCTGAACAGAGCTCTAAAGTTGCACAGTGGATTACTTGCAAAGCTTTCGAACTGCTTATATCAGAGAATACCAATTGTGTAGTTAAGTAAAAAGCAGTTAATCTACTTCTATCTTACATTTCTCTGTGGTGCAGCTTTGTGATGCACAGAGATCTCCTGTAGCAAAACCTTCATTTCTTTTTTTTTAAATATGAAATTTGTTGTCAAATTGATTTCCAGACAATACCCAGTGCTCATCCCAACAGGTGCCCTCCTCAATACCCATCACCCACCTTCCCCGCCCTCCCTCCCCCCATCAACCCTCAGATTGTTCTCAGTTTTCAAGAGTCTCTTATGGTTTGGCTCCCTCCCTCTCTAACTTTTTTTTTTCCTTCCCCTTCCCCATGGTCTTCTGTTAAGTTTCTCAGGATCCACATAAGAGTGAAAACATATGGTATCTGTCTTTCTCTGTATGACTTATTTCACTTAGCATCACACTCTCCAGTTCCATCCACGTTGCTACCAAAGGCCAGATTTCATTCTTTCTCATTGCCACGTAGTATTCCATTGTGTATATGAACCACAATTTCTTTATCCACTCATCAGTGGATGGACATTTAGGCTCTTACCATAATTTGGCTATTGTTGAGAGTGCTGCTATAAACATTGGGGTACAAGTGCCCCTCTGCATCAGCACTCCTGCATCCCTTGGGTAAATTCCCAGCAGTGCTATTGCTGGGTCACAGGGTAGATCTATTTTAACTTTTTTGAGGAACCTCCAGAGTGTTTTCCAGAGCGGCTGCACCGGTTTGCATTCCCACCAACAGTGCAAGAGGGTTCCTGTTTCTCCACATCCTCGCCAGCATCTATAGTCTCCTGATTTGTTCATTTTAGCCACTTGGACTGGCGTAGGTGGTATCTGAGTGCAAAACCTTCATTTCTTAATACAACTTTTAATTAATTAATTAATTAATTAATTAATTTTTTAAAGGTGACTTAATGTTTATTTATTTTTGAGAGAGAGAGAGAGAGAGTTGGGGAGGGTCAGAGAGACAGGGAGTCACAGAATCTGAAACAGGCTCCAGGCTCTGAGCTGTCAGCACAGAGCCCAATGTGGGGCTCAAACCCAAGAACAGTGAGATCATGACCTTAGCCAAAGTCGGACACTCAACCAACTGAGCCACCCAGGTGCCCCACAATTTTTTTAAGTTTATTTATTTATTTATTTTGAGAGAAAGAAAGAGAGAGCACCAGCCAGCAGGAGAGGGGCAGAGAGAGAGAGAGAGAGAGAGAATCCCAAGCAGGCCCTGCACTACCAACGCAAGGCTCAACCTCACCAACCTAATGGTCAGATCATGACCTGAGCCAAAATCGAGAGTTGGACACTTAACCAACTTAGCCACCTTCTTAATACAATTTTTTGCTTTAAGTTATAACTTAGCCTGGATTCCCGCTGAACTTTGAGACAACTAGTTTCCTTGACAGTATTTTATTTGAGAATGTAATCTCAGGGAACAGGATAAGGGTTCAGAAAGATTAATGGAAGGAGGGAAGGCCAATTCAGGGATACATGAGCAAGCTGACACTTCCTGCGGCTAGTGCTCAGTCTCAAGGGACTTTCTAAGGAACCTGAGGAAATGTGTGTCCCAGGACAGAGAGGGGAGTGTGTTTATCTATCGGATCTCTGAACTTCAGGGTTGTCCAGGCATGAATACAGAATCCCATCCTGTGGGTGCCCCCACCATAGGGTCAGCAAAGCTCCAGAGAAACAGAGATCTGGCCCATTCAGATTGCGTCTGCACAAAGCTGGTTGAAGCCTGCACAAAATGGTCACTGCAGCAGTGGCTGGCTCAAGAAGTGGGGCTGAGGGGATTTAAGGTGCATACATGAGGTATCTGATACTCATTAAATTCCAAGCAAGTAATACTTCCATCTATGACATGGTCATTTATTTGCTGAGAACTTGTCTTTGGAAGTCTCTGATTCACATGCTGACCAGTCAAACAACCCAAGGTTTAGCACCGGGTACCTCTTTGCACAACATAGGAAAATTGTGTATTTATCCAGTCTTGGCCAAAGGAATGCTCTGGAGCAGTGTTACATGGGGGAGGATTAAAGAGTTTTTCATAAAGGAGGTAAATTTTACTTAAGCGTAACTTGTTAAAAATGCAAATTCTCCGGGCGCCTGGGTAACTCAGTCAGTTCGGTGTCTGACTTCAGCTCAGGTCATGAGTTTGAGCTCCACGTAGGGCTCTGTACTGACAACTCAGAGCTCGGAGCCTGCTTCAGATTCTGTGTCTCCCTCTCTTTGCCCCTTCCCCACTCAATTCTGTCTGTCTCTCTCTCTCTGTCTCTCTCTGTCTCTCAAAACTAAATAAACATTAAAAAAATGCAGATTATCTGTTCCCACCCCAGACCTACTGAATCAGAAATTCTAGGGGCGCGGTGCCTGGGTGGTTCAGTCAGTTGAGCGTCCTACTCTTGGTTTCAGCTCAGGTCATGATCTCACAGTTTGTGGGTTCGAGCCCCCCATTGGGCTCTGCACTGACAGCGCGGACCCTGCTTGGGATTTTCTCTTTCTCTCTCTGCCCCTCCCCTGCTTGTGCTCCCTCTCTCTATTCTTCTCAAAATAAATAAATAAACTTCAAAGAAAACTCCAGGGGTGGAGTGCAGGTGCCTGCATTGTAACAAATCTTCCAAGTAATTCTGAGGTATGCTAATGTTTGAGAACCACACAAATCTCTTCCATAGCATGGGGCTGCCTCAGGTGAAACAAATCAGTATGGCAGTAAATCAATGGTCAGTTATGCACAGACTGGTCCATACTGTTCAAGCACTAAACTAGGAGATAGTTATCCTTATGGGTTTCAGAGATGAGAGGACGAACAAATCACAGAGCCCTTGATCCCAATGAGTATATGATCTAGTAGAAGAGACAGACAAGTAGACTGACAATAATAACAGACCAGCAAGAGAAACACCTAAGAGAGACCGAATCCAAATTCGCAGGGAGAGTCACGAAAAGGGGTGTGACTTCTAAGTTAAGCTGTGGGACACCCAGGGTGCATTGTGTGAGATGGAAGGACCCTTGCCAACAGACAAGGCGGGTAATCCAGCATCCTGGGAAAACGCGAGCCAGCCCGGTCCATGGCTTACAAGGAGTCGAAGCGTGCGGAAGGAGGCTACAGGGAGGCAGTAGCGAGGGAAGAGGTTGGAAAGATACCAAGGAACAGATCATGAATTGTTTAAAATGTAAAGAAGTTTGGATTTTATTCTGAGAGCCAGCAGGAGCCATTAAAGTATTTCAGCGGGAACCACTTCTCAGTTTGTCTGTCAGATCCTCCTTCTCATCCTGGACACAAATGTGGGCAATCCGAGAGCTCAGCCTAGCTATCTCATTCCAAGTCAATGGCTTTAAATGCCGACCAAGTGCTGACGGCCCCCGAAACTATCTATTCAAACCTGCCTCTTGCCCAGATTTCCAGATTGGCATCTCCATTGGAACGTCTAAAAGACGTTTCAAACTTAACTTGACAGCAGTAGAACACTTGATTTTTTTCCCCCTCGATCTTGTGTCTTATTCAATCTTTCCTCCGCTCAGTAAATGGCAACACCATCTACCCAAGTTTTTCAGCCAAACATCTAGGACATATTCAAGAGTCCTCTCTTCTCTCCTCACCTACATCCAAGTCTCAAGAATATCCTGTCAACTCAGCAAGTTGTGTTGGCTCCACCTCCAAAAAATATCCTGAAACTTTCCACTTCTTTCCAGTCCTTCTACTTTGATGGCAAGATGGCTTCCAAAAGCTCAAAACCCATTCTATGGTCAATTCCCTCAGCATACTTTAGTCTTTCCCACAGAGCCCTGTGCTGGGATTGACTTGCTTTGACTGGGTTTTACGTTCATTCATGAACTAATGACTATGGCCAGTGGGATAAATACTCTTTTTGCTCAATCCTGGGTCACAAGCCCATCTTGGCAGCCAGAGGGGGAGACAGTTACCCTCAAACCACACAGTGGCTAGGGGTGGAAAGGGCTGTGGAGAGAGTGGGGGGGGGGGCTGTGGGGGCAGATAGTCCCCCAAGGAAATGGGGGTGTTACCAAAAGAAGCGTAATGGATACTGGGCAATGGACAAGAGATTTCCACTAGAGTGGTGAACCAAGAAACCACTGAATGATGAAAAGTAAAGGAGTTTCTTTTTGAAACGTACTTGAATATTGCTTTTCCTTAAAGTATTGGTGTTTCATTTCTAAGAGTTTAAATTTAAATCAAAATCATTTTACATACTCTGGGCACTCACTCACCAACATTATAATTAGTGTCTGGCTGCTTGTGACATTGGGCTGGATAGTCTAATCCCAGTGGCTGTGATTTCCACCTTCTAGTAAAATGTAAGTCTCATGCACAGTGTTTAAGTATCTGAACTAGCACTGATCTATCTCATACACTAGGAAAAAAGCATTTGTTTTCTATTCAACAGCTGACTACTTATACAGTATATAATGATCACATAGGACATACGTAATGAGAATTTTTGGAGGCAGCGTTCAAAGGGTGTGTCCACAACACAAGGGCAAAGCCAAATACTTAAAAGTAGAGTCCATATAGAAATTGACATAAATAATATAGAAAAACAGAATTCCATTTTTTTCTCTTTAACGGTTTTGAAAACCCCTAAAGAAAGACAAATGGAATGCTGGCCTGGAATAAGAATATCAGCAGACCCTGCTGCTGTCCTCTCGAGCAGCCAGCACGTGCAGCCACATGTTCTGCGTACATGGAAAGATCTGGCATGTCTCCTTTTCTCCTAAGCAGAAAGAAAAGAGAAAAGTGCTTTCCCAAAAGGACTCCCTTCTTTTTCCACAATCCTTAATGTTGGCCCCAAATAAAGACTTTGATTTTGAGATCTCTTCTTTCTTTGCTTGTTGGCATCATGGGATTTGATCCCTGCCATTCTGACCTGGCACCTGTCCCCATTTTTAGTGTGGCTGCTACAACTTTAGGAAAACATATTGTACTCGCAGGGTGAGAATTAAATCAGGGATAGAGGAGAACCTTATTGTAAGAAGTATCCATCACTCTCCAAGCATGCACATGTGCACACACACACACATACACACACACACACACACACACACACACACACACACACACACACACACTGGTTGCTGTGCTCCCAACCTGAAATACTTCTGGAGGGAAGTTAAAAGGATACAGTTACAGACTGCGGAGAAAATTAAAGGAAGATAATGGGTGTACTCTTCTCTGCAGATCCTATCTGCCCAAAGGTGTAGAAACTATAACTATTTCTTTTGCTTAAGTAATGAGAAAAGGGCTATATTTATGCAAAAGAGCCAACTTATCATGACGGAAAGGGCACCTGGAAGACTGAAGGCACAAAGGAATCTAAAAGCAAACAAATTGATATCTCCTCAACCACAGAGCACTTAATCCTGAAGCCCTTTGACAGCTTTATTGGATTTCCCTACAAAGATCACAATAGTTACGCTTGCAATTAGCTTCTGAAATTAACTTGGAGCTCTATACTTAGAAGTTGGCTAGTGAACAAGTGTCATGTTTTGCTTTTTGTTATCCCACTCTCTGTGCCCTCTCCCTTGTTTGGATCCCCACTTTTTTCTACTTTTTCTTTTTGAAGATTTCAAACACAGTACTTTATCATATCTCGAGGTCTCAGAATCCAAAACTCTGTGGAAGATTCTGTGGACAGTGGAGCTCACAGATGTGACAAAGTCACCGACACATACAAGGATGTTGTCGAGGACGCAAAACAATTCCCCTGGATAAATGCTTAAGGCTCTTTTGTTTTGTTTTGCAACTTTTCCAAGGCAAGATGCCTGGGCTCTTCTTTCGCAAAAAGTGCAAGGAAAATGGACTTGACCTTTGCAGACTGTCTTAAATTTTAGGCTCTGTTTGTCAGCTGCTAGCGACCTCACCAAAGCAGGGGACTGCAAAACAAAGAGAGTGAAACTGGAAATGCCGCCTGAAAAGGAAGCATTTATCTCATCACAATAGGCCCTTGTCTTTCCCGAATTTGGATTGGGTATCTGGTTTAGTGTCCAGACACACTAACCATGGACACCTGACTTTCTCAAGGACAAAATGGAGGGGAGGGGGAACCAAAGGTGTTTTAGAGTCCAAGCATGATCGGATGGAATTGCCATGATGACTTTTGTCGTAGAAATCTGGCCAAGCAAGGACTAGAGATTCTCCATCCAGAGAGCTTCAAGCTTCCACCCATATGATGACTTGGTCTCCCCTTTCAATCCCACCCAAAGGACTCTTTAACTGAAATACATACAGCAAGAGACGTTCCAAAAATACTTATGAAAAGATGTATTGTATTGTGCCTGGCCTTGAAAAAAAGTTTGCGTTCAAGATTTATAGTAAAAGAAATAGGAGTTATTCTCATTTTTTCTTTTCATTTACCACCCCCTCCCCCCGAAACTGCAGAATTGGGACAATTGAAACAATTAGCTGCCTCCTGTTTATCATTATATGAGCATCATCATAATCCTTTGGCTAAGCCGGGGCTGTTTTCTCGAGCATTATATCCCTGAGTGAGCCCCAACTACTGTACAGAAGGACTGAAATCTGAAAACTACTCAGAATAACATTTCAGGGCTTCGCTGCTGCTTGATCTGTTTCTTTTTAGCTTGTCCTAGAAACAGTGAGGCACTGCCACATTTTTAAGGTGGGGCGGGTGGGGGGATAACATCTAAATTCCTCGTGTATCTCAGAAATCTAAATTAAAACATTGAGGAAGCAGTTACTAGGTTGTTCTGACAAAGATAACAAGGCTGTGAGGATTGGATTTAGAAATGAGCATTGCAGGGCTCTCTCAGTGGGATCCAATCTGGAATGTCACACTCCGACATACAAGTAGTTAGGACAAACTTAAATAGCCAGACCCCATAAAAGAAAAAAGTAGCACTGCACATTATTATGAGCTGTAGGGCTTGGGACCATTATTATAGAATGCTGTACCATTCTGTTTCAATTAAGGAACACAAATAAATCACAATAAAAAATTGTTCAATAGGTTTGGAATCACTCTATATAGTCATAACAAAGCTACCACACTGTTTAATCGCCCGTTGAGAACCATTTGGTAATGACTAACAGAGAAAGGGGAACATTCTGAAAACCACTTGGAGTCCCATTCTCTTCGGATCCCCGCCTACAGTTATGAGGATGGAGGGGAAGGGACAGAAGGAGCCCAGGGTCATAGACAGACTCGCAGCAGATAGCCAGGAGACCAAGGCCAGGGACTCCATCCAGTTGTTATCCCCCTGGAGAGCCAGTATCGAGATAAGCAAGTCTCAGTCCTCCTGTCCTTGCGACTAGACCGCGACCCCCTATCTCACTGCGATATGCCTATTCCACAGCCTGGTGGAGGAAGAGTCCACCGAAAGCTGCCGTCCTGACAGGTCGGTTAACACACAGAGAGAGGCCTTGAGGGCCAGGAGATCCCTTTGCTTTGGAAAGAACAGTCAGGGTCCGCCCTGGAAGCCACCCAACACAGTTTGGGCAGAGCCGATCAGGCAGATCCTGAAATTTCCATGACATCAATATCATAGTTGTTAGAACAAAGCATGGAACACTCATCTGTTTTACAGAATTTATTTGCACTCTTCATTCTGCCGTTATTAAGCAGGCTGAGTGGACCGGGTGAGCATATTCCCAGGAAACAGTTCCCTGATAACTTAGGAGGCTTCAACCCTGCAGGGTGTTGCTCTAGTTTTCTTTAACAAAGACGTGAGTGTTGGTGCTTCAAATAAAAGTTATTTTTTGCCCTCCTATAATTGAGGTTGGGTGAATTTCCAGTGCACTTCTCCCTCCCTCTTTTCCTTCCTTCCTTCCTTCCTTCCTTCCTTCCTTCCTTCCTTCCATCTCTCCCTCCTCTCTCTTTCTTTCTTTCTTTCTTTCTTTCTTTCTTTCTTTCTTTCTTTCTTAAAAAGGTGTTTATCATTTTCTTCTCTCTATTGTAACTGTAGATCATTTTTGTGGGATTTCTCTTGTACGCCTTCCCCTCTACCTTCCCATGCTGAGGATTGTAAAATTTCCCAGATTTGTTTAACTGTTGTGAGCATAAAAAAGCATCGTGCTTGCATTTTGAACAGAGCAGAGATTAAGGCACTGGAAGCCTTGAAATAGCTCTTTCTCAACTTCCATTCTCATGAGGTTATCCACATCAACTTGCTGTTAGGACAGGGTCAGTGTGATGAAATGTATTTGTTGGGTCTCTTTGGTGCCAGCAGTTGTGCCAACAATCCCATCTACCTGATAGCTGTACTATTTCAGAAACGTCCGGTCAGTAGAGCCGATTGAGTGCCCGCAGACCTTCTAGTGCAGCAGTGAGAACTGAAGCCACAGCCAGAAAGAACTTTAGTTTTCTCTTTTTTTGTCTTTAGAAACAGGCATGTGAGAATGGGGAAATAAACAGAATTTATCAAGTGGGAATTTTTATTTCGGTATTAAGCCCTAGTTGGAACTAAATTTAAAATAGCACTAGGGTTATGGTATTCCTCTCAATTTTTTAGCATTCCATCTGAATTTTATATTCCATCCAAATATCCAGGATTGCTTTGAGGACTCCTTAACAAAAATAGAATATATAAAAAGGTGCAGAAGGAGGTATTAGAAAGGTTTTTTAAAAAGGTATCCCCAGGGGCACATGGGTGGCTCAGTCAGTTAAGTGTGTGACTTGGGCTCAGGTCATGATCTCATTGTTCATGAGTTCGAGCCTCGCATCAGGCTCTGCACTGTCAGCTCGCAGCTCAGAGCCTGGAGCCTGCTTTGGATTCTGTCTCTGTGTCTCTGCCCCTCTCCTGCTCTCTCTCTCTCTCTCTCTCTCTCTCAAATATAAATAGACATTAAAAATTTTTTTTGAAAAAGACATCCCCCAAAACGTACCATGTTAGAGCATGGAAAAGCAATAATAATAAAGTGTCTCAAATGCGCATGTTAGGATGATAATCCTAACTTACTTGAAAATCACTTGCTGTGTTAAGAAATGGAAAAATCTGTGTTTTCTTTACCTTTCCACTCCCCAACTTAAAATTCCTTGATTCTAAGATTTGTGTCTATGTCAAAATGCCAAAATAAAAATGCCAAAATAAAACCAGCATTTATCTAGATTGCTAGGTCCGTAACCTTTTACAGCTTTGCTTGGACCCCATGACAATCTTGTTGGGTTAAGACATCCTGTCCGAGAGGTCTCGAACTGAGATGACAGGTGTGGGGGGAGGTTGGAGAGCTGATGATGGTACTTCTTGACCTTCAAGATTAGAACTGACAGAGAACAGTCAAATATTCACGAAGGAGAAATGGTCAGGAGGGATGTGTGTGTGTGTGTGTGTGTGTGTGTGTGTGTGTGTGTGTGTTTAAGGGACTGGGGGCAGGAGGAAGGGATGGGAATAGGATGACAAGACAAGAAGACCAGGCCTTAATATGTCGGTCCCTCGCCTTGCCCAGACAGAAGCTTTGAATTCAACTGTAACGTCTCAAAAGATGCCAATAAAAATGATGCCCCTCTATGGTTTTGCCTCCTGTCTCAAATATAAAAATGGTCTTAAAATCAGTCACAGAAGGCTCTGGGATCTGGAACAGGGAAAAGTATTGGCCTTGATAATGATTCCTGCATAAGAATCTGAAATTGTGGGCCAACAAATCACAGAACTCAGAACGCTACCCCGTTCCATGTAACCCTGGAATGGTCCCCCAGCATTTTGTCCTGTTAACTCATCTCCCACCCTACTGAAAATGGGAGGAAAATCAGTGGGCTAAGGAAGAGGAATAAGGAGGATAGAGAAACATGTAGAGAAACTGGAAAAAGCCATGCAGATCTCACAAGAAGTGTGAATTCTGCTACTAGGTAATTCTGAAGAGGGAAATAATAACAATAAGAAGAATGTCTACAGGGCATATTTATATACCAGGCACTTTTGAGAGTATTAATTCCATTCTGAACACTGGAAGTGCAGCTCAGAGAGCAACTTGCTTAAATCCACACACTTGTCAGTGGAACATTTCATTAATTTATGTATTCATTCATTGAACAAATAGCTATTGAACACATACAATTTCACACTGCCAGGTGGCAGACATAGAATAAAGAGCAAAAGCATTAATATCTTATTCTCAAGGGGCTTGTATTGTAGTCGGCAAAAAAGAAACATTAACTTAACACTCACATGGATAACTGTTCAACTGCAAATTTAGGGCCCTCTCTGAAGGAAGCAACCCATTCCTGGAAGGCCAGGTAACAGATGAACGTGACCTTTACTGGACAGGGTGAGGGCTGGATTCGTGGTCGTCAGGGGAGGCTTCGTTCAAGATGGAGTCTTCTTGACCTGGAGTCTAAGAGAGATCTTGACCTGGAGTCTAAGAGAGATGAGAAGGTGCTAACTAGGCAAAGGGTGCGTAGTGTGTGTGAGTGCGTGCGCATGGGCCCATGTGTGGTGCGGAAGACACGGGCAGGGTTTCGGGAAGAAGAAATACAAGTACAAAGGCCCAGAGCTCTAGGGTAGCTGGAATGCAGAAGTTGAAAGGTCTCGAAGACAACGTGGAAACACAGAAGCTTTGCAGAGGCTTCAGATGTGTGAGCTAGTGGTGGTCTCTGTGCCATATGTTATGGTCCTCTTCCCAACGCCAGATTTCAGAGCTTGGGCCCTTTACATGTCTTTCAACCTGCTCCCCATCTGACCTGCCCTATGCACATTCTCCTTGCTTCTCTGACATAATCCAGACAGAGTACCAAGCGGGCCCCTTGCCTGCTGCTACCTGCCAAGTGCAGGTGGTGAAGAGTAGCTGTAGTTGGTTCTGGAGTCGGGTGACTCAAGAATCAAATCCTGGCCTGGCTGTTTAATAGGTCTGTGAATTTGAGAAAGTCCCTTGACCTATGACAGCTTTAGTTACAGGCGTGTAAAAGGTTTGATATTGGGAAAAAAGGAGATGATTCTTACAAAGGACCTAGGCGTATACAAAGTGAGGTTTGTAAAAAACGCTTGCCCTTACTGTGTGTATAAATGAGCAATTGGTCCTGACCTAGTCATCAGCTGGTATTTCATAGACCTCTGCCCCACCAGGAGTGAGACCCCTCGCAATTTTCCCTCTGGCTCGCGTATAAAAGCAGCCTCCTTTCTCTCTTAAGGTTAGTGAGATATATACTTGCTGTATACAATATCCTTTCATCCAGAATTATAGTTATATCTAAAATGCACTAACCCAGAAATATACTTGTCTTATCCAAAAGCCTCTAGGAGGAGGACATCATCAATTGTGCTGGAATTAAGAATAATAAATCAATGCACTGATTGATTTACAGAAAAATAAATTGAGTTCTAGACCTGTGCCCAGTGGCTTTCCATACAACACAAAAAGAACCCCCTGTGTGTGCCTCGGGGTATTCCAAGTCTCAATAAGGACTTTTTAAAACTGCAAATTATGGAACATAAGAGAAATATTAAAGAAAATTCCAAATCATTATTTTCAATAGCAGAAATAGTAAATACAATATATAACATTTCCAAAAAAGAACATCTAATATTGAGATGGCTTCTTGGAAAAGATTAGACCTCCAAAGATGGTTAAGGTCCAATACAGTGAAAAAATATATAGCATTAGAATCAAAGCAGAGCTGGTGAGTGAAGTCGTAACTCTGCCAGTTACTAAGTATTTGACCTTAAGTAAACTACTTGCATGGTCTGAGTTTCCTTATCTGTAGAATGGAGAAGAGTACCCATCAATAAAGAAAAGAATATAATTAATAAGTGGATGTTCTTATTTTATTTTATGAGAGGCACCAGTTTACATCTAGTATGTTCATCAAGAATGTATGTTCAAATCCCAATTCTACTCCCAGTTTCTGCATGATAGCAGGCAAATTACTTGGTCAATCTAAGCTTCCGTTTCAACATGTCCAAGTCTGATAGAATCCTACCCATCCTCCGTGGCTGTTATATCGCAGATAATACGTGTCAAGTGCACAGTAAACATCCCATCATTATAGTTGTTCAATTGTTTTTATTTTGATTGCTGTTGCTATTATTACCACTATTATTTGCTAATGTCAGATGGGTTGAGGGAAAGCAAAGAGAGACAGCGGAGTAAAAATACCAGCAAAAGCAAACACTAGGAACGAAAACAGTGATACAGTTGAAGAGATAGGAAAGAGTTAGATTAAAGAATTGAATTCAGGGAGCCAGGATAGGCCCCAATATGTCCATGTAATATTAAATCCTTGCTAGAGATTTTCAGGAAAGAGAAGTCTACCTCTTTTCTTTGTCACCCATCATACTTCTTACAGTGCCTGGTGTTTTAGGATTTTCTTTTCTCGCTATCACATTATATTTCCTTTGTTTACACTTTTATTGCAATATAATAGACATATAACACTTGATATATGCACTTACACAAACATGTAAGTTTAAGGTGCACAACATACAATGACTTGATATATGTATAGATTGTGAAA